>NC_137836.1:50328393-51016742 GCF_948465745.1 Chenopodium album
AAATACGATTTTATCCTCCTGTACGGTAATTTTTATCTGATTTTAGAAAACGCGTGAATTTCTGAAATCAGCGCCAAACGCCAGCTGTAGCGCCTGGCGCTACGCTTAACAGCCAGCGTTGGCGCTGGTTGGTTTTTATGTGCGCCAATGCTCTATTTTAATAATTTTATCTTTTTCGCTGATTTTCTCAATAAATAACGTCATAAAAACTCCGTTTTCATTCACCTAAAACCAGTTTTCAATTCTCTCTCATTCTTTTTAATCATTCACCAACTCTCATCAATATTCTCTTGATTACTCTTTCTCTCTTTTTCTAAACTTGCTTTCAAATACAAAATTCCGCATTCATTAGATCTAGAAACACCTAGCCATATTCGAAGTCGCCTTCGCCCTAGACGTGAAAGGTTTAATTTCTGAGGGTTTGGTCCCAAATCTCTCTTTCAATTATTTAATTTAATTGTTTGTTTACTATTTTCCTTGAAGTTACTAACGTGTGTATTTTGTTATTAGAAAGAGGTACGAGGCATCAAAGTAAGTACTTTAATGGTTTTTTTATTGATGTTATGATGTAGAAATCATGTTTAGGTTGTTATTTTGATTCCTAGTATCATGTCTAGGGTAATTTTAATATCAAGTATGATTAAAAGTACGATGCCTTTTATGTTCTTCCTAATATTTATGATTGTTAGTATTATGTTAGGGTCAAAGATTTGATTTTTACTGCTTAGTGACATGCTAGGGTTTGTTATTAATCTCGTTAGTATCACGCCTAGGATCTTGCTTTTTTTATTATGATTAACATGATTATTATTATGATTAATATGATTGTTATTATGATGACTATTGTTATGATTATAATTATTATTTTGATTATCGTTATGATGATTGTTATTATCATGATATTAATTATTATTATGTTGCTTGATTTTTATTATTTATTGCTTGATCACGCCTTTTATGCATGTTTAAAGGGAATTTTGTATTTGTAATCACGCTTAATAAGATAATTAATAATCTTGTTTAGGGTTAATGTGATTATAATTCAAGTGATCGCCAATAATAGATTTATTTGTGCATTAAATTCAACCAAAAGAGATAAACAGGTTTAGGGTAAATCTATTGATTGCATGTTAGTTAGAAAGCGCACATGAATACGATCAGAATAAAGTAGAGGCCTATTATTAGGGCAGGTTTAATCTCTTTTAGGTTGGATTTGTACCTTCATCCTCGAACCCTATTTGGTTCAAGACCTTATGGAGTTGACAATCTCTTGGATCGTTAAGGAGTGTAACCTTCACCCTGTGAACGGTTTACAAGTTCCTAAAACTTGTTGGCGACTTTTTTTTTTCTATCTTCTTCCCTTTTGGATGCCACCGTACTTTAGTGTATGATCACAGTGGGGTTCAAGCAAAGGGGATTAACGCTTGAAATTTATTCCCTATAGTTCGGCTATAAAGAGGAGTTTCCACGGTACACCTTATTTTCAGACGAAGTTGTTACGCTGGCGCTTGATCACATTTATTTAGGCGGACGGCGGGATTTAAAGGTAGACGGAGTGAACACGTGCCTAAGAACCCCTCTCATAGATTTCGATTACTGTCGGTGTTCCTAAAAATGTTTCAAGAAACTCGCCACTCAGTCAGGGGTGGATGTTAGAAGGCTAGTTTAGCAGCCGGGCCTGCATCGCTCTTTACCGTAGTATGCGGGAAATATGTGAATGGGTTGTTTCACGGCTTTCCTTATACCTTGGGGCCCAGCTGAGGTGACCCTCTAGACTGGGCTTGAACTTCGTGGTACACTGCTTTTTTTGAAGTCATTGTCGCCCCTACATGAAAGCATTTGCTGTTGCTGAACTACCAATTTCACTATCGTAAGACAGTTAACAGCGGCGGTCGTGAAATTAATCGACTGAACTTGGTCGCGGAAAAAAATTTTAATCCGATTCTGGGAAAAGGGATACTAAACCCGAAGAAGCCGTTAATGTGACCACATCTAAATGGTACGGAAGATTATCATCTTCGTTACTTGTATAAGTGATTAGTCCTACACCCAAATAAAGGGCACGAAAAGTAAAACATCCCTACAGAATACGTGCAGCAGACTGTAAGCACACCGCTGGGCACGCTAAGGTTTCCGGTACCTGCACGAAACGATTAAACTTCCCTTACCAAGCGGTACTTAAGTAGTTACTTCCGTCATATTAATCGTTGGTAAAAAGAGTTCTTTAAAATGAGATCCATTTATTATATATATATATGGATTCAATAATAATTAAAAATAAAAAAAAATAAAAAAGAATCGGTAAAAATAATGTATGATCGGGACATTATCATTATAGTTTGGTAAAAATAAGGTTTATTCGGAAACTAATCATTATAGATTGGTTAAAATACTTGTAGTCCAGTAACTGGAAATTTTTATAGATGGTGATGTGATTCCCGTTAACGAGATCTTGTTGTTTATTATGTTGGAGAAATTCAAAATATTCTTCACTTGGCGAATAATAAGTGTGGGGCAACCCTACCTTGATCAATTCACGCTATAACTATTACAATTTCAAGAAAAAAGAAAAATTATTTGTCATAAAGGAGGCAAGTTTTGAGACGATTACTCAAAGCTTAGGTACGCAATTACCGGCAGATAAAATTGATATAAGTCTCCGAATGAAACGCCTTACACTAGATTACCAGGAAGTAAACACGTGTGCACAGATTTAATGCTCATGACGGTTAGGGCACAAATCAAACAGGGTGGGTTGCCTTGCACTTGTTGTTTTGGGTGTTTTTGTCCCTTGGGAGAGTTACGTCACGAAGTCTGATCCGGCTAAGTTGTACCTGCAAAACAACGGAGACTCCGGGTGGTAGGAGCTCCACCTCCGACGATCAATTTAGTAACTTGAAAGGAAATAAAGAGTACGGAAATTTAGGTGGGGATCTGCTTAGTTTCAAGCTCAGGTGTTTCTCTGATCTGAGAGAATGTAGGTGTAATAAATGATTTAATGTGTCCCCAAAATGGGGAAATAACCCCCTATTTATAGGGTCATTGGAGAATATGCCCCTATCTAGGTCACTTTACCTAGATTTTAGTGGGCTGCGCCGTTTTACGGCGCTTCTTGGGATTTGGGTCCTTGCAGGCCGCCATTTCATTGACAAATCTAAGGGCGCCACGTGTCAAGAGGATATTAAGCCACATGGGCTATCCTGAACTCGACACGTGGCCTCCTCTCATTGGTCCACGTGTCTAGGGTATTTTTACCCTAAACATTTGCCCCTCACAGGACGCACGTGCATATCACGTGGGGCCTGTGACACGTGTCCACCTTTCAAAGGTGAACAGTAACGGGTAAAAATTTGAATTTCAAACCAAAGTTTTTTCCCTCTCTTTCACCTTCTATAAATAGAAAGTTACCCCCCCCCCCCTTTTCTCTCACCTTACGTTAATTTGACTTTTTAGAGAGAGAAAGAGAGAGCTTTTTAGAGAGAGATTCTCTGCCTCTGTCTGCATCACAACAAGTTCAAGGTTCCGTGTGCTAGCAGTTCAACACCAGGTTTACCGGATGTAGTAGTTTTCAGATTTTTCAGAGTAAAAGTAAGGTAACCACCTGTACCATTTTAGCTTTTCTCCTTTTCAACTCATATACAATTTTTTCTCCGCCTGTATACCTAGTTTTTTAGAAAATATAAATGAGTTCTCAATCCACACACTCGGCACTGCCTAGGACACTCAGCCGGTCCCCTAGGACGGCTGAGGCTAGACCAGATGGTGCCTTTTCTGGACTGTCGGAACCGATATGCTCCTCTCCAAATTCCTCCCTCTCTGTGTCTGTGCAGGACACAATGGCCAGAACGAAACAAACAGCCAGACGGTCTAGGAGCCGGCGCACTATGGAAGTGCCTGCCGATGAGGTTGTTCCTGACGGGGAACAGAGGGATTTGGAAGTGAGTGGTTCCGATGAAGAGGCTCCCTCTACTTCCGGGAGCTCTGGAATACGCGAGGTAGACGGCGAGGGAGCCGCCTCCTCTAATGAACCCGGCAATGCTGAGGCCGGCCAAGGGTCAAGGGCCGAATCTTCCGGCTCCGACCAAGATAATTTTGCGGCTGACTATCAGCAGCCGCCTAAGGTCGCTGATAACCCCAATCCTAAACGAACCCGGATGCTGCCGGGTAACATCGCCCTTCTCAAAAGCGGTTTTAGGGCCTTCAAAGAAAAGCACCCCTTGGGAAGGGGCTGGGACATCATCGTTCCTCCGGCTGACGCTGTAATGTCCTGGAACGATGATATTGACAATGCAGACCATTACTTTGTCTACTACGAGGCGGTCATCGAAGCCGGCCTCCGGTTCCCCCTCCACCCCGGGATTAGGAAAATCCTAAAGGGGTACGATGTAGGGGTTTGGCAGCTCACCCACAATTCGTGGGTGAACATTCTTAGCTACATCACCGCCTGCGAGTTCCAAAATATAAACCTCAGCTTTTCCGCCTTCGCTCACATGCACTGCTTGAGTAAGGCCCCAGGCGGCCATGGGGCATGGTATACTCTGACTACCTTGCCCCAATATTTGATGACTTTGGACAAAGTGTCCAAATGGTCCGGGTGGAAGGAAAAGTTTAACTTGATTTCTTCCCCAACTTTGAGACATAACCGGACACTGCGCCGATACAACACTGAGTCGGCTCATCTAGGCAGGAAGTGCCCTCTCCCGGTGCTATCTACTAAGGCCCGGGAGCAAATAATAGAGCCGAGATTTTTTGAAACAACAACTGAACCCATGGGGGATGGGACTCACATCATAGTTCCCAAGAACTGGATCCCCCATCCGGACTTCTTCAAGGACGAGTGCTTCTTGTCCGCTTGCGGGCTGAGTACCATGTTTCCCAAAGGTAGAATACTTTACATCCGGAATGCTTGTTATTTTTATTTTTATTGCAAACTTGCCATAATTTCTTCTAACCATGAATTTTGTTCATGCAGCCGACGCCTTGAGAATGGTCGACCCGGCGAAGACTCTGGCTAAGTCGGCGGCGTTGCTGCGCAAAGAGGCTGCGCTTGCTAAGAAGGCAGTCGTCGAAGCCAAGGACTCCAAGAAAGGCGGGGTAAGACCGCCTGACTTTTTATGCGTTTACATATTAATTTTTTTTACTTGCCGGTTGGGAATACTTACCCTTGTTTGCTTCTCATAACTTCGCCAAGAGAATTCCACGATCCTTCTCCAAGCTGCTCAAAAGGCAAGGAGACGATCTGGAGAAAACTCCGGCTGCGAAGGCCGCCAGGAAGGACCCTCCTCCCCAGAAACAATCTTCTGCCCAATCCGGTCGTCCAACGACCGGGGGCAAATCGCCTGCTGCAATGAAAATTCTGAGCGAAAGCTCAGAGCGCTCACAGCATAAAGCGCCGGATGCCTCTACGGCATCGAAGGGTGGCGAGCCACCTAATGTTGCAGCCGGTGCGGCAACACCTGGGGAGGAGCAGAAGCCTACGCCCCATCCGGATACCCAAGGTAAGGGACGGATTGAAATATCTTGGGGACTTGATTTCATGAGAATCAAGACTAAGGTTGATCCCTCTGGGGGGTCAGTCAGCAGCCGAGAACGAATGAATGCCAACTACGCTGCCTCTTTCTCACAGAGTACTACTTTTGATGCAGATCTGACTTCTGACGAGCCGGATCTTGTGGGCTTTGCAAAACGGATGGTGAGGACCCTCACCCGATCAGAGAAGAACTCCATACCTGATCTGCAGGTAGTGGACTTCGACCGGATAATGGGCCAACTGGCTGAGGTAATGAATCCCACAACCTTGATGTCTTTTACCTTTAATTCTACTAAGTAACTCATAATCCGGTTGCTCTTTTCTCAGCTGATGCTGAGAGTGGATGGCCTCCAGGGCCCCTTCAGGCGGAAACAAGAAGAGGTAAATTACGCCAAACGGAGGGCCCTTGAAAACCTCAACTCTGCTGAATATGCTAATTATATGTGTGATTTAAAGATTAAAAGCAGTACAGTTGAAACAGGAGGAGCTGATCCAGAGTTTGACGGCTGTGAACGACGAAGCTAACAGCCGGGTTGATGACCATAATAAGCAACTGAAGGATGCCAAGTCAGACCTCAAGGCATTAGAAGATGCTGATAAGGAAAACGCCCAACTCCGAGCAGACGTTTCCCGCCTAGGGGTTGAGCTTGTCAATATGTGAAACAAGCAGTCAGACGAGCTTGCTCAAGAGCAAAAACGGCCGACGGAGGAGAATGAGCGCGATAACTTGGCCCGGCTGAAGATCACTTGGAGCCTCCTCTACCCAGACATAGACTTTGAGGTCTATAAGCTAAGGTATGATTACGCCACTGAGGTATATGATGCCCAGCTACTGGGTGATGCCCCACCGCCTCGCTTCAAAGATTGGGCTGCTGAGCAGGGATATGACGTCTCTGATAACGAGGAGCCGGCGGCGGATGAGCATGACGAAGGCCAAACCAGCCAGACTCAGCCGGAGCAGCAACATCCACCTCAGCCTTAGGCGGGCCTCCCCAACTTCTGCGGCAGTATGCCAACCATTTTTTCTACCGGCTTGTATGCCGTGTAATCTTGTATCTTTACCAACCATGGGGTTGGGTCAACAATTAATTTTTGGTTTCTTCACCGGATGTGATTCCGGCTAACACCTATTCTGGCCTTTGTGCCATTTTTAATATTAATGAAGTATTCCGACTCAGTCGGTGTTTATATATGTTTGTGTTTGAATTTTTCAATTTGAATTTTGCGTATGTTTGCAATTCTTTAATATTTTGCCTAACTTAAAAAAGCATGCGGCAATTTGCAATCCAGGTGCTCTTGCCCCTGGGCGGCTGTGTGGTTGGTTTTATTTCAAGTTGATTGATTGGCTTGAAAACACTTGATACTAGGAGAAGTATGGAGTGCTTTTAGGCCAATCAATCACAATGGTGATTGCCCCAAACCAAGTGCACAGCTGGCCATTTAGAGCGGGTGCTTTGAGTTACTTACCCAGGCGGTTGTATTCCGTCTGAGGTTAACGCATAGCCATTACACAATCTTCTGCCCCAATAGGGAGGGTGAGTGCAACTTTGGAATAAATAACCTAAGTGAGAACTTCAACCGATGACCGACTGATGCCGCAGGGCACCCGGTATTCGGTAACTTAATCGTTCTTAATAGATTATTCTGGTCAGACGGCTATGAGTTGACCAATTTGGTCGTTCAATTTTCGCCGTCTGCGAAGGTACGTAGAACCGACGAATAGTCTGTTCTCTACGACGATTGCACACGGAGGGGTGTCGCCGGACGCCTTTGTACATGTTGGGACTGGCGATTTTATAATATAAGCAACCATCCGGCCATTTTGGCCTTTTGGTCTTGTTTGAGACCGGTTGTATAGCCACTAAGCGTTTTTGCCCAGTTTTTAATCGGACCATTGGCCGAGCGTTATTACAAAAGTGAATTTACGCTAAGAGTCGAACTTAGTTAGTTAAAGAAACAGTCCACCTGAGCGTTACCCAGACGGACAAGCAATTATTGGATTACATTAAGTATCAAACTTAGTCAATTAAACAAAGAGTCCGTCTGGGTATTACCCAAGCGGACATACAATTATTATACCAAGTGTCAAACTTGTTAGATAAACAAAGGATCCGTCTGAGTATTACCCAGGCTGTCAAGCAATTATAACCTTTACTAAGTATCAAACTTAGTTAATTAAATGAAGAATCCCTTCGAGTATTACCCAGGCGGATAATAAAAAACAACAAAACAATTTTGCAAACAAAGTCTGAATTCTCATTAATTGACTCACTGTTTACAAAAAATTTACATTCTCAGAAGTAGTACTTTTTTAGGTTATCTACATTCCAAGTTCTAGGTAGGCGGCGGCCGTCTGGGGATTCTAGACGGTAGGTGACGTCCATGACTTCTTCATAAATCCGGTAGGGGCCTTCCCAATTAGGGGTTAGCTTTCCAGCCTCATTGGCCCTACCGGTTGCCTCCATTTTTCGCAACACAAAGTCGTCAACTTTCAAAGGACGCTTGTGCACTTTCTTGTTGTAGGCTCTGGTCATTCTCAGACGGTATATCTCATGGCACAAGGCAGCGTTGCCCATGCGTTCCGGGAGGGAGTCCAATGTCAGCCGCATGGCCTCCCAATTTGCCTCTTCGTCATAGAGCATGACTCTAAGAGTCGGCTCGTAGTGCTCAATGGGCAAGACGGCTTCAGCACCGTATACCATAAGAAATGGGGTTTCTCCGGTTGCCCCTTTAGCAGTAGTCCGGATGGCCCATAGTACATAAATTAACTCTTCTGCCCATAAACCACCGGCTCTTTCAATTTTATTTTTTATGCCGTCTGAGATGAGTTTGTTGAAAGCTTCAACCTGGCCGTTTGCTTGGGGTCGGCCGACTGATGCAAAACAATGTGAGATACCCCGATCTCCCAACCAAGTCTTGAGCTGAGGGGTCTCAAACTGAGGGCCATTATAAAACACCATAGACATAGGTACCCCAAACCGGGTGATGATGTTCTTCCAGATGAAAGAGATGACATCCTTTGTCTTGATGTTCTTAACCGGCTCAGCTTCCACCCATTTGGTGAAATAATCCACAGCCACCAAAATGTAGCGCTTTTCGCCTAGAGCAGGCGTATAGGGACCCAAGATATCCATGCCCCATTTAGCGAATGGGACTGGACTGTGGATTACCGTCAGATCAGTAGCCGGACGATGAATAAGTTGGCCAAACCTCTGGCACTTGTCACATCTCTTTACCAACTCTTTAGCGTCTGCTTCAAGAGTAGGCCAAAAGTAATGCCGCCTGGCTTTGACGGCTAGGGACCTGCCGCCTATATGAGAGGCACAGTACCTAGCATGCAAATCTTCGAGAACTTCTTTCCCCTTTTCTGGGGTAACACACTTCAATAGAGGTTTAAGGAAACCCGCCTTGAAAAGCTCTCCGTTTCTCAACTCGAAGTTTGCTGCTCGCTTTTTCATGACGGCTGCCTCCTGTGGTGAATTAGGGAGTTTGTCGTCTGCTAAATATGCCCGGATGCCATCCATCCAGTTAGAGCTTCGGTCTAAGATTCAAATGGGCTCTTCATGTACGCTTCTCTTTTCAAGAACTTCCCAAAAGACCGACCGAGGCGTATCACAGCAGGCGGATGAAGCCAATTTGTACAACGCATCCGCCTGATTGTTATCCGACCTAGGCACTTGATTCAGACAGAATTCCTCAAGTGCCCCAGCCTCTTCTTTGACTGCCTGAAGGTATTTGATCATAGCCGGATGAGTTGCCTCATATTTTCCCTCATACTGGCTAACGACCAATTGTGAATCAGAGTAGGCATCAATTTTAGTTGCCCCTGCTGCCTTACACATGCGGATTTTGGCTAGCAGGACTTCATACTCCGCCTTGTTATTTAAGGCTTGAAATTTAAACCGCAGTGCATATTCAAATCTGTCCCCCTCAGGGGACTTATATAAAATTCCTGCACCGCAGCCGTTCTTCGTTGAGCTCCCGTCTACATACACTTTCCAAACCTGGTCAATGTTGTCCGGTTGCGCCGGCCGTGTCATTTCAACAATGAAGTCGGCAAACGCCTGACCTTTCACTGCCTTTCTAGGTTCAAAAGGGATTTAAAAACATTGCATTTCAATAGCCCATTTCAGCATTCTGCCGGATGATTCCAAGGTAGACATTGGCCGCTTGAGGGGCTGGTCGGTGTAAATTACCACCGGATGGGCCAGAAAATACGACTTCAATTTCTTGAAGGCCATATATAGAGCAAGGCCAAATTTTTCTACCATGGGGTACCGGAGCTCAGCATTTTTTAGAACATGGCTAATGAAATAGACCGGGAGCTGAACGCCGTCTCTCTCAGCAAGGAGAACGTCACTGAGGGCATGATCTGAGACGGCTAGGTACATGTATAGCATCTCTTTAGGCAGTGGACTAACAGCCTTGGTAAAGAGTGCAAGTGTTCTTTCAGCCGTTGAAAGGCCGCCTCAGCATCATCCCCCCATTCAAATCTGGTCTTCTTCCTGATTGCTTGGAAGAAGTAAAGGCATTTGTCACCTGACCGGCTGAGAAATATCCCCAAAGCCGCCAGGTAACCGGTTAGTCTCTGTGCTTCCTTGACAGTGCAGGCTGACTTCATGTCAATTACCGCCTGTATCTTCTCGGGGTTAGCCTCTATCCCCCTTTGATCAATCAGGAATCCGAGAAACTTCCCACACTCAACACCAAAGACGCATTTCTTAGGATTTAACATAACCTTATGCCGCCTGAGTGTGGTAAAGGTTTCTCGGAGATCAGCAAGGTGATCCGCCTGCTGCTTGGATTTGACTATCATGTCATCAATGTACGCCTCCACATTCCCCCCTATTTGATTAATGAAGACCGTATTAATCATCCGTTAGAATGTAGCCGGCGCATTTTTCAAGCCAAACGACATCACAGTATAACCGAATAACCCCTGATCAGTGACGAAGGCCGTCTTCTCTTGATTTTTCTTCCACAAGGGTATCTGATGGAAGCCGGAGTAGGCATCCATAAAACTCATCAAGGCATGTCCGGTTGTCGAATCAACTAGACTATCGATCTTAGGAAGCGGATAACTGTCCTTGGAACATGCCTTGTTGAGATATGTGTAATCAACACACATACGCCAGGTACCATTCGGCTTCTTTACAAGCACAACATTCGCCACCCAGTCGGGGAAATTACATGGCCGAATGAACCCAGCGTCCAACAGCTTTTTAACATCGGTAGCTGCCGCCTGACTTCTTTCCTCGCCGTGATTTCTTTTCTTTTGCCGGATGGGCTTCTTTTTGGGGTCCACGGCGAGTTTGTGGACAACAAAATCCGGGTTGACGCCTGGCATTTCTTCCACTTCAAAGGCAAAAATGTCTTTGAATTCTCTCAGTAGTAGGTGCAAGTCTGCACCCAACTTAGCAAAAGCAACCGTCCCAACCTTCACCGTACGCTCCGGACGGCTGTTGTCCAGAGGTATATCAATATGTTCACCAGCCGGTTGGGGACGGAGCTCATCTGACCGTTCACCGGTCAGTGATTGCTATTTTTTCTCTTTCTTCACCTCCACCAGCAGAGGTGCCTTTTTTTTCTTTCCGGGTGCTGGTGGGGCTGGTACTGGGTCGGCATCCTTGACATTGTCAAGGTCTATTGGTTCCTGGCCGTCTAGGGCCACAGTATCTTTGACGGCTGAGAGATAGCACTCCCGGGCCGTCTTCTGATCCCCATTCAAGGAACCAACAGAGCCATCATCCTTCTCATAGTTGATGAGCATGAGGGAGGGGATGATTACAGCCTTGGCTTCGTTAAGGGTTGGCCGGCCCAAAATAATGTTGTAGGCGGTCAACTCCTCAACGACCAAGAACTTGACGACCAGATGTCGCCCTTTTCCTTTCTAACCCAGCCGGATTTGTAAATCAACCCTTTCGACTGGGTAAACCATTCCACCCCCAAAACCAACTAAGGGGTGGGAAACCGGATGCATGCTACTGTCATTGTATTTTAGCTTTTGCAGGCACCGGAGGCTGATGATGTCTGATGAGCTGCCGGTGTCAATAAGGATCCGTCCAACCAACTGGTTAGCAACCTTACATTCAATGACGACCGGGTCATCATGCGAACATCAGACATTGCCCCTGCCCTTTTCAGTGATCAGGACGTCTGGGAAGGAGGAGCTTGCAGACGCCTGCTCATCATCATCTTTGTCCATCTTTCGAAGATGGCTCTTGGTGCCCCGGATGGTAGGGCCACCGCATGAGAACCCGCCTGCTATTGTGTAGACCGGCTCCTTATCAGTGTCTGAACTACTAGCAGGCTGGGGTGTCTTAGACAACTGCCCCAGATTCTTCTTGTTAGTCCCTTCGGACTTAGAAATGTAGGACTTTAGCATCCCCTTATCAGCCAGACGGTCCAACGCCCGTTGTAGGCTGAAGTAGTCGTTAGTGTCATGGTATTGGCAGAATTTGTTTTTGTTCCTTGATTGAATAGAACTTTTCATTGGATTCAGCTTCTCTAGGGATAGCCGGTCCTTAATTTCCATGAGGATGGAGTTGCAGTCCTTGTTAAATTCGTACTTAGGGACGTACGGTTTAAATTCTTTCTTCTTCTTCAGGGACGGCTGGTCAGAGTCACTAACCGCCCAGACTTCTTTTCTTTTGTTGCTCTCTTCTTTCTTTTTGGTCGGCTGAGTAGGCCCGCTGTCTTTCTTCTTGTCAGACTTCTTGGAGTCCGACAGGTTACCAGGCGAGCAGAGGTCGGTTTCTTGAATGTAGCTTTCCGCCTTCCTCAGGGCCGCTTTTAAAGTGAAAGCCCCTTTTCTGACATGGTCGAACTTAAAGGTCGACCCGTCTCTTAGACCCTTAAAAAATTCTTTAAAAGCTACCTCATCAGACAGTCCTTGAATCTGAATTCTGATCAGTTTGAACCGCCTGACATAGGAGCACAACCCTTCTCTCTCTCCCTGCTTAATGGTGCTCAAGTCAAGACTTATTTTCTTAGCAGGGATGTTCATTGAGAAGTTGGAAGCAAACAGGAAGGCAAGCTTCCTGAAACTATCAATGGACCCGGCTGGCATGTTGCCAAACCATTGTTGGGCAATGCCCTTCAATGTAGCCGGGAAGTATCGACACCAAGTGGCATCATCCAACCCCTAAAAGTACATGAGGTTGGTGTATGCCATGAGGTGATCTTCCGGGTTGGTGGTACCATCATAGGTACCTACCAACACATTTTTAACCTTGGCTGACTTTGCCGCCTTGGTTATCTCCCGGGTGAATGCAGAAGGTTGTTCACCCAGGCGGAGCAGACGAAGCTGCCAGTCCAGTGGCTGGACATTGTTATATGCCGCCTGTCCTCCGAAGAAGGTCGGCTTCATAAAGTGAGGGGGATACTAACCGTAGACCTGAGTAGGTACATACGGTACAGTTCCAATCATCTGAGGGCCAGAATGGACGGTATTGCCGCCTGTCTGGCTCTCGTGCAGGGAAAGTGCATTCCCTGCAGAGGTGTTGTTGAAGCTGTCAGGAAAGTGAAGCCGACTCAGACAACTGTTGATTTCTCTTTCGGTTGATGATTTCCCGGGCATCAAGAGTTGATTTGTATTGTTGGTATTCCTCTTAGGAAGAAGAATTTTGGACCAATCAATGGTCCCAGCTGCCTTCTCCTTTGGATGAAGAGTTGGCTGCCGATCTCTGACTGACTTCCCCTATTCCAGAGAAGTCTTTTTGGCCTACTGACCCCTACTTGGGCCAGCCCGACTCTGAGTGATCAGTTCTTTAATTTCACCATTGAAACTTGTCATGAATCGCATGAGTTCGTCTCGGGTGACAGGTGCTGATCCAGCTGCCGTATGGGTTTCCCCTTCCGACTGCCCAGGGGGTCGATTTGTACCCACATGGGAAGCACCCCGCTCCAGAGTGTCTCTGGGCCGGATGAGCTTGGTTATAAGGGAGCCATCATTGGCTGTATAGGTTTCGACCTGAGGATCTTCGTCCTTCTGGTCTGTAAAGACTTCTAGGTCATCGCCCAGATGGTTAGGAGGTGGTACAGACTCTTGAACCATCTTCGAGGTACTCTCCCCACAGACGACGCCAAATGTTTTGGGTGTTTTTGTCCCTTGGGAGAGTTACGTCACGAAGTCTGATCCGGCTGAGTTGTACCTGCAAAATAACGGAGACTCCAGGTGGTAGGAGCTTCGCCTCCGACGATCAAGTTAGTAAATTGAAAGGGAATAAAGAGTACGGAAATTTAGGTGGGGATCTGCTTGGATTCCAAGCTCAGGTGTTTCTCTGATGTGAGAGAATGTAGGTGTAATAAATGATTGAATGTGTCCGCAAAATGGGGAAATATCTCCTTATTTATAGGGTCATTGGAGAATGTGCCCCCATCTAGGTCACTTGACCTAGATAGCTGCGCCGTTTTACGGCGCTTCTTGGGATTTGGGCCCTTGAAGGCCGCCATTTCATTGACAAATCTAAGGGCGCCACGTGTCAAGAGGATATTAAGCCACATGGGCCATCCTGATCTCGACACGTGGCCTCCTCTCATTGGTCCACGTGTCTAGGGTATTTTTACCCTAAACATTTGCCCCTCACAGGACGCACGTGCATATCACGTGGGGCCTGTGACATGTGTCCACCTTTCAAAGGTGAACAGTAACGGGTAAAAATTTGAATTTCAAACCAAAGTTTTTCCCCCCGCTTTCACCTTCTATAAATAGAAAGTTACCCCCCCCCCCTTTTTCTCTCACCTTACGTTCATTTGACTTTTTAGAGAGAGAAAGAGAGAGCTTTTTAGAGAGAGATTCTCTGCCTCCGTCTGCATCACAACAAGTTCAAGTTTCTGTGTGCTAGCAGTTATGTAGGGATCGAGTCTCTATACATCCTTAATTGTGTTAAAATAAATTTTGATAAGTAGTTTAATTTCAATTCGAAGTATGTCATTGTATTAGTTAAAAACAACTTTTATTGGTAACATAATCTAATTTATAGTAATGATAAACCAAAATTGGAATCAACATAAAGTTGCCATTGAGACTGCTAGGGCACTAATCGCACGGGGTGGGGGTGGGGGGGGGGGGGGGGTGGCGGTTGCCCCTCACTTGTCATAGGCTCAATACTAAGGCACACGTATCCTACCGCAGACGTTAATTGAAAAAAAGTAAACCGCGTGGAGGTGTTTTTCGATGACCATAAAATGTGTTCGTGTCTCCTGGTCTCTTTTGAACTCGTAACTGCTCGAGCTAGCGAGATTGAATTTTTCTCCCAATGCCATGCTCATAAGATAAAGTCGTACCTATGTGTGTTCGGCTATAAAGAGGAGTTTCAACTACGGTACAACTTCATTTTCGGACAAAGTTGTTACGCTGGCGCTTGATCACATTTAGTTAGGCGGTCGGCGGGATTTAAAGGTAGACGAAGTGAACACGTGCCTAAGCACCCCTCTCATATATTTCGATTGTTGTCGGTGGATGAGAGAAGGCTAGTTTGGCAGCCGGGCATGCATCGCTCGCTTCGTAGTATGCGAGAAATATGCGAATGGGCTGTTTCAAGGCCTTCCTTACACCTTAGGGCCCAGCTGTGGCGACCCTCTAGACTGGGCTTGAACTTCGTGATACACTGCTTTTTTGAAGTCATTGTCGCCCCTACATGAAACGATTACATTTCCCTTACCAAGCGACACTTATGTAGTTACCGCTAAAGCATATGCTGTTACTGAACTACCCATTTCACGGTAGTAAGGCAGTTAACGAGGGTGGTCGTGAAATTAATCGACTGAACTTGGTCGCGGACAAAAATTTTAATCCAATTCCGGAAAAAGGGATACTAAACCCGAAGCAGCCGTTAATGTGACCACATCTAAATGGCACGGAAGATAATCAGCTTCGTCGCTGGTATAATTGATTAGGCCTACGCCCAACTAAAGGGCACGGAAAATAAAGCATCCCTACGGAAACGTGCAGCGGACTGCATGCACATCGCTGGGCACGCTAAGGTTTCCGGTACCTGCACGAAACGATTAAACTGCCCTTACTAAGTGGTACTTATGTAGTTACTTCCGTCATATAAATCATTGGTAAAAAAAAGGTCTTTTTAATGAGATCCATTTATTATATATATATGGATTCGATAATAATTATATAAAAAAAAAAGAACAAAGAATCGGTAAAAATAATGTTTGATCGGGAGATTATCATTTTAGCTTGGTAAAAATAAGGTTTATTCGGAAACTAATCATTATAGATTGGTTAAAATACTTGTAGTCCAGTAACTGGAAATTTTTTAAGTGCATTATAAAAATACAAAATTTAACATTGGCATAGACATTTACGTGCAAATAATACTACAAAAGCGACACTATTATACAAATAAGTGATATGATGTCGTTTGTCTCATTGGACAATTTTTTATATAGTGAATAAATTAAACAACGGTGCCCACCAATTTATTTTCTCACAGCCGGAGAGAGGCTGGTGGTGTGATTCCCGTTAACGAGATCTTGTAGTTTATTATGTTGGAGAAATTCAAACATATTCTTCACTTGGCGAATAATAAGTGTGGGGCAACCCTACCTTGTTCAATTCACGCTATAATTATTAAAATTTCAAGAAAAAAGAAAAAATATTTGTCATAAAGGAGACAGGTTTTGAGACGATTACTCAAAGCTTAGGTACGCAAGCACCGACAGATAAAATTGATATAAGTCTCCGAATGAAACGCCTTATACTAGATTACCAGGAAGTAAACACATGTGCACAAATCAAACAGGGTGGGTTGCCTTGCACTTGTGATCGACTAAATACAAAGGAATATGTAACCTGCCGCAGACATTGATTGGAAAAAAGAAAACCGCGTGGAATACGTATCATACATAGGCTTGAATCCGATGCTAAAGATTTTGTAGTACAAATTTGAGTTTATGCAACCGCAATATTCACATATTGATACAAAAAATTGTGTAGGGATCGAGTCTCATAGATTGGTACCTCTAAATTATTTGTCATAAAGGAGATAAGTATTGAGACGATTACTCAAAGCTTAGGGACGCAAGCACCGGCAGATTAAATTGATATAAGTCTCTAAATGAAACAGCTTACACTAGATTACCTGGAAGTAAACACATGTGCACATATTAAGTGCTCGTGACGGTTAGGGCACAAATCGAACAGGGTGGGTTGCCTTGCACTTTTCATCGACTAAATAGGTAAAAATAAGGTTTAATAGGGACATTATCAATTTAGTTTTGTAAAAATAAGGTTTAATTGGAAACTAGTGATTATAGATTGATAAAAATACTTGTAGTCCAGTAACTGGAAATATTTTAGTTGCAAAAAAAAATATACAAAATTTAAATTGGCATAAACATTTACGTGCAAATAATACTACAAAAGGAACACTATTATAAAAATAAGCGACATGATGTCGTCTGTTTAGCTGAACATTTTTTTTGTTACTTGTAAATATTGAATAATGAGAATAAATTAAACAGCGGTGCCCACCAATTTATTTTCTCACAGCCGGAGAGAGGCTGGTGGTGTGATTCCTGTTAACGGGATCTTGTACTGTACTATGTTGGAGAAATTCAAACATATTCTTCACTCAACCAATAATAAGTGTGGGCCAACCCTACCTTGTTCAATTCACGCTATAACTATCACAATTTCAAGAAAAAAGAAAAATTATTTGTGATAAAGGAGACAAGTATTGAGATGATTACTCAAAGCTTAGGCTAAGCAAACACCGGCAGATAAAATTGATATAAGTTTCCGAATGAAATGCCTTACAGTAGATTATCAGGAAGTAAACACTTGTGCACAGATTAAATGCTCATGACGGTTATGGGACATATCGAACAAAGGGAGGGGTTGCCCCACACTTGTTATCGACAACATACAAAGGAATACGTAACCTGCCGCAGACATTGATTGGAAAAAAGAAAACCACGTGGAATACGTTTCATATATAGGCTTGAATCCGATGCTAAAGATTTGGTATTACATATTTGAGTTTATGGAACCGTAATATTCACAGATTGATACAATAAATTGTGTAGGGATCGAGTCTTATAGATTGATACGGGGTTGGCCCACACTTGGGGGGGGGGAGTTTGCCCCGCACTTTTCATAGGCACAATACAATGGCACACGTATCCTACCGCAGACGTTAATTGGAAAATAGAAAACCGCGTGGAGGTGTTTCTCGATGACCATAAATTCATCTGCGTTCCTTGGTCCCTCTCAAACTCATAACCGCTCGAGCTGGCGAATTCGAATTTTTTTTTTCCGATCCCATGCTTAAACGATAAAGTCGTACCGATGTATGAGTGGTCAAGCGGTACTTATGTAGTTATTATTTTCGTTATAAGTTACATTTATCTACTTGTTAAAAAATTATTTAGTAACATTTTATAAGCTGTCAACGTATAGGAATTGTATTATTAAGTTTCCAGTATTTGTTACTGATTAATTTTAAAAATACGGCGTTCAACTTGTCCTTTTCGTCGTCTTCCCTGCAAATCGACATTTTAGCCATTTTAATCGCCGGAATGATCCTTCAAGCTTGAACATTGAATGACTAAGATCAATTATAATCTTATCCATTATTGACGAATCATATGTTATTTTTTCCAACGATGTAAAATTTTAAAAATTTTGTTTTTACATTTGGGGAAATTTATCTTTTAATATTGGGGGAAAAATTTGTCGATTGTTAATGGATACAACACACAAATTAGACAATAATATAACAAATCCACTATAAATAAATAACATGACCATAAATCAGTGTTCAAGACTAGACACAACTATTATTTGGAATGTAAATTTCGTTGATTATACACCCAAAAAGATTCAATTATTGTGAGTGAACACCATCAAAGCTTCCATAAAAATTCAACAAAAAGGCCTTTCAATATGAAAGGATGAACATCAGGATCAATTGGTTACACATCCGAGCGAAAAAGATGAAGTTGTAAAAAAAATTTGGAGTAATTGAAGAAGATGACGGCAACAGAGAAGAACAAAAACCCCTCTTTTTTTTATTTTTTATTTCGGGAATGCTAAAATAATAAAAAATAAAAAAAAATGAAAAAAAAAGGAAATTTTTTTTTTTCAATTTCAAAATATGCAAGTTGAAAATTTGGGTGAAATTTGAAATTTTGGCTAAATTTTTTGGCTGAAATTTGGTTTTTGGGTGGGAGTGGGCCCCATTAAGTAACCCAATGAGAAGCTGCCATCAAGCTTTGTATGTGGGCCTACACATACTTGCTTTGTATGTGTAGCCTTTTTGACAAAGCTCTGAGTTATTGGAGCTTCCGAGACCAATTTCAGAATATTAACTCTACTACTTTATCTACCAATGGAAGCTAATGTTGCTAATGTTGGTATGGTGCTTCCCTTCACATCATTGAGAAGGTAGAATAATTTTGTTCTTGTGTGATTTTTGGTATGTGATGATATATTGACATATTGTGCAATTGTTTATTTGTGTCAAATTTTAATTTTGTTGAAATTTATATTATTAAGGATTAATTTTAGTTGATAATGGTTGTGATTTGCATAGCAATTCAGTAGCGGATGCAATGTGCCGATAATTGCATGTATTTTAAGTGAGTTGTTTACAAATTTGGAGGAAGAGTTAATTTGAGATATGATTAGACAGTCTAGGAAAGACTACATTTGTTAAAACATAGAAGACATCTTCTTGGTCAATTTGAAGAAATATGAACGTACGTAAGTTTTGTTATTTGATTATTGAAATAAATAACTTAATGGTTGAGAGTGTTTTGACTATATAACCAATTTGGTGTCGAAGTTCATCCATTGGATTTCCATAATTTTTCACTCCATTCACATTATGTATAACAAAGATTAATCATCGGTAAAAAGTAAAAGTAAAAGGAATAAGTCAATTACTAAGTAAATACCTAATACGAATACCCAAAGCATTGGACAATGAAGATTTTATTACAAAATAATATTTAGACTTTATCCTTTAATTATGTAATACATCCTCCTTTTTTTTAGTTGACATCGTTTGACTTTTACACTATTCACAGACTACACTTTGACTCGCTTTTGTGACTTATAAATACAATTAAATATTCATGTGAGATCTTTTTAAATCGTCTATATGTATATTTTATTAATATCCACTTTTATAATTTTACAATGTTGATATTTGAACTTATTAAGCGTTAAAATATGCGTTGTCCTGGTAAGCGTGACAATAGAAAAGTGTCAACAAAAAAACAAAGTACTAATTTTCAATCTCATTATGAAACACTAAATATCACGTTTAGTTCACTTTTGGAAATTATCTCCATATTTTTCCTTTAATTCTCCTAACAATCAACCCCTTCCTATGTCTGTAGGAGAGCTAATTTTAAAATCTTTGTTGTTCCATGCTCAAGGAATTTCATCCTATGAAGGTCCACTCACCCCTTCCCTTGATATGTTCAATTCATTTCCAATCTGATTTGTATGATTTTATATAACTAAACAGTTTTGTGTGTGTGTGTGTGTGTTTGTGTGTGTGTGGATTTGTAGACATCTACTTTTGGCCTACTGTCGAGGAAGTGCAATGACGATAAATAAAGCCATCTTCGTGTTGGATCAAAGTGAAGAATACTTATGGATAACTGGTTAAGCCACAAAACACAAAAGACTAGCCCGAATAAAAGAACAAGGCCAATACAAGGTCCAATTAACTAAACCCGATCGTAATTGGGCTTAAGCCCGTGCTTAAAACCCAATAATGACGGATTTAGGAGCGCATAGGTTGAAATTAGAGCTGCCGCGGAAAATGGCGCGCGCATCTCGTAAAGTCGCGCTGGGAAGTCGCAGGCAACTTATTCAGTTGCGCGCGACACTCCGCGCAACTTCTGGAGATGCGCTTGCAAAAGATTCAGAATATCAAAAAAATCGGAAAATCGAATCTTACCATAGAGCTGCGTGCAAGACAAATAGTTGCGCGCGTCATCCGCGCGCGACTTATTCACTTGCCTGCGATGGCCGCGCGCAACTCATCCAGTTGCGCGCGAAACCTGCTGCGGCAGAATGCTCTTAACCCTAAACCTAATCATTCCCTATAAATAAGACCCTAATCCGAGGCTTAAAGACAAAGAAAATAACCTAAAATCCTGGCATAATACTTGTGAACTTGTGCTTCTTAACCCTCTTGTCCTAAACACTCACCCCTTTTGATACTTTGTTACTACGGTGGAGGTTCCCCAACAAGAAGGAATCCATAAGTGTTCTAAACAAAGATCTAGCAAAGAGAAGTGGTAAATTCCCGAGCACTTAGTTAAATCACATTTATTTTCTTGTTTAAAAGAACCTTAATTAATTAATTAGTATTGTTTGATCACCTTTAAAATTATTAATTAATCAATTCCACATAGTATCTTTTGTTAAATAAAGATTAGAATTGAATAAAATAATTGTTGGTTGATCACTTAAGCCAAGGCGAATATTGTTTATTTTCTTGTTCTTTTCACAAATATTATTAAACAAGAATAACGACCTTACGATGTAATTCCTACGTGAATTGATGTGTGTAAATAAAATCAATTAACATAGTTTTAGGTATCACGTTGCATATATTGTTTGGTGATGAAATTGTGCAAAGGAAGAGCTAGTAGAGGCCGCACTAGGGCTAGGATCGTGATTCCCCTCTAAAGGGAACGTTATCTTGGTACCCTCGCTCCTGAACTCATTTCTGGTTTATGGTGACCAATTTGGGAATGGGTAAACTTATGATTCATGCTAAATATCCCTTGAACTCTACTTGGGAGAAAGGCATGAACGAGGTTTATGGGTTTTCCTAAAACTCATTGGCGACTCCTTCTTGTTCCTTACAAAAAAACGTGTATGATAGAATCATTTCTAATTCAAGGTCTCCCAAACAATCAGGAATTCAAATCCTAATACACCCTAACAAGTGTAAAGTCCTAGGCTTTTAAAGGGCCATGAGCATCTAAGGAGAAGGATCCCCTACGATGGGAACACCCTCCTTACATTGGCGACTCCACTGGGGACTTAGAGGTTACATGATTAGTTCGTAGTTATGTCCCAAGGTTTCCAACACCAGGTTGCCTATGGGTTGTAACGAGAACTAACTTGGATAATCTCTAGTTAGAGAGCGAGACTTAAACGCATAATATCTTCATTTTGCACAAAAGTAAAAACCAAACAAGCAACATTGCATCATGCATAAGTATAGCACACTTAAACATTGGGGATTGGCTCATTGACTAGGGGCTGCCAACACTAGGCTTCTATTCCGAAATCAATAACAATCATCCCACCCAAATCGCCAACAAAATGTTGGGAGGACGATGTCATAAGTCAACTCGTTCAGTGATTGATTTGTGCGTTGTTTCTTAAGATATGGTACCTTGGACACCCAAGCCTTTTGACCTTAGAATGGCAATACGTGAATCTTGACTTGTGGCATGCTTATGTGATTATGTGACTATATGCAACGTGTTAGGATAGTCTTCTTTCTTTTTTTTTTTCTTTTTTTTTTCCTTTTAGTTTGGTCTAGGTTCCCAATTACGAAGTCGTCTCTTTGTGATTTAGAGTCATATTCGAAGGGTAACATTAAAAAAAAAGGAACGATTAAAAAAAAAGGGGAAAACAAAAAAAAGCGCTCGAATTAAAAAAAAAACATACGAGCAGGTGGCGCGCGCAACTCACTGGGTTACGCGACCCCTCCCAGCGCAAGTCATTTCGTTGCGCACGACATCCGCGCGCAACTGAATCGCTTGTGCACGCCCACTGTACGAATCAATTAATGATTTTTCAAAAAACAAATTGACTCGTCAAAACAATATCTTTATTCAAGAATTGTTAAGGGCGATGTTCTCCGTTCGAATATATCTTGCGTCATTTTCTTTTTTTTTTCCTTTTACTTTCTTCCTCTTCTAAGCAAGCATATGGTTTACTTATTCTTTCGTACTTCTTTTAGGGCCGGTTTCCAATCTTGGGAAAGAAGACTCCCGGGCAATCGCCTTCTACGTTTACCACCCAAAGATCAATCCCTTTCAAAACATTTTTCTTCGACAAATAGTCCTAGTTCAACAACAATGTCAACCATTGAAGAACTTCAAGAGGAGATTCTTCGTTTGAGAGAGGAAAAGGCTCAAGAAGCCGAGGAGAAAAGAATTAAGAAAATTGAAAAGGCTAATAAGAAAAATGCTGAAGCCTTAGCCTTGCAAGAAAAGATGGAACAATTATCCATCAAAGAAAAGTCGTTGGAGAAGCTAGTTCATCGTTCTATAATGGGGAACAAGTACTTCGACGCAGAAAAGTTTGCTCCTCCCGTAAGACTTACTTTACCAGAAAAGTTCGTAGCTACGGACTTGCCAATATTTAAGGTGACCAATAATCCCAAAAATCATTTAATGTCTTTTACTGGCACCATGGAATTAAAGGGAGTTGATCCTAAGCTTTATGCTTTGACTTTCCCTTTGTCTCTAGACCCAACCGCAAGAGAGTGGTACTATGGGCTAGATCCAAAATTCAAGGCAACATGGGAAGATGTAGTTTCGGCTTTCATTACCCAATTTAAGAGTAATATAGAGTTCAAATCCACTCTACACGAACTCGAAATGCTTAAGCAAGGCGACGATGAAGGTTTCCTTGCTTTATATGGTAGATGGCGAGAAAAGGCGGCCCACCTTGCCCAAAGGCCAAAAATTCATTGACAACTGTCATGAAAAGTACAACAAACATCTACGTTACCTTGGTTTAGACACTTTTCAAAAAGTCTTTTCCGTGGCTACTAGGATTGAAGATGATCTTGCTAAGGAAAAGGCAAATAAACCCCATCATCATCATCAACCTAAAAATAACTACGAGAAGGGGAATGATAGCACATCATCCTTTATTGATGTATTTGCGACAACCACGCAATACAATAACACAAATCAATATAATGATCCTAGGAAAAGATGGACAAGAGAAAGAAAATTTACTCCATTTCCTGTGAGCTATAATGAATTACTAGAAAAATTAAACGGAAAAGGTTTACTTGCGCCAACAGGACCAACACCGCCCACTCCACCAGAAAGAAGATTTGCTAATTGGGATAGTAATGCTTATTGCGCTTATCATAGAGGCAATGGACACGATACTGAACGTTGCTTTGTCTTGAAGCATAAAATACAAGATTTGGTAGACGATGGGAGAATTCCCAGGCCTAAACCTAATAATAATGCATCTCCCTTAGGGGTGTTTCACATCAATGAGGACCATATGGGAAGTGATATGTTCAATTCTTTGAACTATATCACATCTATAGGAGAACCTCTATCCACAATACTCATAGGGGCCACTAATGAAGTATGTGAAATATGGGACGACGACTTTAAAGACTTATATGCCTCTAAGTATGCCGCTGTCCCACCTCCATCTTGTTTACAAAATGAAACAAATGGAGCGCTTGATTGGGATCATTTCTTAGGGAAGTCACACTTATCAAATCTCTCCTTGGATGAACAATGACATCAAGCTCAACTCATGGAACATCTTGAAATGGAGGCACGCTCAAAGCCTCTAGAAGAAAGTTGGTTTATGAGTCCTACAACTAATCCAAACGAGATAGATCATCTAACTCGTTCTGGGCTAGTTTACCAAGCACCACCACCAAATGGATCTTCGACCACACACAATCAAACTCAAGGTCAAATGAAAAATACAATACCACCTCAACTTGAGGTGGAAGATCCATTGGTCAAACAACTTCGCCAATCCAAGGCGAATGTTAGCATTTGGGAACTCCTAAGTACTTCTAAAGAACCTAGGAAATCCCTTATGAATGCTCTGACAGCTTTGTCTGTAAGCACATACACAACCCCTCAAGATCTCGTTAGCTTGCTTACTAGCGAGAAATCTGACAAATCAATCATTTTCACTAATGATGATTTGCCTTCAAAAGACACTGCCCACAACAATGCATTATATTTAACTGTGGGGTGCAAGGGATACAACATCCCTCTAACTTTGGTAGACAATGGGGCAACTGTAAATGTGTGCCCATTGCAAACTGCAAAATACTTAGGCCTTAATCCAGAAAAAGATTTTCAATCAACAACACAAAGCATTAGGGCCTATGACGATTCGAGAAGATCGGTGTGTGGAACTGTTAAGCTACCAATTACAACAGGCCCAATACAAAAGATGGTTGAATTCCACGTTATGGACATAAAACCTACATTCAACCTTCTACTAGGACGTCCTTGGATACATGAGCTTGGTGCAATACCATCCTCACTTCATCAAATGATTAGGTTGAACTATCAAGGGCTTCCTATTACTATACATGCTTCTCCACTTAAAGTAGCAATAAATGATGAATCACTCTTAGAAATAAACCACGATAATGATGAAGATGACATGTGGGGATTTTAGTATCGTTAAATCAAAATACCCAATTCCAGGGTGCTATGATAGGCAAGCATTTAACTTGCTATTTGGACTAGAGCAAAATCATGTCGCTACAATGACCAATCAAAATGCCATCCAAGATGAAGCTTTTAACCCAACTTCATTGATCACCCTTTCTAATGAAACCTTGGAGCATGGATGGAGGAAATATTTCTAATGGACCAATCACAAAGGCGATAAGCTAGAAATCCTCACAGGCAAAGGGAAAATGTTTGAAGAATCGGACGACGAATCTATTATAGACTCTAGGGAAGCTGAGAATCTAGGCCTTGTGGCCATTACTGAGACTTTATTTTTTAGTTCTAAGGACGAAGATCCCAAAAAGGATTCTTCTCTTAATGTACTTTCTTTTGATTCTAATAATATGAGCTCTATTTCCGAGTATATGCCTTCTATTGAATCTTTCGAATGCTATAACAATCAATCTAATGAAGATGATAATATTAATAAGTTGGTTGAACTAATAAGTGAACGAGAACAAAAGAATCCTATCATTGAAGAAACTGAAACAATCAATATAGGAACTAATTAAAACAAAAGAGAAGTCAAAATTGGTTTAACTCTAAATCCGGAAGAGCGATCGACCCTCATATCAACGCTCAAAGAATTCGAAGACGAGTTTGCTTGGTCATACAAGGACATGCCTGGAATAGATAGGGAAATTGAGAAACATACCATTCCCTTGAACCCTACCTCTAAATCAGCAAAACAAAAACTTCGACGAATGAAACCTGAGGTCGCGTTAAAAATAAAAGAAGAAGTACAAAAACAATTGGACGCAGGTTTCATTAGCGTATGTAATTATCAAGAATGGGTAGCGAACATCGTCCCAGTCCCTAAAAAGGATGGACGAGTTTGCATGTGTGTCGACTTTTGGGACCTTAATAAGGCTAGCCCTAAAGATGATTTTCCTCTACCACATATTGATATATTGGTAGATAACACGGCTGAACATGCGATGTTATCCTTTATGGATGGATACGCAGGTTACAACCAAATTTTAATTTCAAAAGAAGACAAAGAAAAGACATGCTTTATCACCCCTTGGGGTACGTATTTTTATTTAGTTTAAAAAATGCAGGAGCTACGTACCAAAGAACGGCTACGACTCTCTTGCATGATATGATGCATAAAGAAATAGAAGTGTATGTGGATGATATGATTGTTAAGTCCAAAGATAGAATGGGACATATAAAAGCTTTACACAAATTTTTCACTCGCATAAAAAAATACAACATGCTATTAAATAACCAAAAATGCGTCGTCGGAGTAACTTCCGGCAAGTTACTCGGATACGTAGTAAGCACACGCGGTATTGAGATCGATCCCTCTAAAATAACGGTAATTGTTGACATGCGTCCCCCTAAAACAGAAAAAGAAATTAGGGGGTTTCTGAAAGGAATGGTGTCCTTTGAACAAGTGTACTATTCCGTTAGTGGGTTCAGAATTATTAGAAAGCTAATATATTCAGTGAGGTCAAGTGATCGGAATGCCTGGGTGGAGGCCGCTTCCGATCAGTAATATTAATGAATAATTAATATTATAGTTTAATCTTGACTGAACCCTTCGGGTCACACCCAAGCATTCAACAAACCGAACCGACGAATTAATTCGGAAGGAATTAATGAGTCGACCGAGTAATATTTATTTAGACGTCGGAAATTCGAGCTTAGAGCGTCAAAACCGAGCGTCGGAAGTCGAGTCGAAAAATAGTGAAAGACGAGACGAGAAATAGTAATAAATCAACAAAAGACCAAAATAACCCTAGCATCGGAATGCCCAAGAAAACCGAGTGCTAAGGGCGTATGGCCTAGCATGGTAGCTAGCATGCGCACCAAGCCGAGCCTAGGCTGGCTGGTGCGTGCTAGCGCACCCATGCTAGCATCGCAAGGCTAGGCGCTGCCTAGTGCGTGCTAGCATGCTAGGCACAGCCTTGTGCGCGCAATGGCTAGCAAGCCATGCCGCAACAAGCTACAGCAGCTAGCACGCTAGGCGCGCCAGCTTGCCACAGCTAGCAGCAGCATGGCTAGGCCATTGCTTGCTGCCTAGCAGCGCTGGCCAAGGCACAAGGCCAGCAAGCAGCCCGCACAAGCATGCCGGGCTTGCTGGCTAGCAGCGCCTGGCAGCCCGCATGCAAGTGCTGGGCCTGCTTGGCTTGCTGGGCGTGGCTGCCACGGACAACAGCACATGGCAGCCCACCTTAGCTGCCTTGGTGCCCAAGGGTGGGTTCCATGTGGCTAGTGGTCCTTGAGTGTGTGTGAAGTGAGGTGGCCGGTTATGGGAAAGGGAGTGGGGAGCAAGTTTGGTCCCCCCCTTCTTCAAGTGGTCCTCACCTAATCACTCACATGAGCTTGCCACTTGTTGATTTATTACTAGCTTGATTATTAATTTTATTTTAGCTTTAAAATAAAATGGAAAAATCATACTATCCCACATTGATGGGAGAGTAAATGATACTCCCATCATTTCCTATAAATATCCAAGTATGGGCATTGGGAATGTGGCTTGAGTAAGAGTTGAAAAAGGCATCACAATTAGTGAAAACCTTTGAACTCAATATAATTACTCGGGTTTTATTGGTCGGGTCTTGCTAACCCCAAGACATTGGACCTAGTCGGTTTTGTTGGTGCGGGTGGACTTCGTTGGAGGTCTCCGTGTGAGCGGGACTTGAAGCTTTCAAGTAAGAGCTCATTTTGGAGCGAAGCACGTGTCAAAGGTAATTAGCTTATCTTAATCTTGTGATTAATTTAATTATGTTTATGGTTTTATTTATTGCGAGTGCGGTCCTGTTTTTTGGGTTTGTTTCCGCGGTGAGTCGGACTCACCAAACCCCAACAGCGGTATCGGATCCTCGCTCGTTTATTTTTAAAATCATAATATTTTCAAGGTGTTTTTATGGCTTAATTTTTCTGGTTTTAAGTTGCTAATTAGATTAGTAACTCGTTTTTCCAATTTTTACCTCGTATTAGAGCTGTCTTCAGCTCCCGAACCAAGATTTCGACCCAAAAATAGTGAATTTTGGGTGGAAAAGGCGTTCTGGAAATGGTTTTACCCTTTTTGAGCTCCGTTTTTAGCCAAAAAACGACCAGAAATGCATTTTTCGAGGGATTTTTCGTTTTGACGAAAATTTTTAAGTCTTTCTAACCTTGAAAATTGATTGCATATTTATGGTGGTTATGAATTTGATTCTTTCCTTTATTTATATGCAATTTTAGACCACTTTAAGCATGATTACTTGGTAGTAATTGGTGCTTGAAAGTTTTGTTTTATTTTTCACATAGTTGCAAATTGATTGCATTAAGTGTGAAATTGTTATTCTTTGTTGCTTCCAAGTACTAAAGATTCAATCTTTATTTATGATAAGTGATTGAAACTTTGAGTTACTAAATTCCATGAATTTTGGTTAAACTTTGTTGATTTAATCATTTTTTAGTTGATTGGAATCATAAAGTTTAAAACTTGTGATTGAAATTGGTTTATCTTCATATTGGAAGATATAATTTTTCATGAAGTCACAAGTATTAAAGTTGGAGTCTTTATTGAACTTATGTTCATTTTTTCCAACTCCCTTTTATTTTGTCAAAATCTCAAGATTAAATTAATACTGAGAATTGCCCTAATTTATTTCATTACACCAAGTTAAACCAATTTTATTAAAGAATGGTTCTTGGAAATAAATTTGGTTAATTGCTTTTGGATGAATTATTTAAGTTGGACTTGTAATTTTTCATTTTTGCTCAAAATTGATTCTAAAATTAATTTAGAATTGCCCTAAGAGCCCCGAGCTAGCTCTCGGCCAGCTAGGCTGCTCACGCAACCCATATGTGGCTGCCGAGGCTGCAGGGCGCTTTGTTCTTAGGTGCGTGGTGCTGTGCGTCTGTGTGTGCGAGGAAGGGCGTGGGCTGCTGCTCGCTTCCAGCAGCATAGCGCGCTAGCCAGCAGCAAGCAGCAGCATGGCGCAGCAGCAGCATAATGCTGTGCGCGCTGTGCGTGCTGCTACGCTTGGCTGGGCTGGGCGTAGCGCATGCGAGCACAAGCAGCCCACATGCATGCTTGGTGTTGCGGGGGTGCGCATGGGCATACTACGTGCTTGTTGTACGGTACGTACAATCCCATAATTGGCACAATAACCCTGGGTTATTAAGGCGATGCTATTTTAAAGTTAATTTTAGCGTTGCTTAATATGTAAATAAGGGTATTTATTTTTGGACTCCAAGTCTTAGTGCTAGGCACTTAGACATTTTGGAATTCGTAATTTTGCTTAAATTGTCATTTTAATTATTTTGTTTATTTAATTAAAATTTTTGGAGGCTAGGCCTCGGTTTTTTAGCGACATTTGCAAAAATTAATTTTGGCAAATATTTGGGTTCACCGACTTAATTAATTGGATTAGTTAAGTTGGATGCGGAATTTAGTGGGAGCGTCTCTTAGTTATTACCATAACCGGTTAAAACAACTTTGACTAGTTTAATTAGGCGTGTTAATTGGATTAACCACCTAGATTAGTTACTAGTTCTCGCGCGTTTTATGCATTGTTACTTGTTTATCGTTGTAAAATGCATGGGCCATTCACAGATAGTGAATGGATGAATGAAATGTAAATTCTTTCACAGGTTTTATGAAATGGCAACTAGTGGGGCCCGATTAGGATAGAAAATACGGACTGTGATCCGTGATGTATTTTTGTAAATCTAAATACGGTCTGCGAACCGTTGAGTATTTTTGTACCTTAATATTTAGATTAGTCCTAATCGTAGATACTAGCAATTGTAATATTTTGGTCAAGTCTTGAAGACGGGGTTCTTAGAAGACTAAGCCATGAAGTTGCAAATGAAAACCTTTTGAAGACTTGAAGATCTCAAGGGGTCATGCTAGTTGCCAAATGCATCTCTATTTATGTTTTCGATATATATTTATGTTTATATATATATGAATTATATGTTAGATGCATGTTTAGGATTTCGAATGTTGAGATGATTAATTAAGTTCACTTAAATCAACCAACATAGAAACCCTAGGTCCCTAAAATATTGAGTAAAACTTGCCATTCCAAAACACACTTACCAACCGAACGAGGGTAGAGGTGGACTACGCCAAAGCGAGGCATCACTACTTCTCCAAGGAACGTAAGGCATACCGGGTATGCAAGGTGATTTTGGTTATACTCAACGATATGAGTGATGGAGTCCTAACATGTCGTGGCAAAGTGAATAAATTGTTTAGAGAGCATTGGATGCGACGATTTATTCAACCAAGAGTGGCTTGGAGCCATTAGCAAAGCGTTGCTTACCTTAGGAGATTGAGTGTTAAGACAAGCCAAAGCATGCTTAACCACTCTTTGTTTCTTTGGATCTTGGAATCGACTTATTCTCACCTAAAATGGGGACAATCTTTAATGTGTGAATAAGACGTTTTAAATAAGTTTGATTAAAATGCATGAATTCAATCTTATTTAAGTATAATGAATGGTTTTTCATTTCAAATTCTTTCAATTGTAGAATCATGTCTTCAAATAACTCAAACAACTAATTCTCATTACGCTCGATTCTCGACAAGGAGAAGCTGAGTGGGCCAAATTTTCTTGATTAGCAAAGGAACTTGCGAAATGCTCTCATGCAAGAGCAAAAGGAATATGTCCTTGATGAGGAAATGCCCGAGGCTCCCAATGAGGAGGTGACTCAAGCTGCCCTAAATCGATGGCAAAGTGCCAATCGAGATGTCAAATGCATCATGTTGGCCACAATGTCTCCTGAGCTTCAAAAGACTTTCTTTGAAAAAGAGACGGCTTTTGAGATCATTTCTGAATTGCAGAATATGTTCCAAGAGCAGGCCCGAACTGAAAGGTTTGAAACCCACAGGCAGATCCTTGAGAGCAAGCTCAAGAAAGGAGAGCCAGTCAGCCCACATGTACTTAAAATGATTGGATTGTTTGAAAACATGGGAAGGCTTGATGCGGGGTATTCAACCGAGATGGCAATTGACATCATTCTCCACTCGCTGCACAAAGGCTATGATCAGTTCAAGATGAACTATAATATGCACAGCATGGAGAAAACCCTCACCGAGCTTCATAGTATGTTGAAGCAAGCTGAGAAAACGCTCAAGGATGAGGGAAAGCATGATATGCTCATGATTAAAAAGGGCAAGCCGTTCAAATTTTCGGGCAAGAAGAAGAAAGGCTTTAAGGGGAAAGGTAAGAAGAAAACTTTTCCGCCTAAGTCTAAAGCTACCAAGGATAAGAAGGTAGCGTCTTCTAAATCTGATTCCGAATGTTTCTACTGTAAGAAGAAGGGACATTGGAAGAGAGATTGCCTCAAGTTCAAGGAAGATAAGAAGAACAGAACCGTTGCTTCTGAATCAGGTATATTTGTTATAGACTTTAACTTCACTAGCTTAACATCATGGGTATTAGATATCGGATGTGGCTCACACCTTTGTTCCAATTCTCAGGGACTAAGGAACGCTAGAAGGTTAGAGAAGGGAGAGATTGAACTCCGGGTCGGCAATGGAGCCAGAATTGGTGCCGTATCCGTAGGAACTCTCAGTTTGTCTTTGCCCACCGGGCTAGTTTTGGAACTCGATAATATTTATTATGTTCCTAACATTACCAAAAACATTATTTCAATTTCGGCGTTGGACGCCAAAGGTTTTGAATTTCGAGTAAAGGACAAAGAATGTTAGTTTTATCTCGATAATGTTTTATATGGTATTGCACATTCTGAAAATGGCCTTTATGTGCTTTCTTTAGACAAAAAAGTTTATAATGTGAATAATGGTACCAAAAGAGCTAAGACCATAGAGTCAAATCAGACTTACTTGTGGCATTGTCGTCTTGGCCACATCAACATCAAACGCATCAAGAAACTTATACAAGAAGGTGTTCTTGACTCTTTCGATTTAGAATCGTTTGAGAATTGCGAGGGATGTCTATTAGGCAAGATGATTAAACAGCCATTCTCCAAGTTGGGAGAAAGGGCAAGTGACTTTTTGGGTCTTATACATACCGATGTATGTGGACCAATGAGCTCAACCACAAGAAATGGACATCGATATTTCATCACTTTCACAGACGACTATAGTAGATATGGCTATGTCTACCTCATGTCGCATAAATCTGAATCATTTGAAAAGTTCAAAGAATTTCAGAGTGAAGTTGAAAATCAGCTTGGCAAGAAAATCAAAGCCCTTCGATCGGATCGAGGTGGTGAATACTTGAGCCAAGAATTCGATGACCATCTGAAAGAAAAGGGTATACTTTCAGAATTGACACCTCCAGGAACTCCACAATGGAACGGAGTATCCGAAAGGAGAAATCGAACCTTGTTAGACATGGTACGATCAACAATGGGTCTTAGTGATCTTCCTATCTCTTTCTGGGGACACGCACTTCTAACTGCGGCACTAACACTAAACCGTGCTCCATCAAAAGCTGTAGAAAAGACTCCATATGAATTATGGACGAAGAAACCTCCTAGGTTATCTTTTCTAAAGATATGGGGATGCGAAGCATATGTCAAGAAATTGATTTCTGACAAACTTCATCCTAAATCTGACAAGGTTTACTTTGTGGGCTACCCAAAAGAAACCAAAGGGTATTACTTCTACAACAAATCGGAGAACAAAGTGTTTGTTGCTCGCGATGGTGTCTTTTTGGAGAAGGAGCACCTTTCCAAAATGACAAGTGGGAGGAAAATTGAACTCGACGAAGTTCGTGAGGATGAGCAACAAAATCATAATGACAGTCAAAGTGCTCAAACAACATCTGTTGACGCAGGTCAAAATGATCAAAATGTGCACAGTCAAACCGACAATGCAAATGCTCAATCCATTACCCTACGTAGGTCTTAGAGGCCGAGATCTCAACCTGATAGATATATTGGTTTAGTATTAACCGAGAATCAGGACATCCTGATTCTGGATGGAGATGAACCGGCAACCTACAAGCAAGCGAGGGCAAGCACCGACTCTGCTAAATGGCAAGAGGCCATGAGATCTGAAATGGATTCCATGTTTGAAAATCAAGTCTGGGACTTGGTTGACTTACCCGAAGGTTATACACCTATCGGATGTAAGTGGATTTTCAAGATGAAAATCGACAAAGATGGAAATGTATTCATTTACAAAGCTAGATTGGTGGCAAAAGGTTACAGACAAGTTCATGGTATTGATTACGATGAAACCTTTTCACCAGTCGCAATGCTTAAATCCGTTCGGATCCTCCTAGCGATTGCTGCATATTACAATTATGAAATATGGCAGATGGACGTCAAAACCGCCTTCCTTAATGGTTATTTGGAAGAAACTGTGTATATGACACAGCCTGAAGGTTTTGTCGACCAAACAATGCTAGGAAAGTTTGTAAGCTTAAGAAGTCCATTTATGGATTAAAGCAAGCAAGCAGAAGTTGGAATCTGCGATTCGATGAAGCCATCAGTAAGTTTGGTTTTATCAAGAATCCAGATGAATCTTGTGTTTACAAGAAGGTAAGTGGGAGTGACATCGCCTTCCTAGTCTTATATGTCGATGACATATTGCTCATTGGAAACAGCATTCCGTTGTTAGAGTCTGTAAAGGCCTGGCTTGGAAAGTGCTTCTCAATGAAAGACTTGGGAGAGGCTCAGTACATACTAGGCATCAAGATCTATAGGGATAGATCGAAAAGGATGATTGGATTGAGTCAGAGTACTTATATTGATAAGGTACTTGCTCGATTTGGCATGGAGGAGGCAAAGAGAGGTCACCTGCCAATGTCACATGGCATAACCCTAAGCAAGAAGCAGTGTCCACAGACACCTGATGAGCGGGTAAGAATGAATTAGATTCCATATGCTTCGCTTATTGGATTGATCATGTATGCCATGATATGTACTAGGCCAGATGTATCGTATGCCTTGAGTGCTACGAGCCGTTACCAATCAGACCTAGGAGAGGCGCATTGGACTGCGGCCAAAAATATCCTAAAGTACCTGAAAAGGAACAAGGATAAATTCCTGGTGTATGGTGGTGCAGAGGATTTAGTTGTGGAAGGTTATACCGACGCAAGCTTCCAGACAGACAGAGACGATTTCAAATCGCAATCTGGATATGTGTTCTGTCTAAATGGAGGGGCGTTTAGTTGGAAGAGCGCAAAGCAGAGTACAACTGCAGATTCTACAACTGAAGCCGAATACTTAGCAGCTGCTGAAGCAGCTAAGGAGGCTGTTTGGATTCGTAAGTTCGTTGGTGAACTTGATGTTGTACCCTCTATAAAGGGTCCAATAGCCCTCTATTGTGACAACAATGGAGCTATTGCTCATGCCAGAGAGCTTAGGGAACATCAGAAGGTCAAACATGTCAAGCGGCGATTTCACATGATTCGAGAATGGAAATCAGAGGGTGAAATCAGAATTTGCAAAGTTGGAACGGATGACAATGTAGCCGATCCACTTACTAAACCTTTGCCTCAAGTGAAGCACAACAAGCACGTTGAGGCAATGGGAATCAAGCATGTAGGAGACTGGCTTTGATTTCCTTGTTTAGTGTTTTATTTAATTTTGAGAAAAATTAATGTAAGACGCTAAGGAAAACCATTCAAGTTTTGGAGTAATATAAAATTTCATGCAATATTTTATTACTCCGTTATGCTATTTAATTGTGGTTTAGGATTAAATAATGAGTCCATTCGATTCTGAGAATATTCAAAATAGGGTATCAAGACCAGTCTTGGTAAGGAAACACCTATTAAGTGAACATTGAATATTATAATCGAAAATTATCCCTAATCAAGGTCATTTAAACGATGGACGATTAATGACCGATTGAGATTATTGTGTAGTTTGATTTATAGAACCGTTTCATGTGCTACAAGGACATGATTATCATAAATCATTTTCATAGGTATTGGTTTAGAACCATACTGGATCGACCTATGAGAATACTTTAAGAAATTAAAAAATTTGTCATAAGTATACTTCTCATTATGGCTATCGGAACCTATTTCCTCGACCATGAGTATTGTGAGTTCTCTTGTTTGAGTACTAGTTCGCTTTGATGTTGTCAAACGTCTGCCGTAATAGGGGATTATAACGGCAACACTCGAGCGACTAGGTCCTCTCAGTAAGAGGAGCTACATTACAAGACTGGGAATGTCCCCCTACTAAAATAGGGAAGATGTCTTTGTTGTATACAAGGCCTCTCGTAGAGCGAGACTGTAAAATGCATGTTCGTGCTCGGATGGATTTTAGAAATCATCTGTTTATTGACAGTCGGACTCGGAATCGGGAAACACTTCTGGACGTAATAAGGATGACAAAATAAATCTTACGTTATAGTTCATGAAGAGACATTAAGTGACATAGGAAAAAGGCTATACACAAAATGTGCACTTGTCCGGAAGGACAAGTGGGAGATTGAAAGGAATGGTGTCTTTCGAACAAGTGTACTATTCCGTTAGTGGGTTCAGAATTATTAGAAAGCTAATATATTCAGTGAGGTCAAGTGATCGGAATGCCTGGGTGGAGGCCGCTTCCGATCAGTAATATTAATGAATAATTAATATTACAGCTTAATCTTGACAGAACCCTTCGGGTCACACCCAAGCATTCAACAAACCGAACCGACGAATTAATTCGGAAGGAATTAATGAGTCGACCGAGTAATATTTATTTAGACGTCGGAAATTCGAGCTTAGAGCGTCGAAACCGAGCGTCGGAAGTCGAGTCGAAAAATAGTGAAAGACGAGACGAGAAATAGTAATAAATCAACAAAAGACCAAAATAACCCTAGCATCGGAATGCCCAAGCAAACCGAGTGCAAAGGGCGTATTGCCTAGCATGGTAGCTAGCATGCGCACCAAGCCGAGCCTAGGCTGGCTGGTGCGTGCTAGCGCACCCATGCTAGCATCGCAAGGCTAGGCGCTGCCTAGTGCGTGCTAGCATGCTAGGCACAGCCTTGTGCGCGCAATGGCTAGCAAGCCATGCCGCAACAAGCTGCAGCAGCTAGCACGCTAGGCGCGCCAGCTCGCCACAGCTAGCAGCAGCATGGCTAGGCCATTGCTTGCTGCCTAGCAGCGCTGGCCAAGGCACAAGGCCAGCAAGAAGCCCGCACAAGCATGCTGGGCTTGCTGGCTAGCAGCGCCTGGCAGCCCGCATGCATGTGCTGGGCCAGCTGGGCTTGCTGGGCGTGGCTGCCACGGACAACAGCACATGGCAGCCCACCTTGGCTGCCTTGGTGCCCAAGGGTGGGTTCCATGTGGCTAGTGGTCCTTGAGTGTGTGTGAAGTGAGGTGGCCGGTTATGGGAGAGGGAGTGGGGAGCAAGTTTGGTCCCCCCCTTCTTCAAGTGGTCCTCACCTAACCACTCACATGAGCTTGCCACTTGTTGATTTATTACTAGCTTGATTATTAATTTTATTTTAGCTTTAAAATAAAATGGAAAAATCATACTATCCCACATTGATGGGAGAGTAAATGATACTCCCATCATTTCCTATAAATACCCAATTATGGGCATTGGGAATGTGGCTTGAGTAAGAGTTGAAAAAGGCATCACAATTAGTGAAAACCTTTGAACTCAATATAATTACTCAGGTTTTATTGGTCGGGTCTTGCTAACCCCAAGACATTGGACCTAGTCGGTTTTGTTGGTTCGGGTGGACTTCGTTGGAGGTCTCCGTGTGAGCGGGACTTGAAGCTTTCAAGTAAGAGCTCATTTTGGAGCGAAGCATGTGTCAAAGGTGATTAGCTTATCTTAATCTTGTGATTAATTTCATTATGTTTATGGTTTTATTTATTGTGAGTGCGGTCCAGTTTTTTGGGTTTGTTTCTGCGGTGAGTTGGACTCACCAAACCCCAACAGTTCCTTGGCAAACTGCAATACATTAGTCTATTTATCAACAAATTGACTATGACTTGTGAGCCAATATTTAAAAAATTAAAAAAAGAGGAAAAACATGAATGGGACGATCAATGCCAAAAGGCCTTTGAGAAAATCAAAGATTAGCTCAAAAGTCCACCAATTTTAGCACCACCAGTACCCAAACTACCTCTTAGGCTATACATTACTGTTACAGACACGGCCGCAAGCACCGTGTTAGCACAAGATGTAGAAAAAGTCAAGCGTGCAATATATTACATAAGTAAAAAATTCATCCAATATGAAACGAAATATAGCACTTTAGAAAAGACAAGTTTAACATTAGTGTGGGCAACTAAAAAATTACGACATTATATGCTACCACACACTACTCATGTGATTTCTCAACAAAATCCGATAAAGTATTTGTTTGAACAACCACCTATACAAGGAAGAATATCCAAATGGTTGGTGATGTTGGCCGAATTTGAGTTAAAATATATTCTAGAAAAATCAATGAATGGAAAAGTAATTTCCGACTTTTTGGCCCAATATCCAATTCAGACAAGTCATGCAGAAACTACTCATCTTTAGGATGAAGAGATTCTCATGACACAAGATGACAAATGGGTAATGTACTTTGACGGTGCATCCAACCAAAAGGGATGTGGCGTAGGAGTGTTAATCATAAGTCCAGAGGGAGCACATACTCCAATCTCTGTCAAACTAGACTTTGAGGTTATTAATAATGTCGCAGAATGTGAAGCGTGCATTATTGGATTAGCAGCAGCAGCTAGCATAGGTGTGCAAAAATTAGAGGTATATGGAGATTCCAGTTTGATAATAAATCATATACTGAAAAAATGGAAAAAAAAAAAGAACTCCACAATGATATTATACCAAGCACACCTAGAGCAAATTATCGAGAATTTTAAACATATTGACTTTAAATATCTCCCAAGGGATGATAATCAATTTGCCGATGCGCTAGCAAAATTAGCCTCAATGATCAACCTTTCAGATCACTTGAATATGATGCCATTATGCGTTGATAGAAGAGAAGAACCATCATATTGCAACGCAATAGAGGAAATAAATGACATCGAAGGAAACAATCCTTGGTATGATCATGTCCTCTAATATATTACTCATGGCACATATCCCGAAAATACTTCATCGAAAGACCAACGAGCCTTACGGACACTTGCGGCTCAATACGGTCTATTAAATGGTCAATTATGCAAAAAAGGACCTAATGGTCAAAGTTTATTGTGTATAGACCAACCCGAAACCACACGCTTTATGGAGAATACTCACAAAGGTGTTTATGGACCTCACATGAATGGTAAAATGCTTGCAAATAATTTCACGACAAAGGTACTATTGGTCCACTATGGAACATTGTTGCATACAATATGTCAAAAAATTTCCAGAGTGCCAATTGTTTGCTAATTTACAACACCTTCCACCATCTGAACTATATAATCTCACTTCCCCTTGGCCCTTTTCAACTTGGGGAATTGACATAATTGGAAAAATCTCTCCAACAGGAGCAGGAGGGCACGAGTATGTATTGGTAGCCATTGATTACTTCACTAAGTGGATTGAGGTTGCTTCTTACGTGAATATCACTTCTAAACATGTCGCAAAATTTTTGAACGAAACATATTTTGTAGGTATGGAGTTCCACATGAACTAATTAGTGATCAGGGATCTCAATTCAAAGCTGAAGTCGAGACCCTCTTAACTCTTCATAAAGTAAAACATCATCACTCATCCCCATACAGACCTCAAATGAATGGAGCTGTTGAATCGCCAAATAAAAATATAACAGTCATCATTAAGAAAATGGCAGAAAATTATAAAGACTGGCCGAATAAACTACACTCGCACTATGGGGTTATAGAACGTCTATACGAACATCAATAGGAGTAACTCCATACTCCTTAGTTTTCGGAATGAACCCAGTTCAACCAGTCGAACTGGAAATACCATCACTACGCATCGTACTCGAAAGTAAGCTGCCGGAAGCTGAATGGGTAAGAGCGAGGTATGAGGAGATTTTATTGCTCTATGAACGACGATTAAGAGCTTTGCATCATGTATAAGTCTACCAAAGGCGCATTGCGCGTCATTTCAATAAAAGAGTAAAACCCAGAAATATAAAAGAAGGTGACTTTGTACTAAAAGAGGTTAGGGGTCCTCCTACCGATCAAAGAGGGAAATTCAAACCTAATTGGATAAGTCCCTACCGCGTAATTGAAATCCTATCTGGAGGAGCCGTCAGATTAATGGACATTGAAGGAGATGAAATTCGCCAATTAATAAACATTGATCGACTTAAGAAATATTACATTTGAAATCCAGATTAACTCGTTCATTCATACAACTAACTTTAATTAGCATTCAATTGAAAGATTCTAAGTGTTATGCATTTCACCGAATGACACGATAAAGTACATAACACTTGGGGGGTAATTTAGAAATGATAAACCGTTCTAAGTGTTCAGATTTTTTATCGAACTTCACGAAAAAAATCTTCACACTTGGGGGGGTAATAGCGCAGAAAATAATTTTTTTTTTCGAAACACTCGTATTACAGGTGTCGCGCACAACTGGAATATTTGCGCGCGGATGTCACGCGCATCTCATTAAATTGCGCGCGCCACATGATCTTAAACTCAAACCCGGACTTTTTTATTTGAACAAAGTTGCGACTTCTACTTACCATAAAAGGAGGGCGTTTCGTGAATAAAAACATGTACTCGGAAAATAAAAAAAATAAACTTTGATTTAATTCTTTTTAAAGAAAGTTTGATTAATTTTTTCATTTAATTTCTACCTAAGGAATTAAAGAAAAAAAATAATAAAAAATATACATAATAAAAGAATTAGAGCTACACAATGACCTGATTTCTTGATACGAATACGTAGGCAATCTATATGATTTGGTCATATCAAAATATCAAAACATAAAACTCATTTTTATTTCATTCAATTTTTTTTTTTTTTAAAAAAAGACATTGTTGAACTAGATCATAAATAAAAAAAAGAGGCATAGTAGTGATTACACTTTATTCAAAAAAAAAAGAAGCACAACGAAATTGTGTAACACTCTAAGGCTTCACTATATCCTCAATTGTCAAGGAAGATGGAGGAGTAGTTTCCATCGCAGTATTTTCAGAAACCTTAGAGCTTTCTCCTACATTCTTCTTCTTGACCCATACATTGTTCTTCAATTTAGGAATAGGAGCCTTTTCAACCCTTTTTCCCTTTTTCGAAGCTTTTGTTAGAGTCCTCTTTCGAGTTTGTTGCGAAGGTTCCTTGATTATCACGCCTTTTTGTGCGGGTTTAGAGGGAGCTTTCCTTTTGGTTTCCTTCGAACGCGCCTTCCGAGATGAGAAGTCCAATTTTCTTCTCACTCCTTTGTTTTGGCCACTAGGAGGGGTAGTGGTGGCCGAATACATTAAAGGCTTAGGTGGATTGCGAGCTGTGGCAGTTTGATATTGAGATCGGGCCTTGTTTAATTCGCCCTTATCCGCCACATTCATCCAAGCTTTATAAAAGGAAGATAATACAATACTCGCATTAGGATTTTGTACTACCCACCTTGGAAGATTTGACATACTCTATCCAACAAAAAATTCGCTCGGGGCTAAAAGTCACATCCTTGGGTGCATCACAATCTTGCGGGGGAATAATCTGTTTCGTCCCATATTGTCTCATTACCCTTCAAGGAAAAATGTAAGTAGCACTAGATAGGCCTAAAAGCCTAATGTAAGGGCAATTGAGACTACTCCCAACCATACTATTTATGTTCCACCAAGGAATCACAAAACGTATGTTAGGAACCCCGTGACAGAAAAACGATGTACATTCCTCTTCATTCTTGTGCTTGTAAAGGATTCGACATCCAGAGAATGTCCGTACTCCATTAGCCTCGATATTTTGTGGCTGATAAACTATTCGCAAACGCTCTATGAGCCAAATCTAAAATAATAATAATAAAAAAAAATAAGTTTGCGATTTTTACACGAGCAGGTGGCTCGCGCATCAGAATAAGTTGCGCGCGCCATCCGCGCGCAGCGCAGAAGATTGTGTTGGTCATACCAGCGCAACTTCATTGCTTGCGTTAAAATAACGACGGAAAAAAAACTTACGTGTAATAGGAGTGGACTTCCCGTGAAACCATTTTCGTTAGGGTCTCCTCTAAGGCGATTCAAGCATAGAATGGTTTCTGCCAAAGCCAAAGGAGCAGGTGAATGACATCCCTCTATTTGCTCTACTATGGACACCATGGAATAATCTCCATATTCGTTCTTTGCATGTCCTAAGTAAACAATTGACAACAAGACAATAGCATAAATCACGAATTTTAAAGCGTTGTTTAGTCATGTTGTCACGAGGGGCGACGAAATGTTCAATAAATTGAATTAAATTAACGCCTTCTTCAGTTCCAATATTGGTCATATCATTGTCGGACAAGCCGAAAAATCCTTGGAATATAGGTTTGGGATCCGACAATGGGGGCGAATAAGTCACAGAGAGAGTATTTATAGGGAAGCCTAGCAAGGCCTCGAACTCACTAGGAAGGGGAATAATTTCGTCCCCTTTAAATAAGAAGAGATGGTGGTTGGAGTCCCAATGGTTAACTGCGACATGAAGGAAATCAAAATTAATCACTAATTGCATATAATTCAATAGAGGGTCTAGGTGATAAATTTTGAAAGCTAGTTTGTCCTCGTTGGAAAGGGAGGTGACCCATTGCTTCAAACGCTGTTCAAAGGTCTTCACCATTGTTCAATGTTAAAAAAAAAGAAGAAAGAGTAAGAATTTATAGAGATTATTCTTTGTAGTTCTTATAATATTACTAAAAGAATGAATGCGAGATGATCAAAAGCCTACACGAAACCATTCTTAAATAGACCCAAGAAGGACAAATTTTCGGTAATTTTCGCCCAAAGGAAAGTTCACAAACAGGTGGTGCGCGCAACTCATGAGTTGCGCGCAACTCATCCAGTTTTGCGCGTCTTATCTGTCACGACATATGGTTTAGGTTTATTTCCGTATTCTTGCTTACATAATGATGGGATCTTGACGAAATCTTAAGACTAATCATATGCTTGCCTTTTGCTAACTCTTGTGTCCCTTTTCTTTCCTTTTTATTTGTTTTCTTTTTTTTTTATTATTATTTTCTCTTTTTCTTACTTTCCTTTTTTCTTTTATTTTCTTTTTTCCTTTTTTCCTTATTTTCTTTTTATTCTCTTTTCCTATTTTCCTTTCTTTTCTATTTTTGGAGGGGGGTAAATCGGGAACCCTTTCCCTCCCTCGGAAAATTTTTTACTCTTTCTTTTATATGCGTACACATGGAAACAAAAATAATAATAATATAAATGACATATACAAAAAAAGTGTCATATGTACAACAAAACAAAATAATATGTACATTTGTTTCCTAAAAAATAACAAAATGTGTACAAAAGGACTCAGGGTGCTTTGCGACTGCTAGACGGTTGTTGTACATCCTACAAAATCCCAAAACGAAGATTAATACATGAAATGAACTTCGTCGAAAAAAAAAGAAATGAAACTTACCGCAATCATCCGATGATCACGGCATGACAAAGTCACGAGGGCTCTCCGATAAGCAGCTCGGAAAGCACGTATAGTCCTCACCATGCCGTTCACGGTCTCTCGCGGAACCTATTCCAAGAATACAAGGACAGTTAGTAAACAAATGAATATGAAGCAAAAAATAGAAATATTTTAAGTACATATACAAAAAAGACATACCGACTCAACCGTCTCAGGAACAAACGGTATCTCCTCATCATCCTCCGCTGCTGGAAGAATCTCACGAATTACCGACCCGACCGCATCGGTATACGTGATCTCCGCTGTAGGAGGCACCCAACCGCCTAGCTCAACCCGCTAAAAAATAAAAAATAATAATAATTAAAAAAGGGGGGTCAAAGTTCCGAAAAATAAATAGCAACAAAAAAAGAGAGAGATGACGAGGGGAAAACTAGGTCGTTATATAATCTTCCCTCAGTAAAACTAAATTTATAAACACTTAACAAACCTGAATACGAGTATAGAGGCAAGTCAAGGGTCGAACCCAAAGGAACGGTAATGTTCAAGCAGTTTCAATTATGCGCCTAAGCTAGGTCGAAATCAAAGGGTAAAGGGAGAATACTAACAACTAACAAAACAAGTAACCAAAGAAATAAAACACTAGGAACGGGGATCAACAAGTAATCATGTCAATTGCAACAACTTTGAAAGATCAAGTCAATCAAAGGTTGTGAAGACTAATGATAAGAGCAATCAATTGGAATCAAAGAGTTATCTCCTAATTGTTGAGCTAGGGTTCACTATGAATAACAAACTAAGAGAATCACAATCAAAACCAATCGATAATTGCAATTACTAAATCAATTGTTCGTGTCATTAGCAATTACAATGCAATCTAGCATAATTCTCGAGGCCTAATCGAATTACACACATGCAAACCTTCATTAATCACTTAAATCTCAACAATCAATCAACACAATTCCCAAATTAATCACAATTAATCAATCATACAAGTTTCACCCAATTCCTAGTCAACTTCCGTTCCTTGTTAGCTAAGATTCACCTTAAATTAACCAACAATGTGCACTTGCAAGAAGATTAAAGAATATCAAGCATATAAAGACTTTAATCACAAATAAATCAATTCTAAAACCTAGAACATGCTCAAGGTCCAACTACACCACAACCATCCCCTTAATGGGGGAATTACTCACTAATCATGCTAACAACAAGATTAATTAACAAATAATCAAGAATCAACATGATTAACAAGCAATACCAACAACTAAAATAATAATCAAAACAAAGCAATAAAAATAGAGGAGAGAGAGTTAGAGATTCTCATTGATAGAAGATGAAAGTCTATAGAAAAGATGATCATTCTTCTTCAAATTCAAAACTCAACAATGGTGAAACCCTTACTTTCTCTCTCTAAACTATTCTAATCCTAACCTAAACCTAGAGAGAGAAGCTCTCCTAAAAACTAATTAGAGAATAATTGGTGATTTTTTCTTAATTACCCCCAAAATTGGGTATTTATACTAAGCTAAGAATACTAAGTAAATAATAGAAAAGAAAATAAAGTAAAAAGGAAAAATAAAGAAAGAAACTAATTATAAAAAAAAAGAAAGAAATAAGAAAAGGGAAAGGAAAAGAAAGAAATAAAAATAAAAGAAAAAGAAAAATACACCAAAATCCCCAAAAAAAACATCAGACTTCCTCAAGCTTTCTTCTTCGAGCATTGAAGCGCATCACCGCATCACACCATCATCAATGGCTATCATCGAGCATCATCTTCGATATGCAAGCTTAACCGTTTGATCTCATTAAATAACATGTGCATAGCTCGTGAAATGGTTCGATCGAACCATGGGTTGGTGTGGCCGAACTACGGGGTTGGTTCGGTCGAACCATAGGTGTGTTCGACCACACCTCTTCAATTTACAAAACTTCAAAAGTTTCTGACTGTTTTGGAACGTCTTGGCATTTTGACCGAACCCTCAATGGTTTGCTTGAAACCAAATTAACTTGAATTGCTCTTAATTTGGTTGATGCTTGTGAGAATTGATGATTTGAGCTGCGCGGGTTGCGATTTGTTGCTTAATTGTTCCAAGTGGTTTGTGATGGCTGGTAGATGCGGTGAAGGGCTGCTGTGCGCGGTGGCCAGAAATTGCGCTGCTGCTAGGTGTGGTACGGTGGTGCTGGTTGACGTGAGGGAGTAGGGGATTGTGATGGATTGTTGCGGTGGTAATTGGTGGTTGGAATTGCAGGGAAGAGGTGCAGTTTGGGTGGCTAAAATTGAGTGGCTGCATCAGTGGTTGATTGGCTTTGGTGGGCTGCTTTGGGGTTGCCATCAGTTGGGCAGTGCTGCTCTGTTGCGTGAGGGAGGTTGGTGTGAGGGATGTTGCGGGATGGCTGTAAATTGGTGGTTGAAGGTTGGATTGGTGGCGGAAAGTGATGTGGTTGCTATGGTTTGGTTTGGGTTGCAGCTCGTGTTGGTGAGGGTGAGTGGAATTGAGGTGCTGGTGTTGTTGTGTTTGTTGTTGTTGCTATTGCAGTTGGGGTGGTGTAGGATAGTGAAGGGTGTGGTGTATGATAAGCTAGCAGCAAGGGTTGTTGCTCGGAAGCTTGTGCATTTGGCGTTTAACTCAAATTGGGACCCGAATTCACATGACATAAAACCCAAACCCCTACATAAAAAACCGAAGGAAGGAATTGGGATAAATAAAAGGATAATTTGCCAATTACTACCGCAAGTTAATATCACTTTGTAAATTACTACCGCAAATTAAAAAAGTTGTGAATTACTACCGCAAACAATTTTAAGATGTTGCGATTACTACCAAACCCCCATTAAACCCAACTATGACGTCATTAAATCCCTTTAAACAAAACTATACAAGCAAATAAAATAAAATAAAATAACAAAATAAACATAAAGCTAATTAAAACTATGAAAGTAACAAAGAAAAGGAATGAAATAAAATAAATTGAAAGCAAATAAAATACGAAAAAAAACTAGAAACCAATTAAATAAATAAATTAAATTAAAACATACTAAACTAAGAAATAAACTAGAAACTTTATTAAAAAGAAAACAAGAGAATAAAAGGGAAAATAAACACGGAAATAGCTCTAAAACTACTCCCTAAGATGACCAATATCTGGATTTTGATCCGTTTGATCATTTTTTTAACGGTTTTTGCTCGTTATTAGACATAATGGCGCGCAAATTATCAAAATCCTTTTTAATTTCTTTGCATTTGTATTTTATTTTCTTCTTTGATAGTTTTTTGTATCATTTTGCATGGACACCGTGCTTTGTGTCTTCCCCAAGCATTTGTTTTGAACGTTTTTCGTAAGCGTGCCTTAAGACATTCCGTGGTGGTGCTTTACGTAAAAGCACCCATAGACAGGTTTGTCAATTTATTGTACTGACGTTATAAGTGTCCGGGTTTTCTTCTTTTTCAAGTCCGAAGCAAAAGGAAGGCGTTTTCATGCAGCGTAAAAATGCAAATGGCGTAGCGTACAGTGTAAAATTGTACGACGAAGGTGTTGCGTAAAATTTCACCTCAGCCCAAGCTTTGCAATATCTACCTCTCGGAACTAAAAGGTAGAATATTACAGTAGGCGTTAGCTCACGAGTCGACAGGCGCGGCGAACCTTCAGGAACAGGCACTTCTTGAATGGAAGCAAATACGGTAGTTAGTGAGCTTACTAACTTACCGGACAGTTAGGGTGTCCGTCCACCCCCTGTATAAAGAGCGACGAGACAATGTCGAACCCATGTAGTCACGTGCCCCAAGTCCTGAGACAAGTGTACTCATCTTGTGGACAAAACTGCTGAGAGAGTTGTTAACTTTATTCTCTCTCACTGGATTTGGATATGTGCCTCAAGTCCTGACACATGTATTTTTATCTTGTGGACATCAGGTTCAAATATCGAAACATTTAGGCTCGAACGCCGAAACATTTAGGCTCGAATGCCAAAAACGTCTTGGGTCGAATGTCGAAAACACCTTTTTCACATTTTTACTTTGTTAAAGTCAGGCTAAAGTTTCAATGACATATCGAGGGACTTTAGACCAATCACGATGACATGATTGAGAGGAAATTATCCCCTTTTATTCTTTTTAAAACCGATCTCTTCTCATGACTTGCCATCACCCAGAATACATTTACTTGTAAAAGTATTCTACAATTGCAAAGGATCAATCTAGATTCTTTAGCGCGTTAAGACTAAGGAAAACTTTCTCTAGCCTTAATAGCTACTTGTTTCAAACACTTAGCAAACCGAGGACTTTTTTGACATCCTTAAACATTACTGGACGATTCTCTAACCTTAGAGAAATTCGCAGAATGAGTCTCGGATTTTTCCTTGACTACTTTGATCATCGTCTATCCTAGACTCGATTAAAGTGGGGGCTAACTATAGACATCTACTTTTGGCCTCCTGTCCCGACAGGAAGTGCAATGACGATAAATAAAGCCATCTTCGTGTTTGATCAAAGTTAAAAATACTTATGGATAACTGGTTAAGCCACAAAACACAAAAGACTAGCCCCAATAAAAGAACAAGGCCAATACAAGGACCAATTAACTAAACTCGATCATAATTAGGCTTAAGCCTGTACTTAAAACCCAATAATGACGGATTTAGGAGCGCCTAGGTTAAAATTAAAGCTGTCGCAGAAAATGTCGCGCGCATCTCGTAAAGTTACACTTGGAAGTCGCGCGCAACTTATTCAGTTGCGCGCGACACTCCGCGCAACTTCTGGAGATGCGCTTGCAAATGATTCAGAATATCAAAAAATTCGGAAAATTGAATCTTACCATAAAGCTGCGAGCAAGACAAATAGGCTTAAGCCCGTACTTAAAACGTACGATCATCGTCATCCGCGCGCGACTTATTCACTTGCGCATGATGGCCGCGCGCAACTCATCCAGTTGCCCTCGACACCTGCTGCGGCAGAATGCTCTTAACCCTAAACCTAATCATTCCCTGTAAATAAGACCCTAATCCGAGGCTTAAAGACACAGAAAATAACCTAAAATCCTGGCAGAATACTTGTGAACCTGTGCTTCCTAACCCTCTTGTTCTAACACTCACTCCTTTTGATACTTTGTTACTACGGTGGAGGTTCCCTAACAAGAAGGAATCCATCCTTCTCGCATTATCTTTTGGACTAACATTTTTCCATTTACGTGAGTTCCACAAATTCCTTCATGGACTATCCTCATTGCTCTTTGGGCATCCTTTTTTCCTACACATAAGAGAGCTCGACCCTTAGGTACCCTTTTATGTAGCTCGTTGTCTATGAGTACGTATTGAGAAGCCAAGAGTCTTAATGCTCTTTTTGCTCTTTTGTCAACATGGGGAGGGTATTCTCCTTTGGTGACATAATTGAGTATATCTGTACAACACGGTTCTTCTTCTTCTTCTTCTTCGTCTTGGATTACTTCATCATCTTCTATAGCTTGAATATATGCTGGTTTGTGCCTTTTTTCTATAGTTAGAGGCATTTTCTCGATTTCCGTAGGAATCCTAACCATCGAGGCTAGTCTTGCCAAGGCATTAGCAAATTGATTTCTTCTCTAGGTAGATATGTGTATTCTACCTTCTCTAACTGATTAGTAAAGGTTTCCAGATAGGTTTGGTAAGGGGCTAGACTTTCGCTCCTTACTTTCCACCTTTTGGAGATTTGATTGATGATTAATGAAGAGTCTCCGAATATCCGTAACTTTTTTACTCCCAATGCCAAAACTGTTTCAAGGCCTACCACGCATGCTTCGTATTCAGCAGCGTTCTTGGTAACGTCGAAATTGAGCTTTATGGAGATTGGAACATTCTCTTCTTTAGGTGATACTAGTAATACTCCAACGCCACATCCCTTTTGGTTTGAGGCTCCGTCAAAGTACAAGGTCCAAGTATCATCTTTAGTGACCATTAAGTCTTCATCTGGAAATTCATTGTTGTGTATTGGCATCGAGTCATCTATTGGAAAGTCCGCTAGAAAATCTGACACCACATATCCTTTGATAGCTTTTTGTGGCATGAACCTTACATCAAAATGGGCTAAATTGACTATCCATCTCGATATACGCCCATTGAGTGTAGATTTCTCGAATAAATACTTGAGTGGATCTAATCGGGAAACTACGAAGACTGTATGCACGAGCATGTAATGTCTTAACTTGGTTGTGGCCCACACCAAGGCGAGGCACAATTTCTCAAGTGGTGTATAGCGTGCCTCATATTCGAGCATTTTCTTGCTTAGATAGTAGATCGCATTTTGTTTGCCTTCTACTTCTTGTGCTAGCATAGCTCCAATTGTCTCTTTGGTAACTGTTAGGTACAGCCTAAGAGGTATTCCCGGAAGTGCTGATGCTAATACGGGAGGATTTGCGAGATAAGCTTTGATCTTTTCAAAGGCTTTTTGACACTCGTCATCCCATATTATTGGTACATTCTTTTTAAGCTTTTTAAAGATTTGTTCACATATTGTCGTCGATTTTGATATGAACCTGCTTATGTATTGCAACCGGCCAATAGATCCTCGAATCTGCTTCTCGATTTTAGGCGGTGGCAATGACATGATCGCCTTGATCTTGGTTGGGTCTATCTTTATTCCTCTAGAGCTTATGACATAACCCAAAAGCTTGCCTGAGGTGACTCCAAAAGTACACTTTGATGGGTTCAACCTCATATTGTATTTTCTTACCCTTTCGAAGAATTTTCTTAAGGCTACTTGATGGCCTGGGTGATCTTTTGACTTTACAATCATGTCGTTCATATATACTTTGACTTCTTTATGCATCATGTCATGGAGTAAGGCTGTCGCTGCACGTTGGTAAGTAGCACCCGCATTTTTCAACCAAAATGGCATTACTGTGTAGCAGTAAGTACCCCATGGTGTTATGAAGGTTGTTTTCTCCATGTCTTCTTCTGCCATGAGAATCTGATTATAGCATGTGTATCCATCCATGAACGAGAGAAGTGCGTGATTTGCTGTGTTATCCACCAGAATATCGATGTGTGGTAAAGAGAAGTCGTCCTTTGGACTTGCCTTATTTAGATCTCGATAGTCGACACACATTCTTACTCTTCCATCCTTTTTCGGAACTAGGACGACGTTGGCAACTGTAGACACCCATTTGTGTCTCCCCAAAACCAAACCCAGTAATGAGTACCTTTCACGTGGAACCATAATCGAATGAAGCGAAAGTGTTGAAAGTCTAGTGTTACGGAAAGTTTTAAATTCTTTTCTCTTCTCCCTGTTTACGGAAAGCCAATCCAGTTTGGTTGGTCCATGATATGGGTTTAATGATAGTGTAGCTGGATGGGGCTTGCAAAGACCTTTCCAACGATATATTATAAGCCGAATTCCGATGAATATTGAGGAAGTTATGGCCAATTTACTAAACTGGGCCCGGTTTGAGATTTATATACGACCCAATGATCTAGGGGAGGGCCTAATATGATTTATCATTCCTAATGCAATTAGGAATGGTTTTAGTCTTCTAGATTCTTCTAGAAGGTTCTTTTCATTCCTAATTAAATTAGCATTGATAAATTGACTTTTGTTGACTTTTAAGAATTTTAATCATAATCAAATAGCATTTTTGAGAAAATTATATGATTTTATCCTCCAGTACGGAAAACTTATCGGATTTTCGAAAACACGTTAAAATCAGGCTTGGCGCCTTATCCCAGGCCTTGGGGCCTGGAACCAGGCCTGGCGCCTGGCGCTAGTGTTGGTGCCTGGCGCCAGTTAACCAAGGGTGGCGCCAGCTCTTTTTTTTATGCGTCAGACTCTGTTTTGTTAAAAACTCCGTTTTCATACATCATCTACATTCATCATTCATCTATAATCAGTTTTCATTCGCAATCATTAATTCTCTAATTCTCTCTTAATCATTCACCAATTCTCATGATCTACAATCAGTTTTAATTAGCATTCATCTCTCTTTCATTCATTCTCTCTTTTTCTAAACTTGTTTTCAAATACAAAATTCCGCATTCACAAGATCTAGAAACACCTAGCCATATTCGAAGTTGCCTTCGCCCTAGACGTGAAAGGTTTTAATTTCTGAGGGTTTGGTCCCAAATCTCTCTTTCAATTATTTAATTTAATTGTTGTTTATTATTTTCCTTGAAGTTACTAACGTGTGTATTTTGTTATTAGAAAGAGGTACGAGGCATCAAAGTAAGTACTTTAATGGTTTTAATCGATGTTATGATGTAGAAATCATGTTTATATTGTTATTATGATGTTCCTAGTATCATGTCTAGGGTAATTTTAATATCAAATATGCTTATTATGATTCCTACGATGCTTCCTATGTTCTTCCTAATATTTATGATTGTTAGTGTCGTGTTAGGGTTAAAGATTTGATTTTTATTGCTTGGTGACATGCTAGGATTTGTTATTAATCTCGTTATTATCAGGCCTAGGATCTTGCTATTATTATGCTTTAACATGAATATTATTATAATTATTATTATTATTATTATAATTGATATTATGATTATTATAATTATTATTAATTATGATTGCTATGATTATGATTTTATGATTATAATATTTATTATAATTGTTATTGTAATGATCATTATTATTATTGATATTATGATTATTATGATTGTTTTAATTGTAATTTATTTTTATGATTATAATTTTATAATGATGATATTTATTTTGATGATTTATTATTATGTTTCTTGATGATATTTATTCTTATTGCTTGATCACACCTTTTATGCATGTTTAAAGGGAATTGGTACTTGTAATCATGCTTAATAAGATAATTAATAATCTTGTTTAGGGTTAATTGTGATTATAATTCAAGTGATCGCCAATAATAGATTTATTTGTGCATTAAATGCAACCAACATAGATAAACAGGTTTAGGGTTAATCTAATGATTGCATGTTAATCAGAAAGCGCACATGAATACGATCAGAATAAAGTAGAGGCCTATTATTAGGGCAGGTTCAATCTCTTTTAGGTTGGATTTGTACCTTCATCCCCGAACCCTTATTTGGTTCTAGACCTTATGGAGTTGACGATCTCTTGGATCGTTAATGGGTGTAACCTTCACCCTGTGAATGGTTTACAAGTTCCTAAAAAAAACTTGTTGGCGACTCTTTTGCTCTATCTTCTTCCCTTTTGGACACCACCGTACTTTAGTGTATGATCACAGTGGGGTTCAAGCTAGTGGGATTTAAAGGCTTGAAATTATTCCCTACAGTTTTTGGCGACTCCACTGGGGAGGATTTCTATTTTAATTCCTGAATTTGTTTCGGCAATGATTTAGAATGAGTGGATGAGACTCGAAAAGTTCTAAGTATTTCATGTGCGTAATTTTGATTAACATTATTGTCATATGCATAAAAAATATCTCATTGGAAAGACCATCCGTAATGAGTTAAAAACATAGGATTTTACACGTAGGAAATTTGAGGAATGTCTTTCACAACTAGGACTGAAATAACACCGCGCCAGTATATTAACCGTAGCGCCAGACGCCAGTATTGGCGCCAGGCGCTACAGTTAAAATCTGGCGCCAGGCGCTACAGTTAAAATCTGGCGCCAGTCTCTGATTGCTGGCGCCAACCTCCCCCAATACCGAGCCAGAAAAATGCGTTCTAATTTCGACCGGTTTTTCGTATTGTTTGCTCGATCCTACTTCCTGATTGAATTTTTTTCTCACTTTTCTGAAACCCATATGTGTTCTACATATGGACATAACCCTCTGGGAATTCATGCTCCATCTACCCAATTGAACGCTCCGTGCAACAAAGGGTACATCCGAGATGTTGAATTCACCAAACCATGGAAGCTAGTTTTTTCTAAACTCGCGGTGTCCCATCCACTCGCGCCAACCCTTCACGGTTAGGCTTCCGCGCGGTGCATCCGGACAATTAACCATGGACCCTCTATTGACTAAACCATATCCCGAACTTTAGAGAACTAGAGCCATGGTTAGGTTGCAAACTCATTGCATCATATTGTGCCTACTTGACTAATTGTGCATTATTTGTTGTGCATACTCTATGTGATTTTTCCTAACCGTTTGTTTGACTTGTGTCAAAACTAAATAAATTAATGACTTCAAAAACTTTGCCTAATTAATTAATTAATTAATTGATTTGAGTCAATAAAGTCTAATATTTTAATCGGAATTGACCTAGTACGACTTTAGGCATACCCCAGTTGATTAATAACACCGAAAACAGTTCCAGACCGAAGCTCCAATATTGGCGCCAAGGTCTAAGCTGTAGCGCCACACTATGAAGTGTAGCGCCTGACGACAGCTCTGTCGTCTGGCGCCAAGCTCCATGGTGTGACGCCAGTCCAGTCGTTTGGCCGACAGTTCGGATTATTGGTCGAGTCATCACCTAGTGTCTAATTAACCAGTTTGCTAATCAATTCGATTAATTTTCGTTGTCAATAACACCTTGTCGAGTCATTAATTGAGTCTTAGTCACATGGTCTAGCCACATGGTCATGACACGAGTCTCAACATGTCACCTACACTCACTAGTCTTAGCATACACTTTGAGTATATGTCACCTTGACCACGTCTTAGGTTCATGCATGAGTCGGTCTTTCCGTCATTTGAGTTGGGGGTACATTCTACTCCTAATTCTTCATATCCCTCCATTTAAATCTTCTTCACATTCTATTCCAATCTTTCTTCACTTCCTCCATCCATTGCATGTCGAATAGAGTTTGAGTCAAATAATTAACAATAAGTATCCCCAAATTCCTTTTCCACAGTACTTGGTCAAGGAGAGAAGGGCTATTAATCAAGGACAACCTCTTTATTCAGGTCTCGCTTTTTGATAAACCGATTCGTCAAAAGAGGAAGGCTAAGAAGATAATGGCAACTCAAGAAGAAGTCAATGATCTTAAGAACCAACTGGCTACCGTGACTGAGACACTGAAGCTTCTCGCACTCAAGATCGATGACCCTGTGAAGCAACAACAGATAGACCTCATGCAAGAGAGCCTAAGCAAGTTGTCTAGCGATTACAAGTTTCAAGAGCTTACATCACAAGGGGTCTCAGTGGACAAAGAGCTTCTTCCGCAGAAGTTCAATGCCAACGACATCCCAAAATTCAAAGCAACGGATAATCCTTACTTTCATCTAAGAGCTTTTGAAACCATAATGAGTATTAAGGGTATCGATAAGAAGGTTTTCCCCTCTCTGTTCTTACTATCTCTTGAAACCGTTTGCCAACAATGGTACTTGTCCTTTAACAAGGAGAAAACCACTACCTGGGAATCGATAGTAAACGCTTTCATTGATAGGTACAAGTGCAATATCCAAGTTGAAACCGACCATAGACAACTTGAGATGCTAAGACAAAAAGAGAATGAAGGCTTTACTTCTTTCTTTAATAAATGGAGGGAAACTTCCGCCAAGATGATTGAAGTCCCCACCGAAAAGGAATCTGTGAGGATGTTTATCAAGAATCTCCAAGAGAAGTATTCGAAGCATTTAAAATAACAACACAATCTGAGTACTTTCAAGGCCGTTTATGACATCGGAATTGAAATCGAAGATGACCTCGCAAAGCAAAAAGCTACTAACAATAGTAACCACGGTGGCTGGAAAGGAAAGAAGAGCGATAATCCTTCTTCTTCCGAAAACGCCCACTCTAGTAATAATGTTAGTACCTTTGACCATAATGATGTCTTAGCCATAGACAATCAAGGATCTAAAAGGAAACCCAGGCGAGAATTCACACCCACTGGAATGACCTACGATGCTGCTTTCGATCGTCTTTACGATCGAGGATTAATCAAACCTATTGGCCCTATCGAGGATCCAACACCAGAAAATCGATCTTCGAGATGGAATCCAAACTCCTATTGCAAGTACCATCGAGGAAATGATCATACTAGTGATGAATGCTACAGGTTTCAAAATCTCATTCAAGATCTTATAAAAGCAAACAAGGTCCCATTGCCTCTAGTTAGCGAGAAGACTGGGTGATAATGAAGCGAATGACACCAGCCAAGCGGCGAGCTTCAATGACGAGATTTCGTGATCTCTTTTTTCTATTTCTTTTTTACTTACTCTTTCCCCAATAAGTCTAGCATAGGCTCCTTTCTCTTCCTTTATATTTATTTTGTAGGATCATTATATATTTTCTTTTTTAATAAAATGAGCATTTATTTCCTTATATATGATCATCAAATTGCATTGCATTAAAAAAAAAAAATCCATGTCGAATTAAGCGCAAGGTATACCAATTATTTGAGGCACCCCTTGTAGCCACATCATATCTCTTTTCACCCTTCAATTATGCAATCCTTTCTTCATAAACCACTTTAAGCCTCGTCTAACGATAGACCTTTCTTTTTTCAACTTACATCTATCTATCCTTGGGATGGGATGGTGTGCAACTTTTGCAATTCTAAAAGCTTGAGTGATTTCAAAAGGTCAAATTAAAATAGCAAAAATAAGCAAAAACAAAAAAAATAATAAAAGTGTACAAAAGGGCAAGTGTTCCAATGTCTTTGATATGAAAATATCTTTAATATGAATACATCTCAGATTGCGTCTCTTATCGAGTGCTTGGTACCGTGCCTGAGAAACATGAATGCCAAGTGAGTGATAGACCGCATGATCGGGATTGCCCACGCTTATAAAAATAAAATAGATGCTAAAGTAAAAGATAAAAGAGAGCTAAAAAAGAGTAGAAACTCAAGCATAAAAATATAAAGATTCGAAAGCGAGGTTGCACACCTTGGGGGCTTATCTAGGGTCTTGAGCCTTTATCCACTTCTTCTTCAGCCTTTAGCCTAACCACGTTACAACCCTTAAAAAGACCTTTTTGAGGTATACACACTTGTGCGAGGTTCGGCTAGAGTTACGTTCGGCCTGATTCCTAACGGATACGTAGGCAACCTCACATCGAGGTGCGGCCGTAATAAAAATGCATTTATATTCACACTTACACCTTGATCATATCAAGGGATCTCCAATGCTCATCCCTATTCACTTAGAGCTAGACTTGGGGGCTTGATCCCTACATCATTAGCATACCTAGCCTAAGAGTCACCATTATTTGACTCTTTTAAATAATATTTTTTCCACACACTTAGCTCTTGTGGCTTAGCTTTAGTGTCACTTTCACCCACTGCACAGATACATAACCAAATATATCTTCCACTAGGAACCCTTTGTCATGAAATCTTAACACAACGTTGAAGCATGCCTTGTCATGTCAACATCACTCATCAATCATAATTGTCATTGTACATTGAAGTATGAAGTGCTTAGCCTCCGTGCCTAAGTTACCCAAATGCTTTCATCATTGAGTCAACCATTGAGATAGCCTAGGATGGATTAATCCTTGCACCTTGAGAGATAGTATCAAACAACATATGACTAAGTTCATTCAACATGCATCTTCAAACTTCGCTTCTTCTTTTTCACGTCTTTCTTTTTCGGGAGAAAGTCGGTACCCTCCACAAAAATGACGGAAAATTTTTGCTTTTTTGCATTTTCGAGTCGCATAATCAACACTATGCACACACGGTTCATGAGTCACATGTGTCATTTCACTTTGAGTCGAGTCAACCTCGAGTCAGTCAATCAGCGAGTCAAGTTTATACCTTGAGTCGTGTCAAGTCAATGAGTCAAGCAATGCTAAACCTTAGGTCAACCCTAAGATAATTAAAAAGAAATTGGCAAAGTTCTATAGTAAAAAATAAATACAGGTGCAGCAGAACAGGGAAGACCCTACTCCAGCGCCTGGCGCTAAATCTTTTCAGCAACGATAGGGCTCGAAGCCTCTAAGAAAGGTGATTTCGACTTCATACAACAATTTCGGGTTCCTTGGTACGCAAGTTAGCCCCTATAAGCAATTTGACATGATTAAGTAGTCAGTTTGATTACAATTGCAATAAGTGATCGACCTGACGAAAGATCGTCTCACTTAGCTTAAGCGCCTAAAACACTGGCTTATTACAATCGGTTCAAAAGCAAGCACTTAAACGACAATTTTTCCAAAAATTGGATTGTCATCCCCAACTGGCAATATTTCCAAAAATGGATTGTCTTGCATCTTCTGCAACGACAATTTTTCCAAGATTGGATTATCATCTCTGGCAAAGTTTCCAAGCGTGGATTGTCGTGCTCCTTCTTTGTTTGGCAAGTTTTTCCAAGTTCGGATTGTCATACATTCATAGATCTTAGGCAAGTTTTCCGAGATTGGATTGTCATACACGCAGTTCCCTATGGCAAAATTTCCCAAAGGATTGTTGTAGGTCTCTATTCATCATAAATTTCGGCAAAGGTTCCTCAAAGTGGATTGTTATTCATTTTAATAAGTGGCAAATTTTCCCGAAGTGGATTGTCGGTCAACTCTTTTTGCAAAAGTTCCAAGACGCGGATTGTCAATTGTGGCAATAATTTCCTAAAGGGATTGTCGCGTAGCGTTATTAAATTTCCAAGGCGGATTGCTTTCAAGAGTTATATTCCAAGATTTGGATTGCCGATCGTAGCAAAGTTCTTATGAAAGATTGTTACGAAGCATTGGCAACTTTTCCAAAGATTGGATTTTGACAAATTTTCCGAGATACGGATTGTCGCTTCATCGTGGCAATATTTCCAAGGATGGATTGTTACGTGGCATTGACAACTTTCCCTGAATCGGATTGTCATACATCATACAAGAGTTGTGTTGGCAACTATTCCCAAATAAAAGAGGATTGTCGACATACTGGTTCACAAGCAGCAAAGCGCCGACATACTGGCATAGAAAACATTAAGAAGCAGTGATCTTTTCGAAGACTATCACAGCGGAAATTGGAGACATATCCAAAGGAAGCTCTTTGTTCAGAGACGAGTGAACATCGAAGCAGCAAGGTGGCCTTCCCTAGATCGTGGAGAGTTGTCACAAACAACTTGAGATTGTTTCAAGAGAAATAATCTTCGATAGTATTCCCTTGGACGTGGAATATTATCAATGTAACTGAGGATTGTTTCAAGAGAAGCAATCTTTGATAGTATTCCTTGGGACGCGGAATATTATCAATGCGGAGGAGGATCGTTTCAGGCGAAGCAATCTTCCAATTTGGAAGCGGTTACAGGCGTAGCGGTTTTCAAGCGGGATGACATTCTCTAGCTTGTAGGAGGTCAACAAAACAGCAAATCGGTTATCTTTCAGAGACGTGTGCTCGACGGTGCAAGATGTGCGTTTCTTAACTCTTGTATCTGTGTAACTAACGCTAGTTTTGCAGGTATCGGCGTTACAAGGTTGGTTTAGGATCGCAGAACGTTCTGAATCATTCTCCGTCCTTATTGATACTTTGACTTTTGTTTTCGAAACTTGCGTTTCTCCAAACTCAGTCAAAGTGGGGGCTTCTGTAGACACCCATTTGTGTCTCCCCAAAACCAAACCCAGTGATGAGTACCTTTCACGTTGAACCATAATCGAATGAAGCGAAAGTGTGGAAAGTCTAGTGTTGCGGAAAGTTTTAAATTCTTTTCTCTTCTCCCTGTTTTTGAAAACTTATTTTAAGAAAATAGACAATCCAGTTTGGTTGGTCCATGATATGGGTTCAATGATAGTTTAGTTGGATGAGGCTTGCAAAGACCTTTCCAACGATATATTATAAGCCCAATTCCGATGAATATTGAGGAAGTTATGGCCAATTTACTAAACTGGGCCCGGTTTGAGCTTTATATACGGCCCAATGATCTAGGGGAGGGCCTAATATGATTTATCATTCCTAATGCAATTAGGAATGGTTTTAGTCTTCTAGATTCTTCTAGAAGGTTCTTTTCATTCCTAATTCAATTAGCATTGATAAATTGACTTTTGTTGACTTTTCAGAGTTTTAATCAAAATCAAATAGCATTTTTGAGAAAATTATATGATTTTATCCTCCAGTACGGCAAACTTATCGGATTTTCGAAAACGAGTTAAAATCAGGCTTGGCGCCTAACCCCAGGCCTTGGCGCCTGGCGCTAGTGTTGGTGCCTGGCGCTAGTTAGCCAAGGGTGGCGCCAGCTCTGTTTTTTATGCGTCAGACTCTGTTTTGTTTATTTTATCTTTTTGGCTGATTTTCTCTATAAATATCGTATTAAAAACTCCGTTTTCATACATCATCTACATTCATCATTCATCTACAATTAGTTTTCATTCGCAATCATTAATTCTCTAATTCTCTCTTAATCATTCACCAATTCTCATGATCTACAATCAGTTTTAATTAGCATTCATCTCTCTTTCATTCATTCTCTCTTTTTCTAAACTTGTTTTCAAATACAAAATTCCGCATTCACAAGATCTAGAAACACCTAGCCATATTCGAAGTTGCCTTCGCCCTAGACGTGAAAGGTTTTAATTTCTGAGGGTTTGGTCCCAAATCTCTCTTTCAATTATTTAATTTAATTGTTGTTTATTATTTTCCTTGAAGTTACTAACGTGTGTATTTTGTTATTAGAAAGAGGTACGAGGCATCAAAGTAAGTGCTTTAATGGTTTTAATCGATGTTATGATGTAGAAATCATGTTTATATTGTTATTATAATGTTCCTAGTATCATGTCTAGGGTAATTTTAATATTAAATATGCTTATTATGATTCCTGCGATGCTTCCTATGTTCTTCCTAATATTTATGATTGTTAGTGTCATGTTAGGGTTAAAGATTTGATTTTTATTGCTTGGTGACATGCTAGGATTTGTTATTAATCTCATTAGTATCATGCCTAGGATCTTGCTATTATTATGCTTTAACATGAATATTATTATAATTATTATTATGATTATTATAATTATTATTATGATTATTATAATTATTATTATGATTATTATAATTATTATTATGATTATTATAATTATTATTAATTATGATTGCTATGATTATGATTTTATGATTATAATATTTATTATAATTGTTGTTGTAATGATCATTATTATTATTGATATTATGATTATTATGATTGTTTAAATTGTAATTTATTTTTATGATTATAATTTTATAATGATGATATTTATTTTGATGATTTATTATTATGTTGCTTGATGATATTTATTCTTATTGCTTGATCACACCTTTTATGCATGTTTAAAGGGAATTGGTACTTGTAATCATGCTTAATAAGATAATTAATAATCTTGTTTAGGGTTAATTGTGATTATAATTCAAGTGATCGTCAATAATAGATTTATTTGTGCATTAAATATAACCAACATAGATAAACAGGTTTAGGGTTAATCTAATGATTGCATGTTAATCAGAAAGCGCACATGAATACTATCAGAATAAAGTAGAGGCCTATTATTAGGGCAGGTTCAATCTCTTTTAGGTTGGATTTGTACCTTCATCCCCGAACCCTTATTTGGTTCTAGACCTTATGGAGTTGACGATCTCTTGGATCGTTAAGGGGTGTAACCTTCACCCTGTGAATGGTTTACAAGTTCCTAATAAAACTTGTTGGCGACTCTTTTGCTCTATCTTCTTCTCTTTTGGACGCCACCGTACTTTAGTGTATGATCACAGTGGGGTTCAAGCTAGTGGGATTAAGGCTTAAATTTATTCCCTACAGCGATCTATTCGGGGATATTTGGATACCTTGATGAAACCTGAAGTTATCTGTTTTTGAACTTCTTCTTTTATTTTAAGAGCTACGTCGGGTTTCATTCGACGTAACTTTTGTTTTACAGGTTTCATTCCCGGAATTAGTGGTATAGTGTGTTGAGCTATTTCTCTATTAATGCCTGGCATATCTTCGTATGACCAAGCGAATACATCGATGAACTCTTTAAGCAAGTTAATTAAATCGGTTCTTTCTTTTATATTAAGTGTTAGTCCGATTTTAACTTCTCTTTTATTGGTTGAATCATTTGAGATATCAACCGTCTCAGTTTCTTCAATTATCGGTGTCTTCTTTTCAAGTGTTTCCATTGCTTTAATAAGTTATTTGTCTTTTTCATTGTTAGTTAAGCAATGCTCGTCATCTTGGGTTAAAGAAGAACACAAAGAATAAGGAGAAGAAGTCATATTATTATACTCTGAGATCATTACATCAAAGAGTGATATGTTCTCAGGAACTTGATCACTAACTATTCTAGGGGAAGGGATAGAAGGAGGAGGTACTACAACCAAGGACTTAGATGACTCTATAGGGAGAGACTCTGACTTTGACTCTGACTCAGATGACTCTTCGAACATCGGTCCTTGCCCTGTCGTGATAGAGATCTTCCTTCCACTTGGAGTAGTCACCTTGACGGTCTTGCGCCACCCTTGTAGTGATCCTTCCGCTGGAGTGATTAGCTTCGAGGGATCGATGCTTTCGCTTTGTAGGACTGTCTGAATGAGCGAGGAGTTATCCCCTTTGTATGTCGGCTCATCCTTTTCTCGCCCAAATAATAATCCCATGACATTAATGTCAAAGCATGGGGGTGCTTTCTCCTTATGGACAGGAGTTGGGATTTCGTCTGTGAAATAGCAATCTAAGAAAATTTCGAATCCCGGTTGCCTTATGCCATTTACGACAAATGGTTCGGGAAATTCGTAGCATGGATAGTCCTCACCTTCTTTTATAATTTTCCCATTAAGGGTAAGAGGGTAGTGATCCATTGGGATTGCTCTCGTTTGAATGCGAGCGTCCCTACGTGCCTTTGACTTTTCCTGGGCTTGCTTGAGATCTTTCCGAGTCGGTTCGAAACCAAGTTCGAAAGTGTCTAATTTAGGGAGGCCAGGTGATTCCAGCGGTTTTGCTATTCCTTTATTCTTTTCTAGGGTCATCCCAGGAAAATGTCCGTGCTTCTTCATAATAGCATTTACGATCATGTTGGAATGGGGGTCGTGGCAGAGAGGGGTCCTTTCATCCTCCTCGATTAAGGAGACCTCTTCATTAAATCCCCACAAATCTTCATCGTCTTCATCATGCTCCACATTAATTATTGGATTCTCTATAGATTTAATTCTCATAGGCGAAGCATCGATAGTAATAGGAATTCCTCCAACTATAGCTTTTACTTGTTGGTGAAGAGATGAGGGGACGACCTTTAGGTCATGAAGCCAAGGGCGTCCCAACAATAGATTGAATAAAGCTTTAATATCTACTACTTGGAAGGTAGTAGCGTGTTCTATTGCTCCCGCCGTTACATTCATAGTAATATTACCAAGAGCTTGACGACGAGTGTTGTCATAGGTTCTTATTTCTTGCTTTACGGGGTAAAGTCTTCATCCCTTATGCCTAACATCCTCGCAGTTCTAAGTGGACAGACATTAATAGCTGATCCATTGTCTACAAGAGTCATAGGGACGTTCATTCTCTTGCAAACCACTGTGAGGTTTAATGCCTTATAATGTTTGTCACCTTCTGGGGGCAAATCCTTGTCGGAAAAGGTGATCAAGTTGATGGGACTAGGGAGATCACTCGTGAGGAAATTAGCCAACCCCTCAAAAGTGGTGTCAGAATCTATCCCTATTTTATCCAAGGCATTCATTACGGCCAACCTATGTTCTCGAGACGTTGCCAGAAGCTTCCATACGTTCATTTCAACTTTGGTTTTCCTGAACTGTTTGACGATGTCATTATCTTCTATGATAGGTATGGGAACTTGCTGTGTGGTTGGCATGGGTTGTGTCGAAACAGGAGGTTGCATTCTCCCGGATCTTGTGAGGACATCTATTGATGAATCTTCTTCAACCCAAAAGTCATCCATGGCATATGACATCGAAGGTGGAGGTCCTACCATGTCTTTTAAATAGACGTCTTCTTCGTCGCTGTCCCAAAATCCGTTAATATTTGCATCCTCTTCTTGTGGAACTTGGACTAGCTTCTAATCATCAATCATTTTCTGAATTAAATCCTTGAATTTAAAACAGTTTTCGATAGTATGACCCCCCTGATTGATGATATTGACAATAATATCTATCTGTCCTTTTTAATGATTCAAATGGTCTCGGTTCAAGAGGTTTGATATTGCCACTCTCGGAGAGCATTTTGAACATTTGTGCGTATGGGATCCCAATTGGAGTGTAGAGTCTATTACTCTTCTTTTGTTTATCGGTTACTTGTAAAGAAAAGTGTTTCCTCTCTCCCTTGCTAGCTAGAGGTAATGGGATCTTATTGGCTTCCACAAGATGTTGAATGAGGTTTTGAAACCTGTAGCATTCATTTGTGGTATGACCATTTCCTCGATGGTACTTGCAGTAGGACTTGGGATCCCACTTTGAAGATCGCTTTTCTGGTGTTGGATCCTCAGTAAGGCCAATAGGTTTGATTAGTCCTTGATCATAGAGATGATCAAAAATTGCATCATAGGTCATTCCCATGGGTGTGAACTCTCTTTTAGGTTTATATTTCGAGAGTGGAACATCGTCATATTTCCTCTGAAATTCTTTTACGATTTCGAGGGCTTCACGTAGCAAGTGTGATCCTTCCATCATAGTCAGTGTAAGCAATTGTAAGTCCTCTTTACTTGCTAATTCTATAAGGTTATCCATGGCGTCGAAAAAGATCTCCTCTTATTCTTCGATAGCATGGATTTCTTTGACAGGTTTAATGAGAGATGAGGGATCAACCTCGTTTTCCTCATCGGAGATGGCCAAGGAGTGAGCGAGAGGCGCATTATCAATACTTGGCTTCTTACTGGCAGGGGGCAATGGTAGCTTGTTGTTGTCGATTAAGTCTTGGATAGCTTCTTTAAGCTTCCAACAATTCTCGGTAAGATGGCCCCTACCTTAGTGTTACTTGCAATGTGCATTGGGGTTCCAGTTAGCTGTTCTCTTCTCGACTTGTGGGTCCCTAAATGGCCCAAATCAGTCAAATGCGGTGTTATAACTTATGCCAATAGGAGTAAAGTTCCTCCTAAATGGTTTCTTTTGTCCTTGATTATTCATAGCAAGGACTTCACTTAGGTTAAAAGTGCTAACATTGTTTGAGTGGGTGGTTTTGGAAGAAGAAGGATTGTCGTTCTTCTTGCCTTTCCAGCCACTGTTGGAGTTATTGTTGGCAGCTTTCAACTTAGTCAGGTCATCTTCAATATTAATTCCAATGTCGTACACGGCCTTGAAGGTATGGAGATTATTCTGATATTTGAGATGCTTGGAGTACTTTTCTTGAAGGTTTTTGATGAATAACCTTACGGACTCCTTTTCACTTGGCACCTCAATCATCTTAGCTGAGGTTTATCTCCATTTGTTAAAGAAGGAGGTGAAGCCTTCATTCTCCTTCTGCTTGAGGATTTCAAGTTCCCTATGGTCGGTCTCAACTTGAATATTGCATTTGTATCTATCAACGAAAGCGTTTGCTATGGACTCCCAGGTGGAGGTTTTTTCTTTCTCGAGAGAAAAGAACCATTGCTGGCAAACGATTTCAAGAGATAGTGAGAACAGAGAGGGGAACACTTTCTTGTAGATACCCTTAATACTCATTATTGTTTCGAAGGCTCTTAAATGAAAATAAGGGTTATTAGTTGCTTTGAATTTCAGGGATGTCGTTGGCATTGAACTTCTGCGGAAGAAGATCCTTGTCCACCGAGACCCCTTGTGAGCCAATCCCTTGGAACTTGTAGTCGCTAGATAGCTTGCTCAGACTCTCTTGCATGATGTCCATCTGTTGTTGTTTCACGGGATCATCGATCTTGAGGGTTAGAATCTTTAATGCCTCGGTCACGGTAACCAGTTGGTTCCTGAGTTCATTGACTTCTTCTTGTGTTGCCATTACTGTCCTAGCTTTCCTTTTACAAGTGATGGGTTTGTCGAAAAGTTGGACTTGTACAAAAAGATTGTCTTTGATTAACCGCCCTTCCTTTCTTGACCACGCGCTGTAATTTAAACCATTGTTGTTTTAATTATTTGACTCAAATCGACCTTGACTTTACGGTTTTAAAGAGGAAAAGTAAAAATAGGTGCATATTTTGGCAAAAATAAGGTATATGTTTTTAGGAATCAAGTATGGTATTTAATCAAGTGATTTAAATTGGAGGATTAATATCCGACTTACCCCCCTATAAAATTGACGGAAAAAACACGCATACAAGACTTTCTTAGACATGGTCAAAAGTGTGTATTAGTGTGTGCGTTATGTGGTGAGTGTAAGTGACATGCTTTGACTTTTGTGTAAGACCATGGGACTTAGTGCCTAGACTCAATTAATGTCTTAAAAAACATTATTAACAGTAAAAATTAACTGAATTAATTAGCAAACTGTTTAATTGGACATAAAGTGATGACTCGAGCAATAAACCGAACTGTCGTCAAAACGACAGGACTGGCGCCTCTCTTTGCAGTGTAGCGCCAGACGACAGGATTGTCGCCAGGCGCTACACTCCACAGAGTGGCGCTACAGTTCAAACTTTGGCGCCATTGTTGGAGCGTCGATCTGAAACTGTTTTCGGTATTATTACTCAACAGGGGTATACCTAAAGTCGTACTAAGTCAACTCTGATTAAAATATTAGACTTTATTTACTCAAAATAATTAATTAATTAGGCAAATTTATTTTAATCATTAATTTATTTAATTTTAGCACAAGTCAAACAAACATTTATGAAAAACACATAGAGTATGTACAACAAATGATGCACAATTAGTCAAGTAGGCACAATATGATGCAATGAGTTTGCAACCTAACCATGGCTCTAGTTCTCTAAAGTTCGGGATATGGGTTAGTCAATAGAGGGTCCATGGTCAATTGTTCGGATGCACCGTGCGGAAGGCTAACCGTGAAGGGTTGGCGCGAGTGGATGGGACACCGCGAATTTAGAAAAACTCGCTTCCATGGTTTGGTGAATTCAACATTCTCGGATGTACCCTTTGTTGCTCAGAGCGTTCAATCAGGTAGATGGAGCATGAAATCCCAGAGGGTTATGTCCATATGTAGAACACATATGAGTTTCATAAAAGTGAGAAAAACTCAATCAGGAAGTAGGATCGAGCAAACAATGCTAAAAACTGGTCGAAATTAGAACACATATTTCTGGCTCGGTATTGGAAGAACTTGGCGCCAGCAAACAGAGGCCGGCGCCAGCTTTTGGCTTTAGCGCCTGACGACTGAAGGTGTCGTCTGGCGCTAAAGTCAAAATACTGGCGTTAATCTTTGTTCGCTGACGCTAGTTCCTACATGCCTCAGCAGCTTTCTGTGCACGATAAAATTTTCCAGTTTCACGCAGTGTTATGTCGATCCTAGTTGTGAAAGATATCCCTCAAATTTCCTACGTGTAAAAATCCTATGTTTTAACTCCTTACGGATGGTCTTTCCAATGAGATATTTTTTATGCATATGACAATAATGTTAATCAAAATTACGCACAATAAGTACTTAGAACTTTTTGAGTCTCATCCACTCATTCTAAATCATTGCCGAAATAAATTTCAGGAATTAAAATAGAAATCCTCCCCAGTGTAGTCGCCAAAAACTGTAGGGAATATTTCAAGCATTATCCCTAGCTTGAACTCCACTGTGATCATACACTAAAGTACGGTGGCGTCCAAAGGGAAAGAAGATAGAGAAAAAGGGTCGCCAACAAGCTTTAGGAACTTGAAAACCCTTTAGAGGGTGAAGGTTACACCCCTTAACGATCCAAGAGATCGTCAACTCCAATAGGTCTTGAACCATGACTGGTAGTTCGGGGATGAAGGTACAAATCCAACCTAAAAGAGATTGAACCTGCCCTAATAATAGGCCTCTACTTTATTCTGATCGTATTCATGTTCGCTTTCTGACTAATATACAATCAATAGGTTTAACCCTAAACATGTTTATCTATGTTGGTTGAATATTAATGCACAAATAAATCTATTATTAGCGATCACTTAAATTATAATCATATTAACCCTAAACAAGATTATTAATTATCTTTATTAAGCGTGATTACAAGTACAATTTTCCTTTAAACATGCATAAAAGGTTTGATCAAGCAATAAATAAAAATCAAGCAACATGATAATAATAATAATAATAATAATAATAATAATAATAATAACAATAATTATAATAACAATAATTATAATCATAATAACAATCATAATAATTAAAATAATCATTTTAAAGCATAATAATAGCAAGATCCTAGGCATGATGCTAACAAGATTAATAACAAACCCTAGCATGTCACTAAACAATAAAAATCAAAGCTTTAGCCCTAACATGATACTAACAATCATAAATATTAGGAAGAACATAAAAGGCATCATACTTTTAATCATACTTGATATTAAAGTTAACCTAGACATGATACTAGGAAGATCAAAACGCCCTAACATAACATTAGGAACCATAATAACAACATAAGCATGATTTCTACATAATAACATCAATAAAAACCATTAAAGCACTTACTTGGATGCCTCGTACCTCTTTAAATAATAAAATACACACGTTAGTAACATCAAGGAAAATAATAATTAAAACAATTAAATTAAATAATTGAAAGAGAAATTTGGAACCAACCCTCAGAAATTAAAACCTTTCACGTCTAGGGCGAAGACAACTTCGAATTTGGATAGGTGTATCTAGGTCTTGTGAATGCGGAATTGTGTAAGAAAAGGGGAGGTTAGAAGAGTTTTTAAAAAACTAAAGAGAGAATAAGAGAGTTGATGATTGTAGATGAGAATTGATGAATGTTGTTGATTGAAAACGGAGTTTTTAGAAGGCTATTTATAGAGAAAATGATCCAAAAAGATAGAAAATCGAAACAGAGTTCTAACACGCAAAAATGAGGTTAGCGTCAGACGCTCACATTAGCGCCAGGCGCTAACGCTAACGCCAGGCGTCAGGCTTAGCGCCATGCGCTAATGATTGGCGTTTGGCGCTGATTAAATTTCTGACGCGTTTTCTGAAATCAGTTAGAAATTAACGGTACAGGAGGATAAAATCGTATTTTCCTCAAAAACATTCTTTTATTCTGATTAAAACTCTAAAAAGTCAACAAAAGTCAATTTATCAATGCTAATTGAATTAGGAATGAAAAGAACCTTCTAAAAGAATCTAGAAGACTAAAACCATTCCTAATTGTATTAGGAATGATAAATCCATATTAGGCCTTCCCCTAGATCATTAAGCCGCATAGAAGGCTCAAACCGGGCCCAGTTTAGTAATTTGGCCATAACTTCCTCAATATTCATCGGAATTGGGCTTATAATATATCGTTGGACCCATATCATGGACCAACCAAACTGGATTGGTTGTTTTCTTAAAATAGATTTTCAAAAACAGAGAGAAGAGAAAAGAAATTAAAACTATCCGCAACACTAGACTTTACACACTTTCACTTCATTCGATTACGATTTGACGTGAAAGGTACTCATCACTGGGTTTGGTTTTGGGTAGACAAAACTGGGTGTCTACAGCAGCCCTTTGCACTCTCGAGGGAAATAGCCGAGGCCGAACAGCCGCCAAGGTTAAAAATGTCATGGTTGGAACCTATGATGGTACTTCCAACCCTGAAGACCACCTCTTGGCATACACCCACCTCATGTAATTACAGGGGTTGGATGATGCCGCCTGGTGTCGATGTTTCCCAGCCACGCTGAAGGACATAGCCAAGCAGTGGTTTGGCAATCTTCTGGCTGGTTGCATAAACACCTTCAAGACGCTGGCGTTCTTGTTTTCTTCTAACTTCTCTATGAACATCCCTGCAAAGAAAACGAGCCTTTATTTAGGCCATGTGCAGCAGGGAGATAGAGAAGGGTTGCGATCATACGTCAGGTGGTTCAATCTGGTGAGAATCCAGATACAAGGACTGTATGACGAAGTGGCTTTCACAGACTTTTTCAAGGTCTAAAGGATGGGTCGACTTTAAAGTTCGAACTCGTCCGCATGAAAATCTTCACCCTCCAAGAATCCCTGATGGAGGCGGACACTTATATACAGGCAACCGAGCTCTTCACCTCTAATAAGCAGTCGGACCCAAAGAAGTCTGACCGAAAGAAGGAGAGTCGGCCTGCTCAGCCGTCTCTGAAACCAGAAGAGAGCAAAAAGAAAAAAACAAATCTAGGTGGTTGATAACTCCGATCAGCCGTCCCAGAAGAAAAAGAAAGAGTGGAAGCCGTACATTCCAAGGTACGAGTTCCACAAGGACATCTACTCCATCCTCATGGAGATTAAGGATCGGTTGACTCTTGAGAAGCAGACTCTTATGAAATGTTCCGCTGAAAATTGGAACAAGAACAAACACTGTCACTACCATGAGGATGTCGGCCATGACACTAATGACTACTTCAACCTCGAGCGGGAACTTGACCGTCTGGCCGACAAAGGAGCCCTGAAATCCTATGTGAAGTCCAAAGTGGCTTCCAAATTGAATCCTAGGAAGTCGAGCAAAAAGACTCCCCAACCTGCTATCAGCTCTGAAATGGATGAGGAACCGGTCTATACGATAGTAGGCGGATTCGCCGGTGGTGGTCCAACCATCCGGGGTACCGGCGAAATAAGGATCATCTGAGAAAGATGGTCCATTATGTTGATAAGGGACAGGCGGCTAGCACATCTGCCTTCCCTGAAGTCATCATCACTGAAAAGGACAGAGGCAAAGTCCGTCGGCCACATGATGACCCTGTGGTCATAGAATGCAAAGTGGCCAACCAATTGGTTGGTCGCATTTTAATTGACACAGGAAGCTCCTCAGACATCATTAGCTACAAATTTCTATCCAACCTGAAATACAGGCCGGATAGTATGACGGATGTCTCCCACCTCCTAGTGGGTTTTGGGTTAGGAGTTGTGCATCCAGTCAGACGCATTGATTTTCCCATCCGACAGGGAGAAAAAGGTAGCGGTTGGAACATGACCATCCGGTTCCTAGTGGTCGAGGAGCTGACCGCCTACAACCTCATCCTTGGCCGACCCACTCTTAACGAGTGCAAGGCAGTTATAATTCCAGCTCTTATGCTTTTCAAGTATGAGAGGGATGATGAGAATGTTGGGCTCCCTGAACAGGGACCAAAAGACGGCTCGGGAATGCTATCTCTCGGACATCAAGCCTGCGGCAGCTGCAGCCGGTCAGGGCAAAGAGCCAATTGACCTTGATGAGGTCAAGGATGACCATTCGGCCCCACCAACCGTTAAGAAACCAAAGCCTAATCCGCTGGTGGTGGTAAAAAAAGAAAAGAAATAGCAATCACTGACCGGGGAATGGTCAGATGACCTCCGTCCCCAGCCGGCTGGTAAGCACATTGATATTCCTCTGGATGACAGTCGTGCAGAGCGAACTGTTAAGGTGGGGACGGCTGCTTTTGCTAAGTTGGGCACAAGTCTGCACCAACTGTTGAAAGAATTCAAATACATTTTTGCCTTTTAAGTGGAAGAGATGCCAGGCATTAGCCCGGATCTTGCTGTCCACAAACTCGCTGTGGATCCTAAAAAGAATCTCATTCGGCAAAACAAAAGAAACCATGGCGAGGAAAGAAGTCAGGCGGCAGCCGCCGAAGTTAAAAAGTAGTTAGATGCTGATGGGTGTCATAAATGGCACCCATTTGATGAGCATTTAGGTTGTTTTTATCCTCTTTTCATAGCTTTCTTCTTAATAAATGCTTAGTTTTATGCTTTGTTGCTTAATTTTACCTTTCCACTCTTATTTGGTAGCTTTTGTGCATTTCGTTGGTTTTCTAGCCTTTTCTCCTTTATTTGCTCTATTTCCGTGGTTGTAGGTATTGTACGAGGTTCCAGTCTTGATATTGGTGATCTACTAATGTGGAGAAAGCCTTTGGAACAAGCTCGCGACATTTGGAAAGATCAAGATGCAAGGAAGTGGAAATTCTAAGTCTTGGATCTTGCGCTCTCATGCCGTGCTACCATTAAGAAGTGGTGTACCCACTAATCTAGAGCTTTAGCTACTTCCACTCCTAGTGTTCATCATCATTGTAGTCGCGTGACCTTAGCGAACGCACGAAGCCACGAGAATTTCGAAGAAACCAAGTGAAGCGCGGGCGCGCAAAGCTCGGGTGCGGGTGCGCCACCACAAGGTCGCACGGGCGCACCACCTCTTGGCGCGGGCGCACCTCCCCATGGTGCGGGCGCGCCTCCCCTGGGTATTTGTTGCTCGGATTTTGGTGTTTTCGCGCCTCTATAAATATCTTTGTAACCCAATTTTTGGGGCAAGTTTTAGAATAAGTTTTCATATTAGATTTTGATCATATTCTTAGCTTAATTGAGAGCTTCTCTCTCTAGTTTTAGGATTAGTTTTAGGAGTAGATTTTAGAGAGAGAAAGTGACGAATTGCAATGGTGATTGAGAGATTGGAGATTCAATGGTGACAATTGTATTGGAGATCTTCTCTATTATCAACGACCATTTCTAAACTCTATCTCATTTATTTTTTTGTTTAATATTCATGTTTGTTTGATTTGTTTTGAATGGATTTTGATCTTTGATCTTTGATTGGAGTAATTGTTCTTCTTTGAGTGTTGATTCTTGTTTTCTATAGTTATTTATTGATTTGATGATGTTGCTAGAGTAGTTTGCTTGCTAGGGTGATGGTGAAGCTTATATGATGTGATGGATTGATGTAAATTGGGGGATAATTGATGGAGTTGATGATGTGATTAAATTGGTTGATTGATTATGTGCATGTTTGTGTTTGATTTAGGCTTGATCACCCTAGTTATTCATACTAGATTTCATTGTAGGTTCACATTGATAAGGACCATTGATTTGTGGCTTGCATTTAACGATTGGGGTGTCTTGTGACGTTCCTAGCTAGATTTTATCGTAGTTAACGCTAGTTAGACCTCTAGGAAAATATCTTGATATGCTCTTTTGGTTGCATGATTGGTTTTCCCTCGCATCACTCGACTTAATCAACTTCCTATACAAATTTGCTATGTTCGTTGCTATTACATGTGAATCCTAATTCCTAGCACTTTATTTGTTCGGTTTCTTCGTTTAAGTAGTTGTTAGTGTCACCTTCTTTCCTTCGTCTTCGACCTAGCTTAGGCACCCAAATCGAAAGTACTAGACATTACCGTTCCTTTGGGTTCGACCCTTGACTTACCTCTATACTTGTATTTAGGTTAGTTAAGTGTTTATAAATTTTGTTTGGCTTAAGGTAGGGTTAGTTTGAACGACCTAGTCTGACCCTCGTCAAAATGGCGCCGTTCCCGGGGAACGGGATCTCTATGTTTGAGTATTTTTGATTGCTTGAGTCTAGGTCTTTGTATATACATTTCTTTTATTTGATTTTTGTTTGCTTTGTAAAAATGGCATGTCTATCTTTTTCTCAATATGATGATGAGCCTTTTTGTGAATATTTCAATAGACTAAAGGGATTTCTTGACTATAATCATTGTAGTCTTTGGGAGGCTTGTGAGATTTGTTATTTTGGTTTCATTGAACAAACTAGGGATATAGTTGAAGGAATGCATAATGGTAGATTTAGAGCATTTTCTATCGAAGATTCTTGGGATTTTTATGTTTGGTTTGCTTGGGAAGTCTATAATAGGGGTAATCGTGCTTCAATTTTTGATGTGCAATGTGTTAATTCTTCCAATGTTAGCATGATTTACCATGATGTGTCACATGATCCCATAGTTGAACCTAGAACAAATGCTTTCAATTTTATTTCCTCTTTTGTTCATGATAATGAGGTGCATGCTCAAGTTGACAAATTTCATATGATTGATTGTGCCCCCACTCCCCTATTTATTGAAAATGCTCATTTTTGTAATGATGATGATCCTACCTTTGGTTGTGACTCTTCTTCTAATCTTGATCCTCAAACCTCTTCACCTTTTCATTCTCCAAACTCTTTTGATGAGTCTTTGGTCCCCTATAGCCAAATTGATGAATTTTTGAGGGAGTTAGAGATGAATCCTAATCTTAGGCCCTTGGAGAGACAAATGATAGAAATTTTAAGGAGCCAAATGGAGAAGATTAGAGAGCGTGAGGGTGTTTTGAATGAAGAGTTGAAAAGAAGAGAAGAGTTGGAAAGTCAATTGTCATCTTTGATGCTTGTGTGAGAAAATTTCAAATCCAATGTGTGTGTTGAGGATGATAATGATATTTTAGATCAACCAAGAGAGTGTGAGGATACCTTTGATGAGCATATGAGTGATGGTGAAAGAGTTGAGAATGAAGAGAGAGTTGAATTTGAAAATCCTAACCCTCTTTCCCATCTTGATGAGCCTCAAGTGTATGTTTGTGAGCCTTCAATCTATGAATACATAGACTCTTTTGAGGTAATGTCCCATTTGTTTTGTGAGAGTCATATGAAAATTTTTAGATTTTTGGATGAGTTCATCGAGAAATCTTATTGGGATTTAGATGAGTTTACGATGACTCTACCTCCACTCATGCATGGTTTTGAGGACTTAGGTTTTGAGATAGTTGAAGAAAAGGTGGTTTATTGTGGTGCAAAGAAGGATGACGGTGATTCCTTTCGAGTTTTTGAGCTTGAGGGAGATGTAGATTGTGAGAGATCTTCATTTGAGGACTCTATGATTGATTTTCATGCTCTCATTGGAGATGTGAGACCTTGTGTTGAGGGAGTAGCTACCCCTTTGCCCATTTCTCATACCCCTTTTTCTAAAAGGTTTGACCACATCCCCTATTGCCCTATTTTTCTCCCTTCCTATCTCAATGAGCCTATTAGGGACCCCTTTGTCTATGATGATCTTAATGTCCTTCATTCGTCTATTGTAGATAAAAAGGGTGATGCTGCCACCCAAAAATATTTTAGTGAGGAGGATTTGCCTTTTTCTTTTTCTTTCCATTCTTTTATTCCCCTTTCTTCTTCTTCTTCTTCTTATTTTCTTGTTTTTCCTTTTAATCCCTCTTTTTCTTTCTTTTGGCATCTCCTTCCTCACTTGCGTGCAACAATCGTGTTGCACGTTTTTATCCCGTCATTTTCCTACCTTCTCTCTTACGAAATGTATAGTAGTGCATTTGACAAGCTCTTGCGTGCGTTGAATTATTATTTTACTAGAGCGGTCAAGCTTGGACCTTAAGCAAGCCTTTCTTGGGAAGTAACCCGTGCTTTAGTTTAGATTTTCATTTGCTTTTTAGAATTGATTTTCTCTCATGGAAATGTTTTCTAGGTACATGTGACAGGGTAAAGTCGTATCCCCTAATTAAAAGTAAATACCTAAGTCCTCTAACTAAAGTAGATAGGGAAGTAGGGTCGAACTCCACAGGGAAACAAGTCTTTTTACTTCTAATTAATTATTATAATCTAAATTATCTAAGTAACCAATATTTTTGGGAATAAATTCTATACTACAAAGAATAAGTTTAGGGAGAAAAACAATAATAAGAAGGCCTAGGGTCACAGGTTCACCAATAATTAATATTCCGGGATAAAACATAATAATTAATAATTAACATTGCACAAATAACATGATTAACAGGCTCTCGCAATTTATTAATCAACATAGATCTAACAGGCTCTCGTAATTTACTAGATCTAAGTTCCTATTAAAAATAGCCTTTAATATTAAATTAACATCTGCTCGATTCATCAATTCAATATTGCTAAACATTCACAATCAAATTACATCTGCTCGATTCATAAACTAATTGCAAAGAATTAAAACAATTCAATAGGAAATTATCATGCAATACCAATAATCAATAATAACAAATTATCCCTTCATATTAATTATGGATCCCCATAAACCCTAGAATTAAACTACTCGGACATAATCATAACTAAACTAATCAAAAAAATAAAACAAAACATAATCAAAGAAGTAAATGAAATAGCTGAAAAGAAAAGAGAAGAAATTGTTACCAAAAGAAGTCTGGATTAATGAAAGTAATTAAGAACAAAAGTTGAGAGATAATTTAAGAGAGAGAAATATCCTAAGTAAAGAGAGAAAATCTAAAGAATAAGGTAATCCAAAATTACGTACATAATTCGTACTTAAACCTTCCTCAAAACAAAAATTAAAACTAATCTAATCAGCTATGAGAAAAACACGTGCCCGATCGAGCGGGCTTTTTTCCTCGCGCCTCTTCTCAGCAGCAACGCCCGATCGAGCTAAATGCTCGCACGATCGGGCGCGCCTTAGGCCACGCACCAGCACCAAAGTTGCACGCCGCGCCTGATCGAGCTAATGCTTGCCCGATCGGGCCCTTGCTTCTCTTCGAGGCTTGGACTTCGATTGGGCTTGATTCCTCGGCCCAATCCGGATTTCCTCTTCGGGTCTTGAATACTCGGTCCAAATACCTCGGTATCCGGATTACTGAGCCCTTAATCACCGGCTCGATGACTCTAACCGGCCTTGGGCTTCAAAGATGGTCGTGCTCTTCTAATTTCCGTAGTCGCTCCATGAAAAAACCCGAGAAAATGCTCCAAAGGTGCAATTTCCTACAAAACTCAACAAAGACTACGAAAACACTAGAAAACACCAAATAGCAATAAAAGTGGCTTGAAAGAGCAAAAAACACTACTAATTATGACCAAGGAACTGGGGTAAATTACTATATAAAATGGACATATCAAACTCCCCCAAGCCAAACCTTTGCTTGTCCCTAAGCAAAGAGCTCATCAATGAACATATAAAACATGCCTCACCCCAATAATCAAATCAAGCACAAACGATTCAAGGCAAATCTAATGAACATGCTTCAATGTCAATCAATTTCATACATCTAATTATCATTCATCCCCAACAATTTTCAAGTAAAGCAAACCACATGAGCATATAGAATTCAAGACTAGTGCTCACGCACTCAACTCTCATTTATGTGGCGAGTAAAAGATGTACTCGATCGCTCTCCAACCAACCCCTTTACTTGTGAACAATTCCCACCCATCTCACACTCTCGTGTGTTTAAAACAATGAACGCTCAACCTACTAGTCGACTCGAAATATGTCAAATCGTAACTTGCATTGATAGACAACACTTTCACATTCACACAACTCTATGCACAAAGGTCGAAAGGTCTTTAAAGCTTGTAATGTAAGGCTAAGGTAAAGGGTAGGATAAATTTGGGAATATGTGAGAGAAAAGCTATGCATTAAGGGAGCCAAATCCTAACAAACCCATGATCAAAATAAATGATGATCATACATCTCCATCAACATAACTAACTCCAACAAGAATCCACCAAATACAACTCCAAACAATATAAACAATCCCAACACTTACAATTTTCACTCATAAAAATATGATAATGTAGAACTTGAGTGAAATACAAACTTTGAACTCATTCTTTTTTTCTTTCTTTTCGTGAACAACCTTCAAATAGAACATTTGAACATATGAAATAACATTTTTTTTTCTTTGCTCTTTTTTTTTTCTTTTTAACTCATATTGGAAATTTCAACTTTGTAACACAACTTATCAATATTTTCCAATCATAAAATCAAAGAACAATCACTCTCCTTTTATTCCCACACTGTGCAAATAATGTGCACACCACAACTCCCTCACCTCACCAACTAATAGCTCCCCCAAGCCAAGCTTGGGACTAGTAACCAATGAGGCTCATATAGGCTTGTAATGTGGCTAAATAAACAATAAAAGGGCACAAGCAACAACATAGGTAACAAGTAGGGAACAAATGTATCTAATAACGTCTGAAGGCTTCCAAGGAGAATAAATGCCTTCGTCCTCCTCAATGTGCATAATATTGAGCTATATAAACATTACTAATAGTTGCAAACCAATACTCAAATTCATTGACATACTAGGAACTATGGAACTATCACACATTCCTAACCAAATCAACTAGTCAAGCACTATATTCACAAATAGTTGGCAAAATTGACGCATGTTTAGGAATCCAAACAATTAAACTTTAAATCATGACCAACAAATCCACAATGCTCATTATCAATAACCAAGAATCAAAACAAATTTTCTCAAGTAAGAGGCACAGGGAAGCATGATTTACAATTCATTGGAACGTATTTTTGGATTTTTTTTTTTTTGTACTTTTTCATAAAGGAAAGCAATAAAATCTACACTAGGAAAGCAATAAATAGAGAAGAGAGTAAGAAAGTTACCATATATACAAGAAATCTCCCCCCAAGCCAAATCAAGCAATGCCCTCATTGACTTGGGAGGGTAGCTAGGAGAAGCTACTCCTCATCGTCATACATCCTCTCATATCCTCCTCCATAGCTCGAGCTGGCACCACCCTGGCTCGTTCCAGCACCACCATAACCCGAACCACCTGCAAAATAGTTAGGGTTCACAATCCCCCCCATACCCCCAAAAGGAGCGTCACCCCCATATCCATGGACTGAAGAGTAGTCCACATAAGTACCATATGCACCGGGGTGAGAATACCCTCCTTAGGGGTATTGGAACCAGTCGGGAACTAATGCCTCGGGGGGGATAGCCCCTCGGCTTGCATAATCATCGTACATGGGGTAAAGACCCCTCTCGAGGTTCCGCTCTATGTGTCCTACCCGACCATCCAAGGTGCTTAACCTAGAATCTAAGTTTTGCATCATACCCTCAACTCTCCCTTGCCCCATCTCTATGCGGTCCAATTGGCTCCTAAAAGCTAAAAAGTCATAAGGGGCATTGGGGCCGACGTTATAGTCGACCGAGGAAGTGGGTACACCATAGGTGAAGGGTGGAGGTGGTGGGTAGTGAGGTGAATGGTGTGGGGGTGAATGGTGGGGTTGTGGTGAAGGGTGAGGTGGTTGAAACTCACCTTGACCGTTAATCTCAAAAGTATAAGAAGGCTTCCCCTTCTCAAATTTGGTCAAGGCGGGGTTGGGTAAGGTGAAGGCTTGGTCCCTCCTACCCGATTGTCGGTGGACTATCCACCAAGTGTCACCCCCACGGGTTGCACCCAGTTTAGACTCCCTAAATAGGCTAGGTCCATGAGGTTTGAGCCTACAACTTTCCTATGCCCATCCGGGTTCCAACGTAGGTGCTTTTTGGCAATATGGGTCACTAACCCCCCAAAATAAATAGGTGCCCTAGACCTACTCGCTTCGGCCGCATTGGCCTCCCTTTGGAAGTGATTGGCTATCCTATGGGGTATGTTCAGTTTCTCAGCGTTAGGAATTACATAGGATGCCAATAATTCCAATTCATCTCTCCTCACATTTGCCGGTTCATGCCTCCCAAAAATAGTGAGGCCGACAAATTTTGGGACGGGATGTTGAATCCACGTCCCTTTGGCATGTTGGAGGTTAACCAAATCCTCCCCAGTTAGCCTCTTGTAGACCACGGCAGTGTGGTCTTGAGAGGGTTCAATCAGTTTATCCGATTTCAAATCAAACAACTTTCCAAATTCTTTAAGAGTTAGTCTCACATCGTTGTTTAATAATCAGAATTGTACATGAGTTATTAATGCATTCATTTTAATAACATTAAAACTTGAAATAAATTCTAATGTTAAATAGTCATACATATCATGGCACATTTGAAAGAAACCACTCATGCCTATACCTTTGAACAATTTTTCCACATATTTATCTAGACCTAATCTAGCTAGTGTGGGATGATGAACAAAACGGGTTGAGATTTGATGAGTGTCATTTATGACACTCATAGGGTAGTCTTTCAGGATGATTTCATCTTCCTTTTTATGCTTTCTTATCTTATTTTTGGTCCTTTTTCCTTTAATTCCTTTCTTTCTTTCTTTCCTTGTGTTTTTCATGTTTTCTTCGTGTTTTCCTTTTATTTGGTTCTTTTTCCCTTTTATTCCTTTTCGTTGTTTGTTCTTGTAGGTACCTAGGATTTGTCTTTGCAAGGGAATTAAGGTGGGCTATATTAACTAAGCAAGGAGGAAATAATCGGCTTGGAGAGGGCTCAGAGAGGGCATGGAGAGAGCATCAAGCCCTGCCAGTCTGCCGCGGGCGCGGGTACTGAAGGCCGCGGGCGCGGGCTCATATGCACCAAATTGGCAGATTTCGACCAGGAACTCTCCGCGGGCGCGGGTAGTTTGGAGAGTCCGCTCGTACCAGAGAGACCGCAGCCCTCTGATCACCCTTTAGGAGTAGGGGATTCGCCGCGCTTTTGTCGCGGGCGCTGGCTAGAAGACCCGCGGGCGCGGGTGTTGCCCAGAAAGCCCGCGGAGTTTTTAATGGGTTCCGTACCCATTTTTCCGCGGGTGCGGGGTTTATTGGAGAGGGCGCGGGAATCCCGTTTTTCTTCTTTGCCTATAAATACACTTGTAATTCCTTTTTGAAGATAAATTTTAGATAATTTTCATTAGCTTAATTTTAGAGAGAGAAGTTAGAGAGAAGTTCTTAGTATTGGATTTGTATTTCAACATTGGATCAATTGTGCTTGGATTTCATCATTTTCAATCGTTAATGTTAGTAAGATTTTCTTCTTCTAGTTCATCTCTTACTTGATTGATTTAGTTTCATCTTTGATTGCTTGTATTGCTTGGATTTGAATTGGACATTGTAGTTGATATTGCTTTCTCTTGATTTTGATTTAGAATGATGATCAATGCTAATTCTAGTGATTTGTTCTTGAGTTACACCATGATTAGTGAGTAGATTAGTTGCTTGGGAGAAGGGGAAGCATGCTTGATTGATAATTTGTGCTAGTTGACGATCTTTGATTGATTGAATTGTTGCAATTAAATTGGTTGACATAGTTTTGCATGTGATTAATTAGATTAGGAATGATCAACCTATAAGATTAATCTAGATTGCATTGCATTTCTTAATGACATGACCATCAGAAATTCTTTAATTGATTGAGTTTGATTGTGAATTTCCTTGATTAGCCATTCATAGTGACCCCTAGTTTGGCCTCTAGGAGATAGCTCTTGAATTCTCTTGATTGCTACTATTGTTTGTCCTTTGCAATGCTTGAATCAAACGAAGAAATTGTCGATTATCACGATTATTGAATTAGCATATGGAACCAATATCCCTAGCATTTAGCTTATTGAATTACTTGATTAGTCTAATTTTGCTATCATACTACCAACCATTTTCTTACTTCAATCTCCAAAATAGCTTGATTTAGGCTAAAGATAACACCAACTAACTCCTTTGGGTTCGACCCTATACTTACCTATACTTGTTTTACGTTGGTTTAGGATTTTATAAATAGTGTTTGATTTTGGGATAGGCAATTAACGACTAGTTTATTCCTCTATCAAAATGGCGTCGTTGCCGGGAAGTGAAATTGGTGCTTAGCTTTAGTTGTTGAGTCTATTTCATTTTAATTGAAAAAAAAAATTAAATACAAAAAGATTTTGTTTCTTAAGGCTACATTTGTAGCCGTGCTACTAATATTTTCATTGAGTTTTGCATGCATAGAGCTCGTGATCGATCCATTGTGCCTTTTGACCCGGAAATCGAAAGGACTCTTTCAAGGAGAAGAATTGCTAGTCGATCCTTTGAATTTAGTTCTTCAAGAGAAGAAGGATTTGGAGAGGAACTAGGCATGGGAGATCAACCAAGAGTTGCTTTGAAAGAATTTGGAATTCCCGGTGCGTACAAGTTTGAGAGTGGAATTGCTCCACCTACAACACCGGTGAATGACTTTGAAATTAGGCCGGCTATGATCTCTTTGTTCAAAAGGAGACAATATAGAAGAGCTAAGAATGAGAGTCCGTTGAACCATCTCAAGGAGCTCGAAAAGTATTGCAATAGTATGAAAGTGAACGGAGTTTCTCAAGAATTCATCCGGCTAAAGTTGTTTCCATTTTCTCTCACAGGCCGAGCCTTGGAGTGGTTGGATAAGGAGGTAAAGCCAAATTCCCTTCGAACATGGGACGAAGTCACCAAGGAATTCTTGTCCCGATTCTACCCACAAAAGAAAACGGCGGAGGCTAGAGCTTTGATTCAAGGGTTCAAGCAAAGACCTAATGAAAGCCTCTAAGAAGCATGGGAGAGGTATAAAGAGTACCAAAGGGAATGTCCCCACCACAGAATTCCAACCTATCAAGTCATTCAAATTTTCTATGGTGGCCTAAGTCCTCAAGGCAAATCATGCCTTGATGGGGGTGCCGGATGGTGAGAGGGAGTGGTGGACATTATAGAGGACGTGGTTAAGTACTATAGAGATTGGCAAGATGGTGAGAGGGATTCAACTAGCAAGAGTGGCTCTTCGGTGTACTCTACAGACCATCTAAATGCGATCAACAACTTATCCTCACAAATGACAAACTTAGGGTAAGAAATGACCGCGATCAAGGCCAAGTTAGAAGGCTCCTTTTCTTCTCAAGCTTCGAATTCTCCCTCCCAATTTAAGGGGAGAGGTAACTTTTCTAACTCTCAACCTCCTCCCTCTTCAAATAACATGCCTAGTGGTTGCTTGTTTTGTGATGTATGTGGATCTTATGATCATGACTCTTGTAATTGCCCTCATGCTTCTCCGGAATGTGGTGATGATTTTGATAATAGTGAGAGTGAGCATGTGAATTATGTGTCAAGTTATAATGTGCAAAGGTTTGATAATCAAAGAAGTCAATGGAATAGGAATTACCAAAACCAAGGTAATTTTGACAACTATAACCAAGGTGGTGGTTATAGGAACCAAGGGAACCAAAGTTCTCGTGGCAACTATAACAATCAAGGTTATAGTAGTAAAAATCAAAACCAAAATTATGGTAATCAAAACCAAAGTTATGGAAATCATAACCAAGGTAGTGGAAACCATAATCAAGGTTATGGTCAAAATCAAAATAGGGGTAATTGGAACAATCAAGTTAGGGGCAATTTTCAAAATAATTCTCAAAGAGGTCCCCCACCCGGATTTGTTCCAAAGACGAGGTGAAAATTCCTATTCACAATCTTCTTCTTCTAGGACCAATTTGGAGGAAATAATTGAAAATCAAACCAAGTTGTTGAACACATATATGGCCGTTAGTGACAAGAAGTTCAATGAAATGATGACCCACAATAAAATGCTCGAAAACCAAATTTCTCAACTTGCTAGTGCTTTGAAAGACCAAGCAAGCCCTTCTTATTTACCTTCCCAAGGCCTAGATCCCAAGAAACCTGTGAATGCTATTGTAACAAGGAGTGGTAAGGTTCTTGAGGAGAGATTGCCTAGGAGGAGTGATAACAAGGAGGTCCCCAAGGAAGTTTTGGTTGAGAATGAGGGAAGTAGAGCATCTTTAGATGAGGTTGTGGTTGAGACACCAAGAGAGGTGAGAGTAGAGAAAAATATTGTGAAACCCAAGCTCCCTTATCCCTAAAAATTCATGAGACACAAATTGGATGAGCAATTTGGGAGATTTATTGATATGCTCAAACAACTTCACCTTTCTCTACCTTTCACCGATGTGATCAACCAAATGCCTAATTATGCCAAATTCCTCTAAGACATTTTGAGCGGAAAGAGGACTTGTGATGTTGTGGAGACAATCAATTTGACTGAAAATTGTAGTGCGATCATCATGAAAAAAATGCCACCCAAGTTGAAAAACCCCGGAAACTTTTCCATCCCTTGTGCTATTAACAAGATGCAATTTGATAATGCCTTATGTGACTTAGGAGCTAGTGTAAGCTTAATGCCATATTCGGTTTATCAAAGACTTGATCTAGGGGAACTCTTACCTTCTAACATTTCCTTGCAACTAGCTGATAGGTCAATCAAGTTTCCAAAAGGTAAAGTGGAAGACGTTCCATTGAGGGTTGGGAAGTTTGTGTTCCCGGTGGATTTTGTTGTCTTAGAAATGGATGAAGATGCTACCATTCCAATTATTCTAGGTAGACCCTTTCTTGCTACCTCGGGTGCTATGATAGATGTAAAGTGTGCAAAGATTTTCCTTAAGGTAGGAGAAGAGGTCATAGAATTTGATTTGAATGAAAGCATGAAATATCCAAGTTCTTCTCTTGAAAATTGCATGATGATTGACTCTCTTGATCATGTTGTGTCTTCCATGCATGAGCACTTGCTCAACTCTAACGATGCTCTTGAGAATGTTTTTTTGAACAAAGACAAGCTAGATGTACCATGCAAGGAGGTAGCATTGTATGAGAAATTTCTTAATGGAAGCATGGAGGAAGTGGATGAACAATTGTGCTTGAAGATCTCAAGCCATGAAGCTTTACAAGCGGCCGCAACAAAAGAAGGTAAAGGTGTGCCTATGGTAGAGCTCAAACCTCTACCATCACACCTTAGGTATGAATTCTTAGGCCCAAATTCCACTTACCCCGTAATTGTTAATGCATCCTTGAGCGAGAGTCAAGCTCAAGCGTTATGTTGTGTCTTGAGAAAGCACCATGGTGCTTTGGGCTATACTATCGATGATCTTAAAGGTATAAGCCCCTCTTGGTGTACGCGCCACATAACGCTTGAGGAAGGCACCCTTCCTTCTATTGAACGACAAAGAAAGCTACACCCTCAAATGGGAGAGGTGGTGAAAAAAGAGATCACCAAGCTCTTGGATGGGGGAATCATATTCCCCATCTCAAGCTCTAGGTGGGTTTCTCCCGTTCATGTCGTTCCTAAGAAGGGGGGTATGACCATAGTCAAGAATGAGAGTGGTGAGCTCATTCCAACTAGGACGGTCACCGGTTGGAGGATGTGTATAGACTATAGACGTCTAAATACATCCACAAAAAAGGATCACTTTCCCCTTCCATTGATTGATCAAATGTTAGAGAGACTAACAAGGCACAAGTTCTATTGCTTCCTTGATGGCTATTCGGGATTTTTCCAAATTCCAATCCACCCCGAAGATCAAGAGAAGACAACATTTACATTCCCCTATGGGACCTTTGCCTATAGGAGAATGCCCTTTGGCCTTTGTAATGCCCCCGCAACTTTCCAAAGATGCATGATGAGCATTTTTGGAGACATTTTGGAGGAAGAAATGGAGGTATTTATGGATGATTTCTCCGTAGGTGGGGTTTCATTTAAAGAGTGCCTAGTTAATCTTGAGAAATGTTTGGCTCGGTGTGTAAAGGTTAATCTTGTCTTGAATTGGGAGAAATGCCATTTCATGGTAGAGGAAGGGATAGTGCTTGGGCATAAGATCTCTCATAAAGGAATAGAGGTGGATAAGGCCAAAATTGAGGTTATTAAGAAGCTTCCACCTCCGGTGAATGTCAAGGGAGTGAGATCATTTTTGGGTCATGCGGGCTTCTATAGAAGATTCATCAAGGATTTCTCACTCATTTCCAAGTCCCTTAATGATCTTCTTCAAAAAGATGTTGAGTTCGTTTTTGATGATAAATGCTTGGAAGCCTTTAATAGATTGAAGAAGGCTCTAATCTCTACCCCCATTGTTCAAGCCCCAAGATGGGATTTACCCTTTGAATTGATGTGTGATGCTAGTGATTGGGCAATTGGAGGTGTTTTGGGACAACGTGTGGACAAGAAGCTTTATGTGATTTACTATATGTCCAAGACACTAAATGGGGACCAAAAGAATTACACAACAACGAAAAAAGAATTCTTGGCCATTGTTCACTCTTTCGAGAAATTCCGGTGTTATTTGTTGGGTTCCAAGACCATTTTCTTCACGGATCATGCGGCTCTCAAGTATCTCTTTGCCAAGAAAGAGTCCAAGCCAAGGTTAATTCGTTGGGTGCTTGAATTACAAACTTTTAAAATAGAGATTAGGGATAAGAAGGGTGCGGAAAATGTTGTGGCGGACCATCTTTCTCGCCTTGAGGGTGATCAAATTCATGATGATGGTCTACCAATTGAAGATAGAATGCTTGATGATGTCTTATATTCCATTAAGGTTAAGGATCTCCCATGGTATTCCGACTTGGTGAACTTTCTAGCATGTGGGGAGTTTCCACCTTCTTTCTCCAAGAACCAAAAGAAGAAGCTCAAAAGGGAGGCAAGGCATTACTTGTGGGATGAACCAATCTTGTATAAACGCGGGGTGGATGGCTTGCTTCGGCGTTGTGTCCCGAATGAAGAGGTGCCAAGTGTTCTAAATATGTGCCATTCGAATCCAAGTGGCGGTCATATGGGCGTTTCAAAAACCGCCACTAAGATTCTTCAATGTGGTTTGTGGTGGCCGCATCTCTTCAAAGATTCATGGGGCTTTGTAAATTCATGCGACCGATGTCAAAGGGTTGGGAATATCTCCAAGAGGAATGAGATGCCTCAACAGCCTATTCTTGAGCTAGAGGTGTTCGATGTTTGGGGGATTGACTTCATGGGACCATTCCCATCTTCATATGGTAATCAATTCACACTTGTGGCTGTGGACTATGTTTCTAAATGGGTTGAGGCCATTGCCTCCCCTATTAATGACCACAAAGTAGTGTTGAAGTTGTTTAACAAAATCATCTTCCCAAGGTTTGGCGTGCCTAAGGCTTTGATAAGCGATAATGGATCTCATTTTGTTCACAACGCCTTCCAAAAGATGTTGAGGAAACATGGAGTGCATCAATGGTTCGGCCTTCCATATCATCCTCAATCGAGTGGCCAAGTCGAGGTCTCCAATTGTCAAATAAAGATCATTCTTGAGAAGACGGTTGCAAGGAATAGAAAGGATTTGTCGGACAAGTTAGATGATGCTCTTTGGTCTTATAGGACGGCTTTCAAGACGCCTATTGGTACCACTCCATATCGCCTTGTCTATGGCAAGTCTTGCCATCTCCCGGTGGAGCTTGAATACCGTGCTTTATAGGTAATCAAAAAGATAAACTTTGATTTAGAAAGTGCGGGGGAGAAAAGGTGGTTGGATCTTCATGAGCTAAAGGAGCTTAGACTTGACGCTTATGACTGTGCTAGCACCTACAAAGCTCGTTCCAAAGAAGCTCATGATAAGCTTATTGAGAAAAAGGAGTTTTGTGTGGCTGATAAAGTCCTCCTCTACCACTCGAGAATGAAGTTATTTCCCGGAAAGCTCATGTAAAAAAGGAGTGGTCCTTTCTTGGTGAATGATGTTTTTGCTAATGGCACCGTGGAGATTTCTCCTTTTGATTCCTCATCTTCTTTCAAGGTTAACGGTCATCGGCTTAAGAAATATTTTAATGGAGTGTTTGTTGGTCTTATTCATAAAATGATTCTATTCAAACCACCTTGAGTGGGGTGGTAAACGTCGAGCTAACGACGTTAAACAAAAGCGCTTATGGGAGGAAACCCGGATTCTCACCTTTACTCTCTCTTCCTTACTTTCTTTTATTTTTGGTTTTTTGTTGATTTTTGCTCTTACCCTTCCTTGTGTTTTTGGTTTGTTTTGTAGGGTGCCTTCATTCATCATATATGGACTAAATATGTTTGTTGAGGGTGATAAGAGGTTTTAGAGTGCAGGGGAGAGGGCACCCCGCGGGCTTGGAGAGGCCTCGGGTGCCCTTGCTTTCAACAAGTGGAAATCGGATCAGTAGCTTTCCGCGGTCTCTCCGCGGGCGCGGGTGCCTTAGAGCGGGCGCGGGAGAATTAGAGAGGGCGCGGCGCCTGGTCAGGTATGAATTTTTTGGATTTTCCAGAAACTATCCGCGGTTGCCCCGCGATCTCTCCGCGGGCGCGGCAATATTGGAGCGGGCGCGGCTTTGTCGAGAGAGGGCGCGGGCATCTGGGTTTTTAGTAGACCCGGTTCCTCTCTCTTTCTCTCTCCTCTCTTATTTTCCTTTTCACTCTTAATTTTCCCCATTCTCTCTCTTCCTCCTCTCAAACCCTAACCCCCAAATCATCTCTTTCACTCAATTTAACTCAAATTCACCCTTGTTTTCTCTTAAATTTCCATCCAAACTTCCTTCATACTCCATTTTCATCAAGTTTGCTCTTCTTTCTCGTGGTTTTCTTCGAGAATTTTGAGTCTACTCGGTTTTGTGTTTGCTTTGAGTCTTCAATCTTGGTATACTTCTCACCTTTGTTATATTTTTGTCAATTTCAATTGATTTTTATTCATTGGTTGTGAGTGACCTTGATTAAGCTTGAGTATGATGTTTTTGGTTGTTTGTACGGTGGTTTTGGAATTATTTTTGATGTTTTTGTGCTTCTTTTTGTGATAGATTGTTAATATTGTTGGTTGTTGTTGGATTTTTGGTTGTTTGTTGCTTGTAACAGGTACTTTGTAGTTTGTGGTGGTTTTGGGTGGTTTTGTGAACGGAGGTTTGTTCACTTTGGTGGTAGTGTTGAATTTGGGTGTTTTTTTTTTGTGATTCATTGTGTTGGTTGAACTTGAAACTATGGATATGTTTAGGAGAGTTAAGAGTAGCAAGAGAAGTCCAAACCAATCCCCCGGCCAATCCTCTCGTGGCCAACCTTTAAACACCGAACCCCCTCAAAACCAAACTACTCAAGATAATGCCCCACCTCCTCCTTTACCCGCTCTCAAATTTCATAACCGGGCTAAACACACCCCTATCTATAATAAAATTAAATCCCGGAAATGAGAAAATTCAAAAAAATTCAAAAAATTCAAAAAAAAAATAGAAAAAAAAAACCATAAAAATTCAAGTGTCTTTCTCCCTTTTATGCATTGAGGACAATGCACCTTTTAGCTTGGGGGGAAAGCGTTTGCGCTTTTTGTTCTTATGTTTGTAGATTGTTGCTTTGAATAAGCTTGGGGGTGTTAATATGTTTTTGTTTGGTGATTACTCAATTTTGGTGTTAAGATTTGGCCAATCTTTGCTTCACAATTTAGGTTAACCACCAAATTTTCAATTTAGCCTACCTTAACCCTTTTTGCCTTACGTTACAACCTTTGGGAAGACCTTTTGACCTAGGGGTTGAGTCATTCATCGGTGGAGGGAATCATGGGTTTTAGCCTAAGGAAAGGGGATGCGAAGTCAAGATGTCGAGTAAGCCAAAAATTCGATCTTTTTCCGGTTCCTTCGTGGAATCTATGAGACGCTCACTAAGGGGAGATATGAGAATAGTAGGGGGAACGCGGTAAGATCGTTTGGGATGAAAGTGGAGTGTGACAACTAGTTCCTATGCTTAGCATATTTATGTTTCAATCAACCTTAGCTATCTTATAACGTGCATACCATTACTTACTTTAGAAAGGTTGTTATTCATATGAACTATAGTCACTTTGTAAAGTCCATTTCACAAAGATTTTTTTATTTATTTTGTTTTTCTTTATTTGCTCTTTATTCTTGTATTTTGCCTCATTTTTTTTCCTTCTTTTGTTTGTTTAATAAGAGTTATAGGTTATCTCTAGGAAACCTTTACGAGAGCATCACTCGTCCTCTAGAGCGATCTAGGGGTTTAAATGGCTTGTCTTTTGTTGCTAAAATTGACCGTGATTCCTACGAAAGTGAGTTAGTGTATATTCTCACCTCTTTCTTTTTCTTTTCTTATTTTGAATAAGCCCTTCTTTTTCCTTTTTAGCCTTTGTTTTGCTCGGGACGAGCAAAAGTCAAGCTTGGGGGAATTTGATGAGTGTCATTTATGGCACTCATAGGGTAGTATTTTAGGATGATTTCATCTTCCTTTTTATTCTTTCTTATCTTATTTTTGGTCCTTTTTCCTTTAATTCCTTTCTTTCTTTCTTACCTTGTGTTTTTCGTGTTTTCTTTTTATTTGGTTCTTTTTCCCTTTTATTCCTTTTCGTTGTTTGTTCTTGTAGGTACCTAGGATTTGTCTTTGCAAGGGAATCAAGATGGGCTATATTAACTAAGCAAGGAGGAAATAATCGGCTTGGAGAGAGCTCAGAGAGGGCATGGAGAGAGCACCAAGCCCTGCCAGTCTGTCGCGGGCGCGGGTACTGAAGGCCGCGGGCGCGGGCTCATATGCACCAAATTGGCAGATTTCGACCAGGAACTCTCCGCGGGCGCGGGTAGTTTGGAGAGCCCGCTCGTACCAGAGAGACCGCGGCCCTCTGATCACCCTTTGGGAGCAGGGGATTCGCCGCGCTTTTACCGCGGGCGCGGGCTAAAAGACCCGCGGGCGCGGGTGTTGCCCAGAAATCCCGCGGAGTTTTTAATGGGTTTCGTACCCATTTTTCCGCGGGCGCGGGAATCCCGTTTTTCTTCTTTGCCTATAAATACAATTGTAATTCCTTTTTGAAGATAACTTTTAGATAATTTTCATAAGCTTAATTTTAGAGAGAGAAGTTAGAGAGAATTTCTTAATTTTGGATTTGTATTTATACATTGGATCAATTGTGCTTGGATTTTGTTTCGGGGGTTTTTGTCCCTTGGGAGAGTTACAACACTGAAACTAGATTCGACTGAGGATGCCTGTACCTGCAAAGCAAACGGAGCGCCGGATGGTCGGTGGTCCGCCTCCGAAGATTAAGTTAGTAAAAGTTCAGAAATAAAACGTGCGGAAGTAAAGTTTATCTGCTCGGATTCCGAGCTCAGGTAAAGTGCTGAGTGTTCCTTGAGAACGACAGCTCTGTGGTAAGTGACGTGTTGTCTCGTATTGTGTGAATATTCTCACTCCTTTTTTCTGTTGTGTTGTTGTGTCCGTCATAAATGCCAGAATATCCCTATTTATAGGGTCCTTTTCAAAAGTGTGCCCCTCCTAGGATCTTGGTGACCTAGGAATTAGGTCACGCCGTTTTGCGGCGCCTCGGGATTTGGGCCTTTAGAAGGCTGCCATCCCCGGGCCATTTGCCTGAGTGACACGTGTCACTGTGCCTAAAAGGATTCTGAAGCACCTTTTGGGCGACACGTGTCGCAACCTGAATGGTCCCTTCTGGACCTTCAGTCCACGTAGGACGGAGAAGAGTCCACCCTCCACGTGTCATCATTCCATAGGTCCAAATGGCACCTATATGGAGGACACGTGGCGCTTTCTGATTGGGCCACCTGGCCGGGTATAAAATACCCAAATCATTTGCCCCTCACAGGGGTCACGTGCATTGCACGTGATTCCTGTGACAGGTGTCGGTATCTGAGTGTTCAGATTCAAAAATTACTGGGGGGAAAAATTAGGGTTTTACCCCCCTATAAATAGTGAGGTTTGACCCTCTCTTAGATTCACACCTTTGCGAATCTCTAGAGAATCTTGGACTTTTTAACTTAGAGAATCTCAAAATTCCCAAAGTGTTTTAACTTTTCAGGCATCCGACACTCGGCCAATTGTCCGACTGTTCGTCAGCACACCAAGCGTCTTTCACCCTTCTTCTAAAGGTAACGCCTGTTTTTTCATTTACTTTTCATTTTTTCTTGATTTTCGAAAAATGGCTCCCCAATTGCATGCGGCACGGCGTAGGATAGTGATCAGCCGGTCACCGGGGACAGCTGAATCTATAACTAGCAGTGCCGAATGCTTGGCCAACGACCCCGCTTTGCGAACTTCTCCGAATCCGACCGTTTCCGTGTCTGTGCAGGACACTATTGCCAGAACCAAAAGAACAACAAGGCAGTGTAGCTCCGATGGAGTTTTCTACCATTCGGATGGGTCGACTGTTTATTCAGACGGCTCAATAAGAGTGCCTCGAAGTGAGCTGTCGGAAAATCCTGACAGCCCTCCTTATCTTTCTTCTACCCCCCCTATTACCATTCGCCCACATCTAGTGGAACTCCCAATGATGGAATCCTGGGGGAGGCGGATGAAGAATATCAACCCGGGCCTTCTGGACAGGCGCCGGAAGAGAGTCTAGGGGAGGACCCCGCTGGCACCAGTCGGCGGTCCCCTAGCTCTGATGAGAGCTCTGGTGACGAGTCGGCCTCGTCATATTCTTCAGAGAATGCCTCCGTAACTTCAGAGGAGGCTAGATCAAATATAGATTCTGCCAGAGAGTCTCTGGCAGTGGATAGGGGGGAAAGCTGGGCCAAGCCGAGCGCTTCCAGGCGCTTGGAGAGAGCCCCCTACTATCATCATGTTCCGCCAGGCAGGCGGAGCGCCATGGCATCCGGCCTTGCCAATTTTAGGCGCAAGGTCGTCCTAGGCTATGGCTACACTTTATCGGTCCCTTACGAGGGCGACACCATACCCTGGCCGAGTCTGGCCAGCTATCAGGACAAAGCATTCGGCTGGTATGAAGCGGCCTTCCAGGCTGGCCTCCGCTTCCCTCTCCATCCAGCCGTGGAGAGGATCTTGGACGGATACCAACTAGGTATCTGGCAACTTGTACCCAACTCCTGGATCAATATTCTGGGGTACGTTGCCGCCTGTGAGATGCTGCAGGTGGAGGCGAGTTTTGAAGCGTTCGCCCACATGCACTATCTGAGCAGGGCGCCTGCTAGGGGCGGTGAGGGCTGGTACACCTTGACCACTTGCAAGGGGTACATGATGGTTGTTGGCAAAGAGAACAAGTGGAAAGACTGGAGGACTAAGTTTTATATAGTCAAGTCTGCCGACAGCCGCCTGAACCAAAAGTATAACAGGTGGAATAAGGATCCACCTCTCCTAGCAGGCAGGAGCGCATTGCCGCCTATTCCCAGGTCGACAAAGGAGGAGATCATGGACGCGGGGTTGTTTACCGTGTCCGTGTGGACGAATGATGAGGGGGACAAGGAGATCACCCCTCAATGCTATCTCCCTTTGTACAAGTGGTTTGAAGAAGGAACATTCTTAGCCGCCTGTGGGCTAAGTTCTGAGATGCCGAGAGGTAGTCGGCCGTCTGTTTTATATGCAATTTAATTTTGCTTTTCAGTACTTGTTTAATGATGCTAATTCTTGTTCATTTTTGCAGATAAAGCAATGGAGAAGCTCTCGGCCACAAGGAAGCCGGCTGTATCTACTGCTCGATACAGGTCGAATGTCCTAAGCAGGGCAGAAGCAACCACTCACACTAAAGTGGACGAGCAGAAAACGAGCGGCACCTCCAAGGTAGGAAATTGTTATACTTTCATTTCTGACCAATATTAAATTTGCCCGAATGATTTCTAACTTGCGTTTATCTTGCGTTGATGTAGGGTACGCCTTCCAAATCTCCTTCAAAACCATCCGACCCTAAGGTCCAAAAGACAAGGGCCGGTGATGTGAGCGCATCTGGAAAGGGCGGCCGAAAGCACATTGCTCATAAGCCCAAGAAGGGCCCAGACGCCTCTTCTCTCGAAGCTGAAAAGGAGATCAGCAAACCGGATGCCCAGAGGGCATCGAAGGGTGGCTTCAAGCAACCCACCGCTGCTGTCGGCTCAGCAGGAGAGAGGAGGAGTCTGGGGAGAGAGGAGGAACCGAAGGACGACGGTAAAAACCATTCGTCTTTATTGTTCTTCCAAATATACTTGTGTTATTTTTCTAACTTTCTTTCCTTCTCAGTTCTTGTGCAGAGGCCGACTGTAATCCAGATGGCCAAGTCCATGCTGAGGGCGGTTGATCCTGACGACAAGGCGTCTGTCAGAGGAGTCGGCACCCTGGACTTGGATGGCATCCTAGGGAACCTCTGCGAGGTATGAGTCTTAACTTAAGCTATTCTCTTTTTTTTTTTTTTTGCTCAAGTCTTTATCCGCCTGGTATTAACCATTCGGCTATTTTTGCAGGCCATGCTGCGCGTCCAAGGGCTCAGGCAACCCCTTAAGGAGAAATCCAAAGAGGTAACAGCCGCTAAAGCTCAGGACGAGTCCGCCTTGGATCGAGCTCAATTTTATATTGCTCAAAATGAGTATCTGACGCTTGATATGATGTATTCGCAGGCGGAAGCCAACATGCACGTGAAGAAGGACCTGGACTCGGCCCGCCTGTGCATCACTTCCCTTAAGAAAGAAATTACAAATCTTAAGGAGAAGCTCGAGCCTCTTCAAGATGCCAAAGAAGAGGTCGAGAGAGCCAAGCAGAAGGTGGGCCGCCTGGAGCAGCGCCTCAGCAACCACGAGCACCAGCTGAAGTTCAAGTTTGAGTCCGTGGCTGAGCAACAGAGAGAGGCTCTTGTTAAGCAAATGATGAGCGATTATGATGCCATCATGTGGGACACTTGGGCGGCTGTGCAGCCGGACTCAGACTATCAGACTTGGAAATCCAAGTTTGATGAAGCCAGCAAAGCATTCGACGCTCGTCTTATTGAAGAGGCTGAGAATGCTGCGACCGAGGAAAGCTCTGGGTCCGACTCTTCTGGGGAGTCTTCCTCTGGTGGTGAGGAGGAAGATCAGGCGGAGGAGCAAGAGAAAAATGATGAAGAGCAGCCGAAGGACAACAGGCCGGCTGCCAATGAAGAGGCTCTCCCCTGATCACTTAAGCTTTTTATTTTTTCAGTTTCTGCGGCCGAATGGCCAAGTACTTTGTTTTTCCGCCCTGCGTGCCGAGTATTTATATCTTTACCGACCGAGGGGTTGGGTAATTTGACAATCTTTCTGGCTTTGCCAGATAACAATCTTAACCAATCGTCTGGTGACGATTGGTCTTTTTTAATTTGAATCATTCGGCCATTTGGCTGAAGTTATCCATATTCTGTCCTTTGAATTTTTCATTGCATGTTTTTGGCTAAGTATTATAACCTGTATAGCATGCGAATGTTCTTGCCCCTGGACGGATGTCGAGTGGTTTTGGTTTATTGGATTGATTGACTTAGAAATTGTTGATACTTAGAAGAGTATTTATGGTTTCTAAGTCAATCAATCACTATGGTGATTGCCCCAAACCACGCGGTAGACGTCCATCCAGAATTGGCAAGCATAAGTGTTCATTCGGCTATTGGCTCGAACTAAACTCAAATTTCCAACTTAGCAAATTTGCTAAGGGGAAATCTCCGCCTGTTTTGCCTCATAAGCAAAAACAGGCGCCTTCGGCCATAGGCCTCTTTGAGATTAAATGCTAAGTTTGTAACTTAACCAATTTTCTTTAAAAATAATTGTCCGCCTGTCTTGCCCCATAGGCAAGGATCAGGCGTCATCCAGCCAATAGCCTCAATAAGTGCTAAGTAGTTAACTTAACTCGTATATTAATCAAATATTCCGCCTGTTTTGCCCCTGAGCAATAACAGGCGCATCCGACTTCATGCCTCGCTTAGCCTCTACTTATGAAACAGTGACCATTTCTGAACTACGCTAGAACAGATAGAAAATTCAGGTCTTTTAGATTTCACTTTCGATTAAAACAAACGACTGCGAATGCTGCCTTAGCATTCGGTAGGGCCGCTTGATATATTCGTAGAGCAATGTGCCACCCAAATGGGAGATGCTTCTCCTCGACGAATTCGCCCGAATGGACGTCGCCGGTTATCTGACTCATGTTGGAGTAGACGGTCATACTCATGTTGGAGCAGACTGTGACCATTCGGTCTCTTTTTGTTTATTAACATCCGGCCATGGGCCTCATCATGATTTTATCTGGCCTTAGGCCTCTTAAATGATCAAGTATAAACTTGATGAATTTCGTAGGAACGACTGTTCTGAAACAATCGACTCCTTCAGAGGGATTGGGGCGTCTGCTGTTGGGACAGACGCTTTCCAAACATATTGGCCGTCTGTTTTGTATACAGGCGACACTAAGAAACTTAAATAAAAAGACAAGTTGGGAAATGAAGGCATACTCATTAACAAAACTTGAGATTACAAAATTGAGGTCTTTTCATTCGTACTTAGAAGTAGTACTTTTTCAAGTTGTCTACATTCCAAGTTCTAGGCAGCTGCCTGCCGTCTGGGTCTTCCAGGCGGTAGGTGCCGTCTCTTACTTCCTCATAGATTCGGTAGGGGCCTTCCCAATTTGGGGTTAGCTTTCCCTGTTCATTCGCCCTACCGACTGCCTCCATTTTCCGTAGCACAAAGTCTCCCACTTTGAGAGGACGTTTGTGTACTTTTTTGTTGTAAGCCCGAGTCATTCTCAGACGGTATATCTCATGGCGCAAGGTAGCATTGCCCCTGCGCTCTGGTAGTGAGTCCAATGCTAGGCGCATGGCCTCCCAGTTTGCCTCTTCATCATACAACATGATTCGAAGAGTCGGCTCATAGTGCTCAATGGGCAGAACAGCTTCTGCTCCATACACCATACGGAATGGGGTTTCTCCAGTTGCCCCTTTAGCAGTCAGTCTGATGGACCAGAGGACGTGTGGTAATTCATCCGCCCAAAGGCCACCAGCCTGCTCAATTTTCTTTTTAATCCCGTCTGAAATTAACTTGTTGAAGGCTTCGACCTGGCCGTTTGCTTGCGGCCGGCCGACTGATGCAAAGAAACTTAAGACCCCCTGGTCTCCTAGCCAAGTCTTGAGTTGAGGCGTCTCAAATTGAGGACCATTGTCAAAAACCATAGACATGGGCACCCCAAAACGAGTGATTATATTCCTCCAGATGAAGGAAATGACGTCTTTAGTCTTGATGTTTTTGACTGCCTCCGCCTCTACCCACTTGGTAAAGTAATCCACAGCCACCAATATATAGCGCTTGCCGCCTGGTGCAGTCGTATATGGCCTAAGAATGTCCATGCCCCATTTGGCAAAGGGTATTGGGCTGTGGATGGTCGTTAGGTCTGTAGCCGGACGATGGATGAGCTTGCTAAACTTTTGGCACTTGTCACATTTTTTCACCATTTCCATGGCATCCGACTCCAGGGTTGGCCAGAAGTAAAGCCGCCTGGCCTTGGTCGCGAGGGCTCTGCCGCCTATATGGGAGGCGCAGAATCCCGAATGCAACTCTTCGAGGACTTCCTTCCCCATTTCAGGGGTAACACACTTCAACAGGGGTTTCAAGAGTTCTCCTTGTCGCAACTCGAAGTCAGCTGCTCGCTTTTTCAGAACAGCCGCCTCCAACTCATCATGGCATGTCCGGCTGTTGAGTCGACCAGACTGTTGATCTTAGGCAATGGATAGCTATCCTTTGGACATGCCTTGTTGAGGTCTGTGTAGTCAACACACATCCGCCAAGTTCCATTCGGCTTTTTTACTAACACAACGTTAGCTACCCACTCAGGGAAATTGCACGGCCGAATGAACTTGGCATCTAACAGCTTTTTTACTTCGGCAGCTGCCGCCTGACTTCTTTCTTCGCCGTGGTTTCTTTTCTTTTGCCGGATGGGCTTCTTTTTAGGATCCACGGCGAGCTTGTGGACAGCGAGATCCGGGCTGATGCCTGGCATCTCTTCCACTTCAAAGGTAAAGATGTCTTTGAATTCCCTCAACAGCTGGTGAAGGCTTTCACCCAGCTTTGCAAAAGCAATCGTCCCCACCTTAACAGTCCGCTCTGGACGGCTGTCATCCAGAGGGATATCAATGTGTTCACTAGCAGGCTGGGGACGAAGATCATCCGACCGTTCCCCGGTCAGTGATTGCTATTGCTTTTCTTTTTTGACCACCACCAGCTGATCAACCTTTCTTTTCTTTCCGGCTGGTGGGGCCGACTGTTCTTCCTCGACATCGTCGAGGTTGATTGTTTCCTTGCCCTGGCTGGATGCTACGACCGCAGGCTTGACGTCCGAGAGGTAACACTCTTGGGCCGTCTTTTGTTCCCCGTTTAGGGAGCAAACTGTTCCATCATCCTTCTCATACTTGAGTAGCATGAGAGCAGGGATGATGACGGCCTTACACTCATTAAGAGTGGGACGGCAAAAGATGAGGTTGTAAGCCATGAGCTCTTCAACCACTAGGAAACGGATGGCCATGTGCCGACCGTCTCCCCTACTTCCCAGGCGGACAGGTAGGTCAATTCGTCCGACTGGGTGCACAAGTCCTCCCCAAAACCCAACAAGGGTGTGGGTGACCTCCATCATGCTATCCGGTTTGTACTTGAGATTGGATAAGCATTTGAGGCTGATGAGGTCAGAGGAGCTTCCTGTGTCAATCAGAATTCGGCCCACCAGCTGGTTGGCGACCTTGCACTCAATGACAACAGGGTCATCATGCGGCCGACGGACTTTGCCTTTGTCCTGCTCGGTGATGACAACTTTAGGGAAGGTGGATGCGCTTGATGCATCCCCCTCCTCAACAGAATTGACCATCTTTCTCAGATGGTCCTTGGTACCCCGAATGGTCGGGCCACCACCGGAAAATCCGCCTGCTATGGTGTACACCGGCTCTTCATCAGTTTCGGCACTCACAGCAGGCTGGGGAGTCTTCTTCTTGGACTGCCCCGGATTTGCTTTTGAAGTCACTTTGGACTTCACATAGGACTTCAGCTGTCCTTTGTCGGCCAGACGGTCGAGCTCCCGCTTGAGACTAAAGCAGTCGTTCGTGTCATGGCCAACATCCTCAAGGAAATGGCAATGCTTGTTCTTGTTCCGATTTTCAGCGGAACCTTTCATAGGAGTCGGCTTTTCAAGAGTTAGCCGATCCTTAATTTCCAAGAGGATGGAGCAGCAATCCTTGTGGAATTCGTACCTTGGGACGTACGGTTTCCACTCCTTTTTCTTCTTCTGGGCCGGTTGATCAGAGTTATCAATGGCCCAGACTTGCTTTTTCTTTTTTCTCTCTTCTGGCTTAGGGGCCGGCTGAGCAGGCCGACTCTCTTTCTGTCGGTCGGACTTCTTATGGTCCGACTGCTTATTGGAGGAGCAGAGTTCGGTCACCTGTATATAGGCTTCCGCCTCTCGCAAGGCTCTTTGTAGAGTAAAGATTTGTTTGCGGACGAGTTCGTACTTAAAAGTAGTCCCGTCCTTCAGACCCTTGAAGAAGTTTGTGAAGGCGACCTCATCAGAGAGCCCATGAATCTGGATTCGGACCAGATTGAACCGCCTGACGTAGGAACGCAAACCTTCTCTATCTCCCTGCTGTACATTGCCCAAGTCAAGACTTGTCTTTTTGGCAGGGATGTTCATAGAGAAGTTTGATGCAAACAAGAACGCAAGCGTCTTGAAGCTATTTATGCAACCAGCCGACAGATTTCCAAACCACTGCTGGGCTATGCCCTTCAGGGTGGCTGGAAAGCAACGACACCATGCGACATCATCCAACCCTTGTAAATACATGAGGTGGGTGTATGCTAGCAGGTGGTCTTCTGGGTTGGAGGTCCCGTCATAGGCTCCAACCAGAACGTTTTTAACTTTATCCGGCTGTACGACATCAGTTATTTCCCTGGATAAAGCAGAGGGTTGATCTCCAAGGTGTTGCAGCCTAAGCTGCAAGTCCATCGGCTGATAGCCGTTTGCCGCCTGTCCTCCATAGAGGGTAGGTTGCATGTAAGGTAAAACTGGCGCCTGGTACAATGGTTGTGCCATGTACTAGGCGGACTGAATCAAATGAGGCCCAGACTGAACCCGTTGGCTGCTTGCTGGGGTCTCATGTACCGATTCGGAACACCTCACAGAGGTATTCCGAAAGCTATCATGATAAGTCGACGTTGAAGCCGACTCTGATTGCTGGGTTCTCCTCTCCTCAATGTATTGCCGAGCGTCAGAGAACGTTTTCTTGCTACCATCCGGCTGTATGTGCCGGATGGGTTTTCTTGCGCCCGTTTCTGGGAAACGGAGCCGATTAAGGTCAAATTGGGGCCTGGCCTTCTCCTTAGGAGCAAGATGAAGAGTCGGCTGACGGTCCCTGACCGAGTTCTGTTTGCCAGCTTGGGCTGGCTTCTTGGCCGACTGCTCCTTTCTAGGATCAGGCGACTTCTTCGAGGCGAGCTGCTTGATTTCACCCCTGAGGCTGCTCAGAAGTGACATTAGCTCATCCCGAGTGACGGGAGTTGATCCTGCCGCCTGGGAAGGATCAACCGGCCGCCCCGAGGGCTTCTTTGGCTGACCAGCAGTTTTGCTTGGCCCTGCCTGGTCATGGTGGCGCTCCCGCCTCTCCTTATTGCGGATGCGCTTAGAGATGAGGGATCCATTTGGATCCATATAGGTTTCGACGTCAGCGTCGTCCCCTAAGTCATGGTCCGTTTGGACCAGTATATCATCTGGAGGCCGAATGACCTCTGGATTTGGTACAGGTTCTTGTGAAACCATTTCAGAGGTACTCTCCCCACATACGGCGCAAAATGTTTCGGGGGTTTTTGTCCCTTGGGAGAGTTACAACACTGAAACTGGATTCGATTGAGGATGCCTGTACCTGCAAAGCAAACGGACCGCCGGATGGTCGGTGGTCAACCTCCGAAGATTAATTTAGTAAACGTTCGGAAATAAAATGTGCGGAAGTAATGTTTATCTGCTCGGATTCCGAGCTCAGGTAAAGTGTTGTGTGTTCCTTAAGAACGACAGCTCTGTGCTAAGTGACGTGTTGTCTCGTATTGTGTGAATATTCTCACTCCTTTTTTCTGTTGTGTTGTTGTGTCCGTCATAAATGCCAGAATATCCCTATTTATAGGGTCCTTTTCAAAAGTGTGCCCCTCCTAGGATCTTGGTGACCTAGGAATTAGGTCACGCCGTTTTGCGGCGCCTCAAGATTTGGGCCTTTAGAAGGCTGCCATCCCCGGGCCAATTGCCCGAGTGACACGTGTCACTGTGCCCAAAAGGATTCTGAAGCACCTTTTTGGCGACACGTGTCGCAACCTAAATGGTCCCTGCTGGACCTTCAGTCCTCGTAGGACGGAGAAGAGTCCACCCTCCACGTGTCATCATTCCATAGGTCCAAATGGCACCTATATGGAGGACACGTGGCGCTTTCTGATTGGGCCACCTGGCCGGGTATAAAATACCCAAATCAGATTTCTTCATTTTCAATCATTAATGTTAGTAAGATTTTCTTCTTCTAGTTCATCTCTTACTTGATTGATTTAGTTTCATCTTTGATTGCTTGTATTGCTTGGATTTGAATAGGATATTTTAGTTGATATTGCTTTCTCTTGATTTTAATTTAGAATGATGATCAATGCTAATTCTAGTGATTTGTTCTTCAGTTACACCATGATTAGTGAGTAGATTAGTTGCTAGGGAGAATGGGAAGCATGCTTGATTGATTATCTGTGCTAGTTGATGATCTTTGATTGATTGAATTGTTGCAATTAAATTGGTTGACATAGTTTTGCATGTGATTAATTAGATTAGGAATGATCAACCTATAAGATTAATCTAGATTGCATTGCATTTCTTAATGACATGACCATCAATTTGAGAATTGCTTTAATTGATTGAGTTTGATTGTGAATTTCCTTGATTAGCCATTCGTAGTGACCCCTAGTTTGGCCTCTAGGAGATAGCTCTTGAATTCTCTTGATTGCTACTATTGTTTGTCCTTTGCAATGCTTGAATCAAACGAATAAATTGTCAATTAGCACGATTATTGAATTAGCATGTGGAACCAATATCCCTACCATTTAGCTTATTGAATTACTTGATTAGTCTAATTTTTCTATCATAACACCAACCATTTTCTCACTTCAATCTCCAAAATATCTTGATTTAGGCTAAAGATAACACTAACTAACTCCTTTGGGTTCGACCATATACTTACCTATACTTGTTTTAGGCTGGTTTAGGATTTTTTTAAATAGTGTTTGATTTTGGGATAGGCAATTAACGACTAGTTTATTTCTCTATCAAGATTACCTGTCGATCGATGAGGTTTAGCATCCTAGCCCATTGCTCCTCCGAGGTGATGACAACCTCCTCCTATCCTGGTAATTGAAGGTCCGCGTTGACCGTTGGTTGTGGTGCCCTCGAACTTTCACCCCTTTGTGTCCTTGAACTCTTTAAAGCCATTGTATGTGGAAAATTGGGTATTTGGAGCTTTCTCTCTCTAAGGATTTGAAGGAAGTATGAGAGAAAGTGGGAGAAAATAGGTGGAAAATGTAGAGGAAGGTGTGAGGATTAAGAATATGTAAGAAATTTGAGGTTTTGATGGGTGAATTTGAGGAGATCTTGGATTGAAGGTGTAGTTGAAGGTTTGAAAATGGAAGTTTTAGAGAGAGAAAGTGTGAAGGAGAAAGAAGAAGTAAGGAAGAAAAAGAAAAGAGAAAGGGAGAAAGGGGTTTAAAACCCCGGATTAAAAAGGCGCGCCCGATCGGGCGAGCCTCTGTACTTTATGATCTCAATGAAAGGAATGGTGTCCTTCGAACAAGTGTATTATTCTGATGGCGGGTTCAGAATTATTAGAAAGCTAATATATTCAGTAAGGTCAAGTGATCGGAATTCCTGGGTGGAGGCCGCTTCCGATCAGTAATATTAATATAATTAATATTACAACTTAATCTTGTCTGAACCTTTCGGGTCACACCCAAGCAAAATATACGAACCGACTCGACGAATTAATTCGGAAGAAATTAATTCGTCGCCCGAGTGTTAAATATTTAGACGTCGGAAATTCGAGCTTAGAGCGTCGAAACCGAGTGTCGGAAGTCGAGTCAAAAATAATAAAAAGACGAGACGGCAAATTAGTAATAAATCAACAATGACCAAAATACCCCTAGCACCGGAATCCCGAGTGCTAGGGGATTAGCCGAGCTAGCAGCCCGCACCATGTGCGAGACATGCTAGCAAGGCGTGGCTAGCAGCCCGCACCATGTGCGAGGCATGCTAGCACAGCACGGCCAGCATCCCGCAAGCAGTGCGTGGCGTGCTGGCGTGCGCTGCTGCTAGCATCCCGCACATGTGCGTGGCTAGCTAGCAGCGCCCTCGGCATCAGAAACCCGCACTGATGTGTGTGGGCGTGCTGGGCCGAGCTGGCAGCAGCTAGCAGCCCGCACGGTGCGAGGCTAGCTGGGCCGTGGGCCTAGGTCGGGTAGATAGGGGAAGCTAGTAAGTATGCTTGCTTTTTGGTGTAGACAAGTGTCACAAGCAGAAGAAGGAGTGGGGAGCAAGTATGGTCCCCTCCTCTCCAAGTGGTCCATACTCCTCTTTACATATGACTAGGACACTTGTTGATTTATTACTTGCTTATATATTTAATTTAATTTAGCTTTAAATTAATTTGTGGAATTTCATGTATTCCACATTGATGGGATAGAAATTCCCACTCATACTTTCCTCTGTAAATACCAACCTTGGGATTTGGAGTAAAGGGCTTGAGTGGGAGTTAGAAAGAGTATTCCATAATTTGGAAAAACTCTTAAACTCCATTAACACTTGGGTTTTGGTCGGACCTTGCTAACTCCAAGGTAGCGGACCTAAAAAGTCGTGTTCGTCCTTTGTGGGTGGATACCGTTGGAGGCACGACATTTGCGGTGCTCAAGGCTTTCAAGTAAGAGCCTGTTTTGAGAGGGCGAAGCTCGCTTCAAGGGTATGATTCGTTCTTCCTTTTCTTGTGTTTACTTACTTATGCTTTATGGTTTTATTAATTACGAGTGGTTCCTTGGGTCGGGGTTGTTTCCGCGGTGAGTCGGACTCACCAAACCCCAACAGTGGTATCAGAGCCCCGTTCGTTTATTTTTATAATCATGTTTTTCAAGGTTTATTTTGGCTTATTTTTCTGGTTTAAGTTGCTAATTAGATTAGTAGCTCGGATTTATTTATTTTAATCCCGTTTTTAATGTCGAATTTGGCCCAGAACCCAGATTTTCGCCCAAAAATAGTGAATTTTGGGTGGAAAAGGTGTTCTGGAATGGTTTTTATCCTTTTGGGACTGTGGTTTTAGCCAAATTCTGACCAGAAGTGCCTTTTTTAAGGGATTTTTCGTTTTTGACGAAAAATTTTAAGTCTTTTCTAACCTTGAAATTAATGGCATAACTTGTTGATTATGTGGTTGATTATTTGCATTATTTTTTGCATTTTTAAGTCCCCTTAAAGCACACTTACTTGGTAGTATTTGATCTTGGAATTATTTTGGTTATTTGCACTTTGAAATTTTATTAAGTTGGACTTGTTTAAAATTTTTTCATTTTTGCTCATTAAGTTAGTTCTAAAATTAATTTAGAATTAATTAATTATGTCTCGCGAAATGGGATCAAATCCCGAGGCCATTGCACACAAAACGAGGCAAAGAACCACACTTGGCTAGCCGGGCTGCATAGCAGCCCGCATGTGGCTGCCCCGCCTTGCGTGCGGCCATATGCGCGGCAGCAGCACACGGCCACAGCAGCCACGCAGCAGCAGCCATGGTTGTGCGTGCGCGTGCGTGCAGCAGTGGCAGTAGCTCAAGGCTGCTTGCAGCGGGCCGTGTGTGCGGAGCTTTTGTGTGTGTATGTGCTTGGTGAGGTGAGGCGAATGGACGTAGTGTGCTTGGTTTGCACGAGCCGCAATTATTCGAGTTTCTTTGGCAAAACGCTTAAAGCGAAAGCCACTTGAAATGCGGTTGGCTTAATATTTGCTTACTTTGCCGTTTTATTTATTTTAATTAATTTTGTTTATTTTAATTAAAATTTTGGGAGGCTAGGCCTCGGTTTTGAGCGGCATTGACAAAATTTTATTTTGACAAGTTTGGGTGCTACCGACTTAATTAATTGGATTAATTAAGGGAAATGCGGAATTTAGTGGGAGCTTCAATTATTAATGACGTCAATTACATAATCGGTTAAACAACTTTGACTAGTTTTAATTAGGCGTGTTAATCGGATTAACCACCTAGATTAGTTACTAGTGCGCGCGTTGTTTAAAAGCTTTTTACTTGTTTGATATTGTAAATTGCATGGGCCATTCACAAATAATGAATGGATGAATGGAATGTATATTCTCTCTCACAGGTTTCATGAAATGGTAACTAGTGGGACCCGATTAGGATAGAAAATATGGACTACGTGCCGTTATGTATTTTTGTAAATCTAAATACGGCCTGCTGACAGGGGAATAAACGCGTCGTCAATTGTCTATCCCTAGATCAAATACAATTTATACAACCTAAACAAACCTAATACGAGTATAAGGCAAGCATAGGGGTCGAACCACAGAGAACGGATAAAGACCACCAAATGTTATCGACAATTAAGCTAGTCCGGAATAGGAGATAAATAAACTAAAGTCTAAAGATGCTAAAAAAAAGAAATAAAACATTAAGGCACCAAGGGAAATGGGTAGGTGAAGTTGACGCTTGATCATGCAATAACAAAGTAGCATATCAATGGTAAACTAAACATGCATGAATATCGAAGTAAAGGGTCCAATCTAGCCGCCTTCCGGGGTCAATTGGCTTCTCCTAACATAGCCTCTATGTTTCCACATTAGAACCATATACTAGGAGGTACTATTAAATTACAATCGATAGTAATGAATCTCAACTAAGTCAACTTCCGTTACTTGTTAGTAAAGACTCATCTTTGATCAACTAACAATGTGCACTTGCAAGAAAGACCAAAGAATATCAAGCATGCAAAGACTTTAATCACCATTAACATAACCCCAACATTAAAAGCATGAACAATTAGCAACTACACCATCCCCACACCCTTGGCTAGGTGACTACTCACAAATCATGTTGAAAACAATATCAATCATCAAATCAATAAGCATCAACATGATTAATAAGCAAAGAAGAAAAATAAAAACAAATAAGCAAAATAAAAAACAAAGGTAAAGAGAAAGAGTAAGAGATTGCTCATTAATTGAAGATAAAGGTCTACAAAGGATTGAACAAGCTCCTTCTTCAAAATCCAAGTTCATTAATGAAGAAAACCACACTTTCTCTCTCTACCAATGAAGACTAATCATAACCTAAACAAAAACTAATTAGAGAGTAGAATAGATAGTTATTGAATATCTGTGTTTTCCCCCAAAATTGGGCATTTATACCAACTTAATAAAACTAGGAAAAATAGAAAAAGAAAATAAAATAAATTAAATTAAAAAGGAAAAGTAAAAAAATCAGAAACTAAAATAAAAATAAAAATAAAAGAAAGAAAATAAGAAAAGGGAAAAGAAAAAGAAATAAAAATAAAAGAAAAACAAAACAAATCCCCCACCCACAAAACAATCAGACGCCCTTCTTCGATCTTCATGGCTGCTCTGATTTTCGATTATCATACCACCATCATCAACCATTATCATCGGCTCAAAATCATCACCGACATCTTCATCAACCAGCAATCAATCAAGGTTGTTCAATTTTCATTAAAACTCGCGTGAGAAGCTCGTGAAGTGGTTCGGTCGAACCACGGGTTGGTGCGGCCGAACTACGGGGTTGGTTCGGTCGAACCATGGGTATGTTTGACCACTCCTCTTCGAATAACAAAACCTCCAAAGTTTCTGACTCGCACTTCGACCGAACTTTTATTGGTTTGCTCGAACTTGATTAATTCGCTAATTGCTCTGATTTTTGGGTCAATTGGTTGCTTAATTGATGGTTTGATGTGGTGCAAAGTGCTGCTGCTGGTGATTGTTGCGAGTGGGGCTGATTGTGAGGGGTTATTGGTGAAGGGTGAGCGCTGGTTGTGTGTGGTGTTTGGTTGTGGTCGTGTGAGGTGGTGATAGCAGGGGGTACTGGTGAGTGGCTGCACGGATTGGTGGTGGAAAGTGTTGTGGTTGCTGTTGTTGGTGGTTGTGGGGTTGCGCGTTGGTGTGAGATGGATGAAATTGGTGGGTGATGGTGGTGTTGCAGGTTTGCGTGGTGAAGGGGTTGATTGTTGCGTGAGGGAGGCAGCAGGGGTTGTTGCTCTGAGTTGCGGTGGTGAGGTGGTTGTTGGCTGGTGGTTGAAATTGATGGTGAGTTGCTTAGGCTGGTGCGTGGATTGGGTGGCAGCAGGGGAGTTGCGTGGCTGCTGTAATTGGTGGTGTAGCAGGGAGCAGGGGAGTGAGGTGCTGTTGTGGTGGAGGATAAGATATGGTGGGGTGGAGGATAGGAAGGGCAAGGTGCATTAAGATGAGCAGCAATCACTAGTGGAAAAATAGCTATCCGTAACGGGAAAAAATAGCCTATCCGTAACGGGCAACAGGCGTTACGTATGCTGCCGTTACGGATAGGCTATGTTATTCGTAATGGGCATTTTGACTGCCCGTTACGAATAACGGGTTATTCGTAACGGTCATTTTGACTGCCCGTTACGAATAACGGGTTATTCGTAACGGGCAGTTTGACCGCCCGTTACGAATAACGGGTTATATGTAACGGGCAGTTTGACCGCCCGTTACGAATACAATTGAACCCAAATTAAAAAAAAAATGCAGCAGGTGATACCTGCTAGTCAGCTATCCTGATAATCTGCTATGATGCCAAATTTTAATTACTATTGTCAATAATAATAATAAATGTAAAATTGAATTAATTATAAAATCAAATATACAACATTCACAAATGTCCAAATTGACTTTACAACAACTCTCAACATGAGTCAAAAGCTACTAAATAAATAATACTCTGTAATACAACATGAAAATTTAAACAAGTTTTATATTCCATATAGTAGACTAAGAACTTGAAAAATCTTGTAGAATTGTATACTGTCTTGATGAAGCTTAAATTTTGTACAGCCATATTTTAGGAATTGGTCAATGAGGTAGCCATGGGCTCCATGGATCTCCACTCCATCAAAACCTGATAACGCAGTTTATTCACTACAAATAAATAACCTATTAAGACATAAAATTGAAGCATTCTCCTCATATAACAAACTAAATCAGCAACAACCCATATTACATTCAGAGCAAAACAATGAACACTTCTTCTACAGTCAGAAAATACAAAACACTTTGTGTGTAGGCAACCCCCGCTTGCCCTACAGCAATTTCAGAAAATCAAGCGAACCCTAGAACACAACCACCAGAGTATTTCATGTAATTGCCAACATCAAAACCTGCTTATGCCAGCCAGCCAAAGTAATATCTTTCTATAATCTGGGAGATTAGATAATAATACATGGAGATTAGAAAAGTGCGTCGAGTAATTAGTTGTTTGCTTAGTGCTTATTAGCATATTAGCCAAAGAATCATAAAAACTTTATTATATACAATTTTCGCTAATTTTCTATATGATCTTTGGTTGATTGTAGGATTAAATATCATTCATCATTCATTTGCCTCCCCTAATCCCCGGATTTGACATGAAGATTGGCATTGGTTTTTGTTGTCAGGATATTCAATGGATTAAACAAATCAGCCATGATGTACTTGAGATTCTAAGCTCTATCGCGCTATATCATTACTTTCTAAATTTGATATTTATAATGCTAATAAGCAACACAACACAGGTTACTGAATTCAGAAATTCATCTGCATTTAACTAAAATCAGATACTGAAGCAAGAAATGCAGTAACTGACAACGAACCATCCGAGTGTATATAACAACGAATAATGAATCAATGTATTTCCTTTGTCCGAAATCTAAAACAACCAGTAATTGATTTGCATATCTAGACAGTTAACATCAAACCTAGACCTAAGCATCAGGTGCTTACTTAAGAATCATTTCTGAACACATAATTTAATGTTTTTTTCTTCTTTTATAAAATTTAATACATTCATTAAAAATCTATTTGGCTTTTAAGCCTACCTAGAGCATGTTGTATCCAAAAGAAAAATTCTTCAAACTGGAATAATGTTGCAGGTATTTCATTAGCTGATGAATTATTGTTATTTTTATCAGTGTATAACTTGTAGTCATGAAAATTAATAGTACATGCCCAATTGAGGTTATTAATCCCGGAAAATAAAAGATGGCACCAAATCTAACAAGAAATGTCCAAGGAAATAGACATGGTAAACATAAACTCACTCACTTAACTGAGGTTATGGGAGAAAAGGAGTATATAAAAGAACACACAATATGACCACACAAGACAAGATATGGCATAACATCGATCCATGAACAAGAGTATGGATATATACCTTTTCCTTTATCAAAGCAAAGTAGATATTCGGATCCAGCTTCAATTGCTTGGTTCCTGATCTAGTTCTTAGCCCAAAAGTTACATGACTAATGCTCTCACCATGGTCAGCAGTCACACTCTCAGTTTCTTCAAGGGAGAGCTTAGTCACCTAAAATGTAAGTAGGTGATTGTGTAAGAATCTCAAGAAACTTTCAACAATAAAATCCAGTTTATATTAACAAATTCCAAAAAAAAAAGAAAGACACATATTGAGAGGTTGAAGAGCTTACAACAGGGAACACTAAATGACGCAATAAACTAGTAAAATCCATCCCAATAAAATCAACTTAAATATTATCTAATTTCTTACTCCATTATCTAAAATTAAATCTTCAAACTGACAGTTAAACAATTTTTCATATTCTATTCACATAAGACACCTTAACATATCTTATTGTTGAATTTCCTTGAAAAAATTCTGATTGTTCTTCAACTACTACATTTATTTTAATTATAAGAAAAAAAAAAGTAACATCATTATTAACACCAGCAGCAGCCAATGATGGCTTCAATCAGAATTTCTGAGAATAGATCAGAAAGAAAAAAAAAAAAAAAAAAAAAAAAAAAAAAAAAAAAAAAGAAGAACAATATAATCACTAATAGAGAGTATAACAAAGCGCTGAATCATTATTCTTTGGATTTTGAGAATAGATCAGAGCCAAGAGACCTTAACCATGCTAGCATATAATGTTCAGTAAAATAAATTAGTTTAAAATTCAATAAAACCAGGTCAGATTCAACAAAATGTTATCAAATATAAACAAAATCTGCTCACCTAATTCTAAGGTATGAATGAAGACTCTTGTCTATAATTTAATCACGGGAGAAGATCTCCTCTTTTTATTCAGTTTTTGACTGCTTATTTAATTCCACAAACTTTACAAGAGAAATTTAAATTATAAAAAAAAGGGAAATCGAAAAGAGCAAAAATCAAGGGGAAAAGCGGGAGAACTGAGCGCATCGGAGGAGGATGGTTCTACAGTTTGTTCAGTCTTCCACTTTACTTTTCATCTTCCATTATTATCCCAACACATTATTCATCAAAATATTTCAAGAGACACCATGAAAACACAGCAAAAAATCCCAGAAAAACATTCAATCCCTTCCACCCAAAAACATCAAAATTAGCTTCAACTCAGCAAATCTGGGTAAATCAAACTCCAAAAACCTCGAAAAATCACGAGTCATATCATAAGCCATAAAATTAAATCACAAAAATCATCAAAACAATACCAGTTTAAACCTTAAGCTTAAAAACAAAGATATGTAGTATATAATTTGCGGTGCTGCAGGTATTTGAAAAAGGCATAATTTTTAGGGAAAAAAAATTAAATTAAAATCTAAAAGCAGAAAAACCCTTGTTTTGAAAACATAATTTCAGGATAAATTATCAAATTAGGCTCGAAAAAACACATAAATTTAGGCATGTTTGATTCAATTATCAAATTACGCTCGGAAAATCACATAATTTAAGGCATATTTGATACAATTATCAAATTCGGGTCATAATTTTGTTTTCTAACAACATAATCGCTGGTTATGATCTTTCATAATCTTACTAATTTGAACCATTCAGATATTCGAACCTTAAACAATTAAATTAAATCGAAGATAAACCCTAGATTGTGAAATTGATAAGATTAGAAAAAGAAACTTTAACTTACTTCAGAAGTTGCTTCAATGGAGAACGTCAAGTGCGCTTCAATGGAACGCTTCAATTGCTTGGACCGACGAAATTCAATTTGATTTTATTTTATTTCTTTTACAAAGAGGAAAGCTGGGTTGACTAAGCTAGATCTAGCGAGTTGGAGAATGGAGAAGCCTTAGAGAAAAATCAATAAACCCTCCGATCTAAAAATCATCAAAACCCCCAATTTCACCATTTTTTCTCTCTCCTCGTCCCATATCGCCATTTTTCTCGCCTTGTTTCATCACCAATTGAATGGGGAAGATTGATGGAGGAGAGGAGAGGAGAGAGAGTGACTGAGTGTGAAATGAGATAAAAGAGGTGAATGACGGCTAGGTAAACCCTAATAAAAATCCAAAGCCAAGTAATGGGCTCCTCTTATCATTTGGGCCACGCTCAAGCAGTTGTATCGGGCTCAATATGCCCGTTACTTGTAATATAATATCCGTAACGGGCAAATGATGACGGTTACAACTAAATAAGTATTCGTAACGGGCAATATTTTGCCCGTTACGAATAACTAAGTATTCGTAACGGACACTATTTTGCCCGTTACGAATATATTTAATGTAACGGGCATAGCTTTGCCCGTTACAAATAGCCTGTTACGAATGAGATTTTTTCCACTAGTGAATTACGTGGAGTGAGAGGCATTGCTCATTTGACTCGAACCTCGGACCTCCGAACACGATCCTACAAAACAAAATATACACAAGGGAGAATCGGGAAAAATATAAAATAAAATAAAATGAAAATAAACAAAGGACGAAATAAAACAAAACCACGACAAATAAAATAAAATAAATAAAATAGTAATAAATAAAATAAAATAGAAAATAAGAGACATAAAACTAAACTAATAAAAATAAAACAAAAACTATACAAGCAAACAAGTAAAATAAAATACGAAAATAGACTAAAACTAATAAAATAAAGAAACTAAACCAAAACACTCCAAAATTACCAAAATAAACTAGAAACTTTATTAAAGAGAAAACAAGAGAATAAAAGGAAAATAAGGGAAAAATAAACACGGAAAAGACTCTAAAACTACTCCTTAGGAGTGACATAAATGTCACTCATCCTCTACGCACCGTTAAGTATTTTTGTACCTTAATATTTAGATTATTCCTAGTCGTAGACACTAGTATTTGCATAGTTTGGTTAAGTCTTGAAGACGGCGTATCTTGGACGACAAAGCCTTGAATTGCAAAGGAAGACCTTTTGAAGACTTGAAGAATTCAAGGGGTCATGCTAGTTGCCAATATGCATCTATAATTTCGCTTTATATTTTATGCTTATATATACATGTGAATTATTCATTAGATGCATGTTTAGGTTTTCTTTATGTCGCGATGATTAGTTAAGTTCACTTAAATCAACCAACATAGAAATCCTAGGTCCCTAATAATATTGAGTCAAACTTGCCTTTCCAAAACAACACTTACCAACCGAACGAGGGTGATGGTAGGCTACGCCAAAGCGAGGTGCCATCACTTCTCCAAGGCTCATAAGGCACACCGGGTGTGCACGTTGGTTTTGGTTGAACTCATCGGTATGAGTGAGGAGTCCTCACATACCGTGGCAAAAGAGATACATCGTCAAAGATGCATTAGATGCGACGATTATCTAACCAAGAGTGGCTTAGAGCCATTAAAAAGGCAATGCTTACCTTAGAATATTGAGTGTTAAGACAAGCCAAAGCATGCTTAACCACTCTTTGTTTCTTCGGATCTTGGAATCGCCTTATTTTCGCCAAATAGGGACAATTTTTATGCGTAAATAAGACGTTTAATAAGATTGAAGTTTGCATGAATGCTATTAAATTTCAAACTTATTATGTTCTTGATAAATGGTTATACTTTGCACTTATATTTATAGTATTCTAAATCAAATAATATTGTTTCCATGATTAGTAAAGGAAATCCTTGAGAATAGTTCTCAAAGACAGGAAAAGCATTTCTAAAATACAATTCTCATAAATGACTTTTATAACTAACTCCGAAAGGACGGTTGGACATCATGTGTTTGGGGGTAAAAAATACCCCCTATATGTGGACCAATGCCACCTCGACACATGTCCGCAAGCTCAGCGCTCAAATGAGCCAATTAGAGCATGACACGTGTCACTCAATGATAGAAGGGTTAAAATGGGCTTTAAGCCCACAACCGTAGAAACCTTAAAACGGTGGGAAGCCAATCTACTTAGGTTAAATAACCTAAGAGGCACATATCCCAATACTCAAAAAATACTGATCATTACATCAGTTTCAAGGGACCCAACTCTCTCTAAGGGCAATGCCCCCCACATTTACTCTCCCTTCTCTCTACTTTCTCTCTCTAAAATACATTATTTCGATCACTGAATTGATCGTCGGAGGCGGACCTCCGGCCCCCCGGGGGTCCGTTGTTTTGCAGGTGATCGGGTCGTTCGAGTGTTGCATTGCAGATCTGTCTCCCGAGGGACGTACACACCCTCCATTCGGGTACGTACTAAAAACCCCAAAACATTTGGCGCCGTCTGTGGGGAGACACATTTGTAATGGCACAGCGGTGGATCACCGACTCAAGAGAGAGAGCCTCCTTTAGGAGGCAGCAGGCGTCATGAGGCCGGATGTCAAGTACAGCAGACGTCATGAGGCTGAATATCGAAGGTCAGGCGGCCAAAAAGGCCTGTCAGACTAAGTCATGCACTTTTGAAGGTTAAATGGAAATGTCGTTTAATCTAAGTTTTATCAGGGGTGAGACGGCTAAATTGGCCAACTCCACTATTTTAAACCAACTAATTTAATGAGTTGGTCGTATGATATGCAGCCGGATGCATACAGCCGACATTCTATAGATTCCACTAGTTTTGACAACTAACGGAACAAGCATATTTATCTTTTGTAAAAAAGAGAAATAAAAAGCAAAGATTTTTAACTAAACTAATAGTGTTGTTAAGCACTATCGTATGCATGCGGCAGGAGCTGACCAATCCTCCTTCATTATCTATGAAAGAGGAGGAAGTTCCAACTTGTAGTGGCAATCATTTCACACGCAAGTAAGCTACCAAGCGTCACAAATTAGCTGCTCCACCATTAAAATACAAGCGGCATGACTAAATTTAGTGCAAACAAGTCAGCCGACATCAATTTAACAACCAAGGGTGGCAGCCGGTTACTATCATCAATAAGGTCAGCCGGTTACCACCATCAATGGTGGCATCCAAACATCATTATTAATAAGGTCATCAGGCAATTGCGGGGCTGCTTTGCGCTCCTACCAAGCTCAGTCGTAAGGGCTGCAATATTCATCAATTAAGCGGCTGCCATATCTGATGTGTTCAACCTCAAAGCTGGCTGCTTGATTGTTTGATTAACATAAGCGGCAGCCGACACCTGATCATGATGGCTCATCATTTAAGAATGAGCACAAGCGGTCAAGCATTTTCTTGTGTTAACATACGCAAGCGGCCAAGCTTTCTTTCTTGTGTTAGCATACACAAGCGGCCAAGTTTTTTCTTGTGTTAGAATACTCAAGCGGTACTTGTGTTAGCATACACAACCGGTTCTTGTGTTAGCATATGCAGACAGATTTTGTGCCGGCTAAGCATCATCATCAAAAGTGCATACAGCCGGCCGTTGTCAACTTTTAAATTAAATCACTCAGACGGCATGGGGCAGCATTGCTCGTCAATTTAGCCGGCTGAAGGGGCTTCTTTGTCCTCCAATTAAGTCCGGCTGCAAGAGTACTTTGCTCCCAAGTTAAGGCTGGCCGCATGGCTGTTTTGTTTATCAATCAAGCTGGCTGTGATGGCTGCTGTATGCATCACTTAAGCATGGCTATTTCATGCCTCAATTGAGTGATTGCCATGTCTGCTCGGTTCTTTTATCAAAGCCGGTTGCAATGGCTGATATATATTACTTATCATTATTATGATGTCAGGTACTCATTGCCAATTATCCGTTGAAAAGTTGGAATGTCTAACTAGTCAGGCGGCATGGTTGCTTTTTTCAACCTCAAAAACGGTTGTGATGTAAGTTAGCAAGAGCTCGATGGTAATTTTGATCAAGCGGCAGCTGACTTAAACAAGGGTCAGACGGTATAGAAACCCGCATGTGTAATCATAGTGAACCCATTTCTCGAGCAGCTTTCCCTATCAATTAAATCCGGCTGTGTGAGCAGCTTGTCCCACCAATATACCCCGGCTGTAGTGACAGCTTTGCTCGTCACGAAAGCCGACTGTAGGTGCAGCTCTCCTCGCCAATTTATCCCAGTTTCCAAGGCTCAATTGCTCGTCAAATATGCCCGGCTATGGGATGCTTTGTTCATTTCAAAAGCTCGTCAAATAAACCCGGCTGAAGGGTTATTTTGTTCACCAATTAAAGCCGGCTGCAGGGCAGCTTTCCTCGTCAATAAAGCCGGATGTAGGGGTTGTCTATGTTCATACTTTTACTCGGAAATTTGAGGGTGAGCAAGGTAGTGAGCCCGTCCTCAATACCGATTGTATCATCATTGAAGAACCTTACTAATGAGAGTTGCTTATTGTGGTATCTAATACCATTTCACCACAGCTCATATGATTACTACTGTATTGTTTAAAAAAAAATGCAAAAGAAAAAGAAAGTGGGAAAGCCGCCTAAATGCATGGTCATTTTGGTGGAAAAATAAAAGCATGCAACACTTAAGTATACATTATACATGTGTACCAAGTTATTAGATTACTAGCCATACGGCACTTTGACAGCAAACTTGTTGTCATATGGAAAAGCTCCATTTAAGAGCATTAGGTGACAATCCACTATTATATATAAAAATATTCACATATATTATTCTCATGCATGAGAATAACATAGCTGGCATTTTGAAAGCTTACTTGAGCTCGTTTCCTCGGCATTCTATGGTTTGATTGCATATGCAGCTTTGTTCTAAGGGTGTCAGCCGGTGATTATCAATGGCGGCAGCTGGTCAAAGCTATGAACGGTGCCTCAATTAAGCGGCTGCCATGGCCCATGCTCATCAATTTATCTCGGTTGTATGGGCATCCGACTCATCAATTTATCCCGGTTGTATGAGCAACTTCCTTCGCCAATTTACCCCGGCTGTAGGGGCAGCTTGGCTTTCGAATTAAGGCCGGCTACAGGACTGCTCTGTTCATTAATCAAAGCCAGCTCTAGGGGCTTCTTGGTTCATACTCAAAGAGGCTGCAAGCGGCTGATTTGTTCTTCATTAAAGCCGGCTGCGTGGCTGCTATGCTCATCATTGCTCAAGCCTATTTGATTACATGAGCCTACAATTATATTCGAGCAGCTGGTATTCGGATGGAGGATGGAAAATCCGCATGTACAAGCTAACATTATTTTTCATCTTCCATTTACAAGCGGCATTCTCAATAATTTACGAGATCCGTCTTTATATGGGCTGAAGCCTTGCCGCAAGTATAAATAATTATCAAAGTGGCAGACGGCAATTGATCATTGTTCATTAATGAAGCCCGGATGAGGGGCTGCTTCTTGCCTCAACCAACCCCGGCTGCACTCAACCGGCTCTAAAGCCAATTTAGATGCGGTCGCCTGGGTGAGCAGGGGCTTCTTTGTTCACAAAATAAGTCTGGTTGCAAAGGCAGCTTTGCTCATCAATTCAGTCCGGCGGCAGGGGCATCTTTGCTCATGAACTAACCCAGCCGTAGGGGCTGTTGCTTGCCTTTATTAAGCCCGTGTATGGGGATGGTTCCTGCTTCAATTAAATCCGGCTGCCATGGCTGCTTTGTTCTTTAACCAAGGGAAGCTGTATGTGCGGAAGGGGCTACTTTTCTCATCTATCCCTCCCGGCTGTGGGCTGCTTTGTCTTCTAACAATGACAAATGCCGCATGGCACTACATCAAGGAGCTTGTGATATCTCCGGCTCCGATTCTTAAGCTTTTAAAGCAAATCAAAGTCGCGTCAAGCATTGAATGTTTGAGGTAACAGTATAATAAATTACTGATTTATTCTCTTATAATTATAATTATAATGAGTTTTCATTATAATCATTATTATTATTATTATTATTATTATTATAAAAAAAAACAAAACGTACAGAGTCAATCAATTTACAAGAAATTGGTAGGGAGCCGAGATACAATCTGGGCCCCCACCCCTCTAGCTATAGCGAACCCGATCCTGCTGAAGATGTGAGCAGCTGCACGAGCACCAATATCCTGAGTCTTAGCGAACGCCTGAACCCGCTTCAGCAACGCAATAGAATCCTTCTCTAATTCCCCCAACGAAGAAAAGGAGAAAGGAAGAAAACCATAGCCAATAGCCCTGCAACGCGCCCCATACTTGTCCCGCTTCCGCTGAGCCGCCGCCGACACAACACGACCAGGAACGAAGTCAGACAACCCCGATTGTGTCAAAGGTGAAGACCCCGTCAAATCAACACATACATCAAGGCCTCTATCCCAGGAATAAAGCAGCACATCTGCAGGTCGTAGAGCCCCGTCGTTTCCTCCAATCAACCCAATGTTAACCTCCTTTCGAGCAGAGATTCCAGACCGAATACAAATATCAACAAGGGTGTCACGAACAACATTGTGCCGATGTTTAATACCCACCATCCCAGCACAAGACACTGCATGATCCCCATAAATATCCCCGTCAAAAACCCTAGAGCAAGCAGAACACGGTGTTGAAACGGAGAACAAAGGAACACCTAACCGGTAGCAAAGAACACTACGGTAAGTCTTACCATTCATAGTCTGACCCAAACCCGATATCGGGACCGTCCGCAACCAGGCCGAAGAGTGATCCCCCTGTTGGGACTTCCATAAGGCTACCTGACGCGGAGTTAAGGAGAAAGTGGAATCCGCAGATGCAGTGACCTTCGTGAAATATATATCTGCCAACTTTTTCATGAGTTTGGGGGCAGCGATCTCACTAGGGTTACTCAAAAGGTCGGTCTCCGCAGCGCTGTTAAAAAGACTAAGAGCACCATCGAAGGCCGGTCCCGGACCAACAATACCAGAATGGCGAAGAAGCGTAGCCTGAAGACCAGAAGACTGCAGACGCGATGCAAGGAAAGCATAAAGCCGAACATCACCCGCTGAATAGACACCCAAACCACCATAAGAAAAAGGTAAGGTGGCAAGTCGCCATTGCCAATCACCAAAGCCAGGCCCCGAAGCTGTTACAATGCGCTCCAAAGAAGCCCGAAGGGCCAAGTCAAAAGAAACTTGTGCTGTTTCAAAAAGACGAGGAGGACAAGTGCGCATAGCAAAGTAGAGTTTTGAAACCCCAGTACACGCACGAAGAAGCAACAACTCGCATTGGGGATCATCGAGCTTAGCAACAGCATCCAGTAGCACAACGGTCTTCGACACTCTCTGTGAAACAAGCTCACCACAGAAAGAGGAATCAGCACTGACAGGGCCACCCAGTAACTTAACACCATGCACAGGACGACCAATATCCGGAGGAAAGACACCGACGAGACGACTACGAGGGTCCTCCGAGGGCCAGAATACTTCTGTTTTCTCAACGTTGACATGGAGTCCGAGACGAGGTCCTTCCGCCAAAATCAACTCCAAAACCTTTCCTACCACTAAGGTGTCACCAATAATAGTGCCATCATCTAAATACCAAGCTTGCAAACATAAGTCAAAAGAATCCCTGATTTGGCACACTAAAGGATGAAGAACCAAAGCAAAAAGCAAAGGGCCTAGAGGATCACCCTGTTGCACTCCCTGACATGACCATAAGGTATGCTCCCCATAAAAAAGCCTGGCTGGAGTAGAGTAACAGAATTCAACCCAACATGAGAGAGCTGGACAACGGAGACGAACCTCACGCAGCATAGCCGAACGGTCTACCAAATTAAAAGCATTCTTAAAATCCACCAACAACATAGAGAGACCAACATCACCACCACGCGCCTCAACCAAACGATTAACAGCATGAAGAATAGCCTCACCACCCGCCGGCACCCCAACACCAAACTGAAGACCTCCTAGATAGCTTCCCAGACGCGGACCAATTAAAGCAGCCCCAACCTTTGAAACTAGACGCCTCCAAACTGTACCTACAGCAATAGGCCGAATACCACCTCCAGGCTTAACAAGTGGTGTGAGAGGAGCACTAGAAATATACTCTCCCAACTCAGCAGGACATTTCCCGGCGAGAAAAAGATTAACCACCTGCGTATTATTATTATTATTATTATTATTATTATTATTATTATTATTATTATTATTATTATTATTATTGAATATTGATTTATTAATTCAATAAAATAAGTTTGAAACTTAGTAGCAAATTCAACGTCCAAGTGACGTGAGGCCAATGGCCAGATAATAAACTAAGTTTGAAACTTAGTAGCTAAACTAACGTCCAAGTGACGTGAGGCCAATGGCCGGATAATAAACTAAGTTTGAAACTTAGTAGCAAATTCAACATCCAAGTGACGTGAGGCCAATGGCCGGATAATAAACTAAGTTTGAAACTTAGTAGCTAAACTAACGTCCAAGTGACGTGAGGCCAATGGCCGGATAATAAACTAAGTTTGAAACTTAGTAGCAAATTCAACGTCCGAGTGACATGCGACCAATGGCCAGATAACTAAACTAGGCACAAAACCGCTTAGTGGCGATACAGCCAGTCTCAACCTAGACCAGAGGCCAATGGCCGGATGGTTGCTTTTTCATAAAATCGTCTGTCCCAACATGGACAATGGCGTCCGGGTGCAATCGTCGCAGATATTCTTTTACTTTACGTACGCATGCAGGCGGTAAAAATTGAACGACCTCATTGGTCAACTCATAGCCGCCTGACCTGGGTAATCTAAAGAACGACCAAGTCTTCGGGAACCGGATGTCCAAAAGACATCAGCCGGTGATCGACCAAAGTTCTAACCTAGATTACCTTCCGAAATTATACAAGTCCTCCCAATGGGGTAGAAGGACATTGAGAGTATAATTAGATTACAAACACCCCAGGCGGCATTTGCTTCCTTCCCTATGAGGAGTCAGGCGGCCATTTGCCTCCTGCCCTATGAAGAGTCAGATGGCCATTTGCCTCCTGCCCCCAGGCGGCATTTGCCTCCTGCCCTATGAAAATTCAGGAGGCCATTTTCCTCCTGCCCCCAGGCGGCATTTGCTTCCTTCCCTATGAAGAGTCAGGCGGCCGTTTGCCTCCTGCCCTATGAAGAGTCAGTCGGCCATTTGCCTCCTGCCCTATGAAAAGTCAGGCGGCCATTTGCCTCCTGCCCCCAGGCGGCCACTTGCCTCTGGCCCCCAGGCGGCCATTTGCCTCCTGCGTTATGGGATGTCAAACGTCTCAAAAATATTCTAAGTCACTCAAAGGTCATATGACCACCATAGTGGGGCTAAAAGAAATAAAAGTCGTCATCTGTCTAATTCAGGCGGCAATCATTATTATGATTGATTAACTTAGAAAATATCATACCATTTAAGGTATCAAATTTTCCAAGTTAATCAAATCTCTCTTTTATTGAACTAGACATATGCCGCCCATAGAGCTTTTGAACAAGCGGAAAATAAAGCCTTGATTTCGAAAGGAGTAATTCCTCTTGAAAAAGAAATTACCCCTTCCGAGGGGCTAATGTTTGGGGGTAAAAAATACCCCCTATATGTGGACCAATGCCACCTCGACACATGTCCGCAAGCTCAGCGCTCAAATGAGCCAATTAGAGCATGACACGTGTCACTCAATGATGGAAGGGTTAAAATGGGCTTTAAGCCCACAACCGTAGAAACCGTAAAACGGTGGGAAGCCAATCTACTTAGGTTAAATAACCTAAGAGGCACATATCCAAATACTCAAAAAATACTGATCATTACATCAGTTTCAAGGGACCCAACTCTCTCTAAGGGCAATGCCCCCCACATTTACTCTCCCTTCTCTCTACTTTCTCTCTCTAAAATACATTATTTCGATCACTGAATTGATCGTCGGAGGCGGACCTCCGGCCCCCCGGGGGTCCGTTGTTTTGCAGGTGATCGGGTCGTTCGAGTGTTGCATTGCAGATCTGTCTCCCGAGGGACGTACACACCCTCCATTCGGGTACGTACTAAAAACCCCAAAACATCATGTATTCAAAACACTAGGTAGTTTTGATAAAACATGAGGTATTGAGTTGCAAACTCAAGATTGTCAATGTTTGACAACCAATGTATCTTTTCGCATCATACATAATTGAGTAGGACTCATTGATGTAGTAATTCGAGTAAGAATTAATGGAAAAGATGGAACTTTGTTTTACGGCGCACTAGGTGCTTGATTATGCCTAACAAAGTATAAGAGTCAAGGTACTTAAAGAAATAATTCTTAAAGTAAGATTATGAGATATTGTATGATAAGAAATATAGGAAAGAAGGAACAAAGAAAAGGAATTAGATTCCATTTCAACTCATGAGTTCATGTTATTGTAGTTAACTTAGCGATTCGTTATCTTCACAAGTATCGAATACTGCTTGAGTGTTCCACTATGATAGTGACCTCAAACTATTGAAGTTAAGCTAAGTTATCGACTTACAAGCTTAGAATGAAGCAAGAAGAGCTACATCAGTTGTAAGGTCATATGTTTTGTTTAAAGACCTTTTAAGCCAAAGGCTGGAACAAATAATGGTTATTATGTTCCATAATCAGCAATTGATCCGTTTACACACGGAAAGACTTACATTCAAAGTAATGAGCAATAGTTGCGAGATTTATTTGAATGGCATGGTTATCCAAGAGTTGAGTCAAGAATGCTTGCTTATAAACAAACATTTCCCTAACATGATTAACTCACTAAGTTCAAGTCATGGGCTTGATTTGCGTTCCAAACATCTTTAGCAATGTCATATCAACAAGAACGTACTCAAGATTCTATTATATAGGCTCTTGATAGTTGCTCGATTTGGAATCATTCTAAGACAAGCAAGTCTTAGTTGTTGAAACCGACAAAGCAGAGAGCTATTGTTCTTGGTATAGACAATTGACTCCAAAGGCTAAATAGGAATCAATTACTTCAACGTTTCACAAAGAATTTGAAAGGATATGGCTATATTCATCAAATGTGAACAAACTTGACCTGAGTAGCTCAAGAGTCCAGTGAAGTACAGAATCGACTTGGCAAGATATCAAAACTTAAAGATTAGATCGAGCAATGTTTGCTTGAGCCAAGCGTGACCATCTTAAAGTTATGAATGGAAATTTTCATAAAGAACTCCACAAAGAACATAGTGTGTCCTCACGGAGACCTCGATGTCATTGGAAAATGACTCAAACGATGATGGTTCACAACCCTTCCTATAAAGTTCTTAAAGATTTGCACAAATGACTAATGTTACACTAAACAATATGTTGAAGCTAAGAAAGGACGCCATATTCAATTATGGATAGAAATAACTTCTAAAAGTCTTTTCAAGTATATGTCTAAGGCTCTTAGTCTCAGTGGGAGTTCACTAGCTCAGTGGGAGCTAAGTGGCTCAGTGGGAGCTAGGTGGCTCAGTGGGAGCTGAATGGCTCAATAAAGACTAAAGATAGCTCAAGTGAGAGCTAACTGTTTGTTTCACAACGAACTTTTACCCAAAGACAATATACATGTCTCTTTGTAAGCATTCAAACTAGAACTGAGAATCTCGGAAGACCTTAAAGGACTTCATGAGAATGCTTGATCAAGAATACTCAAAAGGACTTTATAAGTGCCTTAAAAGAGAATTCATTACTCACAAAACATTAAAAATGTTGGAGTAAGATCAACATGATAAAAGGGCTTTGAAAGCTCCTTAAAACTCAGTGTTTGATGCAATTACCCCGTATAGGTATAGAATTCACCAAAGGCTTGGATTAAATCCTATAAATTTTCTATTAAGTTAGAAATAAACCTAAGACTTACAAGCAAAGGAATAATGTCTTATAAGATAGCTACGACAAATCCAAATTCCGAATGATGGTTAGAGGCCATGAAAATCCGAAATAGACTCCATGTTTGAAAATCATGTTCGAAACTTGATTAATTTGCATGAAGGATGAAAGATCCATCAATTGCAAATAAGTTTTCAAGGAGAAAACTAACAAATGTGGAAATGTATATGCATACATAACTAGATTGGCTGAAAAGGATATAATTAATTTCAAGGAGTTGATTTTAATAGAAACCTATTCACCAATCGGAATGCTTAAGTCTTTTCGTGATTGATCTAGCAAAATTGCACATATGAAATATGGCAAAATTGATGCCAAAACCGCCTTCCCAAAATAGGATCTTGGAAGTGACTATGGAATAGTCTAAGGGTTTTGAAAATCTAAATAATGCTAGATTTGAAAGCAAGCACATGGAATCCGTCATGGGATTAAAGGAAGCATTGCATGAAGGAATTGGAACGTGTTTTCTCATAAAGTTAATAAGAGGAATGACTTATGGAGAAACATAGAAATTCTGATGAACAAGAAGTTTAGTGGGAGCAAAAGTAAAGGTCCAACGAGAAGTTTACGAACTCTATTGTGAAACAACTATCAAATGCTAAATGCTTAGATTTGAAAGTATTTTCGACAATGGACCAAGCTAAAGACGATACTTAGTACTTGTTGGGAATTAAGTTCTATGGTATAGACTTAATTAAATGTTTAAATGAGTAAAGGAATTTACCATGTTAAACATGAAGGACTTTGAAAGGCTTTCGACCCATATATGTATGAAGCTAAGTAAATGTTTGAACTAAGTATAAGCTAGGCTAAATACTAAGTCAACTAAGAAAGACTCTAGTAAGAGACTTTCAACCATATCACATAGCGAACATTTTATCAAGACTCAGTGTAACTAAATGAGCTAAATGTCACATGGATGGAATAGAATTGAGAATCATTTTAGAATTAAATCCATCATGTAAAGCTATGATATGGAATCGTCAGACGACTTACTTGCTTAGAGCATGTGAAGTACGTATATAATACCTGTCGACATTAATCTAAGTATTAGATCATTAGATTATAGTCAAGAACATCCATAGCACTTAAATAAGTAGTTGGATGAGTTCTTGACGCATGGAAACAAATACAACTTGAGTTTTGATGTTGCAAGCACAAACCTTAACAAGGATTAGATCCTTAGCAAGGAAGCCATTTATAAGCACGAGGCAAGAAGTGTCGTGGCTTGAGAATGGTAACATGGATATGCATCCATGTATAATGTGCGGAAATTTAAGATAAATTTCCATGATCGTAAGTGATTTAAGTATTCCAAATCATTGTGAGTCGTTTGGAGTGAAATCCATGCAAGGCATCATCGGAGATTCTACTAAAACATATGTTGAGAATATTGTTGCCTGATGAGTGACATTTATGTCACTCTTAGGAAGTATATTTATAGTCATTTTCGTGTTTATTTTATCTTATTTTCCCTTTCTTTCTCTTGTTTTCTCTTTAATAACATTTCTTGTTTATTTGGTAATGTGTTTTAGTTCTTTTCGTAGTTTTTATTAGAATTAGTTTATTTTCATATTTTATTTGCTTGTGATTTGTTATATTTTGTTTTTTATTTTTCCTTAAAAGTATTCTAATTTACTTTTATTTATTTTAATTAGTTTTGAGTCTATTTCATATTTTTATTCACTTGTATAGTTTTTGTTTAATTTTTATTAGTTTTAGTTTTATTTATCTTATTTTTATTATAGTTTATTTATTTTATTTTATTCTTTGTTCCAATTCTATTCTCGGCTTTATGTGTAGGTGTTCGGGTTTCATGTCAAGTGAGTTCGGAGCTTGGGGACGAGTTCAAGTGTACAAATTTCTTTGCTATCTGCTGACTGCTGCCACCTCTTATCCTACACCACACTCTCCCCCTCTAATCTTTCTTACCCTTCACCACACCAAAACAACAACACTGTTGCAGCCACCAACTAATTCCCCTTCACCAATTCGCACTAGCAGCCTACCAATAAACCCAAATCAGCCACCAATTCACCTTCAGCCACCCAAACCAAACCATAGCAACCACAGCATCCATGCACCTGAACCACCATCACCCACCAATTCCACTCACCCTCACAACACCACCCAATCTGCAATTAACCGCACAACTCCCTCCTCTTGCACCACCGCAACTTAGAGCAGCAGCCACCGCAAACCCAAATCAACCCATCTCTCCTCTCTTTGCCCCCAAATTGCATCAGCAACTTCTCCTACCACAGCAACAAATCGCACAGCAACAACCCTAAATCAAAGCAAATTCAATTTCAATCAAGTTCGAGCAAACCGCATAGAAGTTCGATCGAAATGCCAAAAAGTGTCAAAAGAGTCAGAAACATTGGATGTTTTCTTATTTGAAGAGGAGTGGTTGAACACACCCATGGTTCGACCGAACCAACCCCGTAATTCGGTCGAACCTGCTCTCGGTTCGATCGTACCATTTAACGAGCTTCGCACATGATAATTAATAAGATCGAACGGCTGAGACTTGATAAGTGTCATTTATGGCACTCATTTGGCCTCTTTTAGGATGATTTTCATGCTATTTTATAGCCCTTTTCCTTAGTTTTTCCTTAGTTTTATTCTTTATTTCGTTAGTTTGTGCTTTCCATAGTTAGTTTCATTGTTTTGTGCATTTCTTTGTTTATTTGTTCTTTTTCCCTTTTATTTGTTTGTTTTCGTTTGTTTTTATGTTATGATCGTATTTCCAAGGATTCCCGAGCCTTCCTCTCATATTTCTCATCAATTTGGACGCCTCATGTTCGCCTTTTGGAGCTTCAAGTTTGAAGGAACGCAAAGAGCAAGTCAAGAGATCGGTGCACGTATGCGGTGGGGGCGTCATATTTGCCATGAACCCACCAAAATGGCCCTTTCAAGACTGCACACCCTGATGATCATCATCATCATAAAGACGAGCGCACGAGGATGAGCTTGGACAAAGAAGAGGGGGGGCTCCCCTGCTGTCAAGTGCGGGCACGCACGAGGGTGGTGCGGCCGCGCACCTGGGTGGCGCAGGCGCGCCTGCCAGGACCCCTGTTCCGTACCCTTTTTCCCGCGGTCGCGCCTCTCCTCTGATGCGACCGCGCCTTCCGGGGTTTCTTTTGGGAAGATCTAACTAACTCTTCTTTTGTATCTTTCCTATATATAGTTTTTCCTTCTAATTTTAGAGAGAGAGAATTAGAATAGAATTATAATCAGTTTTAGATAAAAAAATTAGTGAGATTTTTAGAGAGAGAAACTCTAGATTTTTAGAGAGAGAATTTCATGGTGGATTATTGATGTTTGAAGATTTCTCCATTTCCTTTGATTTTTGATCAAGTTTGTAAGGATTCCTTTTCTTTAATGCAATCTTTAGTTTGATCTTTAGTTTGATTTGAATTGTTTGTTAAATGTTCAAGTTTGATTGAAGTTTGATTGATTTGTGTTTGATTTTAGCTTGTTTGATTTGATCATGATGAAATTGTTGCTTAGTGTTGTTTGGATTTTGACTTCAATGGCTAGTGAATAGATAGCTAGCTAGGTTAATGGTGAAGCATGTATGAGTAATGGATTAAAGCTAATTGGGGAAAATTGATGGAGTTGACTATGTATTAAATTGGTTGATGATCATGTGCATGTGTGTGATTAATTAAAGAGTAGCTAACTTTGATTGTTGCACTAGATTGCATTGTAAGTTCGCATTGATACGGACCATTGATTTGTGGCTTGCAATTATCGATTGAGGTGTCTTGTGATGATTCCTAGCTAGAGTTTATCGTAGTTGACGCTAGTAAGAACTCTAGGAGAATAGCTTGATATGCTCTCCTGGTTGCATGATTGATTTTCCCTCACATTGTTTGACTTGGTCAATTTGACCTCCCAATTAGTTGAATCCGTTATGATTACATGTGGATCCTAGCCCTAGTGTTTATTACATTTGATTTCTTCTCGTTTATTAGTCGTCTTTGTCCTAGCATAACATTCACACCCAATCATTACATTTCGGAATAGCTTGACCATAGACAATAGATAATCGCCCACCATTCCTTTGGGTTCGACCCTCAACTTACCATTATAATTGTGTAGGGGTGTGTTGAGTGTTTACAATTTTTGTTTGGCCTTGGGTAGGGGTTAGCTTTAACACCGCGTCAAAAATGGCGTCGTTGCCGGGGAACGGTGTTGTGATTGTGTATTGTTGATTGAGTCTATTCCATCTTACTCAAAAATACAAAAGATTTTTCTTCTTTCTTTTAGGCTACACTTGTAGCCGCGTTACTAACAATTTCTTTTGAGTTTTTTCATGCATAGTAGAACTCGTGTTAGGACCTTAGTTCCTTTGGATCCGGAAATAGAAAGAACTCTTTCACGAAGAAGGGTATCCAACCGGTCTTTGAGCCTAAGTTCCTCAACTGAAGAAGAGTTTGAGGAAGAAGAAGAGCAAGCCATGGGAGAGAATCCAAGAGTAGCTTTGAAGGAGTTGGGAATTCCCGGTGCTTATAGGTTTGAGAGTGGCATTTCTCCACCTACAACACCGGCGAATGATTTTGAAATTAGACTGGCTATGATTACTTTGATAGAAAGGAGGCAATTTAGTGGAGCCAAGAGTGAGAGCCCGTTGAATCACCTAAAGGAATTTTAGAAGTATTGTAATACTATCAAGGTGAACGGCATTTCTCAAGAGTTCATTCGGCTAAAGTTGTTTCCCTTTTCTCTTATTGGTCGTGCCTTAGAATGGTTGGATAAAGAGGTTAAGCCAAATTCCCTTAGGACGTGGGATGAAGTTACCAAAGCTTTCTTGTCTCGCTTTTACCCACAAAAGAAGACGGCGGAGGCTAGAGCCTTGATCCAAGGATTCAAACAAAGGCCTAATGAGAGGTACAAGGATTACCAAAGAGAGTGTCCACATCATGGAATTCCTACCTATCAAGTGATACAAATTTTCTATGGAGGCTTGAGCGCTCAAGGCAAGTCATGCCTAGATGGAGGAGTCGGAGGTCTTATAATGAATAGGACGGAAGAAGAGGTAGTTGACATAATTGAGGATGTGGTGAGATACTATAGAGATTGGCAAGAAGGAGAGAGGGAGTCTACGAGCAAGAGTGGCTCGACGGTTAATTCGGTGGATCATCTCAACGCGATTAACAACTTGTCCTCCCAAATTTGAAATCTAGGGAAGGAAGTGACGTCGATCAAAGCAAAGCTTGAGAGTGTTTCTACGAATTCATTGAGTCTTCCATCCCAATCCAAAGGGAGAGGTACATTTTCTAACTCTTCTCCTTCTACTTCCAATAATATGCCAAGTGGTTGTCTATTTTGTGATTCTTGTGGATCTTATGATCATGATTCTTCCATGTGTTCTCAAACTTTTGTTGATGGATGTCATGATGTTGAAATTAATAAATGTGAACATGTGAACTTTGTGTCTAATGCCAATGGTGGTCAATGGTTTGATGGACCTAAGAATTTTAGTAATAGGAATTCTCACCCCCAAGGTGGTTTCGATAACTACAACAATGGAGGCTATAGGAACCAAGGAAACCAAGGTTTTCGAGGTAACTATAACAACCAAGGCTATAGTAATCAAAACCCGAGCCATGGGTATGGTAACCAAAGTCAATCTCAAGGCTTTGGTAATCATTACAATAATGGTGGGAATAATCTAGGCCGTGGCAATTGGAACAACAACCAAAATCGGGGAAGTTTTCAAAATAACAACTAAAGGGGACCCCCACCCGGTTTTGCTCCAAAGCCTCAAGGCAATGGTGAAAATTCTTATTCCCAACCATCATCATTTAAGACAAATTTGGAAGAAATGATTGATAACCAAACCAAGATCATCAACACATATATGACGGTGAGTGACCAGAAATTTAATGAGATGATGACTCATAACAAAATGCTTGAGACACAAATAACCCAACTAGCCAACACTCTAAAGGATTGTGCTAGTCCATCCTCTTTGCCTTCTCAAGGAGTGGAACCTAAGAAACTCGTTTATTCTATCACCACTAGGAGTGGCAGAGTTCTTAATGAGGGAGCTTCTAGGTCCATTGAGGAGGATGAGGAGAGGAGTGACCCAAGAGTGGAAGTTGAGAAGGTTGAGTCTAAGAGTGTGAGTTATGAGGAGGTGCAAGAGAAAAAAAGGAGTAGTGAGAAAGAGTGTGAGGAAGTGCGGAGACCCGACCTTCCATACCCACAAAAATTCTTGAGGCACAAAATTGAGGAGCAATTTGGAAAGTTTATTGCTATTCTCAAGGAAGTTCACCTTTCTATCCCCTTCACCGATGAAATTACCCAAATTCCTAGGTACTCTAAGTTCCTTAAGGAGATTTTGAGTGGGAAGAGAATGTGCAATGAATTGATTCAGTTGAAGTTGGGAGTTGTTGTAGTGCTTTGATTCATAATGAGTTGCCCAAGAAGATGGAGGATCCGGGAAACTTCTCCATTCCATGTGAGATCAAAAGGAAAATGTTAAATAATACTTTTTGTGATCTTGGAGCTAGTGTGAGCGTCATGCCTTATTCCATTTTCAAGAAACTCGAGCTAGGTGAGCTACTCCCATCTAACATAACCCTTCAATTAGTTGATCGGGCTATTATGATTCCAAAGGGGAGAGTTGAGGATGTTCCTCTTAAGATAGGAGGGTTCACTATTCCCGTTGATTTCATTGTGCTTGAGATTGCGGAAGATGACCATATCCCTATCATTTTAGGAAGACCTTTCTTAGCCACTTCGGGAGCCTTAATAGATGTGAAAGGAGGTCGTATTACCTTGAGAATTGGTAAGAAAGAGGAAAGCATTGAGTTGAAACCAATGCATGAGTCTTTGTCTCTTGTGCAAGGAATTATGTGTGCTAATTCCCCTCGCTCTATTGATAATGTGTGCCTGATTAATTCTTCAACTAACGATGTTCTTGAGAATTGTGATGATGTTCTTTCAAGTTTTGATGGCAAGAAGGTTAGTGTAGACACCCATTTGTGTCTCCCCAAAACCAAACCCGGTGATGAGTACCTTTCACGTCGAATCATAATCGAATGAAGCGAAAGTGTGGAAAGTCTAGTGTTGCGGAAAGTTTTAATTTCTTTTCTCTTCTCTTTGTTTTTGAAAACTTATTCTAAGAAAACAGTCCAGTTTTGTTGGTCCATTATATGGGTCCAAAAGTAGTGTAGTTGGATGGGGCTTGCAAAGACCTTTCCAACGATATATTATAAGCCCAATCCCGATGAATATTGAGGAAGTTATGGCCAATTTACTAAACTGGGCCCGGTTTGAGCTTTACATACGGCCCAATGATCTAGGGGAGGGCCTAATATGATTTATCATTCCTAATGCAATTAGGAATGGTTTTAGTCTTCTAGAATCTTCTAGAAGGTTCTTTTCATTCCTAATTCAATTAGCATTGATAAATTGACTTTTGACTTTTCAGAGTTTTAATCAAAATCAAATAGCATTTTCGAGGAAATTATATGATTTTATCCTCCAGTACGGTATATTTATCTGATTTTCGAAAACGCGTTAAAATCAGGCTTGGCGCCTAACCCCAGGCCTTGGCGCCTGGAACCAGGCCTGGCGCTAGCCATTGGCGCCTGGCGCTAGTGTTGGTGCCTGGCGCTAGTGTTGGTGCCTGGCGCCAGTTAGCCAGGGTTGGCGCCAGCTCTGTTTTGTTTAATTTATCTTTTTGGCTGATTTTCTCTATAAATATCGTATTAAAAACTCCGTTTTCATTCACCAATTCTCACGATCAATTATCATCTACATCCATCATTCACCTACAATCATTTTTAATTAGCATTCTCTTAATCATTCAATTCTTTCTTCTTATTTTGCTTTTTCATACAAAATTCCGCATTCACAAGATCTAGAAACACCTAGCCATATTCGAAGTTGCCTTCGCCCTAGACGTGAAAGGTTTAATTTCTGAGGGTTTGGTCCCAAATGTCTCTTTCAATTATTTAATTTAATTGTTTTGTTTATTATTTTCCTTGAAGTTACTAACGTGTGTATTTTGTTATTAGAAAGAGGTACGAAGCATCAAAGTAAGTACTTTAATGGTTTTTATTGATATTATGATGTAGAAATCATGTTTACATTGTTATTATGATATTCCTAGTATCATGTTTAGGGAAAAGGTTATAATATCGAATATATTAAATATGATTCCTGCGATGCTTCCTATATTCTTACTAATATTTATGATTGTTAGTATCATGTTAGGGTTAAAGACTTGATTTTTATTGCTTAGTGACATGCTAGGGTTTGTTATTAATCTTGTTAGTATCATGCCTAGGATCTTGCTATTTTTATTATGCTTTAATATTAACATGAACGTGATTATAATTTATGATGATCATTATTTCGATGATGATTATTTTATCTATGATGATATTATTATGATTATTATAATTATTCGTGACATTGTTTATTATTTATTATGTTGCTTGATATATTTTATTTATTTATTGCTTGATCACGCCTTTTATGCATGTTTAAAGGGAATCTATACTTGTAATCACGCTTAATAAGATATTTAATAATCTGGTTAGGGTTAATTTGATTATAATTCAAGTGATCGCCAATAATAGATTTGCTTGTGCATTAAATTCAACCAACATAGATAAACAGGTTTAGGGTTAATCCTATTGATTGTATGTTAATTAAAAAACGCACATGAATACGATCTGAATAAAGTAGAGGCCTATTATTAGGGCAGGTTCAATCTCTTTTAGGTTGGATTTGTACCATCATCCCCGAACCCTTATTTGGTTCTAAACCTTATGGAGTTGACGATCTCTTGGATCGTTAAGGGGTGTAACCTTCACCTCGTGAACGGTTTACAAGTTCCTAAAACTTGTTGGCGACTCTTTTGCTCTATCTTCTTCCCTTTTGGACGCCACCGTACTTTAGTGTATGATCACAATGGGGTTCAAGCTAGTGGGATTTAAAGGCTTGAAATTATTCCCTACAGTTTTTGGCGACTCCACTGGGGAGGATTTCTATTTTAATTCCTGAATTTGTTTCGGCAATGATTTAGAATGAGTGGATGAGACTCGAAAAGTTCTAAGTATTTCATGTGCGTAATTTTGATTAACATTATTGTCATATGCATAAAAAATATCTCATTGGAAAGACCATCCGTAATGAGTTAAAAACATAGGATTTTACACGTAGGAAATTTGAGGAATGTCTTTCACAACTAGGACTGAAATAACACCGCGCGAAACTGGAAAATTTTATCCAGCACCGAAAGCTGCTGAGGCATGTGGGAAGTAGCGTCAGGGGCCAGAGCATTGGCGCCAGTATATTAACCATAGCGCCAGACGCCAGTATTGGCGCCAGGCACTACAGTTAAAAGCTGGCGCCAGTCTCTGTCTGCTGGCGCCAATTTCCCCCAATACCGAGCCAGAAATATGCGTTCTAATTTTGACCGGTTTTTCGTATTGTTTACTCGATCCTACTTCCTGATTGAATTTTTTCTCACTTTTCTGAAACCCATATGTGTTCTACATATAGACATAACCCTCTGGGAATTCATGCTCAATCTACCTGATTGAACGCTCTGTGCAACAAAGGGTACATCCGAGATGTTGAATTCACCAAACCATAGAAGCGAGTTTTTTTTTTTTCTAAAACTCGCGGTGTCCCATCCACTCGCGCCAACCCTTCACGGTTAGGCTTCTGCGCGGTGCATCCGGAAAATTAACCATGGACCCTCTTTGACTAAACCATATCCCGAACTTTATAGAACTAGAGCCATGGTTAGGTTGCGAACGCATTGCATCATATTGTGCCTACTTGACTAAGTGTGCATTATTTGTTGTGCATATATATTCTATCTTAACCGTTTGTTGACTTGTGTTGAGACTAAATAAGTTAATGACTTAAAGAACTTTGCCTAATTAAATAATTAATTAATTTGAGTCAATAAAGTCTAATATTTTAATCGGAATTGACCTAGTACCACTTTAGGCATACCCCAGCTGACTAATAACACCGAAAACAGTCCCAGACCGAAGCTCCAATACTGGCGCCAAGGTCTGAGCTGTAGCGCCACACTATGAAGTGTAGCGCCTGACGACAGCTTTGTCGTCTGGCGCCAAGCTCCATGGTGTGACGCCAGTCCTGTCGCTTGGCCGACATTTTGGATTATTGGTCGAGTCATTACCTAATGTCTAATTAACCAGTTGGCTAATTAATTCGGTTGATTTTCGCTATCAATAAGACCTTGTCGAGTCATTAATCGAGTCTTAATAGTCTAGCCACATGGTCATGACACGAGTCTCAACATGTCACCTACACTCACTAGTCTTAGCACACACTTCGAGTATATGTCACCTTGACCATGTCTTAGGATCATGCATGAGTCGGTCTTTCTGTCATTTGAGTTGGGGGTACATTCTTCTCCTAATTCTTCATATCCCTCCATCTAAATATTCTTCACATTCCATTCCATCTTTCTTCACTTCCTCCATCCATTGCATGTTGAATAAAGTTTGAGTCAAATAATTAACAATAAATATCCACAAATTCCTTTTCCACAGTACTTGGTCAAGGAGAGAAGGGCGATTAATCAAGGACAGCCTCTTTATTCAAGTCTCATTTTTTAATAAACCGATTCGTTAAAAGAGGAAGGCTAAGAAGATAATGGCAACTCAAGAAGAAGTCAATGATCTTAAGAACCAACTGGCTACCGTGACTGAGACACTGAAGCTTCTCGCACTCAAGATCGATGACCCCGTGAAGCAACAACAGATGGACCTCATGCAAGAGAGCCTAAGCAAGTTGTCTAGCGATTACAAGTTTCAAGAGCTTACATCACAAGGGATCTCGGTCGACAAAGATCTTCTTCCGCAGAAGTTCAATGCCAACGACATCCCAAAATTCAAGGCAACAGATAATCCTTACTTTCATCTAAGAGCTTTTGAAACCATAATGAGTATTAAGGGTATCGATAAGAAGGTTTTCCCCTCTCTGTTCTAACTATCTCTTGAAACCGTTTGCCAACAATGGTACTTCTCCATTGACAAGGAGAAAACCTCTACCTGGGAATCGATAGTAAACGCTTTCGTTGATAGATACAAGTGAAATATTCAAGTTGAAACCGATCATAGACAACTTGAGATGCTAAGACAAAAAGAGAATGAAGGCTTTACTTCTTTCTTTAATAAATGGAGAGAAACTTCCGCCAAGATGATTGAGGTCCCCACCGAGAAGGAGTCTGTGAGGATGTTTATCAAGAATCTTCAAGAGAAGTATTCGAAGCATCTGAAATATCAACACAATCTAAATACTTTCAAGGCCGTTTATGACATTGGAATTGAAATCGAAGATGACCTCGCAAGGCAAAAAGCTACTAATAATAGTAACCACGGTGGCTGGAAAGGAAAGAAGAGCGACAATCCTTCTTCTTCCGAAAACGCCCACTCTAGTAATAATGTTAGTACCTTTGACCATAATGATGTCTTAGCCATGAACAATCAAGGATCTAAGAAGAAACCAAGGCGAGAGTTCACACCCATTGGAATGACCTACTATGCTGCTTTCGATCGCCTTTACGATCGAGGATTAATCAAACCTATTGGCCCTACCGAGGATCCAACACCAGAAAATCGATCTTCGAGATGGAATCCAAACTCCTATTGCAAGTACCATCGAGGAAACGGTCATACTACTGATGAATGCTACAGGTTTCAAAACCTCATTCAAGATCTCATAGAAGCAAACAAGATCTCATTGCCTCTAGCTAGCGAGAAGACTGGGTGATGATGAAGCGAACAATACAAGACAAGAGGCGAGCTTCCACGATGAGATTTCGTGACCTCTTTTTTCTATTTCTTTTTTATTTACTCTTTCCCCAATAAGTCTAGCATAGGCACCTTTTCTTTTCCCTTAGACTAATTTTGTAGATTATTTATTCTCCTTTAATAAAATGAGCATTCATTTCCTTATATGATCATTTCATTATATTGCATCAAATATATAAAAAAAAAGTCAAATTAAACACAAGGTATACCAATGATTTGAGGCACCCCTTGTAGCTACATCATATCTTATTTCACCCTTCAATTATACATCCTTTCTTCATAAACCACTTTGAGCCTCGTCTAACGATAGACCTTTATTCTTCAACCCATATCTACCTAACCTTGGGACGGGATGGTGTGTAACTTATACAATTCTAAAAAGGCTTGAGTGACTCAAAATACTAAATTAGCAAAAAAATAAGCAAGCAAAAATAAAATAAAAGTGTGCAAAAGGGCAAGTGTTTCAATGTCTTTCATATGAAAATATCTTTGATAAGAACACGTCTCAGATTGCGTCTCTTATCAAGTGCTCGGTACCGTGCCTGAGAAACATGAATGCCAAGTGAGTGATAGACCGCATGATCGGGATTGCCCACGCTTATAAAATAGATGCTAAAGCAAAAGATAAAAGAGAGCTAAAAAAGAGTAGAAACTCAAGCATAAAAATACAAAGATTCAATAGCAAGGTTGCACACCTTGGGGGCTTATCTAGGGTCTTGAGCCTTTTATCCCCTTCTTCTTCAGCCTTTAGCCTAACCACGTTACAACCCTTAAAAAGACCTTTTTGAGGTATACACACTTGTGCGAGGTTCGGCTAGAGCTACGTTCGGCCTGATTCCTAACGAATTCGTAGGCAACCTCACATCGAGGTGCGGCCGTAATAAACATGCATTCATATTCACATTCACACACTTGCACCATGATCATATCAAGGGATCTCCAATGCTCATCCCTATTCACGTAGAGCTAGACTTGGGGGCTTGATCCCTATATCATTAGTTTACCTAGCCTAAGAGTCACCATCATTTGACTCTTCTTAAAATAATATCTTTCCACACACTTAGCGCTTGCGGCCTAGCTTTAGTGTCACTATCACACACATCACACATACATGACCAAATATACTTCCCTTAGGAACCCTTTGTCAGGGAATCTTAACACAACGCTGAAGCATGCCTTGTCATATCAAAATCGCTCATCAATCATAATCGTCATTGCATAACGAAGTACGAAGTGCTTAGCCTCCGTGCCTAAGTTACCCAAATACTCTCATCATTGAGTCAACCATTGAGATAGCCTAGGATGGATCAATCCTTGCACCTTGAGAGATAGTATCAAATGACATCTGACTAAGCTCATTCAACATGCATCTTCAAACTTCGCTTCTTCTTTTTCACGTCTTTCTTTTTCGGGAGAAAGTCGGTACCCTCCACAAAAATGACGGAAAATTTTTGTTTTTTGCATTTTTCGAGTCGCACGATCACATTACGATGCACACACGAGTCATGTACACATTGAGTCATGTCGTGTCATATCACTTTGATTTGAGTCTAACACATGTGTCATTTCGTTTCGAGTCGAGTCAACCTCGAGTCAATCATATCGAGTCAAGTTTATACCTTGAGTTGTGTCAAGTCAATGAGTCAAGCAACGCTAAACCTTAGGTCAACCCTAAGATAATTAAAGGGATTGGAAAAGTTCTATAGTCAAAATAAATACAGGTGCAGCAGAACAGGGAAGACCCTATCACAGCGTTCGGCGACAGAGTCAATTCTTGGCGCCAGAGATATTTCAGCAGCGACAGAGCTCGAAGCCTTTCCAAAAGGTGATTTCGACTTCATACAGCAATTTCGGGTTCCTTGGTACGCTAGTTAGCCACTATAAACAATTTGACATGATTAGTAGTCGGCTTGATTACAATCGTAGTAAGTGATTGACCTGACAAAAAAAAAATCGTCTCACTTAGCTTAAGCGCCTAAAACACTGGCTCATTACAATCGGTTCAAAAGCAAGCACTCAAACGACAATATTTCCAAATATGGATTGTCGCGCATTCTTATTAAACGACAAAACTTTCCAAAAATTGGATTGTCATCCCCAACTGACAATATTTCCAAAAATGGATTGTCGTGCATCTTCTTCAACGACAATTTTTCCAAGATTGGATTGTCATCTCTGGCAAGGTTTCCAAGCATGGATTGTCGTGCTCCTTCTTTGTTGGCAAATTTTTCCAAGTTTGGATTGTCATACGTTCATCGGCTCGTTGGTAAGTTTTCCAAGATTGGATTGTCATGCACCCAGTTCCCTATGGCAAAATTTCCCAAAGGATTGTTGTAGGTCTCTATTCATCATAAATTTCGGCAAAGGTTCCTCAAGGTGGATAGTCATTCATTTCATCAAAATGGCAAATTTCCCGAAGTGGATTGTCGGTCAACTCTTTTTGCAAATGTTCCAAGACGCGGATTGTCAATAGTGGCAATATTTTCCCAAAATCCAATGATGAAAGTATCCCAATATATTCCAAGGTGGATTGTTTTCAAGAGTTATATTCCAAGATGTTGATTGTCGATCGTAGTAAATTTCTTATGAAGGATTGTTACGAAGCATTGGATTTTGGCAAATTTCCCGAGATACGGATGGTCGCTTCATCGTGGCAACATTTCCAAGGATGGATTGTTACGTGGCATTGACAACTTTCCCTAAATCGGATTGTCATACATTACATAAGAATTGTGTTTGCAACTATTCCCAAATAAAAGAGGATTGTCGACATACTGGTTCACAAGCAGCAAAGCGCCGACGTACAGGCATAGCGAAAGCAAAGTTCAGGCAAACTTTTAAAGATCGACAGGCGTGGATCTTCGGTAATTTCCTTCGGAAAATTATCGCATCAAATGAGGATGACTTCAAGAGAAGATATCTTCGACAGCATTCCCTAGCTTGCGGAGAGTTGTCACAAACAACTAGAGGTAATTTCCGGCGAAGTTATCTTGATAGTATTCCCTTGGACGCGGAATATTATCAATGCTGATGGAGATTGTTTCAAGAGAAGCAATCTTCGATAGTATTCCCTTGGACACGGAATATTATCAATGCGGATGGAGATTGTTTCAAGAAAAGCAATCTTCGATAGTATTCCCTTGGACGCGGAATATTATCAATGCGGAGGAGGATTGCTTCAGGCAAAGCAATCTTCTAATTTGGAAGCAGTTACGGGCGTAGCGGTTTTCAAGCGGGATGGCATTCTCTAGCTTGCAGGAGGTCATCAAAACAACAGTAAAGCGGCAGCAAATTGGCTACTTTCAGAGACGTGTGCTCGACGGTGCAAGATACGCGTTTCTTAACTCTTTTATCTGTTTAACTAATGCTAGTTTTGCAGGTATCGGCGTTACAAGAGTGATTTAGGATCGCAGAACGTTCTGAATCATTCTCCGTCCCTATCGATACTTTGACTTTTGTTTTCGAAACCTGCGTTTCTCCAAACTCAGTCAAAGTGGGGGCTTCTGTAGACACCCATTTGTGTCTCCCCAAAACCAAACCCGGTGATGAGTACCTTTCATGTCGAATCATAATCGAATGAAGCGAAAGTGAGGAAAGTCTAGTGTTGCGAAAAGTTTTAATTTCTTTTCTCTTCTCTCTGTTTTTGAAAAGTTATTCTAAGAAAAAAGCCAATCCAATTTGGTTGGTCCATGATATGGGTCCAATAGTAGTGTAGTTGGATGGGGCTTGCAAAGACCTTTCCAACGATATATTATAAGCCCAATTCCGATGAATATTGAGGAAGTTATGGCCAATTTACTAAACTGGGCCCAGTTTGAGCTTTATATACGGCACAATGATCTAGGGGAGGGCCTAATATGATTTATCATTCCTAATGCAATTAGGAATGGTTTTAGTCTTCTAGAAGGTTCTTTTCATTCCTAATTCAATTAGCATTGATAAATTGACTTTTGACTTTTCAGAGTTTTAATCAAAATCAAATAGCATTTTCGAGGAAATTATATGATTTTATCCTCCAGTACGGTATATTTATCTGATTTTCGAAAACGCGTTAAAATCAGGCTTGGCGCCTAACCCTAGGCCTTGGTGCCTGGAACCAGGCCTGGCGCTTGGCGCTAGCCATTGGCGCCTGGCGCTAGTGTTGGTGCCTGGCGCCAGTTAGCCACGGTTGGCGCCTGCTCTGTTTTTTGTGCGTCAGACTCTGTTTTGTTTAATTTATCTTTTTGGCTGATTTTCTCTACAAATATCGTATTAAAAAATCCGTTTTCATTCACCAATTCTCATAATCAATTATCATCTACATCCATCATTCACCTACAATCAGTTTTAATTAGCATTCTCTTAATCATTCAATTCTTTCTTCTTATTTTGCTTTTTCATACAAAATTCCGCATTCACAAGATCTAGAAACACCTAGCCATATTTGAAGTTGCCTTCGCCTTAGACGTGAAAGGTTTAATTTCTGATGGTTTGGTCCCAAATGTCTCTTTCAATTATTTAATTTAATTGTTTTGTTTATTATTTTCATTGAAGTTACTAACGTGTGTATTTTGTTATTAGAAAGAGGTACGAAGCATCAAATTAAGTACTTTAATGGTTTTTATTGATATTATGATGTAGAAATCATGTTTACATTGTTATTATGATTTTCCTAGTATCATGTTTAGGGAAAAGGTTATAATATCAAATATATTAAATATGATTCTTGCGATGCTTCCTATATTCTTCCTAATATTTATGATTGTTAGTATCATGTTAGGGCTAAAGACTTGATTTTTATTGCTTAGTGACATGCTAGGGTTTGTTATTAATCTTGTTAGTATCATGCCTAGGATCTTGCTATTTTTATTATGCTTTAATATTAACATGAACGTGATTATAATTTATGATGATCATTATTTCGATGATGATTATTTTATCTATGATGATATTATTATGATTATTATAATTATTCGTGACATTGTTTATTTATTATGTTGCTTGATATATTTTATTTATTTATTGCTTGATCACGCCTTTTATGCATGTTTAAAGGGAATCTATACTTGTAATCACGCTTAATAAGATATTTAATAATCTTGTTAGGGTTAATTTGATTATAATTCAAGTGATCGCCAATAATAGATTTGCTTGTGCATTAAATTCAACCAACATAGATAAACAGGTTTAGGGTTAATCCTATTGATTGTATGTTAATTAAAAAGCGCACATGAATACGATCTGAATAAAGTAGAGGCCTATTATTAGGGCAGGTTCAATCTCTTTTAGGTTGGATTTGTACCATCATCCCCGAACCCTTATTTGGTTCTAGACCTTATGGAGTTGACGATCTCTTGGATCGTTAAGGGGTGTAACCTTCACCTCGTGAACGGTTTACAAGTTCCTAAAACTTGTTGGCGACTCTTTTGCTCTATCTTCTTTCCTTTTGGACGCCATCGTACTTTAATGTATGATCACAGTGGGGTTCAAGCTAGTGGGATTTAAAGGCTTGAAATTATTCCCTACAGTTAGTGAAGAGAAAATGATGATTCCTAAGCTTACGAACGAGGAGGAAGTTGAAATCCCTCATTGGTTTGAGCTCTATCCTCAAGATGGAGAAGATGTTTTCATGAGTATGGATGGTGAGGAACCATCTACAATAAGCAACAAGCCAAAGAAAAAGGCTCGTGATTCTAAGAAGTAGAGAGAGAGAAAGAAGTTACGGAAAGAAAAATTTGCAATCGAAAAGTTTTTGAAGGAAGTTTCAGCAAGCAACAACAAGAGGTTGCTAGAAGTTGAAAAAGAATTTGCTTTTTCCGCTACCTTGAAAAAGGTGGTGTTATTTGACCCTCCATGATTTGGAGGAAGGGTCGAGCTTAGGACCATAAGCAAGCGCTTCCCGGGAGGTAACCCAGATATTTCTAACTTTTCTTTTTGATTTTCTAATTTCTCTTATTTTTCCTTCTTTTATTTTCTTTTCTTTCACTTTTCTACTTGATTGGATTTGTAGGTTGCATTTTTGGAATTGGATTTCATTAAGTGAGCATAAAGAATGAGAAGGTGTTTTGCGATTTTTGATGTGATTATACTCGATTTTATCGAAATTTGAGGTAGAAGGGTAAGAATCTTGGTAAGGTAAGTTAGGGATTTTGTGCTTTAAAGTTGAAGGAAGTTTGCTCTTGGTGAATTTTTATGGTGGGTTCATGAAATTCTAGTTTTGAACCCACTACAACGGGATTTTGCTACTGCCTATGTTGGTGTTTATTATCATCATTATTCGTGTACCCACCAATGATCGCACCGAGATCTAAAAAAGAGAGAGAGAGCTTGGCTGGGCTCAGCCCGTGCCCCCCCCCCCCCCTTATCTTCCTTCCTTCCTTTCTTCTTTCATTTCCCCTTATTCCTCCTTCATATCTTCGACCCCCATCATCCTCAAACCCTCAAGACCGCACCGCTCACTTCAACAACTCATCAAAATTTCAACTCAAATCACTCAAATTTTCATTCCAAATTCACTAAATCCTTCTACATTTTCATCCAAACCATCAAATTCATACTACTTTCATCAAATTAAACCTCCAATCTCTCTCCTCCATACTTGGGTATAATTTGGGGTTTTTCTATTTGGTGGAAATTGGTGGTTAAAAGTGGTTCAATCTTGCTTCATATATGGTATAATCATCTTCTCTAGCTTTTAATTGCTTAATTATGTCATATAATTGCAAGTTTTTATTTGTTCATGAGCATGAATAGTGGTAGTACCAACTTTGATGATTTTGATGATTGATATTGGCTTTTGGTTGATTATTTGAGTTGTTTGTCATTTGATTTTACCTCACATTGTGTTGTTTGTTGATTTTGTAGCATTTGTGAGCAATTTTGTTGAGAATTTTGGAATTTGAATTTTGGTAGTTTGGGTATGTAGACACCTAAAAAAACGTCTCCCCAAAACCAAACCCGATGATGAACAACCTTTCACCGCCATTATAGGTCGGGTTGAGTATTTAATTTTCGGAGTGCTTAAATCCATATTCAATCCCAATACATTTCATTAAACCAACATAATTCCTAGCCCATTTCCCCAAAACTTAACTAGTTTTCCTCTTTTCGTGCCTTTAAACCCAAAATAATTCATTTCGTGTCCTATAAAATCATTTATTTCGTGTCCTTTTTATAAAAACGTCTAATCCATTTTATTTTGGTCCATAATCTGGGTCCAATGATTAAATAATTGGATGGGGCTTTAAAATAGCTTTCCAACGATATACTATAAGTCCAAATCCGAGTTATAACGAATACGTTATGGCCAAAATATTAAACTGAGCCCAAACCGAACCTAAGCCCAACTTACCTACGACCCAATGATCATGTGGAGGGTCCAAATTATTTAATCCCATTCCTAAACCAATTAGGATTAATTGGAAACTTCTATAAGTTTCTAAAATATCTTAATTATCCTTTTTGAAAAGATAAGATTAAATAGTTTGAAATTGAATAAAACTCCTTTTTTTGAAAATCCTATTTATATCCGAATTGAAAGATGTTCAAAGATAGACTGATATTATTTTCGTGCATCATAGTTTTTATCCAAATTTTTTATGGTTGGATAGCCCTTGAAATTATCTTTCCAATGATATATTATAATATCAATTCCGAGCTATAACGAAAAGATATGAATCCAATAAAAAACTCTATCCAAAACTGACACCGTCCCACTATTTTAGCCATATCTTTTATTATATAAATTATTTTAATCTGATTTTAATTGGGTTAGAAAGTAGACTTCAATATCTTTCCAACTATATATTATTCATCGTATTCCGATTTCTGGATCAAAACATATGATAAAAACAAAAACCGCAAAAACTGCTGTCTATCGAGTTTTATTCCGATTTAATTCGGATCTTATCTTGTTTTTTCAACCTCTCTTTTTTCTCTATAAATAGAGGTCATATCACCCTTTTCCAATCATCAACAATCTTGATCACAAAATAATTCTCTTCTCCCTCTTTAGCCTAAATATTAGCCTCCCTATTCTTCCAAAATACTTCCCCTAATTAAGCACTCCAAGGAGTTCATACAATACCCAAAGTTCTATACTTAAACCAAGGCGTGAAAGGTATAATTGACTGAGGGTTTGGACCAAATCAACTCTACTTTAATTTAATTTTCATTTGCTTTATATTTTTTTTATTGAAGTTAATAACAGTTTATTCATGATGTAGCAATTTAAAGGAACGCGCAGAATGTGAGTAATTAATCAATTTAATTATTCTTATTTTATTTTAATATTGCTAGTATCATGGTTAGGTTAATTTTATATTTGATTTGACTAACATTATTACTTTTGAATTGCTTCCAATATTAATGTTTATTCTTTTATTATTTATTGATCACTATATTGCATGTTTAAAGGGAATATGTAATTGGAAATCACGCCTAATAAGATAATTTGGACAACCGGTTTAGGTTCCTTTTAAATCTTGTTGTTAATTGAAGTGATCACAATATTTTAGAATTATGTGTTGCATTAATATTAAACCAATTTAGATTAATAATAGTTTGGAGCAAATTGAATCTTTGTTTGTATGCCTTTGAGATCGCAGGAATCACTTTTCACTATAAGAATCGAGTAGAGGCCAATACGGGCGAATGTGACTCTATGACTCACTTCGTACCATCATCCCCGATCTTCCATTCGTGGTTCCGAACCATATGGAGGTAGTAATCTCATGGATTATGAATGGGGTGTAACCTTCACGGGTCAATCGTTGTTGCCTTCGTTGTCCCTTTATTCGTGGTTGCCTTTTATGATCCGTGAACGGTTTACAAGTTCTTTAAAAACTTGTTGGCGGCTCCCTACTTTCCTTGTCCCTAATCGTATATGTCAATTTCCACTTCTTATGATTGCCAAGCATATTCACCACATGCTTTAACGTAGGCGCACTTCGAGCGACGCCTACAATTTGGCGACTCCACTAGGGAGGATTCTTGGTTAATTATCGATTTGAGTGATCGATATTTAATTAAGATGAGTGGATGAGACTTGAAAGATTCTTGAAAAATATTCCTGTGATTAATTTGGCATTTTTGCATATGCATTTTAGATTACCTATTTTGCCACAATAGTACGTGTTCTACGTATGTGGCTAGCCCGAGGGATTTCAGCTCTATCAACCCAAAAACGCTCATGGCAATAAGGGTTCATCCGAGTTTTTAAATCCACCCAAACCATGGAGTCGAGTTCGATTTCATCACGAACTCGCGGAGCCGCCTGTTGGCTTACACCCTTAAGGGAGGCTGCCTTGCTAACGCGTCCAAACTCTTAACCATGGTACCCTTTGACACCCAAAAGCTTGACCATAGTCGAACATAGAACTTGACTTTAGGTTGCGAACTTCATTGCATCATTCGTGACGATGTGCTTATATGTGAATTTTTTTTATTGATTTTTTTAATTATTTTTTTTATTAAACCCTTTTTATTTTTATTTTTTTTTAGAGTCGAGTCATAGATTTTTTTTTTTAATTTTTGAGTCACTCGGATTTTTATTCCCGTATACTGCACAAGAGTCAACTTGTTTTGGTCATAACCGGAGTTCTAGAAAGAGTTACGTGTTGTGCCACCTATGGATCTGTAGCCCCGGGTTTTATCTTTCATTTGGCGTTGCTTTAGTCTCAATTAGAGTCACAGATAAAAATTTATAACCGATATACTACAGCCTGTCCGGTTTAGGTGTCTTTTTAGCGTCAACTTTCTTTTGTTTTATTTTTAAATTTTTTTTTTATTATCTTTTCGTGTCAAGTTAGTATTAGCCAAATCCTTTAATCCGTGTCAACTCATATAACATAGAATTATAGATTTTTATTTTTTATTTATTTATTTTTTATACCCATGAGTCATAACTCTTCTAAAATTTTAGTCCTCTTCCTAGTTTCTTGTGATTTTTTGTGGTAACCTTAACATGTGTTTTTTTTTATTTGATTGTTGTTGATCGTATTTATGACTAATGATTGTCAATGGACCGTTTTCACCTAGTAAATTGCATAAACGTTAAAATTGGACAAAACTAATCAAGTTAATTTGTCTTTTAGTCTTCCGTGATATTTGGTCATTGGGTCCTTTGTTTTTCACAACGTTCTCATGTCTAGCCATGCGATCATACCACGAGTCTTAATAAACTCACCTAATCACACATGTTGAGTCATTGCACACACTTTGTCTTCGAGTAATGCACTATATTGTTTATGATCGTATACTAGGACCAGGCATGCATCGCTTTCCGTCGTAATAGGAATGAGTGGAGTATTTCCCATCAGTTTTAAAAATTGTTTCATACACTCTTCCTTTCCAATCCGAGTATTGAGTGAATGCATTAAGGGAGCTCATTTTGTTCCATAATACTCGAGTTCAAGAATCACTAGTTAAGAGTTGGAAGAATAAGGGGAACGTCATTCCTTCCTTCTTTTCTTCCAATCAAAGCATCAGCAACAAATAATTCATTAGCAACCATGAAGACGAAGTACAAGACAAGTCTCTATACAAGATTTCATTTTTTTCTCCTTTCGTTTCATCCCTTTTCCCCTAATAAGTCTAGCATAGGTTCTCCTTATCCTTATGTCTATATGACATGTTCCATCAATGAGCATTTCTTTCCTTTGCATTCGATCATGTCATGCGCAAAAAAAAAAAAAAAAAAAAAAAAAAAAAAAAAAAAAGAAAAGAAAAAAGATTCATCAATTGCCGAACTAAACACAAGGTATACAAATGATTTGAGGAACCTTTGCAACCCATTCATTCTCCATTAACCATTCAATCATATATCCATTTTTTCATCAACCACTTTGAGCCTCGTCTAACGTTTGACCTTCATTTCTTCAACCCACATTCACTGAACCCTGGGATGGGAAGGTGTGCAATTTGTGTAACAATCAGAAAGCAAGTTCAAATTAAAAATAAAAAAAAAGGAAAAGAATAAGTAAATAAAAAAACAAAGTCTAAAGGCAAGTGTTCCAATGTCTCCGATATGAACATGTCTCAAATTGCGTCTCTCATCGAGTGCTTGGTACTGTACCTGAGAAACATGAATGCTAACTGAGTGATGGACCGCATGATCTGAGATTGCCTACATTGATTCACAAGAATGGTAAAAAGAAAAAAAAAATTCAAAACAAAAAAAATACATGAAAAATAAAACTTGCAAAGTCTAATACATAATTGCATATCTTACGGGCTTCTCTCGGGTCTTGAGCCTTTTACCCCTTTCTTCTTTAAACCTTCAGCTTATCCACATTACAACCCTTGAAAGACCTCTTTTAGGTGTACACACACTTGTGCAAAGTTCGGTTAGAGCTACGTTGGCCTGATTCCTAACGGATACGTAGGCAACCTCACATCGAGGTGCGGCCACATTCACATTCATATCCACATTCATATTCATATCCATGCATGATCGAGTCAAAGAATATCCAATGCTTACCCCTACCCATTTAGAGCTAGACTTGGGGGCTTGAACCCACATCATTTAGCCTACCCAGCCTAAAGAGTCATCATCTTTGACTCTTCTCACATCTATTTCCATCACCATAACCCTTGCAGCCATCCTTAGTATCACATTCACACACTTCACTCACACATACATATCCATATCACCTTTCCTTCTAGGAACCTTCTATCATGAAATCTTACTTCAACGATGTGCATGTTTCGTCATCTTTCAAGACAACATCAAAAGAGACATTGTATACTTGCCTAGCTTCTAGACCTAAGTAATGTTCATTGTTTCATACATCGCATATTGTGCTTATCTCCTTGACCTATGTGACATTCATTATGCGATACTCATCGATCACTTCGTCTATATACGTGCTTAGCTTCCAAACCTAAGTAAAGTTCAAGATCATTTCTTTACACCATATGTGATGCTTAGCTCCATGACCTAAGTTCATTCATCTATCGTTTCACATGAAGTAATTGTCCTTAGCCTCCTAGCTAAGAACATACATCATGCATACATTATACTCAAGACGGGAAGTTCAATATGACAAGAAGAAAATCCATGTGATTCATTTCTTCTTGCTCAACAAGGAAGTTCAAAACTTCTTCCCTTTTCTTATCATGACTTTTATTTTGGGGAAGTTCAAAAACAAAACTTCATTTTTCACGTCTTTCTTTCTCGGGAGAAAGTCGGTACCCTCCACTATACTCATGACAAAAATGACGGAAAATTTTTGCTTTTGCATTTTTAATTGCTTGTGTCAGTGCACACACTCACTCAAGACACACACAATCACAAGTCATACACATGTCATGTCATGTCAAGTCAAAGCTTGATCAAGTCAGTTGGTCAAGTCAATCATAGTCTATACGAGTCCCTTATCAAATTTCATTTTGCAGGTCTCAATTACAGCCCACGTCCGGGGACAAGCGGACCATTTACAGCCCACGTCCGGGGACAAGCGGACCATCTACAGCCCACGTCCGGGGACAAGCAGACCATTTACAGCCCACGTCCGGGGACAAGCGGACCATTTACAACCAGCCCGTGTCCGAGGATAAGCGGACCATCTACATCCCACGTCCGGGGACAAGCGGACCATTTACAACCAGCCCACTTCCGGGGACAAGCGGACCATCTACAGCCAACGTCCGGGGACAAGCGGACCATCTACAGCCCACGTTCGGGGACAATCGAACCACCATCATTTCATGAAGCAAGGTTCTCGATACACAGAGACTTGCAATCTCATCATATGTCGACTTTCCTCAAGCATGGAAAGTATTATCCGGTGGATTTCTTCAAGCATAGAAAACCGCCAAATTCCTTTGTCGGCTTTCCTCAAGCATGGAAAGCATTATCGGTGGATTTCTTCAAGCATAGAAAAACGCCAAAATCATATATCGACTTTCCTCAAGCATGGAAAGTGTCATCCGGTAGGTTTCTTCAGGCTTAGAAAGCTACCAAACTCATCTGTCGGTTTTCCTCAAGCATGGAAAGCGTTTCAACAAACGTCATCCGTTGGATTCCTTCAAGCATAGGAAGTTGCCAAACTCATTTGTCACCGATACACTGGTGTCAGATACGTATTCTATCCTTTTACTCTTTTATCTGTGGAATTAACATTTTTCTGCAGGTATCGGCGTATACAAAGTGATTTAGGATCGCAGAACGTCTTAAATCATTCTCCGTCCCTATCGACTACTTTGACTATCGATTTCGAAACTGACGTTTCTACAAACTCAGTCAAAGTGGGGGCTTCTGTAGACACCTAAAAATGTCTCCTTAAAACCAAACCCGATGATGAACAACCTTTCACCACCATTATTGGTCGGGTTGAGTATTTAATTTTTGGAGTGCTTAAATCCTTATTCAATCCAATACATTTCGTAAAACCAACCTAATTCCTAGCCTTTTTCCCCAAACCATAACTAATTTTCCTCTTTTCGTACCTTTAAACCCAAAATAATTCATTTCGTGTCCTTTAAAATCATTTATTTCGTGTCCTTTTTATAAAAACGTTTAATCCAGTTTATTTTGGTCCATAATCTGGGTCCAATGATTAAATAATTGGATGGGGCTTTAAAATAGCTTTCCAACGATATACTATAAGTCCAAATCCGAGTTATAACGAATACGTTATGGCCAAAATATTAAACTGAGCCCAAACCGAACCTAAGCCCAACTTACCTACGACCCAATGATCATGTGGAGGGTCCAAATTATTTAATCCCATTCCTAAACCAATTAGGATTAATTGGAAACTTCTATAAGTTTCTAAAATATCTTAATTATCCTTTTTGAAAAGATAAGATTAAATAGTTTGAAATTGAATAAAACTCCTTTTTTTGAAAATCCTATTTATATCCGAATTGAAAGATGTTCAAAGATAGACTGATATTATTTTCGTGCATCATAGTTTTTATCCAAATTTTTTATGGTTGGATAGCCCTTGAAATTATCTTTCCAATGATATATTATAATATCAATTCCGAGCTATAACGAAAAGATATGAATCCAATAAAAAACTCTATCCAAAACTGACACCGTCCCACTATTTTAGCCATATCTTTTATTATATAAATTATTTTAATCTGATTTTAATTGGGTTAGAAAGTAGACTTCAATATCTTTCCAACTATATATTATTCATCGTATTCCGATTTCTGGATCAAAAGATATGATAAAAACAAAAACCGCAAAAATTGCTGTCTATCGAGTTTTATTCCGATTTAATTCGGATCTTATCTTGTTTTTTCGACCTCTCTTTTTTCTCTATAAATAGAGGTCGTATCACCCTTTTCCAATCATCAACAATCTTGATCACAAAATAATTCTCTTCTCCCTCTTTAGCCTAAATATTAGCCTCCCTATTCTTCCAAAATACTTCCCCTAATTAAGCACTCCAAGGAGTTCATACAATACCCAAAGTTCTATACTTAAACCAAGGCGTGAAAGGTATAATTGACTGAGGGTTTGGACCAAATCAACTCTACTTTAATTTAATTTTCATTTTCTTTATATTTTTTTTATTAAGTTACTAACAGTTTATTCATGATGTAAAAATTATAAGGAACGCGCAGAATGTGAGTAATTAATTAATTTAATTACTCTTATTTTTTTTTTAATATTGCTAGTATCATGATTAGGTTAATTTTATATTTGATTTGACTAACATAATTATTGTTGAATATCTTCCAATATTAAGTTTATTCTTTTATTATTTATTGATCACTATATTGCATGTTTAAAGGGAATATGTAATTTGAAATCACGCCTAATAAGATAATTTGGACAACCGGTTTAGGTTCCTTTTTAATCTTGTTGATAATTCAAGTGATCACAATATTTTAGAATCATGTGTTGCATTAATATTAAACCAATTTAGATTAATAATAGTTTGGAGCAAATTGAATATTTGTTTGTATGCCTTTGAGATCGCAGGAATCACTTTTCACTATAAGAATCGAGTAGAGGCCAATACGGGCGAATGTGACTCCATGACTCACTTCGTACCATCATCCCCGATCCTCCTTTTGTGGTTCTGAACCATATGGAATTAGTAATCTCATGGATTATGAATGGGGTGTAACCTTCACGGGTCAATTGTTGTTGCCTTCATTGTCCCTTTATTCGTGGTTGCCTTTTATGATCCGTGAACTGTTTACAAGTTCCTTAAAAACTTGTTGGCGGCTCCCTACTTTCCTTGTCCCTAATCGTATATGTCAATTCCCACTTCCTATGATTTCCAAGCATATTCACCACATGCTTTAACATAGGCGCACTTCGAGCGACGCCTACAGGGTAGTAAGGTGCTATTGTGGTATTGATGTTCTTCTTGTGATTGTTGATTGTGTGAGAAGAAATTGTTGGTTGTTTGGTAATTTGGATTGGAATTGTGATTTGTGGATATTGAAGTTCTTGGTTGGAGATTTTGCGGATTGTTATGGGAATTTTGTGATTGGTTTTTTGTGATCCTTGCACTTGAAGTTCATCATGCTGAGAGTCCTCAAAAACCTTGTCAAGAAACGCAAAACAAACACCTCCACTGATGAACCTACCCCAAGCACATCCACCTCCAAAACATGCAACCCTACTCCACCACCCAAAAGAAAATTCCACGATAAAAAAAAAAAGAACCGGTATCATAAATTAAAGGAAAACCGCTCCCTCAAACCCACAAGACACTACTTCCAATCCGACATGTCCGCATTGGCAATTGATGAGGATGTAAGGGAGTTGTTGATCAAACTTCGAATGGGCACATTCATCTCCCATAGCTACCGCACCTATGTTAAGCCCACTCTTGAGTTCTTTGCTTCGGTTGAGATAGTTCCCGTAGAAGGTCAGTATAGGGTTCAATTCCAAATTTTCAACAACTTCTTCGACCACTCCTTAGAGCAATTCAATACCGCTCTAGATTTTGATCCTCATGGTGACATCTTGGATCTAGAGCCTTATATTTTTTAGGAGTATGCATGATCAGGATTCTTGGTGGGACGATATCTCCGGAGGTGGTGAGTTTGTCACCAAGCGGGCCAAGATTAGCAATGTCTACCAACCTTGTCTTCGGGTTGTTCACCGTCTTTTGGGGTACTCGGTTTTCCCTAAACAAGAGTTGGGTAAGATGAGCAAATAGGAGCTCAAAATTCTATGGTTGGCCACTAGAGGAGAATATCGTGGCCGGTTGCACTTGGTGTACATCTTTGCCACTTATTGTGTAGCCTTGCAAGACCGGGACACCGGGGAGATTCCTTGTGGGGGAATGGTCACTAGGCTCTTGACCAACATCCACCTTGATCATCATTTGCCTTATTGCAAGCCGGTTGGAGATGCGGACTCCGTATACCTTGATATGAAACAATTGGGGCAAATTCAATTTATCTCCAAGCATTATGAGGAGGGGCATTAAGAGTGGCTTCGGGATAACAAGCATTGGTGCTACCTTCCCAACTCATCTTTGACATCTCTCCACCGGACGGACACCCCTAATGTGTGGCATGTCCCCAAGAGCTTCCGTCATCCCTTCTTTGACTCCGATGAGGAGGAAGAAGAAGAAGAAGAAGAAGAAGTTGAGGAAGAACAACATCAACAACAACAACAACGTCAACATCATCATCATCATCATCATCAACAACAACAACAACATCAAGGGCAAATGCAACAACCTCAATTTGCTAGCTCCGACTTGAAGGCCCTTAGTAACCAAATGAGTGGGTTACAAATCCGCTTGGAGGGCATGTATGACCAAGATTTTGAGGCCCTCTACTCCCAAATGCGAGGTATTTCCGAAATGCAACAAGTTCATTCAACAACAACAACTTTATAATGGGGAGGTTAACCAAGGGAGCATCACTCCCCCAGTTAACTATCCTTACTTTCCGCCCCAGCAAGGTCCTATACCTTTGCCTGGGCATCCTTATTGGCAAGGGCCTTTAGAGCCTGGTACTGAGCCCCGTTCTTACCCGGACGAGCGTGGTAACTACGATTACCGTGCTCCCGGAGGGTGTGACTATAGGGGTGACCCTAATTACCCCTATGTGCACCCTAAACATCCATTTGAGCTTACCTTGCCCGAGCAAGGCCTTTTTGAAGAAAATGGGCTCTACAAGGAACTAACCAAGTACCCTTGTGCAACATTCGAAGATGTGCAAGCTAAAGCTATGGCCCAAGTGCGATTTGAGGAGGACCAATATGAACGAATTGTTACAAACTGAGTTGGTCTAATGACATTTGGAGAGTTGCAAGAATTACTCGTTTGAAGTAACATTTTACCTACTTTTTCCTTACATTCTTTTAATGCATGTTTAGCTTGGTTATTTTTATATACTCTAGATCCTCATCATGTCATTGGGGGCTTTAGATGTTCCTCTTTATTTTGGTTGCATTTCTGACTTCCGAACTCGGCTCGGAAGCAAATAAATTTCTTTGTCCTTTTTGAATTTCAAACGCAGTTCTTCCGTCCATACTCAGTACGGAACAGAAGTAAATTTATTTCTTTGTCCTTTTTGAATTCCGAACTCAGTTCTTCTGTCCATATTCAGTACGGAACAGAAGTAAATTTATTTCTTTGTCATTTTTGAATTTCGAACGCAGTTCTTCCGTCCATACTCAGTACGGAACAGAAGTAAATTTATTTCTTTGTCCTTTTTGAATTCCGAACTCAGTTCTTCTGTCCATACTCAGTACGGAACAGAAGTAAATTTATTTCTTTGTCCTTTTTGAATTCCGAACTCAGTTCTTCTGTCCATACTCAGTACGGAACAGAAGTAAATTTATTTCTTTGTCCTTTTTGAATTTCGAACTCAGTCCTTCCGTCCATACTCAGTCCGGAACCGAATAAAATTGATTTGTCTTTTTGAAATTTAAACACAATTCTCTTATCCGTACTCAGTTAGGACCATACCGAACCAAATCAGTTTGTCTTTTCTGACTTTCGAACTTAGTTTCTACATCCGAACTCAGTTCGGTATAGAAATGAATCAATTCGTCTTTGTTTATACTTACTCTTGAAATTATTCACCTTTTGAACGTTGAAATTATTACGCTTTGTTGATTTACGACCTTTTATCGAATTCTTTTTCAAAGTGGTTGCAAAAAGTAGGTGAAGACACTAAGTTATTCACATGCCTTTTTGAGTTCCAATATGTTAAGCAGGTTTCAAACAACAAAACTGAGTACGGACATCTCAGCAAATTTGACCGGTCAGTACCGAAAGATGCAACTGAAATACATACTGTAATACAACTGAAATACATACTGTAATACAACTGAAATACACACGGTAATACAACTGAAATACATACATATGAGATACATACAATGATACAATACATATACGAAATACAAGGGATACACATACATTATTTACAAACGGTACATTCGCAAAATCTCTACACAACATAGTATACATACATCTACAAAACCGGAAGCGGCATAGCGTAAGACACGATGTTCGTAAAACTCACAATGAAAACATTGGGGGCTATAAAATTTTACAAGTTACCACACGAGTTCTAGAAGATTCATCTGCATTTTCCACTACCATCAATTTTACAAGCTACGTGTTGAGTACGACAACAATTGACAACTTTACAATTTTCCTCTCTAGATAGATGTCTAGAGAGAAAAACTGGGGGCTATTGTTGGGAGTGGATTCCAAGCAAGCTACAAATTAGGAAAAGGATAATAATAAAATAATCAATTACACTCGATAAGGAAATGAGGTGAAATAGGAAGCATACATGGTCAAAGATATCAAAGAATAATAATCAAGGATTTAATTAGTCTAATTAAGAAGTCAATAATTAATCAAAGATCTTATGAAGACTATGGAATCAATCAAATAAAGCTAAATCGGGAAATGAATAACTTGATTGATGGAATATATTATCCGCGCAGTGGTCCCTGCTGAGTACGGACAGTACGGACTCAGGTGCACCTTTCTGAGTAAGTCGATTGCCTTACTGAGCCTTGTTTAGTAAGGCAGCTTCCCTTCAAAGTTCGGACCATTTGAAGACACGAAATGAATGCTTGGGCAACAAGCACAATCAAGTCCCATTATTTAAGGAGTAAATCAAGGAAATATCAATCACTAAGTCAACATTTCCTAAGATAAGAAGATTCCAATCAATATTGTCATCATTTCCATAATAGCGAGGATTCTTCAATATTTACCTTTATTAGACTTATAAATCATTATAAATAGGATGCTCATTGTAATAGAAGAGGACACACATTCATACATTGTCTAATACAATTTACTACAATTTTATATTAAAATCTCTGATTTATGTCGTCCTTACTGACATTAGTTCGTCCTTACTGACACCAGTTCGTCCTTACTCAGAAATGTCTCTCTTATCTTGATCTTTTATTATAGTTCTATTATTTTATTGATCTTAACTAATTCATTTGGAGGTTGTGTTTATTTTCTTTTGGCAGATTTGATTACTAAAACCCCATAAAACCTTTAACAAATTCCTAGAAACCCTTTTCTAAGATTTGTCCTAAACAACTAGTTTTCTTTTATCTTCCTATTTTTAATTCTTAAACTAATTTTAAGTCCGTGCGTAAATTTGTATTAAAATTTTGAAATAGTTAAATATGATACAAATTACATACTATACAGTTTAAGAGGGTTTGAACTTAGAATGTTAAAAAAGAAACAACTTTTTCGAGTAAAAAAATATGTATATGTTATACATTACTAATAGCAAAACAAAACATAAATCTATTCCCATGCTCGTTTTTTTTTTTTTTTTTCTAGTTATTTAAGTTTGCATAAAGAACAAACTTTATAATCCTATATGAAAATATTTATCACATAATTTCATTCCTAAAATTTCCTTCGACATTGCATCACACGATATAGTTTATCATGCATCTCATATATCCATTACTTAGTATAGATATGATTTCCTCTAGTTTATCAATATAATGTCCGTCCTCTAATTTATCAATGTTTGTCAAAAAAAAAAAATATAATAATAATTTATCAATGTTTGTTGTAATTGTCAATATTGCTTGACAATGATGCACAAAGTATTGTGTATTAATACTCAACAACCTTTTTTAAAGAATAAACGAAACTAATACTTCGTATAAATTACTCAAAAACCATCCTCTACATGTGTTTCAAGATCACAAAATAAAGCAAGCTAAGAGAACAATTGCTGGTCCACAACACCAGCATAGAAAACAGAATGAAAATAGACGATAAAGAAACCTAAGCCTAGCAACAAATAGATAACACAAAGCAGACTGATGTAGTTAAATGTCATGGCCATTGATGTCTCTAAGATCTTCCACAAAAGCGTCCCTTGCGCAGCGAGGGGTTTAGACGTGGATCTTGTTGTCACCATATATCTAGGGAAAATTGTGTGAGATAGTGAGCAACATAGTTGTCCTGTCTAGGGACATAAGTGAAATCAATTCTGAAATCTTTCTTAAGCAGCTCCCTAAATCACCAAGAATAGCCTGAGAACAATTCTTCCTAATATCCCTGAGAGTACTCTTCAAGGATTGGCATCCGTCTCAACAATTATATCTTTTGGACCAAAGTTATTAGCCAAATTAATACCTCCTCTAATAGCAAGAAGCTCTGCTTCAACTAGACTACGAGCCTTAATCTTCCATGACTTGATTAAAACCAGGTTCCATCATCTTTTCTGATAAATATTTCAGCACCTTCTTTCCCTATTTTCTTCCATTCCCCATCAGTACTGATTTTCATACAACCTTCCTGTGTCTCTTCCACTTCATTGATCATTAGGAATTGTTATACCTTTTCCTTTTCCCTGATAGGTACGAAAAATACATACCTAATCTACCATAAATCTATTAAATGCAGATATGGGGTGTAAAATAGAGAGCTCAAAGACAGTATTGTTTCTCCTCTTCCAAAGGTGCCAAATAGCAGTGGTAAAAATAGTTTTCCAGTTTTCATTTTGGGTACGATTATACAAAATCCCCTCTTCCCAATTTGTGATAAAGAAGCTTTGATAGTTTAAATCATCAGCTTACATTAATAATTTTCTGTTGAACATAAAGACTTAAAATAATACAATACAAGCTTTAACATTTTTTTGAAGGGAAACATTTCACAAGAGCGAGTTAAACTTTAGAAAAATCCACCCATGTAAAATTATTTGTTTATTTGAAGAAATCATTTTGGAAAGAATATTACTGCCTCAATCTTAGTAATCACTGAAGAAACCCTTTAAAATACAATTAAAACATCAGGTGCCATATAAATTCCATAGAAACTTTCAAAGAGGTGTTTTACATAGCTCAATAACAAAACAAAAAGAAGACATTGAAATAATATAGTATTCCAAACCTATTTATCAAAAATAATATTGTATGATAAATAGCTTAACTATTAACAAACTAACTGAATGGATGATACTCATAGATAGTCTTAATAGTTAGATTCTCTGAAATAAGTGTATAAAACATTCATATGGCTATATTCAAGGACCTCTTTTACCCTATAGTAGGAATTTACCAAATTTTTCAATGGAAAAAAGTTAAAGAAATTTTTAGCCAAGTTCAATCGTCAACACCTCATTTTCATAGGTAACCTCTTCACCTACTCATGAAATAATAATGTAATACTGTAATAAAAGTAATCTCGTTTAAATAAAACTTACCATGGTTGGAGCAATATGGAATATAGTAGCTGCAATTCATTTTTTTTTTTTTTTGAAAATTTATCTGGTAAATACCCCTACCCCAAAGAATGCACAGGGGTACAGACTTACTGAACACAGACTCCCCCAAGTGAAGCGTAGGGATAACCCATAAGGCCTAGATTAACTTTTCCATTGTAACCGCTATAAACAAAATTAAAGACTTCACAAAATAATTACAAAGACATAGTCATAACATCATATGCAGAATATAGAATCCTTCTTTCTTTTGAGAACAGAAAACTAAAATGCTGGACTTGAAATACCGTATAGAAAGTCTTTCAATGCAAAATTTATCGGGAAACTACCACATTTTTTTTCATACATTTCCCTTTGTCATTGAAACTTTAAAAAGAAAATCCAAAGGTGCATTTAGCTGACGATGTCGTGAATGGAATATAAAAAACTTTGATTATACATATATGTGCATTTAAATAGTGAAAATTAGTTACTTTGCATCTTTCATGTCTTTAGTCTTCACTTTGGAATGACAAAATAATATAGGAAAGGGGTGGTACAAAATTACAATCTCAATTTAATCAATAATATTCACTGAAAAACACAAACAATCCCATTCATAGACTGAATGGCTTAAACATTTCTGAATAATCAATGGCAAGGAAATCAGAATCCTTTTTTTTTTTTTTCATGAAACTTAAAATTCCATGAAATAATCCAATTAACTTACTGATTTTAATAATTTTCATATATAAGAAAAATAAAAATTAATTGAACAACGGAAAACAAGTAAAAAATTATGATACAGATTAAAAAAAAATTACTTACAACAAATATCATCAAATTTCATCTAAAAATAGTATCATTTAACTATAATTTTAAAAAAAAAACCCAAATAATAAAACAATAAATTAGCAACATATACAATTTAACTGTGCATTTGACAAATTATTACAAAGAAACAAAAAAAAATCAGATAAACATACCTTATTGGTTGCGAAATTGTTGCAACAAAAAATGTGAATTCAACCCAAATGTTTTGCTTATACTTGACATAAACTGAGAAAAAGAATAAGCAATTGAAAATTTAATTCAAAAAATAAATCATGAAATGCATCGCATTTATTTCTGTAGATTTTTTTTTTAAAAGCAAAATGTCAGAATAATGAATTACTTGCTTCAAAAACTCATAAATGGAGAAGAGAAAAGGCAAGAGAAATAGAATTCAAACCTAAAATTGATTTGGGGTAGTAAGAGGGGAAAAAAGATTAAAGAAGAAGAAAAGAATTGAATTCATACCTTAATTGAATTGGGGATGAGAGAAAGACAAATAAACTAAATTTAAAAACGAAGATCGTTGGTAAAGGGGAAGAACATCTAGAATGAAGGATATTGATGTATAAATAAACGGAAGGAAGTAGGGGAAGGGGAAATGAAACGTCGTGTGAGAAGAAATTGAAGAAACAGAAGCATAAACATTAGGGATATAAAAATCGAGAAATCATATGAAAAAAAACCCCAAAAAGGAAAAACAAAAAAGACACATTTAAATTTTTTTAAACATAGGAAAAATAGGAGGAGGACAAGTGTCCCTCCAACATCCTGTTTTAAAATAATAGTATGGATATTGACATGGAAAAACATATTCAATAAATATTTACAACATTCCCATTGAGAGCAATGTCGTTGTTTCTCTCCGATAGAATTCTAGGCATCCTCATATTTATAGGTGAAATACTTAGAAAGTTTAGAGTGAGGACGGTAAGGAATTTCTATCCCTAAGCACCTTCACTTAATGGTTCAAACTTCAAGACCTAAACTAAAACCTATATCAAATGAGAGAAGTCTTACTTGGTGTATTTCTCCTAATATAAAATTAAGCTAATTTAATAATTTATTAGTGAAAATTTTATCATCTGTGGCAAAACACAAAATGTCAAATCATTTTTATCAAAAATTACCTAGAAATACATATAATCTACTGCACGATTTACCCCTTATAGTCATCCTCTTCAAAGCTTATATATTGATATAAAAATGTATTTTTTTTACTAGGGCATCGTGTGCATCATATGTAATACCCCTCATGATTGCTTTAAAAGGATTTGATATACTACTCATATCAACAAGATAGTTGTTGGCCCTTGATGCGCATTCCGTGACAACAGGCCCCACCCTAATTTGTTTGGGGTCGGGGTGTTACAAATGGTATTAGAGCAACACCGCGACCGCGTGCTGATCGTGGATAATTAATCCTATGTCAATCGCTTAGCAGCGGAGAATTTTGGGGATATTTGGCCATAACCAGACTGGATGTAACACTTTGGCTATCGAGTTGTCGTTAGGCGTAATACTGGAGTCCCTAGCTTTCCAGGCGCAACGAGGGCGTTGCCGTTCTCAAGTGGGGGTGTATGTAATACCCCTCATGATTGCTTTAAAAGGATTTGATATACTACTCATATAAAAAAGATGCATCTTCCTTTTAGGGAACCCTTATGCTAAGATACTCCATAGTTAAGTGTGCTTGGCTGGGAGAAGTCTTGGGATGAGTGACCTCTTGGGAAGTTTTCCCGGGGCGCACATGAGTGAGGAAAAAATGTGCCGGAAGGACTTGTGTTGGTCTGTGGGGACAGTTGTTGGCCCTTGATGCGCATTTCGTGACAATAGGCCCCTCCCTAAATTGTTTGGGGTCGGGGTGTTACATCATAGCTTGTCATGTTTGTGGAGCCCTTTCGATTTGACTACAAATTTATTTGTTGGCAACATTTATAAGGTAAAATATTATTAGGATACAAATCTCCGTACAATATTTTTTACAATTCAAAAAAGCGGTAGTCAATAATAATAAGGGAAAATAAATTTTAAAAAAAACAAAACAAATATTTTCAGGGGTATAAATGTACGCACACTATTTATAAAAGTTTGCTTGAATTTTTTAAACAAGAAGATATGGATATAGGATATAGAATGAGAAGTTCTTGTCATAATGTGTGATTATCATAAGATTTGAAATATGTGAATATCAAGTAACTTAGTTGGTTAAAGTCTTGAGATTGGTATCAAAACTCTGAAATTGAATCATTTTTACATTACTATCCTTGTGACTATCTTTATATATATAAAAAGGTGTGTTTTGGAGCATGCTAATAGATGCAGGTGACGTATGGCATGTAAGTACGCAATATTGCATACCTAGTTAACTTATATTATGCCTTCACCATGGCATGCATCTTTACAATTCTCATCTCTATTCTATTCACTCAAATAATTATATTTTTAAACCTTTGCTTGTAATTGGTTCAATCTATAATATTTTTTTTTTCCATTTCTATTTTGTTAGCACGTGTTGACTTTATCACAATTCACATAATCCCCTTTGATTGTCTTTTGTGATTTTATACATGGTGAAAATAATAGTCATTTGAGGTTATGTTAGATTAGGCTCGATATGTATTCCATTTTTTGGGGATATTCCTTTTACCATCATACCTCTCTTACCTACCCCATAACATTTACCCGTTAGAGAATCTCCATTTTTATTAACTTATATTACATTCTTAAACCTTTTATATGTTCTCTCTTATTTCATCTTACAACCTCTAACTTTTTAACACAATCACTCTTACTTATACTATTATTTCATATTCTTATAGTTTTCTTAAACTAGATATTTACCATGGGTCAAACAAAAAAAAATGAAGGTAAACCTTATTCTCTTCACCTTATCCAAATAATATTCAGTAAAAATAATTAGTTAAGTATAGTTTCACAAAGATTTAATTTATATGTGGCTTGCCGCACTTTGTGGTCGGGGTTTCTTATTTGGGGTTAATCCCTGATCGATTGAGTAACCTCTGACTAACCGAGTAACCCCTAACTGAGTAACCCTTGACCGATCGAGTAAGCCCTGACCTAGTAAGCCATGACCAATCGATCGAGTAACCCATGACCGACCGAGTAACCCCTGCTCAAGTAGCCCCTTTCACCCCAATATGTTAATTTAAGCAGGAGTAAGAACTGAGTAACCCCTGAATAAGTAACTCTTAACTAAGTAACCACTAAATAAGTAACCCTTGACCGAGTAACCCCTAACGGACCGAGTAACCCCTAAATAAATAACCACGGCCACACGATGTTGTTTTAGTTTAGTAAAATTAATTAATTTAGCAAAAATAAGTTCAAATCAATATAAATGAGTTTTAATCAGTAACAATCAGTTATTTTAAAGACAAATACAATAGAGAAACTATAAAAACAATTTAAGTTCCATAAGTAAAATAATTTCTGTTCAGGTAAAAATGTATCAGTATCATTGTATTCTGTCCTTATTTTTTAAATGCGTCCCTTGGTGATGCGCGGGGTTTTAAAAAGGTAAAATTGGTAATATTCAAGTTTTAGAAATTTGTTTGGTAGTAAAATAAAACTTTTTTTTTGTAGAGGTGGTAAAAGCCAATATGTGGTTACTAGAAGGTGGTAAAAGTCAAAATTTCCTAATTAAAAATATTTTTCAAACATCATGTGTTTTAACACATGTATAAACTTTACATAATTTTAAAACAAGTTTTATGGTAATAAAAGAAAATTGTCCAAAATCTTGAGTGGCAAGTGGGACCCATTTGAAAACACTAGTAGAAAAAACATTATGGGAAGCGGTTCAAAACCCCAAATGGGAAGCGGTTTTGAACCGCATGGGTTTAGGGGGCTTCGCAATTGCCATGTAAATGGCAAGCGGTTTAGAACCGCTTCCCATTTGGGGGGAATGGCAAGCGGTTTGGCGCCAAAACCGCTTCCCATTTGTATTTTTTTTTTTTTAATAATATATATAATAATTAATAATAATAATAATAATATTAGTGACCCGTTTTGATATGCACATTAATCCAGTTTTTTAAAAATTATTATTATTATTAATATTATTATTAATTAATATTAATAATTAATAATAATTAATTAAAAATATTACAAATTTTGGAATAATAATAATTCAATAACAATAAAATGCATAATAATAATAACATATATAAAACTCATAAATAATGTATAGTACTAATTACAAATAAGTAATATAATGTACATATGGATTTACTACATACTAAAAATAAAAACTCAATCAAATTCATTATCTAACTAACACATATATATTATATATTCTACCTAGATGCCATCAAATGTCACAAAAAAAGCCCACATGTCGCGAATTTCATCAACTTCTTCCTTTGTCAAAGGGCCTTCCCTTTGAATCTTACAAACCTTTGAAAAGAAAAAAATACCAAACATTAAACATCATTCATATATTACATAAAATTCAAACTAATAATTAAAAAATAATAATATATATATGTTAAATATTTCAAACATCATTCTAACTTGCCCGATTTAGCATTCAACGAATTAAGTTTTAGGACGGCTTTTACCAATTTGCCCGTTTTCTACATTTCTTATCTAATGAGCTATTTATCTATCATAACATGTCAACTACAACTATTCTTAGGTGTCTAATGTTTGAAATCATAGCAAATTAGCATTCTTCTAAGTTTTAGGACGGCTTTTACCAAAAATCGCCTATTTGACTTCTAACTTGCCCGATTTCTACATTTCTTATCTAATGAGCAATTTCTTTATCATAACATGTCAATTATAACTAGTCTTAGGTGTCTAATGTTTGAAATCATAGCAAATTAGCATTCTTCTAATTTTTAGGACGACTTTTACCAAAAATCGCCTATTTCACTACTACTTTGCCCGTTTTCTACATTTCTTATCTAATGAGCAATTTCTTTATCATAACATGTCAATTATAACTGGTCTTAGGTGTCTAATGTTTGAAATCATAGCAAATTAGCATTCTTCTAATTTTTAGGACGGCTTTTTACCAAAAATCGCCTATTTCACTACTACTTTGCCCGTTTTCTACATTTCTTATCGAATGAGCTATTTATCTATCATAACATGTCAATGACAACTAGTCTTAGGTGTCTAATGTTTTAAATCATAGCAAAAGATCATTTTACTCAGTTTTAGAACGACCATTACCCAAAATCGCCTATTCCACTTCTACTTGCCCATTTTTTTTACATTTTTTTCCGTTTGGAATTTTTTTTCACAAACATTTCCCATAATACACTAACAATGCAAGTACGTAAAAATTACACAAAATTGCATGAACGGCTCGGTTTCTTGAACGGATGCTGCCTGGGCTGCTGCAGGAGAAGGCAGTTGCCTGGTGGCTGCTGCAGCTGCCTTGGCAGCTTCCTGGTGGCTGCAGGAGCTGCCTTGGCAGCTGCCTGGTGGCTGCTGCAGCTGCCTTGGCAGCTTCCTGGTGGCTGCAGGAGCTGCCTTGGCAGCTGCCTGGTGGCTGTTGCAGCTGCCTTGGAAGATGCCTGGTGGCTGTTGCAGCTGCCTGGCAGCTGTTGCAGTTTGGTGGTTGGCTGCTTGCAGCTGCCTGACATAACCCGAGGCTGTTGCCTCGGGTGCTCACTTTCCCAATTTCTACATTTCTTACCTAATGAGCAATTTCATTATCATAACATGTCAATTGTAACTAGTCTTACGTGTCTAATGTTTGAAATCATTGCAAATTACCATTATAATAAGTTTTAGGACGGCTTTTACCCGAAATCGCCTATTTCACTACTACGTTGCCCAATTTCTACATTTCTTATCTAATGAGCTATTTCTTTATCATAACATGTCAATTACAACTTGTCTTAGGTGTCTAATGTTTGGAATCATAGCAAATTATCATTATACTTAGTTTTAGGACGACTTTTACCCGAAATCGAATCGCAAAAAAGTAAAAACAAGTACCTCCTCAATGTGTTGGGCTTCAGTGCACCTATTGACTATGTCATGCATAAACCTCATCACGTATAGGGCACAGTCAACGCCTTTGTCTTGTTGCGCACACTAAAATGACACAAAGTTAAAATAGTCATGCTATGATAAAACTCAAGGCAATTTTATTAAATAAATCAATATATCAAGGCTTTACCTTCGCATATTTCCACGTGGGACCCGCAACTGAACGACAATTCAACTTCTTCATAACACTTCAAAAAAATTAAAAACAAACGATTTAGGAACATAGCCACTCAATCACTTAGGTGATGATACAAAACAAAATATATAAAAAGGTATGTACCTATTCAATAGGTTATTCACTAGTAACTTCCTTGGTGGCCATATACGAGCCGAGTCAAAGTAGTAGATTGTGTTATTGGAAACACAAATCACCATAAGGCTCCAATGTAGACTACATGTATATTAAAGCAAATATCAATCCATCAATTGTTATGCATCAACATCTATACTTAACAAACAAATTAAGAGTGACATATTTAAACTTACTCCTCAAAACAAGGGGCTAATAAGAACTTGTTTCCCGCACGCATTGATTCTCTAATACCCCGCTCAAAGTAATCTATCACATCACGAGGGTTATGCAAGCCTTTGGTTACGGAGGTCTGCTCGGGGCATAACCACCCAACTGCTGCTTCACCATCGGGTTTACTAGCAAGGAGCTCCTGTAGTGACCTTCAAGAAAGTAATGTGTGCAAGTAGTTACTAGTTGCATTGTTTTGGTACGAAAATATCAAAAATACAATATGTTTAGAAATAGTCTCGTTAATTTACCTCATGAATGTTTGAATGATGGAAATGTTAAGCATGGAACCGGTTAGAAATTCCGTCACATCCTCTCTAGAAATGTATGCGATCGAATCCTCATCATAGTGGAACAATGCCTTAGGCAAGTTCACTTCAATATGTGTACCCGTAGGCAACTCACTAACACGGTTGTGAAGAAAAGTACACGCTTTCGAAAGCGACCTAAGGACTTTGGCTTCTACTAGTGGAGTACATGAATCTCTCGAACTCTTCTTCGACACTTGTCCTTGTTCCATCTTCGGAGGACCTTCTTCCTTGGATTTTTGCTTCTCCACCTTCTTCCTTTTAGCGGAATGAATTTTCATAGTAATCTAGTAGCATAAAAAAACATGGTCATTGCACAAAGCACATGTTAATCTAGTTACATACAAGTAGTTACATACAAGTATTGTTTACTTACCCCTCCTACCAACCTCAACCGATCATGTGGCCATTGCACAAAGCTCCCGGTCGCGTCATGCAGCTTAAAAAAATCATATTCCTCTCTAGGCACCGGTAGTGGTAAGTCCTCAAACCCAGCAACTATAGAATCGATCCCGACTGAGATGTAATGGGTGCTAGTATTAGACTTAAAATGCACCTTGTCAAAAGGTTGTGCACTACCATACCCCACCAACTGCAACTGTCCACCGGTTGTTTCCCCGGGGTGAAGAAGCTCACAAGGCGTCTCTTCCTACATATTTGGTTAGGAGTTAGGACATAAGTTAAGAAATAAAAAACGAAAGCCTAACATAAGAAAAGCTGATTACGTAGTGAAGTTCACCTTAACATCTGGGAAAGGTTCATGCATCGGATTTGATCTCTTCAGTGACTCTGCATCCCCAGGACTTGGATCCTGCAAAAGTAAAATAATTAAACATGAAAACGACCTCATTAGACGAACTTCATATGACGTAATTCGTCCTTGTACTAAAATTACCTCTCTCTCAACTACTGGATCGTCCTCGGGGCCTCCTGGGTGACTACATGAGTCTACTGGGGTACTCGTGGGAAATGGAAAAGGTGGCAAGTTCATGTGCTTCAGAATGGCATTGAATTGACTTTGCATCTGTTCTTGCAGCTCCGCGCGTATCTCCGCCTTAATTGATTCCTTTTCCTTCTCATCAATCCGATGTGGCGAATTAACACTTGATTTGCTTTTTGCTGATTTGGTGTATTCTGAACCTATCACCTTCTCCCACCCTAGTTGTTTCCCGCCAAAATCAATTACTCGCCAGGGTGGTATGGTTTTCCCAAAGCTAAGGTGAAAGGATCATGTTCGATGCTTGGAGTCAGCTTGCCTTCAATCACTTCCGAAGTATGCTCGAGCTTTAACAACACAAAAAATTTTCAGATCTTAGTACAATGTACTTGACAAGGAAATATAATTAATAAGTAGAAAAATTTGCTTACAAGTGCATCTGCTACTAATTTCTTATCCGGTTGCATGACATACTTGCCGGTTTCCTTGTCCATCCCATGCATAGCACACCACCAGTCGATTGCACGATTAACCAAAGTTGTGGCCGTGGAAGAAAGTGGTTTATCAGTTGATGACATTATGGATTTGGGGTATAGACCCGCTTTGACCCACTTTGGTCTTGACTCCGCAAAGGTCTTACAACCCATATGATGGTTATACAATTTCTTTCCGGCATTGATTCTAGCTTGTTCGCTTTTTTCCTACACATTCAGAAATATATGTTAGCATCAGTCATTGTAAGAAACTAAATATGAGTAGCCGACTCTATTGATAAATAAAAACATACAAGTGCGGCCCTAGTGGAAGATTTTTTCACAAACTTCTCCCAATCATCCACCGTTATTTGTGGATATAAATCCCACGGTTTCTTATCAGGTTTCTCTTCTTCTCCATCTGCAGGCACATTTTTCTTTGGTCTTCTCTTTCTTCTCTTATGGATCCATCTCGTCCTCAAGTAACTCTTGAAGTTTTTGAATCTCTCCTGTACAAAAGCTTCAAAGACTTTTCTCTTGGCCGACTCATCAGGAATATGGAACATACTCTGTAATTGGCGCAAACATCCACGTTAGGCAAGAGAAAAAAAATGAAAAAAAAATGGAAAAAAAAACCCGAGAATCGGGCAAGGCAGCAGTCGAGGCAGCTGCACCAGCCCAGGCAGCTGCACCAGCCCAGGCAGCTGCAGCACCCAGGCAGCTGCCCCAGCCCAGGCAGCTGCAGCACCCAGGCAGCTGCCCAGGCCAGCTGCAGCACCCAGGCAGCAACCCAGGCAGCTGCAGCACTCAGGCTGCTGCCCAGGCAATTGCAGCACCCAGGCTGCTGCCCCGGGAAGCTGCGGCACCCAGGCTGCAGCCCAGGCCAGCTGCAGCACCCAGGCTGCTGCCCAGGCCAGCTGCAGCACCCAGGCTGCTGCCCCAGGCAGCTGCAGCACCCAGGTAGCTGCCGGCTGCAGCCCTCGGGTTAGGCCAGGGTTTTTTTTTTTTTTTTTTGACATATATGAATTTAAAATAAAAGTTTGATTGAAATAAATACTTACCATAGTATCGTCCCAAAATGTTTGAAGCAACCCGTGAGGTATCTCGGCAAACTCAAGTGTGATTGGTATTTTACGAGTTACAATGCCAACTTGACTAGAAAATTTGTCGCGCCATTGGCCAGTAGGTTGACCTAACTCATCAAACTCAAGCACCATAGGAACGCCGGGTTTCTTGAAAGCTTTAGTTGCACCCCTACTCCTTCTGTTCACCGGTGGCTTTACCCCTCCTCCACCACTGGTTTTTTTCACTTGCCTTTGCATTTGAGTTTCACAATGTGAATCACCTACAAATTCGGTAACCACATTATCATCAATAGGTGGGGCAGTTTCAGCTATACCCATGACATTGTACATGAGCCATGATGGTATCCACACTATTGACCCTTATGACATTATTACAATTGACACAAGGACAATAAAGGTAATTGACACCCGTTCTAAGCTGATACTGTGAAGCACTCTTGCAAAACTCTTGAACCCCATTAAAAAATTCCAATGTATCACGTCTACCATACATCCAACCGCGATCCATTGACGATTTAAATTGCCTTTAAACATACCAACACATTTCAAACAATGATAAATGTAACATATATTATGTAATCAAAGTACATAGCATATATATCATCCATAAATCGTAAAAATGAAGGCTCCCAAAAGGTCCTTATCACTCCAACCTAACCCATCCTTGAACGCCTAATCTCACTAGTGAATGTATGTCAACTTTTCAATTTTAAGGAAAATCCGGCAGCATTTCCCCCCAGTTCTCCAAGTACACGATGTAGGTAATAACTTACCTACATATGTACCCAGAGAACATGGTGAGAAAATGAGAAGCCCGAATATTCCTTAAAATCGAAAAAGAGACATACATTCACTACCTAAGTGAGATTAAACGTCCAAGAACAGTCCCAACTGGGGCCTATTCAAGACTTTCTCCTATTGAGAAAGACTCGAACGGGTATCTAGGCAAATGATGATGCAAGCATTCAATTATTATTTGCATTTATTTGACATTCAACAATAAACAAGTTCATTAATTTAAATAGGGCTAATAATTAAATTAACATACATACAAAATCAAACTAAGTTTACTTATATATATATATATTCATACATTGCAATTTACTAACCACATTTAACAAACTAAAATGTTAACTAATATATATTCTATTCATAAATTTCATTCAAAGCTACTCAAATTCAAACAATTTCATTCAAAGCTACATATGAAACTTGGATTAACTACTTGAAACCCTAACTTGAAATTTTGGAATACCAAACAATTAATACTAATTAATACATATGAAACTAAAATTTAGCAAGAACTCACCCTAATTTGAGAGTGAGAAAGACAAAGATTGAAGAATGCGTGCTTGGGCTCGACCCACCACCAGCCACCAGCAGCCTCGACCCACCACCAGCCACCAGCAGCCTCGAGCAACCACCAGCAGCAGCCTCGACCCACCACCAGCCACCAGCAGCCTCGACTCACCACCAGGAGCAGCCTCGACCCACGACCCTCCAAACGCAGCTTCAATTAATAGCCAAATAAAAAAAAAATTGAATATGAATGGAGTGGTGGTGGTGGTGGCCGGAATCTGAAGAAGTGAGAAGAGAGGTGAGGACGAGGGAGACAGAGAGGAGGAGTGAAGGCGGGAGACAGAGAGGAGGAGTGAAGTGAGAACGAAGAAGCTAAGTGAATGCGCTGAAATTTCAATTCGCAGGGAGGAGAAGAAAGGGTATCCCGCTTTTTTTTTAAAAAATGGCCAGCGGTTTGGCCTTGAACCGCTTGCCAATTTAACTAATGGTAAGCGGTTCAAGGCCAAACCGCTGGCCATTAGTTAAAAGGCAAGCGGTTCGCGCCAAAATCGCTTGCCATTACACTTCCCTCTTTTTTTTTATTTTTTTATTAATCTAATAAGAAGCGGATTTTGTAAACCGCTTGCCTATAACCGCTTCCCATCACATTTATTCTACTAGTAAAGGAAAAGTTGTAGCTAACAATTGGACTGGAAATGGATGTAGCTTGAGAATATGATGTGGCGTGTCAAGCAACAATGTAAATTAGCTAACTGCAGGAGTTGCTTTAAATTACCTTAATATATAATTCAAAATATCTTTTTTTTAAAATTTCAAAAGTTTAAATTCAAAATTAAAGAATATATTATTCAAGTAAAAATAATAAGATTTGTATTATTACTAATATCTAAAGAACATGTTTAATTTATATATTAAAGAACATTTTTTATAATGTAAAGAACAAAATGTTCAGACTCATAGAATATATTTCATTCCAACTAGAAAATGATAAAAGAACATTATCAATAATGAAGAACATCATCTCAACATAAGTAAATAACACAAATTCAAGAAAAATAGTTAAAAATAAGTTGTAAAAATTACCTTTTCTCTCAACAACAAGTTCGTTAGTTACATCTTTCAATAAAAGATTCATCAGAACAATAAAATCAACTCAATAAAAACATTGACTCATTTCAAAAATTCAGAAAATACCATGGTTCTATATATAAACTCAAAATTTTCCTCTAAACCAAAAAAAAAAAAAGAAAAACAAAATTCCATTTACTTATTTAATATGAAATGTAAATAATAAATCAATTTCATAAATCAAGGAATATAAATTTCATCCTTTTAATGAAGGAGGTAATCATTTTAAATTTTTTACTCGTGTACTTTATATTTGTACACAATCTTCTTATTGCGTTTTTAAAATTCTTATATTTAACCGGGTGTACCATGAACATGTTACACCCCCAAATCTCCCTCTACGGAAATACCAGTATATTACGAATAATTATACCGTAAAGACAGACTTGGGTGTATTACCGCCGCGTGATTACGCAAGGCTACTCAAAATACTTAACTCAATAACAAACTTGCAGCGGAAACTTAACTTTCTTTTATTAATACTTATAAAAATAGTAACATTATTATGTACTGAAAATAAAGACAAGACCTACATCTCTAAACAAGGTGAAGCAAATCCCAGGACTCCCATATGCTCATTCATGACTCCACCTGAAAATATTCAACACTGCTTACCATTACGGTAAACAAGCCGAACCAAAACAAATTGAAAATACGGATTAGCAAAATATGCTAAGTACGATAAGTGCAAGATAATGTAAACTCAATTTATTTGCAAACATACTTTTTAAATCAATTCCAATAATTAATCCAATAATTTCAAACTCATTATTCCAAAACTGATTCCAATGATTCATTATTCAAAATAATATTTTATAAAACCAATTCCTTTATTAAGAACCAATTCCTTTTAATCAAATTCCTCACCCAGTGTGCACACCCCCCAAGCTAGTCTCCTTATATTACAAGTCTATTCTTGAGGAAAGACCGGTCATACAAAGTCCAAGGCCTTATCAATAAACCAAATCGGCCGCATAGTGTAGTAGTAGTAGTAGTAGTGGTAGTGGTAGTGGTAGTGGTAGTGGTAGTGGTAGTGGTAGTAGTAGTGGTAGTAGTAGTAGTAGTAGTAGTAGTAGTAGTAGTAGTAGGGTGACCAAGACCATTGCGCTTATGGATAAGGTTGCTACGCTGGATGATCCTCAATGATCCTCAATGTGAGCTATTGTTACTTAGGGCTTGTACCGGAGTTTCTAAACTCTACTTTGCGTTGCGTACTTGTCCCCCTAGTACTTTTGAGGCGGCTCAGCGCACTTTTGACGAGGCTCTTCGATCTTCTTTTGAGCGTATTGTTACTGCTTCAGGACCTGGGTTTGGCGATTGGCACTGGCGGCTTGCCACTTTACCATTTGCGTTTAAAGGGCTTGGTGTTTATTCTGCAGGTGATGTTCGACATTATGCTTTTCTTGCTTCTCGGTTACAGTCTACTGGGTTGCAAACAAAGCTTCTACGACATGATGACATTGTTGGTCATGGTCGAGCTTTTGAAGACGCTTTGAGTCTGTTTAATGGGCGGTGGAGTCTGATTTTTTAAGTAATCCTAGTGAGGCCGCTGCCCCAAAACTCATGAAGAAATTGGCAGATATATATTTCACGAAGGTTACCGATTCTGCAGAATCCACCTTTTCATTATCCCCTCGTCTATCAGCATTGTGGAAATCTCAGCAGGGAGATCACACGTCTTCTTGGCTTCGGGCCGTTTCTATTTCAGGATTGGGTCAGACTATGAATGCAAAGACTTATCGATGTGTATTATGCTACCGATTGGGTGTTCCGTTGTTCTCTTCCTCGACACCGTGTTCTGCTTGTTCGAGGGTTTTTCCAGGGGATATTTTTGGCGATCACGCGGTGTCGTGTGCTGGTATCGTGGGTATTAAACATAGACATAATGTTGTTCGGGATACCCTAGTTGATGTTTGCTATCGTTCTGGGATTTCAGCAAGGAAAGAGGTTGATATTGGGTTGTCTGGAGGGAACGATGAGGCTCTCAGACCTGCTGATGTGTTACTTTATTCTTGGGATCGTGGTCGCGATGTCTGTTTTGACACAGTCAGGGCTATCTGACTTTATTCTTGGACGGGTTGTGGCTGATGCAGCTCAGCGGAAGCGGGGTAAGTATGAGGCTTGTTGTCAGGTGATTGGATATGGGTTCATTCCCTTCTCCTTTTCTTCGTTTGGTGAATTAGAGAAGGAGGTTGTTGCGTTGCTTAAGCGAATTCAGAGGTTCTCGACGACGCAAGACATTGGAGCACGTGCTGCAACTCATATTTTTACTAGGGTAGGCTTTGCTATAGCTAGAGGAGTGGGGGCCCAGATTGTATCTCGGCTTCCCACTAATTTATTGTAGGTTGTATGACTTTTTGTTTTTGAGATATAATAATAATAATAATAATAATAATAATAATAATAATAATAATAATAATAATAATAATAATAATAATAATTTAATGGTTCAATAAATCCTTTTAATATTCAATAATTCCAATATAATTCAAATTCCTTTTTAATAATTCCACATACTTTCAAAATCTAAACCTTTTAAATAAATACTTGAGAATAAAATCTCATATTAATAACTTTTCAAAATCAATAACTCTTCCTTGAAAAACCTTTTATTTAATTCAGCAAACCTTTTAAAATCAAAGTATTTATTTGATAAGTAATTCAAACCATTCAAAACATGATTTAAAAATCAATCATTCAAAAATACTTTTATTAAAACAAATATTAAAATCAATACCTCCAAAAATAATTTATTTCAAAATCATAGTTCAAATCAATTTAATTTAATCACTAATCAAATCATGTAAAACATGTTATTCAAACCAACCACTTTCAAAGTTATCTAGCCACCTAAACGTACCTTGATCCTTTCTAGCAAAACCACACAAAAAGAACCTCAAGAACCTTGATTCCGAATATCAATCAATACTTCGCACTATCAAAGTTCAATCACGAATACACCTTGCAAATAATACAACTATAAGGTTATCACAACATAAACTCAAATCTAATGTGCATGGACTATAAAAATATTTTAAAATAATACTTTAATATAAAATTATAGCTTTGAAATAGGTATTTATATTTTTATAAAATTAACCATGAAGAAGATAAAAGGAATAATATTAAAGAGAATTGAATTTTCGTTGGAAAGAATAGGCAGAACTTGCAGAGGCCATAACTCCTTCAATATAACTCCGAATTGGGTGATTCTTGAGCCTAACCTCAAGGAATTTTTGAGAGAAACAATCTCCCGTGAAACATCAATACCACAAAAACTGACAATAAGTTCCCTCCATGCGCCACGTAGTTTCCTCCAAATTACGTCACGTCACTTCGCTAACAATTCATGACGCCACGTCAATTCACAAACACTTGATGGCACCACGTCACCTACCCAACATCACAACATGCCACATCATCACTAATATAAAAAATATATGAAGATAAGAGGATTCAAACCCCAAACCACTTACAAAAAAATTGACTATTTAGCCATCTAAGCTAATTATCAAACATGTTACACATATGAAAATGAAATATATATATATATAAATATATATATATATATATATATATATATATATATATATATATATATATATATATATATATATATATATATATATATATATATATATATATATATATAAAACACATGGTATAATTATTTTTTTAAAAAAAACACATATTCATTCAAAGAAAACTAAATCATATATTACAATGTATATTAATGATCAGTTAGTTTCATGTAGTAATTCGGGGCATCTCCCTGGGCCCAAATGAGAAGATAAACTGGATGATTTGTGTAAAAAGAGGAGAAAAAAAGTATGAAAAGGTTTAGGGAAAATAAGAAGAGAATTGGGTTTTTGGTGTGAAGAATATGAGAGGTATGAAGGGGTATTTATAGGCTCATGAATGAGAGACTTATGGTAGGAGAATGTAGGAAGAATAATGGTAAAAATAATTAAGGAATTACTTGGAGAAGTAAATAAAGAAATATGGAAACTTTTGATATTAAGATGATTAAAAATAATATAATTTAGGAAAGTGTGTTTCTCATGAAAATAATATGGCAAAAGAGATTACTTGGGGGATAATCACAGATGAATTAAGGTAGGAAAATAAGATGATCAAATCTTTGTGAGATGGAAAATAGAAATTAAGGAAAATAAGAGATTTTAAGGAGATAATAAAAAAATACAATTTACAAAAATAAATCACCCAAAAATCCATCACGGTGGCCGAAAATTTGTGCTTTCATAAGCTCATATTTTCGGACCTCCCTTAATATATTTAGGGAAATAATTTTCTAGTTTTAAGGAATTAAAAATAATTGAGTAAATAAAATATATTGTATAAAATAATTATTTAAGAAAATACCAATTATTCACTAAATAAATTCACTAAGAAAATCAAATTTTCTACACTAAGAAAATTTGAATATCGTAGCTTATTATTTAGGAAATTTGGACCTCCTAATTAAATAATTAAAATATAATGTTTTGATTAGTTAAAATATCCGAAATATATATAAATAATCCGGTTTTTAAAATAAAATAAATGGATAATAAATCTTATCCAAAAAAATATAGAGTTTTAAAATACTTTTGGCGCCAAAATTCAAATAGTAAAATAAATTAGTAAAATACCCTTTTAAGAGAATACTAATTAATTAATTACTTAGAAATACGTTTCAAAAATATGGGGTATATTACACCATCAATTGTTGCTCACATGTGAAATTATAATTTACTTCAAGTCTAGTTCATAGTTGATTTCAACCCAAAAATTAAATAAAAAAATTTATATTACAACCAAATTGATTTCAATACAAATATACGACACAAAAATCCATACTAAAACCAAATAGTACATACAAAAATAAATCCATCTTACAATCCAAAAGTAGTACAAATAACATGTGGTAGCCTTTTAGATTAATAACGGTGTAGGCGTCGCTCGAAGTGCGCCTACGTTAAAAGCATGTGGTGAATATGCTTGACACTCATAGGAAGTGGGAATTGACATTACGATTAGGGACAACGATTAGGGACAAAGCAAAGTAGGGAGCCGCCAAAAAGTTTTTAAGGAACTTGTAAACCGTTCACGGATCATAAAAGGCAACCACGATAAAAGGGACAACGAAGGCAACAACAATTGACCCGTGAAGGTTACACCCCATTCATAATCCATGAGACTACTAACTCCATATGGTTCGGAACCACGAAAGGAGGATCAGGGATGATGGTACGAAGTGATTCATGGAGTCACATTCGCCCGTATTGGCCTCTACTCGATTCTTATAGTGAAAAGTGATTCCTACGATCTCAAAGGCATACAAACAAAGATTCAATTTGCTCCAAACTATCATTAAGCTAAATTGGTTTAATATTAATGCAACACATAATTCTAAAATATTGTGATCACTTGAATTAACAATAAGATTAAAAAGGAACCTAAACCGGTTGTCCAAATTATCTTATTAGGCGTGATTTTCAATTACATATTCCCTTTAACATGAAATATGGTGATCATAAAAAATATAATAGAATAAACATTAATATTGGAAGCAATTCAACAATAATTTGTTAGTCAAATCAAATATAAAATAACCTAATCATGATACTAGCAATATAAAATATAATAAGAGTAATTAAATTAATTAATTACTCACATTCTGCGCGTTCCTTTAAATTGCTACATCATGAATAAACTGTTAGTAACTTCAATAAAAAAATATAAAGTAAATGGAAACTAAATTAAATAAAGATAGATTTGATTTGGTCCAAACCCTCAGTTAATTATACCTTTCACGCCTTGGTTTAAATATAGAACTTTGGGTATTGTATGGACTCCTTGGAGTGCTTAAAGGAAGAAATAGTGACAGAATGGGGAGGCCAGTGTTTAGGGTAGAGAGGGAGAAGAGAATTATTTGATGATCAAGATTGTTGATGATTGGAAAAGGGGTGATATGAGCTCTATTTATAGAGAAACAAGAAGGGTCGAAAAAACAAGATAAGAACCGAATTAAATCGGAATAAAACTCGATAGACTGCAGTTTTTGCAATTTTGTTTTTATCATATCTTTTGATCCAAAAACGGAATAAGATGAATAAGATATCGTTGGAAAGATCTTGAAGTCTACTTTCTAACCCAATTAAAATCACATTAAAATATTTTGTAGAAAAAAATATATGGCCGAAATAGTGGGACGGTGTCAGTTTTGGATAGAGTTTGACATTTTATTCATATCTTTTCCGTTATAGCTCGGAATTGATATTATAATATATCATTGGAAATATAATTTCAAGGGCTATCCAACCATATAAAATTTGGATAAAAAATATGAGGCACGAAAATAATATCTGTCTATCTTTGAATGTCTTTCAATTCGAATAAAATTAGGACTTTCAAAAAAAGGAGTTTTATTCAATTTCAAACTATTTAATCTTATCTTTTCAAAAAGGATAATCAAGATCTTTTAGAAACTTATAGAAGTTTCTAATTAATCCTAATTTATTTAGAATTGGGATTAAATCATTTGGACCCTCCACATGATCATTGGGTCATAGGTAAGGTGGACTTAGGTTCGGTTTGGGCTCGGTTTAATATTTTGGCCATAACTTATTCTTTATAACTCGGATTTGGGCTTATAATATATCGTTGGAAAGCTATTTTAAATCCCCATCCAAATATTTAATCATTGGACCCATATTATGGACCAAAATAAATTGGATCAAACGTTTTTATAAAAAGGACACGAAATGAATGATTTTAAAGGACACGAAATGAATTATTTTGGGTTTAAAGGCACGAAAAGAGGAAAATAAGTTATGGTTTGGGGAAATGGGCTAGGAATTGGGTTGGTTTATGAAATGGAAATATGGATTTAAGCACTCCAAAAATTAAATACTCAACCCGACCAATAATGGCGGTGAAAGGTTGTTCATCATCGGGTTTGGTTTTGGGGAGACATTTTTTGGTGTCTATAGAAGCCCCCACTTTGACTGAGTTTGTAGAAACGTTAGTTTCGAAAACGATAGTCAAAGTAGTCGATAGGGACGGAGAATGATTTAAGACGTTCTGCGATCCTAAATCATTCTGTATACGCCGATACCTGCAGAAAAATGTTAGTTCTACAGATAAAAGAGTAAAGGGATAGAATGCGTATCTGACACCAGTGTATCGGTGACAAATGAGTTTGGTAGCTTCCTATGCTTGAAGGAATCCACCGGATGACGTATGTTGAAATGCTTTCCATGCTTGAGGAAAGCCGACAGATGAGTTTGGTAGCTTTCTAAGCCTGAAGAAACCTACCGGATGACACTTTCCATGCTTGAGGAAAGTCGACGTTTGAATTTGGTGTCATTCTATGCTTGAAGAATTCCACCGATAATGCCTTCCATGCTTGAGGAAAGTCGACTACTTGGCGGTTTTCTATACTTGAAGAAAAATCCACCGATAACGCTTTCCATGCTTGAGGAAAGCCGACTTGGCGGTTTTCTATGCTTGAAGAAATCCACCGGATAATACTTTCCATGCTTGAGGAAAGTCGACAGATGATGAGATTGCAAGTCTCTGTGTATCGAGAATCTTGCGTCATGAAATGATGGTGGTTCGATTGTCCCCGAACGTGGGCTGTAGATGGTCCGCTTGTCCCCGGACGTGGGCTGTAAATTGTTCGCTTGTCCCCGAATGTGGGTTGTAGATGGTCCTCTTGTCCCCGGACGTGGGCTGTAGATGGTCCGCTTGTCCCCGGACGTGGGCTGTAGATGGTCCGCTTGTCCCCGGACCCGCTTATCCCCAGATGTGAGCTGTAGATGGTCCGCTTGTCCCCGGACGTGGGCTGTAGATGGTCCGCTTGTCCCCGAACGTGGGCTGTAGATGGTCCGCTTGTCCCCGGACATGGGTTGTAGTTGGTTCGCTTGTCCCCGAACGTGGGTTGTAGATGAGACCTGCAAAAATAAATTTGCCAATGGACTCGTATATATTGTGATTGACTTGACCAAGTTTGACTTGATGTGACATGACATGTGTATGACTTGTGAGTGTGCGTGTGTATATGTGTGTGTGCAGACACAAGCAAACAAAGATGCAAAATCAAAAATTTTCCGTCAATTTTTGTCATGAGTGGATCGGAGGATACCGACTTTCTCCCGAAAAAGAAAGATGTGAAAACTGAACTTTTATTTTCGAACTTCCCTCGATGTGAAAATTTTGAAAAAGTTTTTTTAAACTTCCCCAAAAGAAAAGACGCGAATAAAAGGAAAGAAGTTTTGAACTTCCTCGTTGAGCAAGAAAAAAAGAATCGCATGGATTGAATTGCTTTTTTTTTTTTAAAGTAATGTATGCATGATGCATGTCCTTAGGCCAGGAGGCTAAGGACAATTACATCATGTGTCACGATGAATGAACTTAAGTCATGGAGCTAAGCATCATATATGGTGTAAAGAAGCGATCTTGAACGTCACTTAGGTCTGGAAGCTAAGCACGTATATAGATGAAGTGATTATGAACGTTGCTTAGGTCAAGGAGCTAAGAACTATATGCTTTGTATTATTACAAATCATTGATATAGAAATATTGCTCAGCACATTATGCGATGCATGAAGCAAAGAACATTGCTCAGGTCAAGAAGCTAAGCAAGTATACAATGTTTCTTCTGATGAATGTTGTCTTGAAAGATGATGAAGCATGCGCGATAGGGATACAAGATTTCATGATAAAGGGTTCCTAAGGGAAAGATGATATGGATATGTATGTGTGAAAGAAGTGTGTGAAAGTGATACTAAGGTGAGGCTGCAAAGGTTATGGTGATGGAAATATATGTGTGAAGAGTCAAAGATGATGACTCTTTAGGCTGGGTAAGCTAATGTGATGTGGGTTCAAGCCCCCAAGTCTAGCTCTAAATGGGTAGGGATATAGAGATAAGCATTGGATATTCTTTGACTCGATCATGCATAGATATGAATATGAATGTGGCCGCACCTCGATGTGAGGTTGCCTACCAGGCCGAACGTAGCTCTAACCGAACTTTGCACAAGTGTGTGCACACCTCAAAGAGGTCTTTCAAGGGTTGTAATGTGGATAAGTTGAAGGTTTAAAGAAGAAAGGGGTAAAAGGCTCAAGACCCGAGAGAAGCCCCCAAGATATGCAATTATGTATTAGACTTTGCAAGTTTATTTTCAACACATTTTTTTTTGCTTTGAATTTTTTTTTTCATTCTTTTGAATCAATGTAGGCAATCTCAGATCATGCGGTCCATCACTCCCTTAGCATTCATGTTTCTCAGGCACTATACCAAGCACTCGATGAGAGAAGCAATTTGATACATGTTCATATCAAAGACATTGGAACACTTGCCTTTAGACATTGTTTTATTGTTGTTTTGCTGCTTTTTTTTTTACTTGCTTTTAGAATGTTACACAAATTGCACATCTTCCAATTCCAGGGTTAAGTGAATGTGGGTTGAAAAAATGAAGGTCAAACGTTAGATGAGGCTCAAATTGGTTGACGAAGAAATGGATATGTGATTAAATGGTTGATGGGGAATGAATGGGTTGCAAAGGTGCCTCAAGTCATTGGTGTACCTTGTGTTCAGTTCAGAAATTGTTTTTTTTTTTTTTCCTTTTTTTTTTAGAATGACATGATCGAATGCAAAGGAAAGAAATGCTCATTGATGGAACATGGCATATAGACATAAGGATAAGAAGAACCTATGCTAGACTTATTAAGGGAAAAGGGATGAAACGAAAGAAGAGAAAAAAAATGAAATCTTGTATGGGAACTTGTCTTGTGCTTCGTCTTCATGGTTGCCTATGAATTACTTGTTACCACCAAGAGGTACACGAAGTTTGTTATTGCTGATGCTTTGATTGGAAGAAAAGAAGGAAGGAATGACGTTAGTTCCCCTTATTCTTCCAACTCTTAACTAGTGATTCTTGAACTCGAGTATTATGGAACAAAATGAGCTCACTTAATGCATTTTCTCAATACTCGAATTGGAAAGGAAGAGTGTATGAAATAATTTTGAAAACTGATGGGAAATACTCCACTCATTCCTATTACGACGGAAAGCGATGCATGCATGGTCCTAGTATACGATCATAAACAATATAGTGCATTACTCGAAGACAAAGTGTGTGCGATGACTCAACATGTGTATTAGGTAAGTTTATTAAGACTCATGGTATGATCGCATGGCTAGATATGAGGACGTTGTGAAAAACAAAGGACCCAATGACTAAATAGCACGGAAGACTAAAAGACAAACTAACTTGATTAATTTTGTCCAATTTTAATGTTTATGCTATTTACTAGGTGAAAACGGTCCATTGGCAATCGTTAGTCATAAATAAGATCAACCACAATCAAAGACAAAGAACACATGTTAATGTTAGCACAAAAATCGATCACAAGAAACTAGGAAGAGGACTTGAATTCTAGAAGAGTTAAGACTCATGGGTATAAAAAAAAAAACAAAATAAAATAAAATAAAATTTAATAATCCTATGTTATATGAGTTGACACGGATTAAAGGACTTGGCTAAGACTAGCTTGACACGATTTTTATTTTTTTTTTTTAAAAATAAAAATAAAATAAAAAAGGTAACGTTCAAAAGACACCTAAACTGGACAGGCTGTAGTATATTGGTTATAACTTTTGATCTGTGACTCTGATTAGGACGAAACCAGCTCTAAGTGAAATATAAAACTCGGGGCTACAGATCCATAGGTTACACGACACATAACTCTTTCTAGAACTCCGGCTATGACCAAAACAAGTTGACTCTTATGCAGTATACGGGAATAAAAATCCGGGTCACTCAAAAAAAAAAAAAAAATCTATGACTCGACTCTAAAAAAAATAAAAATAAAAAGGGTTTGATAAAAAAAATCAATAAAAAAAAATGCACATATAAGCATATCGTCACACATGATGCAATGAAGTTCGCAACCTAAAGTCAAGTTCTATGTTCGACTATGGTCAAGCTTTTGGGTATCAAAGGGTACCATGGTTAAGAGTTTGGACGCGTTAGCAAGGCAGCCTCCCTTGAGGGTGTATGCCAACGGGCGGCTCCGCGAGTTCGTGATGAAATCAAACTCGACTCCATGGTTTGGGTGGATTTAAAAACTCGGATGAACCCTTATTGCCATGAGCGTTTTCGGGTTGATAGAGCTTAAATTCTATGGGCTAGCCACATACGTAGAACACGTACTATTGTGGCAAAATAGGTAACCTAAAAAAAATCATATGCATATGTGACAATGCCAATTAAATCGCAGGAATACAATTCAAGAATCTTTCAAGTCTCATCCACTCATGTTAATTAAAAGCATGTGGTGAATATGATTGACACTCATAGGAAGTGTGAATTGACATTACGATTAGAGACAACGATTAGGGACAAAGCAAAGTAGGGAGCCGCCAACAAGTTTTTAAGGAACTTGTAAACCGTTCACGGATCATAAAAGGCAACCACGATAAAGGGACAACGAAGGCAACAACGATTGACCCGTGAAGGTTACACCCCATTCATAATCCATGAGATTACTAACTCCATATGGTTCGGAACCACGAAAGGAGGATCGGGGATGATGGTACGAAGTGAGTCATGGAGTCACATTCGCCCGTATTGGCCTCTACTCGATTCTTATAGTGAAAAGTGATTCCTGCGATCTCAAAGGCATACAAACAAAGATTCAATTTGCTCCAAACTATCATTAAGCTAAATTGGTTTAATATTAATGCAACACATAATTCTAAAATATTGTGATCACTTGAATTAATAACAAGATTAAAAAGGAACCTAAACCGGTTGTCCAAATTATCTTATTAGGCGTGATTTTCATTTACATATTCCCTTTAACATGAAATATGGTGATCATAAAAAATATAATAGAATAAACATTAATATTGGAAGCAATTCAACAATAATTTGTTAGTCAAATCAAATATAAAATAACCTAATCATGATACTAGCAATATAAAATAAAATAAGAGTAATTAAATTAATTAATTACTCACATTCTGCGCGTTCCTTTAAATTGCTACATCATGAATAAACTGTTAGTAACTTCAATAAAAAAAATATAAAGTAAATGGAAACTAAATTAAATAAATATAGATTTGATTTGGTCCAAACCCTCAGTTAATTATACCTTTCACGCCTTGGTTTAAGTATAGAACTTTGGGTATTGTATGGACTCCTTGGAGTGCTTAAAGGAAGAAATAGTGAAAGAATGGGGAGGCTAGTGTTTAGGCTAGAGAGGGAGAAGAGAATTATTTGATGATCAAGCTTGTTGATGATTGGAAAAGGGGTGATATGATCTATATTTATAGAGAAACAAGAAGGGTCGAAAAAACAAGATAAGAACCGAATTAAATCGGAATAAAACTCGATAGACTGCAGTTTTTGCGATTTTGTTTTTATCATATCTTTTGATCCAAAAATTGGAATAAGATGAATAAAATATCGTTGGAAAGATCTTGAAGTCTACTTTCTAACCCAATTAGAAAAAAATATATGGCCGAAATAGTGGGACGGTGTCAGTTTTGGATAGAGTTTGACATTTTATTCATATCTTTTCCGTTATAGCTCGGAATTGATATTATAATATATCATTGGAAAGATAATTTCAAGGGCTATCCAACCATATAAAATTTGGATAAAAAATATGAGGCACGAAAATAATATCTGTCTATCTTTGAATGTCTTTCAATTCGAATAAAATTAGGACTTTCAAAAAAAGGAGTTTTATTCAATTTCAAACTATTTAATCTTATCTTTTCAAAAAGGATAATCAAGATCTTTTAGAAACTTATAGAAGTTTTTAATTAATCCTAATTTTTTTAGAATTAGGATTAAATCATTTGGACCCTCCACATGATCATTGGGTCGTAGGTAAGGTGGGCTTAGGTTCGGTTTGGGCTCGGTTTAATATTTTGGCCATAACTTATTCTTTATAACTCGGATTTGGGCTTATAATATATCGTTCGAAAGCTATTTTAAATCCCCATCCAAATATTTAATCATTGGACCCATATTATGGACCAAAATAATTTGGATCAAACGTTTTTATAAAAAGGACACGAAATGAATGATTTTAAAGGACACGAAATGAATTATTTTGGGTTTAAAGGCACGAAAAGAGGAAAATAAGTTATGGTTTGGGGAAATGGGCTAGGAATTGGGTTGGTTTATGAAATGGAAATATGGATTTAAGCATTCCAAAAATTAAATACTCAACCCGACCAATAATGGCGGTGAAAGGTTGTTCATCATCGGGTTTGGTTTTGGGGAGACATTTTTTGGTGTCTACAAACGGTGATCTCATTTTTTGGGTATTATGTACAATGATTAAAAGTAACTAAAGTATAAGCATATGTTTATTTTATAATTTATAAATCATATATTCTATTACTTAGCTTATGATTTTTTTTAGCTTAATTGAGAAGCTTTGGGAAATTTTTTTAAAATTGGATGCACACATATAAAGTACAGTAAAAAAAAAAAGGTGAAATGACGTTTATGAAATGAGGTTAAGAGACCGGTTGTTAAATACTCCGTAACTGGTCTCTTTTGATTAAAAAAGAAAGTAGCGAGTGTGAATATGGAATAGTAGCATTTAAGAAACCGGTTATTCATAATAATCGAGCTCTTTGGTTGATTATTTTTTTCATTGGAATTCAATTAATTTTTTTGGGGTTGGTAATGCACGCGCAGCAGTGTGTACCAACGTGGCTCCGCCACTGTCGGGGTGTATGATGAAATTTTCAATTATGGAATCCATTCTTTCCAATATAAGAACTTTAAATTCACCTTTTTTTACAAGATTCTTTTAGTTCATCTTCTTCCTTTTTTTTTTTTTAATGAAATACATTCATATCATAAATTAGTATCACTTGCCCTTTAAAAATAGCAATATATTCAATAAAAAAGAGCGATTGGAAAAAAAATCTGAAAACAAATTTGTCTTACCCATGAAGTTTAATTGATTGATAAATCAATAACATAATACTAAAACAGACACCGGAAATGACACATGTCACTTCTAACTTTATTTTTTTTTATATCTTATTGATTGAAGACTTATTTAAGCCAATAAAATTTTACTCCGTATATATTTAATTTATATATTATAATTATAATTAAAGATTCAAATTACTAATATTAATATTATTGTTGTTTTTTTTTAAAATATATAATACAATCATATGGATTTAATGTATAATAGGAAATAAAAAAAAACAGTTATATTGCATCAAAGTTGCTTTAACACATAAATCTATAGCTATAGCTATATCAATCAATCAATAACTATATACTAAAAGACACAGCAGCAGTGACATGTGTCAAATCCTGGTGTGTCCTTAGTTTTATTATTGGAAAAATTGCCCGCAATAATCCCACCTTTGGGTCGTCCGCTAATAATAATCCGACCATTGGATTATTTTTAAATAATCTCACCTTTATACCTCTTCCGCTTTAAATGACCCTAACCGGTCACATAACTTGTTATTACAAGTTACTAGACACGTGTCAGTCTATGATTGGTAAAAAAATAAAAAAAAAATTCAAAAAAACCAGAATTTTTGTTTTTTTTTTTAAAAAAAAAAAAAAAAAAAACTGAAACCAGATTCCGGCAACCCTACCTCCCCTACCCAATTCCGGCAGCTCCACCTCCCCTACCCAATTCCGACCACCATCTCCCTTCCCCTCCCTCTCCCTCCCCGTTTCCGACCAGCCCTCCCCTCTCCCTCCCCGATTCCGTCAACCCCCACCCTCTCCCTCCCCGATTCCGACCAGCCCTCCCCTCTCCCTCCCCGATTCCGACCACCCCCTCCCTCTCCCTCCCCGTTTCCGACCATCCCTCCCCTCTCCCCTCCCCGATTCCGTCTCCCTCCCCCTCTCCCTCCCCTCTCCCTACCCGATTCCGTTTCTGACCAGCCCTCCCCTCCCTCCCCGATTCCGACCACCCCCTCCCTCTCCCTCCCAGTTTCCGACCACCCCCTCCCTCTCCCTCCCCAATTACGACCACCCCCTCCCTCTCCCTCACACCGCTGCAAATCCACCACGCACAAAACCACAACAACCTACCCAATTCCGGCTAAACAGGTGGTTTCGGTGGGCTAAAAGTGGGTAGAGGAGCTGGTTTTGGTGGGTGATCTAGGTTAGGCGAGGTGGTTTCGGTGGTGGGACTGCTGGAGAAGGTGGTTGTGGGTTTTTTTTTATTTTTTATTTTTTATTTTTCAATAATTTTTTTTATTAATTTTTTAACCAACTATGTGGTGACACATGTCCAAACAATTCCAAATTATAAATGGTAACTTGTTTAGCCGGTTTCAAGTCACTTGGGACCATTGGGAGCGGGAGAGTTATAAAGGTCGGATTATTAAAAAATAATCGATAGGTGGGATTATTTTGGGCGGATGAGGCAAAGATCGGATTATTCCGGGCAATTATAGTAGAGGATTTGATGTATCTTTCTAACATAAAACATATTGACAACTATAAACTTAAGCAAAAAAGTATAAAATGATATTCTGAACATAATTTTGTATGAACCTTTTTTTTTTAGGAAAAGACATATTATGTACTACAAATGTTTATTGAAACAAGATTATTTGATTTTTTAAAAAAATTATATAATAGAAGATAGTACAAGAATGAAATGCAAATATCAAATCAACTAATGATATTTTCTTGAATAATTTTTTATTAGAGTTTCAATCAATTAATACTCTATGGATACTTCAAAAATACTTGCCTTACAGATTATTCTTATTGTGATTTATTTTCAGCCATTTCTGTTGTTTTCAGCATTTAATTAGTATGAATATAACATATGAAAGTAAAAAAATTTAATATAGTGTTAATTTTTAAATTAGTTATGTAAATCACCGTGCATGTCACAGGACTTAACTTAGTAATATAATAAGGTGAAACCAGGAATAACATATGTCATCTCCTTTTATAAATAATTTCGGGCCAATTTTTTTTTTTTTTTTTTTTTTTTTTTTTTTTTTTTTTGCCAAAGCTTCCTAGAGAGTATTTTATACTATGCATGCAATGTTCTTGCCCTTAGTATTTGGTTATTATGTTCCATATATAAACATCCAACAAAATATTATTTGTTATGCAAGAGTATTTTCCTACATATAATTTTGTGACATAATAATTATTCTATTATTCTTGTATGTAATACTTCTACTATTTTCTTTAGTATGATATATTTTTTTTAGTAATTATGAATTTTTATCTTATTTTGCAATTTGATAATTATTGTAAATAAATATAATATTAAAGTAATAATAAATATTAAAAATTACCATGCACAGTACATAACCTAATCTAGTTTGATATAAACCACAGAGGTAGATTATGACAAGTATCTTTATAAATTAAAAGCTATAAAAAAATTTAATTTATAGAAAAAAAATGTTTTAGTTTTACTTAAAATTCTCTTATATACCGTCAAAAAGAAAATCTTCAATAATATTCAATAAATAAGATGTTCATCGTTTTCCTTAAGCATTTGATGATCATATTATTTAGGATATTATTTTAGAATTTATTTATTTATTTATTCTATACATTTTATTTAATAAAATGTATGTGATAAACTTATATAATTACTTGTTTTTTAATATATAATAAATAAAATTAAGACATTTATTAAATACTTGTATTACACATATAAATACTTATTAAATGTACTTTATATTAATAAAATACATACGTAATATAGTTTGCATATACTCTAAAAATACGGTTTTAGTTGTAATCTAAACTTGGGTAAACTTTTAAAAATTTATTAACGTACTAGCACTTATTTTTCATGAAAAAGGTAAAAATAGGATGTACAAAACATGTGCGTAATATATATAGACGGAGCTATTCTTACTTTCATTTAAATTATATATATTATATGAGTTGAGCTTACACCCCTAGCTACACATAGTAATTGGAACGTTACTAAATAAATATGCAAGAAATTACCAATAATGATTTTATTAGCTAGCTATGTCAAGTTAAAACTTTAGATTATGCTAAAAAAACTCAAATCTTAATTATCTTTATTTTATCATAACATTGAAAATTTGGAAGCTATTTGAATTTTCTTAATACTACCTTTGTTCTATATTATTTGCAACAATTAGATATTTTCTACTCACACTTTATGTTAAATCACTACAAAAAATATGAAGCAAAGGTAAAGCATATGCTTTTCATTCATTCGAATCTAAAGTATAGCATTAAAGGTAAATCAAATCGTTAAAAATTGCTCAACATATATTGTTGGGCCCGTATTATCACACGACCCATTGTACTTAGGGCACCAATCCAAGGCCAATAAATTAGCAAGAATACGCAAAACGGCTTGATAGAAATAAACAAGGAAAGCAGCATCAAGCATATTAATCAAGGAGATACTTGCCAAAGATACACCTACAGAGCAGGAAACAAGATAAATCAAGAAGATCTTATACATTTCAAAGATATTCTGAATATATTTGTAAACCCTAGAGATCCCTAGGTATAAATAAGAAGAATTAGACATTTTAACATTCATGTACGTTCGCATATACTTAAATATAAATAATTGGCTCTACTTTTATCTACGGAACTGCGTCCTTACCGAACAGGGAGGCTTATCCTTACTCAGTATTGTATCTCTAAACTCATATTCTTTATATAATTGAGTATTTACTTCTTACTTATTGATTACTTGTTGATTTATTATCGTTCTTAGTTATTTTATATGCTATTGGTAAAATTATTGTTATTACCCCTCAAACCTAGCAAATTCTTAGATACCCTTATTGAGATTTGCCTAAACAATTTGGCGCCCACCGTGGGGCTGATAATCAATTAACCTACCAATTCGCCAAAAAACCAAGACAAACACCATGACTGGGCAACCAGTACCTTTTACTATTGCCGAAATTAATGAAGGAATGAACGCATTCCGCCAAACTTTAGACCAGCAGAAAAGCCAAATTGAAACGCTGCTGGCTCAAAAGGTCCAAACTGAAGCCAAACTCACCAGCCTTACCAAACAAAATGAAGCCCTTCGCAGCCAAATACAATCAGTTGCATCTAAAACCGTTAACACCAGAAAGAGCACTGAAAGTATAGCCATGCAGCTCGACATGTCCGGAACCTTTCACACCCCTAACGAGGAAAAAGGATCTAACAACAGGGAAGCAACCCTGGATCTAGACTTTTTGGATGCAGGAACCCCCAAGAAGGACAGTTAGGAAGGAGCCGAAGAGGGAAAAGTAGAAAAGATGGTCAAGGAATACCTTAAGACAATCGAGGCCAAAATCGCCAAAATTCCTGGAATGCCGAAACCCATGGAAGAAGAGGCAACAGATGGCTATATAGAATCCCCATTCTCAGAAGAGATCGCCATGGTAGAGGTCCCAAAGAGGTTCAGCACGCCCAATATGACCATGTATGATGGAACAACAGACCCTGATGAGCATGTATCCCTTTACAAACAGAAGATGATGACAAGCTCAATTCCTAGAGACATCAGAGAGGCTATCATGTGCAAAGGCTTTGGAGCCACGCTATCAGGTCCAGCTCTAACTTGGTTCATTAATTTAGATAATGGGACAATTCGATCTTTTGCAGGAATGGTGAACCTATTCAAGGTCCAGTTTGCTAGCAGCAGAAAAATCGAAAAGCAGTCTTCAGATCTGTACCGTGTTGTGCAGAGACATGGTGAATCCTTGAGAGATTATCTTAACAGGTTCAATAGGGAGAAGATTGGAATACATAAGTGTGATTCTCCCACAACAGTCGAAGCGTTCAGAAGAGGATTTCTAGACCATAGTGAGCTCTACAAGGAGTTGACTAAATATCCCTGTACAACCTTTGAAGATGTGCAAGCCAAAGCTATGGCTCAAGTCAGATTTGAGGAAGAATGCATATGCAAGAAAGACTCCCGAGCCAGATTGCCAGTCAAGAAGGAACAACAATTTTCCTAGAAGGGATCATCGATTCAAGCCGTATCAGCGTTCCCGCTTTGATGAGGGAACAATCAATGCTGTTGAAGAAGAATTTTCTGATTGGAGGGAAGATCCTGAACTCCCACTTAAGTTACATGAGTATTGCTTCAACGTTAACCCTGCAGGAGTAATTAGGACCCTAAATAAGATGGGAGATACTATGCAGTGGCCCAGGAAGAGTGACAGGCCTGGAGAGAAGAAAGATCCGTCCAGATGGTGTGATTTCCATTCAGATATCGGTCACACCACTAATGAATGTGTTGCGCTCAGAAAGGAAGTTGCATACCTGCTTAAAAAGGGCTACCTCAAAGAGTTCCTGCTAGATAAATCTAAAGCTTCAGGAAGGGAAAGAGAATCTAAGCAAGGAGGTCCTCCTCCTCCGCCTCCAATTTTCAAAACCATCTGTTTCATATCAGGAGGATTAGAAGTATGTGGCTTAACGTATTCTGCAGCAAAGCGGCATGCAAAGGAGAGTAATAAGGATCAACCTGACAAGAGGGAGAAATCCAAGATAGACATTCCCATCATGTTCGAAGAAAGCGATGTACTAGAAGGCCATCATGACGGCCTAGTGATTTCACTCCCAATTGGAAACTGCATGATTAAACGAATCCTAGTGGACAATGGAAGCTCTGCAAACATCATCATGCTTGACACCCTGAAACATATGAACATAGACGAAAAGAACATCGTCAACAAGTCAACAATGTTAGTGGGATTCAGTGGGGAAACCAAGAAAACAAGTGGAGAGATTACATTGGCCACGTACGCAAAAGGAATCAACCTACAGGTCAAGTTCCTAGTGATTGACACTCTGTCTTCGTACAATATGATCTTATGCAGACCTTGGATACATGAGATGAAAGCCATCCCCTCTACATACCATCAAGTCATTAAGTTTCCTACTAGGTGGGGTATTCAAGAGATCAGAGGAGATCCTAAGGAAGCCAAGGAATGTTACAAGATCGCACTAAAAGCAACATCTGCAGAAAAGAGTTCAGCATAGTAATTAGAGGGTCAGCTGGGCCAAGAAAAGTTAAGCATAGCAGAGGAACAAGAAGCTACAGAAGTCCAGTTGAACCCCAAACATCCAGACCAAAAGGTCAGAATAGGATCAGAGTTGAAGTCAGAACTCAGACAACAAATATATGACTTCTTAGAAGAGGAAAAAGATGTATTCGCTTAGACCCATGAAGACATGAAAGGCATCTCTCCAGATGTAATTACTCACAAGTTGAATGTAGATCCACTACATGCACCAGTAAAGCAGAAGAGAAGGAAATTTGCGCAAAAAAGGAACAAGATTATTAATGAGGAAATCCAGATCTTATTAAAGACTGGAAAAATCAGAGAAGTAAAGTACCCAGAATGGCTTGCTAATGTAGTAGTAGTCAGAAAGAAGAACGGAAAATGGCGCATCTGTATAGACTTCACAGATATCAACAAGGCATGCCCAAAAGACCCGTTCCCTCTACCTCATATTGATGCCATGGTAGATGCCATAGCAGGGCATGAGTACTATCCTTCATGGACGCGTACAGTGGTTACAATCAAATCCTCATGCATAAGGATGACCAAGAGAAAACCGCTTTCATTACTAGTCAATAAGGAATATATTGCTACAAAGTAATGCCTTTTGGATTGAAGAACGCAGGAGCAACATATCAAAGGTTGGTGAACAAGATGTTTGAAGAGCAAATAGGAAATACAATAGAGGTCTACATAGACGACATGGTAGTAAAGTCCAAAAAGGCAGAAGATCACGTTAGAGACCTTAGAGAAGCATTTGCCATCCTGAAACAGTACGACATAAAGTTGAACCCCACAAAATGCACATTTGGAGTACAGTCAGGAAAGTTCCTGGGATACATGGTTACCCAAAGAGGAATAGAAGCCAGCCATACCAAGTCAAAGCCATCCTAGATCTAGAGCGACCAAAGTCGAAGAAGGAAGTACAAAGCTTAACAGGGAAAATCGCAGCATTGAATAGGTTCATTTCAAAATCTTCAGACAAGAACATAGCCTTTTACGAAGTATTGAAGAAGAATAAGGAATTCAAATGGGAACAGGAGCACGACGAAGCATTTCAAAAGCTGAAAGAATACTTGGCCAACCCATTGATTCTCTCTAAGCCTAAGGAAGGAGAGCCACTCCAGCTATACCTCGCAGTGTCTGAAGGGACGATCACTGCAGTCCTCACAAGAGAAGAAGACAAGGAGCAATTCCCAATCTACTACGTAAGCAAAACCCTACTCAGTGCGGAAACAAGGTATGCGTCATTAGAGAAGATCATTTTAGCCTTAGTTACTGCTTCAGTGAAGCTACGCCCATACTTTGAAAGCCACTCCATACGAGTACGCACCAACTAACCCATCAAAGCTATCATGAGAAAGCCAGAAATGTCAGGAAGGATGGAGAAATGGGCCTTACATTTGAGCAAGTACGATATACAGTACGAGCCCAGGACAGCAATCAAATCACAAGCCTTGGCAGACTTCGTAGCAGACTTCAACCCAACTCTTGAGGAAGAAGCGCAAAAAGAAGTATTGGCACTACAGGAACCAAAAGCTACACAAAAGTGGATACTCCACATAGATGGCGCAGCAAACATACGCGGAGTAGGCCTAGGAATAGTACTGACATCACCCCAAGGAGACAAGATAACATAAGCAATAAGGTGCAACTTCAAAGCCACCAATAGTGAAGCTGAATACGAAGTGCTGATCACAGGATTAACCGTTGCAAAGGACATGAAGGTACAACATCTAGAGGTAATTTCAGACTCCTTACTCATGGTAAATCAAGTCAACGGAGAATATGCATCAAAGGATGCCAGGATGGTAGCCTACCTGAAAGTCACAAAGAGGCTCATTAAAGAGTTCAAGGAATTCAAGATAGATCAAGTACCCAGAAACCTGAACACTGAAGCAAACGCACTAGCAAACTTGGGATCAAACATCAACCCAGAAGAATTTGGAGCTATCCCCCTAGTGCACGTACTTTCTCCAGCCATAGTGAAAGAATCGACTGTGAGCATATACAAAGTTCAAGAAAACCCCACAGAGAAAGAAAGCAGCAGCTGGACAACACCACTGAAAGAATACCTCTTGGACATGACGAAACCAACAGGGAAAGTAGCAGCTCAAGCACTTGCTCAAAAAGCCTCCAAGTATTGCCTAATCAGCAATGTACTCTTTAAGAAATCTGCAGCAGGCCCCTTCATACGATGCCTAGAAGTAAAGGAAGCACAACAAGTTTTACAGTATTTACACAGTGGAGAGTGTGGAAATCATTCTGGAGAAAGGAATTTAGCCAACAGAGCACTCAGAATGGGATACTACTGGCCCAGCATGAGAAAGGATGCAGCAGAATTCGCCAAGAAGTGCCTAGCATGCCAGAAGCACGCACCCTTGACGCACAGGCCATTAGAAGAGCTACACCCAACACTGACACCTTGGCCATTCATGAAGTGGGGAATGGATATAGTAAAGCTTCCTCCATCATCAGGACAAAGAGTATACTTCTTAGCAATGACAGACTATTTTTCAAAATGGATCGAAGCAGAAGCATACAAGGAAATCAAGGATAAGCACGTCATATCGTTTATAAAAAGAAACATCCTAAGTAGATTCGGGGTACCAGCAGAGATCATTACAGACAATGGATCCCAGTTCATCAACAATAAGACTACAAAGTTCTGTAAGGAATGGAACATCTCCCTCATCACATCCACACCTAGGTACCCACAGCCAAATGGACAGGCAAAATCAAGCAATAAAGTCCTCATAGGTAACATGAAGAAAAGGCTGGAAGGTGCAAAAGGGAAATGGGCAGACGAACTACCCAACATACTATGGGCAGACATGACAACCCCAAAAGGCGCTACAGGCCACACCCCATTCTCGTTGGTGTACGGATGTGAAGCAGTGATCCCAACAGAGGTAGAGGTCCCCACAACAAGATACGGGTTAATGACAGAAGAAAGGAATCAAGCAGAACTAATTCACAACCTAGACACAGTGGAAGAACTTAGAGAAGACGCAAGAATGAGAATGGCAGCATATCAGCAAGAAGTAGCAAGATCCTTCAACAAGAATGTCAGAACAAAAGTCTTCAAGTTGGGAGATTGGGTTCTCAGAAAGGTATACGAAAATACCAGGGAAGTGACGCAGGGAAATTAGCACCCAACTGGGAAGGACCTTACGAGATCATTAAGGTGGTAGGCAATGGAGCCTACAGACTCAGAAATGCAGAAGGAAAAGAGGTACAACGAAGCTGGAATGCAGCACACTTAAAGCTATATCATTTCTAAGGAGCGAAGGTACGTAGTTATCATTTCGATTTTATCTCTTTCTACAAAAAAAAAAAAAAGAAAAAAAAAAGAAAAAATAGAAAAGCATAAAAATCTCCAATAGCCAAAATCAGCACGAAAGGTACTCCTCTTTACTCACACTTTGTCAATTCAATTTGTGATCATTACGAGTACTGGCTTTGGCATCGGAGGGCCGTTGGGGAAACCCACGGCCACCCCTCACATTATTCTGTTTTGCAAGGAACAACACCTATACTGCTAGGCAAGAGCACAACAGGTCATCACAGGGCAAAGGTTAATCATCCTTGCAAAGAACAAACCAACTGTCCTCACAGAACAAGCAAACACATGTAAGCAACACTACATTCATATTACAACTGTAATACAACTGTAATACAACTGCAATACAACTGCAATACGACCGTAAGAAAGCAATGATACAGTAAGAAACATAAATACAGATTAACATAGCAAAAGAGGCAGAATTACTTAGTTGCAAAGCAACAAAACAGACAAATTATCCAGCTAAAAAAGTGTAGCACAAAGACAAAATAAAAATTATCCAACTGCACTATGGCAGTAAAAACAAACATCCTTCAAAGTTAACAAATTCTTTAAGGTGACACAACACCATTGAAACTAATTCTCATCCATGTTATCAGCAGGGACCACTTCCTCAGCAACAAGCTTCGTACTCTCCGGGACATCCCTGACCTCGGCGTTGTGAGGAGAATTCACTTCCTCATCAGCATAGCTCAGCAACAATGTGCCAGGAGCAGCAGTCCCTGCAGGAAATGCAACCTCAAAAGCAGCCTTATCAGCATCATAATCCCAGGCCTCATGCTTTCCTTGCTGAAACTCCTCCGTCATTTCAAGACGAGCTTTCCCAAAGTAATACGCTGCAGCATCAACAACCTCGTTTCTAGCCTCCTTCAAGGTCCTCTTCAGCCCATCACGTTCAGTAATGCATTCCCTATGTCTAGCACTTTCAGTCTTCAGAGCATCAGTAGCAGCCTTGTACTTGTCAGAAAGAGCATCACGTTCCTTCTTCATAGCCTCATACACTCGAGTAAACTCTGACACCTTGCCCAGTACGCCCAAACAAGACTGAAGGCTCTGCAAGATACAGAATCAAGTAAGAGATGCGCAATCCGATATAACCATGTTTATTAAATTTTTGTTTTTTTTTTCGGAGTATACCATACCTGGAAAGAGTGCACAGCAGCCTCTTGAGAAAGGTCACCGAAAGTCTGCGAGGACTGGCGATCCTTGAAGGATGGAAACAGTAGGGTATCCACATGCGGAGCCAAGGAATCAAAAGAGAAATCAGCAGCATCAACATCAATAGGTACCTCCAACATCCTCTTAAGGCCAGTGCGAGGTGGAGGTGGAGGAGGACCGATCTTTGGAGCTACCGTTTTAAGAGGAACAACCTTAGTAGTTTGAGGAGAGGAGCGATGTTTAAGGCGGCCTAAGAGAGAGGACGAGCTAAGAAGGTCATGAGACCTTAGTGACCTTGAAGTATCTACAAGGAAAATGGCAGAATTCAAAAGGGGATACAACAAGGAACATAATAAACAAATACAACAAGGAACTTAATAAACATATACAACAAGGAACATAACAAACATACTTAGCAAGGTACATAACCACCTTAGAAAGGACAAACAAATTGAGAACCAAGTAAATCATTAACAAGGGTGAAACACATTTGCAATAGGATACATCTACAGGAAACAACACAACAAAAATCACAAGCACATCAGAAAAAAGAAGAACATACCTTGAGACATAGTTGGGGCAACTTTCTGCTCAGAATCAGAATCGTCCAAGGACTTGATCTGGATAACCGCTTCTGACTGCGTCAATTTGATGAAAGATCTCTCGTCTGCACTCAACTCGTACAACTTGTCTATCAGGGACGGAGACTGAGAACGCTGCTTCAATTTACTCACTGCAACCATCAAGCAAATAAGCCAAAATCAACAAAGAAGGAGAGCAAAACACAAGAAAATGAGAAAACAAAATACCTTCAGCCTCAACAGTGTTAATAAAAAAGTCACAATCACCACCCAACGAATCAATCCTCACAAAGAAGAACTTGTGATACCACTTCTTGTCAAACGCCTTCTCCAAGTCAGTCACCAAAGGACCAACACCATCCTTCAAACGAAGACCTACCCGACCCTTACCACTGGTCCTAATAGTATAAGGATAACACAAATCCCTCACATCAAGTTCTAAACCCAATTTCGCACTCAGCAAATCCAAAATTCTCAAAACCCTCCAAGTTTGGGGCAATAATTGACAAGGTGAAACCCTAACCCTAGAGAGAAATTGACGAACAAGAGGAGAAAAAGGGAAAGTATGCCCAATTGCAAAGGGATACTCAAAGAAGCACACCCAACCAGGGGCAGTCCAGTCAGCCCTCTCCCTAGAAGATGGGATTTTCACCACAACCCCATCAGGGAATCGCGCAACAGCAGCGATGCTCTGAATTTCTTCTTTCGTTGTGGTGGAAGGATAAACATCCTTAGCAGGGAATACTTTTTGCGCCACCAAAGACGGCTTCTTCACACCCTCATCCGCCTCAACAAACACCACTTTTACATGATCACCCATCACAAAACAAAAAGAAAACAACGAAGTAAAGAAATAGAGGAAACAGAGAAGAGAGAGAAAATACCTGGTGAAAACTAAAATTGGGGAAAAGCAATGAAGTGATTAGACAAGAGCCTGCACACCCAATAAATACCAAAAAAAAGAAATAAACCGCCGTAAACGGTTATCGAGGAAGTTGTTTTAAAACTGCCATCACGTTTCCCATTTTGCTAACCGTTGAAATAATTTCTGAAAAATTCAAAATCTTTCCAACGGCTTTTTAGGTAATTTTTACTTCCAAATACTTGAAAATAAAAATTAGGGGCAATTGTTGGGCCCGTATTATCACACAACCCATTGTACTTAGGGCACCAATCCAAGGCCAATAAATCAGCAAGAATACGCAAAACGGCTTGATTGAAATAAACAAGGAAAGCAGCATCAAACATATCAATCAAGGAAATACTTGCAAAAGTTACACCTATAGAGCAGGAAACAAGATAAATCAAGAACATCTTATACATTTCAAAGATATTCTGAATATATTTGTAAACCCTAGAGATCCCTAGGTATAAATAAGAAGAATTAGACATTTTAACATTCATGTACGTTCGCATATACTTAAATATAAACAATTGGCTCTACTTTTATCTACAGAACTGCGTCCTTACTGAACAGGGAGGCCTATCCTTACTCAGTATTGTATCTCTAAACTCATATTCTTTATATAATTGAGTATTTACTGCTTACTTATTGATTACTTGTTGATTTATTATCGTTCTTAGTTATTTTATATGCTGTTGGTAGAATGATTGTTATTACCCCTCAAACCTAGCAAATTCTTAGATACCCTTATTGAGATTTGCCTAAACATATATCAAATTAATTAATCTAATATTTTGAATATTAAAAAATGATATGGAGTAAAGACAACCCTGATTATACTAGTGTAAAAATGTAGCCAAAAAGGTGAAAGAACAAATAATTAATTATAAGCCACTGAATCATGCACACTTAATTTCAGAAATTAGAAGTTTTAGTTAATGCTTTGCGTAACATTACAACATGCTATCAATGACTACTCTTGTTCATGAAAAAACACTTGTTCATGAAAAAACAAAAGACCTACATATATAACCTACTCGAGTACATATACATTTATAACCTACTAAGCCTAATAAAGTCCTAATACTCAGTAGTTAGTTAATGCTCTATTTACTTGCACTGTAGTGAATAGATTAATACTAGACGTATAACGCCTATATTTTGTCTTTGCAAATAGGAGGGTGTAGACACTACTTTCAGCCTCTTGTCCCGATAGGAATTGCGATGATGTTACAAAAAATCATTCTTCATGCTAGATCAAAGTTAAAGTGTTTATGGACTATGAAATGCACTATGAAGTAAGTCAAAACCTATATTTGAGACCAAGTTATCTTAGAGCCTTTTCCGATTAATAATTAGGCCTAAAACGTGCTCATACATGTTTAAACTTAATTAGTAACTGTAGACACTCAATTGTGTCTCCCTAAAAACCAAACCTAGTGATGAATACATTTCACGTCGCTTGATTATCGAATGAGGTGAAAGTGTGAAAAGTCTTGTCATGTGTTAGTTTTAATAAAAATGAGAGTTACAAGGTGTTTTGGGTGTTTTTGTCCCTCGGGAGAGTTACAGCTCAGAGACTGGTTACGCGCGGCCTGTACCTGCAAAACAACGGAGACTCCGGGTGGTTGGAGCTCCGCCTCCGACGATCCAGTTAGTACTTAAAGAATAGCAGGAGAAAGTGCGGGAAAAGAGGTGAGATCTTCTCGGATTCCAAGATCAGGGGATTATCTGATGTAAGAGAATGTAGGGTATGCTGTAATAAATGTAGATCTCCCAAAAATGGGGGGGGGGAATCTCCCTATTTATAGGGTCATTGGGAAATGTGCCCATAATTAGGTCATTCCAACCAAATCATTCTGGGCTGCGCCACATTGCGACTTTCTCGGGATTTGGGCAATTGAAGGCCGCTTTTTCCTCCCAAGTTCTAGGGGGGACAAGTGTCAGATTGAGAATAGCCCAATAAGGACCAATCAGGATATGACACGTGTCAAGGCCTCATTTGGCCATGTGGCATGGGTAAAATTACAAAAAAACATTTGCCCTCACAGATGAGCATCGGAATTCCCCTGGCATCCGAATGCTAGGGGCATAATATGCTAGCACATGTGGCTAGCTTGCGCACCATCCCGAGCCAAGGGTGGCTGGCTGGTGAGTGCTAGTGCACCATGCATAGCAGCCGCAAGCATCACAAGGCTAGCAGCCCGCACATGGTGTGCGCGACATGCTAGCAGCAGCCCGCAACTCCAAGTACGGGGGCTAGGCTTCGGCTAGGCTACGGCTGGGCCTAAGGCACATGTAGTAGGGCCGAAGAAAATGGGAAGCAAGTAGGTGAGGGACATGTGGCACAAGGAGAGTATGGAGTGGAGAGCAAGTATGGTCCCCTACTCTCCAAGTGGTACTCACTTCCCTTTACATGTATTAGTGACACTTGTAGATTTATTATTAGTTTGCTTATTTATTTTAATTTAGCTTTAAAATAAATTGTGGAATTTCATGCTCCCACATTGATGGTATAGAAATTCCCACTCTCCCTTTGCCTATAATTACCTTTCTTGGGTTTTTGGGAAGAGTGTTTGAGTAGGAGTTCAATAGAGCATTGCATTAGAAAAAACTCTTAAACTCACATAATACTCGGGTTTTGGTTGGACCTCGCTAACCTCGAGGTAACGGAACTAAAAGTTGTTAGTTGTTTTTGCGGGTGGATCTCCGTCGGAGGCTCTCGTATTTTCGGGGCTAAGCTTCTCAAGTAAGAGCCCAATTTGTGGGGCGAAGCACGCGACAAAGATAAATTTCTTAATTTTCCCTTTTGTGTTTATTTATCCATTAGTGATATTATTTATTGCGAGCGTGATACTTGGCTCGAGTTTTTTTTCCGCGGTGAGTGGGACTCACCAAACCCCAACAACGGTATCGGAGCCTCGCTCGTTTATTTTTAATTATCATATTTTTCAAGGTATTTTTATGGCTTAATTTTTCTTGTTTTAAGTTGCTAATAATTATATTTGTAGCTCGTGTTATGAATTTTAACCTCGTATTAGAGCTGACTTCAGCTCTCGAACCCAGATTTCGACCCAAAAATAGTGAATTTTGGGTGGAAAAGGGGTTCTGGAAATGGTTTTATCCTTTTGGGTCTCGGTTTTTAGCCAAAAAACGAGTAGAAAATGCATTTTTCGAGGGGTTTTTCGTTTTTACGAAAAAATTTAAGTCTTTCTAACCTTAAAAATTAATTGCATATTTATGGTGGTTATGTAATTGGTTCAATACATATTTTATATGTAATTTTAAACCTCTTTAGGCATGATTACTTGGTGGTAATTTGTGTTTGAAAGCTTTGTTTTATTTTTCACATAATTACAAATTAATTGCATTAAGTGTGAAACTTTTGTTTTTGAGGCTTCTAAAGTGCTAAAGATTCAATCTTTTATTGTGTTAAGTTATTGAAACTTTAAAAGCTACTATGTTGAACTTTGTTGTTTTAATCATTTTTGGATGATTAGAAACATAAAGTTTCAAACTTTGTGATAGACATTTGTTTATCTTCATATTGGAAGATATTATTTTTCAAGGATTCACAAATGGTAGTAGTTGGATTTTTTCATTAGAACATTAAAGTTCATATTTTTCCAACTCCCACTTACTTTGTCAAAATCTCAAGATTAATTTAAATTGATTAAATTAATAATGAGAAATTGCCGTATTTATTTTGTTGCACCAATTTAAACCAATTTAACTAAAGAATGGTTTTTGGCAATTATTTTGGTTAAATGCACCTTGATAAATTTTATTTAAGTTAGACTTGTTTAAATTTTCAATGTTTGCTCATTGAATTAGTTCTAAAATCAATTCAGAATTAATAATATGTCACACAAAATTGGGATCAAAATCCCAAGGCTATGGCACGCAAAACGAGGCAAAACCTGATTTGGGTATTTTTATACCCGGCCAAGTGGCCTAATCGGAGCCTGCCACGTGTCGCTGGAAGAAGCGCCACCTCGGACCTTCCAAGATGGTGATACGTGGTAGGCAGATATCCCCTTGATTTGGGATGTTTGATGATCCAAAGTGGACCATTAGGAGGGCGACATGTGTCACCCTAAGAGACGCCCAAATAGCTTTTTAGGATCAGTGACACGTGTCACTCAGATATCATCTCTGAAATGGCGGCCTTCAAGGGCCCAAACCTTGAGGCGCCGTTTTGCGGCGTGCCGTAAATCCTAGGTCAAAAAACCCTAGGGAGGGCACACTTTCCCAAAAGACCCTATAAAAAGGGACAATTCCCTCATTTAAGGGGACATAATACGGAACACGAGATAACACGTCACATCCACCTTTATTACAGAGCTGTCGTTCTCAGGAAACAGACAGCACCTTACACGAGCTTGGAATCCGAGCAGATAACTTTATTTCCGCACGTTTTACTCCGAATACTTTACTAACTTAATCTTTGAAGGCAGACCACCAACCATCCGGCGGTCCGTTTGCTTTGCAGGTACAGGCGCCCCTTGCTGGATCCTGTATTAGTGTTGTACCTCTCCCGAGGGACAAAAAACCCCAAAACATCTGGATCCAGTCAAAATTTTGATTAATGAGAATATGCCTTCATTTCCCAAACTTGTCTTTTTGCTAATATTTGTAAATTATGCTAGCGTCGCCTGTACAATGTGCAGACGACCACCCTATTTGTTAAACGTCTGTCCCAACAACAAACGCCCCAATTCATCTGAAGGAGTCGACTGCACCAAAGTAGTCGACCCTACTAATTCATTTTTAAGTTAAGTCCAACATTTAACGGCTATTTGCCATTTTTAAAGAGGCCAATGGCCGGATATTAATAAAACGATAGAGGTTGACGGCCATAGTTTGCTCCAACATGAGTATGACCGCCTGCTCTAACATGAGTTAGATAACCGACGACGTCCATTCGGGCGAATTCGTCGAGGAGAAGCATTTCCCATTTGGGTGGCTTATTGCTCTACTAATACATCAAACGGCCCTACCGAATGCTAAGGAAGCATCCGTAGTTGTTTGAATAAATTGAAAGTGAAATCTAAAAGGCCGGGAGTTTTTCAAATTGTTCTTGTACAATTGGAAAGTGTTCACTGTTTCATGATTAGAGGCTATCGAGGCATAAGGCCGGATGTGCCTGTTTTTGCTCTGGGGCAAGACAGGCGGAAAATTCTTTTTCAATCAAAAATCTAAGTCTAAAAACTTAGCATTCTACGTACGCAAGGCTTATGGCCGGATGCGCCTGCTTCTGCTATAATGCAGGACAGGCGGACCTTTTTCTTATTAAGAAAGCGAGCTAAAATACTTAGCAGATTATTTATACAAAATCAAAGGATCGACTGCTCTGCATGGCCGTCTGTCGCTTGGTTTGGGGCAATCACCATAGTGATTGATTGACTTAGAAACCATGCATACTCTTCTAAGTATCAATAATTTCTAGGTCAATCAATCCAATCAACCGAAACCAATCGACATCCGTCCAAGGGCAAGAACATTCGCATACTATACAGGCTAAAATACTTAGCTAAAATTCTATGCATAAAAATTAGAAGCTTTGAAAATTTTTAAAGCATAAACACCAATATAAATAAAACCGGCTAAATGACTTAATGCTTCATAAAGATTAACAGTCGTCAAAATTGATAACTGTAAGTGTTAACTGGCTAAGCCAGGAGAATTATTGAATCACCCGACACCTTGGTCGGTAAAGATACATTTTTACTCGGCACACTGGCCGGAAAAGCAGAGTAACTGGCCATTCGGCCGCAGAAAAAACAAACATAAAGCTTAAAGATCAGGGGAGCTTCTTAGCATCGGCATCCGCCTTGTCCACCGGCGCATGCTCTTTGGTTTCCACATCCTCCTCTTGATCATCCTCCTCCTCGTCCCCAGACGACGAGCCGCCAGACGAGCTAGACTCATTAGAGGCACTCTTGGCAGCCGCCTCCTTCTAGGCCGCCTCTTGAGCTTCTCTGAGGAGACTGGCATTAAACTCGTCATAAGCCTTATCAAACTAGACCTTCTAGGTTTGATAATCGGCAGACGGCTGAGCAGCCGCCCAGGCCGCACGCATGATGACCTCATTGTCGTCCATCATTTGTTTGACCAGGGTTTGTTTCTCCTCCTTCATCAAGGACCTATACTTGGTCCGGAGTTGGTTCTCCTGGTTGCTCAGCCGCCCTCTAAGTCTCTTGATCGTCGCCTCCAGGATAGCCGCTTTGGACTCCGCCTCCTTGAGGTTGTCCAACTTCTCGTTAAGGCCTTTGACCTGGTCCTGGAGCTCCCTCACTCGCTGCATGGATGCGTCCAAGTTCTGCTGAACTTGCAGGTTGGCAGACGCCTGGGAATACAACATATCAAGTGTTAGAATCTCATTTTGAGCAATCTCAAACTGAGCTTTGTCTAGAGTAGAGGCGACCCGAGCATTCGCTGCCTTTACCTCCCTATTCTTCTCATTAAAGGGCCCTTTAAGACCACTCACGCGCAGCATAGCCTGCAGGTGTCCAAACCAAAGAAACTTGTCAGTAACCATTCGACAAAAATATGTAAATTTGTCAAGTGGAGGGAAATTGTACCTCGCAAAGAAGCGCCAGAATGCCGTCCAGGTCAAGGGTGCTGACTCCCCTGACGGCCGCCTTATCCTCAGGATCAAGCGTCCTGAGCATCCGTCTGGCCATTTGGAGGACAGTTGGCCTCGCTGGGGCATCTATCAAAACAAATACAGCTAAGTCAGACTGAATTGAATGACCTTCTATGAGGTGCATGTTCGAATGGTCTAGTGGCTTACCTCCTTCTCCCCCGGCAGCTTCACTGCCGCCTGTTGTGCCGCCAGCAGTGGTGAGTGGCGTTTTGCCACTCTTCGACACTTGTTGTTGAGCGTTCGGCTTTGATTCAGTCTTGGTGGGGGAGGAGGCGCCTGTCCCTTTCTTAACAGGCTTTGTGGCGACGTGTTTCCTCCGGCTTTGGGAAACGTCGCCAGTCGACTGCTTTCGCAGCTTGGCATCCGTTTGAGAAGAGGGGGGAGGCTTTGATGAATCACTGTGAAAAGAATTCTAAGTGTGAGTCTCAGCAATAGAAAATGTGCCACATTTCTTTAAGCTAAAACTTTGCAAACTCGTTACCTTAGGATTGCCGCCTGGAGGCTGCTCATCTGCCTGCTTTAGGTTTGAGCGGTAGAAGGCAGCTGAGAGGGCTGGCTTTTTGTGAGCAGGGATCTTGGCCATTGCCTTGTCTGCAACAAAAAACAAAGAGTTAACGAAGAAACAAATAATCAAAAGCAAGCAAATGTAATAATATCATGCGACCAGCTACCTCTCGGCATCTCAGTACTATCCCCGCGGGCGGCCAAGTACGTCCCGTCCGAGAGCCACTCGAATCGGGGAATATAGCTTTGGGGGGTGACCTCTATAACTACCATTTCTTTGTTTGTCTGGACGGCCACAATAAAGAGGCCCCGGTCAAAAATCTCCTCTTGGGCCCGCCTGGGAACAGGCGGAAGAGCCTTTCTCCCAGCCAAGAGGCGAGGATACTGAGTCCAGCGGTTGTACCGCCTGTTCCTTTAGGCGTCTAGGGAAGTGACTATGTAAAACTTGGTTCGCCATTCCTTCCACTTGTTCTCTTTCCCCAGCGTCATCATGTAACGGGTGTGGCTGGTCAAAGTAAACCAGCCAATCCCACTTGGATTGGGCGTCCTGCTCAGATAGTGCATGTGAGCAAACGCCTCGAAGCTGGGATCCACCTCTAGCATTTCGCAGGCGGCAACGTAGCCCAAGATATTTACCTAAGAGTTGGGGGCTAGTTGCCAGATACCTAGTTGGTATCCGTCCAAGATCCTCTCCACGGCCGGATGGAGAGGAAAGCGAAGTCCTGCCTAGATGGCTGCCTCATAGCAGCCAAAGCACTGGTCACCATAAACGGCCATCTCAGGGCAGGTGACTGTGTCTTCAGCATCCGGCACGGACAGAAGAAAACCATGTCCCATGACATGGTCGGAAAGAAATTTGGGAAGATCATCCGTCATGATCTTCCGCCTGCCTTCTGGGACGTGCAGATAGTAAGGCGCACGTTTATGCCGCCTAGAAGCAGACGGTTCCGCCCGACCCTCTCCCTTCTCAACAGAGAGGGACTCTCTGGCAGCTTTTAGGTTTGACTGCGCCTCCTCTGAGTCAAGGGGGACGCAGTTGGCAAATGATGACGCAGAGTCATCAGAATTCTTTTCGGAGCTAGGGAACTGCCGGATGTTGCCAACAGTGTCCTCCCCCAGCTCATCAGCCGACACCGATCCACTCGGCCCGGGGTTCTCAAACTCCTCGTCGCACTCCTCCAAAAATGATTCATTTGGAGTGCTAACGGTGCTAGGCGGGTCTCCAAAGACCTCAGAAATAGGCACCCTAATGGAGCCATCAGAATTGACAGTCTCACTGTCTGAATGGTATAAGGAACCATCCGCCCTATATCTCCTTGTTGTTTGCTTTGTTCTGGCCATCGTAAACTGTAGAGGCACAGACACTGTCGGATTTGGAGATGTACTTAAAGCAAAATTCTCAAAGGAGCATTCGACACTCCTAGTTCTAGATTCACCCGTCCCCGGTGACCGGCTGATCGCTAAAGGTCGTGCCGGGTGCGTTTGGGAAACCATTTTGATAAAGAAAAAAATGCAAAGAAATAAGTAAAAAGAGATCAGGCGGTTACCTTAGAAGAAGGTAACGAGAGTTGTCGGTCTTGGGCGCTTGTTGAAGCAGGCAAACTAAGGGGGCCGACTGCCGGATGCTCTTGAAGGTAAAAATCTTTGAAAGTCAGAAGATTCAAGATTCCCTTGAAGATTCACGCAAGTGTGAATCCAAGAGGAAGTCACACCCTTCTATTTATGGGGGGGGGGGGGTGAAAACCTTGGGGTTAAAACCCTAAATTCTCCCAACAATAAAAAGTAATAATTCGGCCAATCAGAGGCTGACACCTGTCACAGGCGTCATGTGCAAAGCACGTGACCCCTTTGAAGGGAAAATGATTTGGGTATTTTTATACCCGGCCAAGTGGCCCAATTAGCGCCTGCCACGTGTCGCTAGAAGAAGCGCCACCTCGGACCTTCCAAGATGGTGACACGTGGTAGGCAGATATCCCCTTGATTTGAGATGTTTGATGATCCAAAGTGGACCATTAGGAGGGCTACACATGTCACCCTAAGAGACGCCCAAATGGATTTTTAGGATCAGTGACACGTGTCACTCAGATATCATCTCTGATATGGCGGCCTTCAAGGGCCCAAACCTTGAGGCGCCTTTTTGCGACGTGCCCTAAATCCTAGGTCAGCAAACCCTACGGAGGGCACACTTTCCCAAAAGACCCTATAAAAAGGGACAATTCCCTCATTTAAGGGGACATAATACGGAACACGAGACAACACGTCACATCCACATTTATTACTGAGCTGTTGTTCTCAGGAAACAGACATCACCTTACCCGAGCTTGGAATCCGAGCAGATAACTTTATTTCCGCACGTTTTACTCCGAATACTTTACTAACTTAATCTTCGGAGGCGGACCACCGACAATCCGGCGGTCCGTTTGCTTTGCAGGTCCAGGCGCCCCTTGCTGGATCCAGTCTTCGTGTTGTAAATCTCCCGAGGGACAAAAAACCCCGAAACAAAACCCCCTTTGGCTAGCTGGGCTGCATAGCAGCCCGCATGTGGCTGCCAAGAGGGGTGCCCGTGTGTGCGTGCAGCCATGGGCGTGGCTAGTGCACCCAACAGCAGGAGCGCATGGTTGTGCGTGCGTGTCTGCGTGCACAGTAGCATCACATGGCCGTGTGCGTGCGTGCGTGTGTGCGTGCACAGCAACAGCACATAGCTGTGTGCGTGCGTGTTGTGGTGCGGTAGTGGTGCTCGAGCAATGTGTGTGTGTGCTTGGTGTTACGGCAAGAGAGTGCGTGTGGATGTGCTACGTGCTTGCGGCACGATGCACACAACCCCACATTCGGCACTTTACCCTGGGTTGTAAGGCAATGCAATTTTGTTTATTTTGCCATTTTATTTATTTTATCTTGTTTATTTTAATTAAAATTTTTGAGGCTAGGCCTTGGTTTTGAGCGGCATTGGCAAAATTGATTTTGACAAAATTTGGGTTCTACCAGCTTAATTAATTGGATTAATTAATTTAAGATGGCTGCGGAATTTAGTGGGAGCTTCAATTATTAATTACGTCAGTTACATAATCGGTTAAACAACTTTGACTAGTTTTAATTAGACGTTTTAATTGAATTAACCACCTAGATTAGTTACTAGTGCGTGCGCGTGTTAAATGCATTATTACTTGTTTATTGTTGTAAAATGCATTGGCCATTCACATATGGTGAATGGATGAATTGAACGAATATTCTCTCACAGGTATATAAAAATGGCAACTAGTGGGACCCGATTAGGATAGAAAATACGGACTACGTGCCGTGATGTATTTTTGTAAATCTAAATACGGTCTGCGTACCATTGAGTATTTTTGTACCTTAATATTTAGATTAGTCCTAATCGTAGTTACTAGTATTGCATAATTATGGTCAAGTCTTGAAGATGGAGGTTTTTTGAAGACAAAACCGTGAAGTTGCAAAAGTAGACCTTTTGAAGACTTGAAGAATTCAAGGGGTCATGCTAGTTGCCAATATGCATCTTATACTTATGCTTTATATATTTATGCTTGTGCTTATATATGAATGATATGTTAGATGCATGTTTAGATTTTCATTATGTTGCGATGATTAATTAAGTTCACTTAAATCAACCAACATAGAAACCCTAGGTCCCTAAATATTGATTAAAATTGCCATTCCGAAACAACACTTATCGACCTATTGAAAGTAGTGATGGGCTACGCCAAAGCGAGGCATCACTACTGCACCCTAGACTCATAAGGCATACCGGGTATGCAAGTTGGTTTTTGTTGTACTCAACGATATGAGTGATGGAGTCCTAACATGTCGTGGCAAAGTGAATAAATTGTTGAGAGAGAATTAGATGCGACGATTTATTCAACCAAGAGTGGCTTAGAGCCATTACCAAAGCGTTGCTTACCTTGGGATATTGAGTGCTAAGACAAGCCAAAGCATGCTTAGTCACTCTTTGTTTCTATGGATCTTGGAATCGACTTATTCTCTCCAAATGGGGACAAATTTAATGCGTGGATAAGACGTTTAATAAGATTGAAAATTTGAATGAATACCTTTTAATTTTCAAAATTATTATGTTATTTACTTGATAAATGCTTATACTTTTCACTTATATTTGTAGAATTCCAAATCAAACTGTATTGTTTTCCATGATTGGTAAAGGAAATCTTTAAGAATGGTTCTCAAAGAAAAGTAAAGCATTTCTAAAATACAAATCTCATAAATTACTTTTAAGGACGGTTGGACATCATGTATTCAAAATACTTGGTAGTTTTGATAAAACATGAAGTATTGTGTTGCAAACCCAAATTGTCAATACTGACAACCAACATATCTTTTCGTTTAATACATAGATGAGTAGAACTTATTGATGTAGTAATTCGAGCGTGAATTAAAGGAAAAGATGAAACTTTGTTTTACGGCGTATTAGATTCTTAATTATGCCTAACAAAGTATAAAAGTCAAAGACTCTCAAAGAAATGGTTCTTAAAGATTATGAGATAAAGTATGAAAAGAAATAAAGGAAACGAGGAACAAAGAAAAGGAATGAGATTCCATTTTACTAAAGAATTCATGTTATTGAAGTTAACTTAGCAACACATTATCTTCACAAAGTATCGGATACTGCTTGAGTTTTCCACTTTAAAAGTGACCTCAAACTATTCATGATAAGCTAGGTTATCGACTTACAAGCTCTAAATGAATCAAGTGGTGCTACATCAGTTGTAAGCTTGTATGCTTTGTTTAAAGACCTTTAAGCTAAGGCCAGAACAAATAAATGGTTATTGTGTTCCATAATCAGCAATTAATCCATTTACACACGGAAAGACTCACATTCAAAGCATTGAGCAATAGTTGCAAATTTAATTGAATGACATGGTTGTCTAAACCATGAGTAAAGAATGCTTGATTATAAACAAACATTATCTTAACATGATAAACTAGCAAAATCTCAAATTCATGGGCATGATTTGCGTTCCGAACATCTTTAGCATTGTCACATTGACAAGAATGTACTCAAGGCTGTATTAGATAGGCTCTTGATAGTTGATCTATTCGGAATCGTTCTAACAAGCAAGTCTTACTTGTTGAAACCGACAATGTAAAGAGCTATTTTTCTTGGTATAGACAATTGACTCCGAAAGCTAAAGAGGATTTATTTACTTCAACGTTTTACAACAAATTTGAAAGAATATGGATATATTCATCAAACGTGAACAAACTTGACCTTGAATAGTTCAAAAGTTTAGTGAAGTACATAATCGACTTGGCAAGATATCAAAACGTCTAGATTAGATCGAGCGATGTTTGCTTGAGCCAAGCGTGACCATCACAAAGTTATGAAATTGAAATTTTCATAAATAACTCCACAAAGAACATAGTGTGTCTTCACGGAGACATCGATGCCATTTAAAATGACTCGAACAATGATGGATCACATCCCTTCCTATAAAGTTCTTAAGATTTGCACGAAGGACTAATGTTACCCTAAACAAAATGTCGGAGCTAAGAAAGGACACCATATTCATTTATGGATAGAATTAACTTCTAAATGTCTTTTCAAGTATATGTCTAAAACTCTTAGCCACAGTGGGAGTCCACTGGCTCAGTGGAGCTAAATGACTTAGTGGGAGCTCACCGGCTTAGATGGCTCATTAAAGGCTAAGATAGCTCAAGTGGGAGTTAAGTGTTTGTTATACAACAAACTTTTACCCAAAGAAAATATACATGTTTCTTTGTAAGCATTCTAGTGAGACCACGAGCATTACCTCCACAACCTAATTGAGAACATAATGTTTGTTGCTCTAAGTGGTGTCTTTCTAGAAAGTAACACGTTTCTAAAACGACAAGTGGGACGAAAATGAACTTGATGACAATCGAGCTTAGCAACAAACTAGAAATGAGAATCTCGGAAGACCTTAAAAGGGCTTCGTGGAAATACTTGATCAAGAATACTCAAAAGGACTTTACAAGTGCCTTAAAAGAGAATTCATTTCTCACAAAAATTTTGAAAAGTTGAAGTAAGATCAAGAAAATTAAAGGGCTTTGGAAGCATCTTGAAACTCAGTGTTAGGCTTAGGTTGAATCCTACAAATTTTCCATTAAGATAGAAATAAACCTAAGACTTACAAGCATACCATTTACTATTAAATAGTAAAGGAATAATTCCTTGTAAGATAGCTACGACAAATCCAAATTACGAATAATGGTTAGAGGCCATAAAAATCCGAGATAGACTCCATGTTTGAAAATCATGTTAGAAACTTGATTAATTTGCATAAAGGGTGAAAGACCCATTGATTACAAATGAGTTTTCAAGGAGAAAACTAACAAATGTGGAAATGTATATGCATACATAGATAGATTGGTTGAAAAGGATACAATTAAATTCACGGAGTTGATTTTAATAAAAACCTATTAACCAATCGGAATGCTAAAGTCTTTTCGTGATTGTTTTAGCAAAATTGCTCATATAAAATATGGCAAAATAGATACCAAAACTGCCTTCCTAAAATAGGATTTTGGAAGTGACTATGAAAATAGTCTATGGGTTTTGAAAATCTAAATAAATGGTAGATTTAAAAGCAAGCTCAAGGAATCCGTCATGGGATTAATGGAAGCATTGAATATAGGAATTGGAACATGTTTTCTCATGAAGTTAATAAGAGGATTGACTTATGGAGAAACATAGAAATTCTTATGAACAAGAAGTTTAAAGGGAGCAAAAGTAAAGGTCCAACGAGAAGTTTACGAACTCTATTGTGAAATAACTATCAAATGCTAAATGTTTAGTTTTGAAATTATTTTGACAATGGACCAAGCTAAAGGAGATACTTAGTATACATATTGGGAATTAAGTTCTATGGTATAGACTTAATTAAATGTTTAAACGAGTAAAGGAATTTACCATATTAAACATGAAGGATTTTGAAAGGCTTTCGACCCATATGTATAAAACTAAGTAAATGTTTGAACTAAGTATAAACTAGGCTAAATACTTAGTCAAACATGAAAGACTCTAATAGAGACTTTCAACCATATCACATAGCAAACAATTTAGCAAGACTCAGTGAAACTGAATAAGATAAAATGTCACATGGATGGAATAAGATTGAGAATTACTCTGCAATTTAATCCATCATGTACGCTGTGATATGGAATCGTCACACAACTTACTTGCTTAGAGCATCTGAAGTATGTATGTAGTACCGATCAACCTGATCTGTGTAATAGATCGTTAGATTATGGCCAAGAACATCAAAAGTACTTTGATAAGTAACAGGATGAGTTCTTGACTTGTGGAAACAAATACAATTTGAGAATTGATGTTGCAAGCAAAAACCTTAATAAGGATTAGATCCTTAACAAGGAAGCCGTTTATAAGCACGAGCTAATAATAAGTCGTGGCTTGAGAATGGTAACATGGACGTGAATCCATGTGTAATGTGTAGGAATTTAAGGAAAATTTCCATGATCACAAGTGATTAGGGTATCCCAAATCATTGTGAGTCGTTTGGAATGAAACCCAAGCAAAGCATCATCAGGAAGTCTACTAAAATATATGTTAAGAATATAGTAGCCTTAATGGCGATAATAAATAAGATGTTCCATGGAAAGTTCGTTGCTGAATGTTAATGATTGTAGGTTGTCAAGTTGAAGGTCTCAATCATGAAAATGAGTGGGAGCCATCACTTGGACAATAAATCCTAAATCACATATAATCCATGACACTCTAAAATTTTATCAACTTATTATGAAAGTGATCAGTAATGAAGATGCTAAGATTAGCAAAGTAGTTATAACTAAACCTATGCAATAAATGAACGACAACATTCACAATTTCATGAAAGAAATCAAGCATATTAGATATGGATGTGATTTCTATAGATGGTTTATAAAGAGTGATACTCTTAAAACATTCAGAAAAACCATTTATCATAAGATGAACCATTCAGGTTTTGGAGTAATTTAAAATTTCATGCAATTTTTATCACTCTGTTAGCTATTTAATTGTGGTTTAGAATTACATAATGAGTCCATTCGATTCTTGGAATATTTAAAATAGGGTATCAAGACCAGTCTTGGTAAGGAAAAACCTATTAAGTGAACTTTGAATATTATAATAAAAAATTATCCCTAATCGAGGCCATTTAAACGATGGATGATTAATGACCAGTTGAGACTAGTGTGTAGTTTGATTTATAACACCGTTTCATGTGCTAAAGGATATGATTGTCGTGAATCATTTGCACAGGTATTGGTTTAGAACTATACTGGATCGACCTATGAGAATACTTTAAGAGATTAAAAATCGTCATAAGTATACTTCTCATTATTGCTATCGGAACCTTTTTCCTTGACCATGAGTATTGTGAGCTTTCTTGTTTGAGTACTAGCCCGCTTTGATGATTGTCAAACGTCTGTCGTAACAGGGGATTACAACGGCATCACTCGGGCGGCTAGGTCCTCTTAGTAAGAGAAGCTACATTACAAGACTGGAAATGTCCCCCTATTAAAATTAGGGAAGATGTCTTTGTTGTTTACAAGGCCTCTCGTAGAGCGAGACTGTAAAAATGCATGGCCGTGCTCAGATGGACTTTAGAAATCATCTGCTTATTGACAGTCAAACTTGGATTTTGAGAAACACTTCTAGACATAATAGGAATGACGAATAAACTTACCCTATAGTTCATGAAGAGACATAGGAAAGGGGCTATACATTAAATGCTCACTTGTCCGAAAGGACAAGTGGGAGATTGAAAGGAATGGTGTCCTTCGAACAAGTGTATTATTCTGATAGTGGGTTTTGAATTATTAGAAAGCTAATATATTCAGTAAGGTCAAGTGATCAGAATGCCAAGGTGGAGGTCGCTTCCGATCAGTAATATTAATGTATAATTAATATTACAGCTTAATCTTGACTGAACCCTTCGGGTCACACCCAAGCAATTAGCAAACCAACTCGACAAATTAATTCGGAAGAAATTGATGAGTCGCCTGAGTATTAAATATTTAGACGTCGGAAATTCGAGCTTAGAGCGTCAAAACTGAGCGTCAGAAGTCGAGTAAAAAATATTAAATGACGAGACGCGCAAAATAATAATAAATCGACAATATTCTCAAAATACCCCTAGCATCGGAATGCCCCGAACATCCGAATGCTAAGGCATAATATGCTAGCACAGGTGGCTAGCATGCGCACCATGCCGAGCTAAGGGTGGGTGGATGGTGCGTGCTAGTGCACCATGCATAGCAGCCGCAAGCATCACAAGGCTAGCATCAGCTAGCAGCCGCAAGCACACCAAGGTAGCAGCTGCTAGCAGCCCACATATGGTGTGCGCGGCATGCTTGCAGCAGCCCGCACTTGGAGTGCGTGACTTGCTAGCCACATCAGCAGCCCGCAACTCCTAGTGCAGGGGCTAGGCTTCGGCTGGGCCTAAGGCACGGGTAGTAGGGCCGAAGAAAATGGGAAGTGTAAGGAGGGTGATCCCATCGCAAGGGGTACTCTCCTTAAATGCCCTTGGCCACTTAAAAGGCTAGGACTTTACACTTGTTAGGGTGTAGTAGGATTTGAATTCCTCACTGTTTGGGGGACCTTGAATTAGAATTGATTATATCATTACGCTTTTTTTGTAAGAAACAAGTAGGAGTCGCTAATGAGTTTTAGGAAAAACTCATAAACCTCATTCATGCCTTTCTTCCATGTGGAATTCATGGAATAATTAGCACAATTCATAATTTTACCCATGCCTAAATTGGTCTATAAACCAGAAATGAGTTCGGGAGCGAGGGTACTAAGCTAACGTTCCTTTTAGAGGGGAATCGTCATCCTAGCCCTAGTACGACCTCTACTAGCTCTTCTTTTTTTTTTTAAAAAAAAATTTCATTACCAAACAATATATGCAACGCGATACCTAAAACTATGTTAGGTTATTTTATTAACAAACATTAATTCACGAAGGAATTACATCGTAATGTCGTTATTCATATTTAATTAAATTTGTGAAAAGGACAAGAAAATAAACAAGATTCGTCTTGGCTTAAGTGATCAACCAACAATTATTTAATTCAATTCTAATATTTATTTATCGCAAGATACTATGTGGAATTTATTAATTAATTATTTTAAAAGTGATCAAACAACACTAATTAATTAATTAAAGTCATTTTAAACAAGAAAATAAAGGTGATTTAACTAAGTGCTCGGGAATTTACTACTTCTCTTTGCTAGATCTCCGTTTAGAACACTTATGGACTCCTTCTTGTTGGGGAACCTCCACCGTAGTAACAAAGTATCCAAGGGTGAGTGTTTAGGGTAAGAGGGCTAGGTTGCACAAGTTCACAAGTTATTTCGCCAGAGGTTTAGGTTAATTTCCGTCTGTTTAAGCCTCTGTTTAAGCTCGTATTTATAAGGAATGATTATGTTTAGGGTTCCGAGCATTCTGCCGCAACAGGTGTCGCGCGCAACAGAATGAGTTGCGCGCGGCAACCCAGCGCAAGTTATTGAGTTGCACTGCTAGGGGAAGCGCAACTAATTGTCTTGCGCGCGGCTATATTGTAATATTCGATTTTTTATTTTCCGTATAATGCCGAATAATTCTGAATCTTCCGCAGCGCAACTCTGAAAGTTGCGCAGCCTAGCGCGACTCTGTGGGATGCACGCGACTTTTCAAGCGACATCACTAAGATTTAACCTAGGCGCTCCTAAATTTGTCATTATTAGGGTTTAAGCACGGGCTTAAGCCTAATTATGATCGGGTTTAGTTAATTGGACCTTTGTTTTGGCTTTTTCTTTAATTTTGGCTAGTCTTTTGTGTTTTGTGGCTTAACCAGTTATCCATAAGTATTCTTCACTTCGATCCAACACGAAGATGGTTTTATTTATCGTCATTGCACTTCTTGTTGGGACAGGAGGCCAAAAGTAGATGTCTACATTTAGCCCCCACTTTGATCGAGTCTAGAATAGACGATGATCAAAGTAGTCAAGGAAATAAATCCGAGACTAATTCTGCGAAGTTTTCTAAGGATAGAGAATCTTTCGGTTATGTTTAAGGATGTGGAAACAATCCTTGGTTCGCTAAGTGTTTGAAATAAGTAGCTATTAAGGCTAGAAAAAGCCTTCCTAGTCTTAATGTGCTAAAGAATCTCATCAGTTTTGTCCACAAGATGAGTACACGTGTCTTAGAACTGGGGGCACGTGACTACATGGGCGCGACATCGTCTCGTCGCTTCTTTATACATGAGATGAATTCGACACCCTAATTGTCCGGTAAGTTAGTAAGCGCACTAACTACCGTATCCATTCAAGAAGTGCCTGTTCTTGAAGGTTTGGCGGGCCTGTCGACTCGTTCAGCTAACGCCTACAGTAATTCTCTACCTTTTAGTCCTGAGAGGTAGATCTCTCAAAGCTTGGGCTGAGTGAAATTTTACGCAATGCCTACGCCGTACGATACGCCATTTACATTTTTACGCTGCATGAAAACGCCTTCCTTTTTGCTTCGGACGTGAAAAAAGAAGAAAACCTGAACATTTGTAACGTCTATACAATAAAATGACAAACCTGTCTATGGGTGCTTTTACGTAAAGAGCCACCACGGAACGTTTTAAGGCACTCTTACGAAAAACGTTCAAAACGTATGCTTGGGGAAGGAACAAAGCACGGTGTGCATGCAATATGATGTAAAAAACTAACAAAAAAGAAAGCAAACTACAATATGCAAAGCAATTTAAAAAGATTTTGATAATTTGCGCGCCATTATGTCTAATAACGAGCAAAAACCGTTCAAAAAATGATCAAACGAATAAAAATCAAAATCCCGGTCTTTTAGTGACCAATATCCGCGAGCAACTCAGAAGGTCGCGCCGGCCTGGCGCGCACATATTTATGAGTTGCGCTGGTATGTCACGCGCAACAACTTAAGTTGCCCGCGACATTTATGTCATTAAGGTGAAAATCGCAGACGCGATTTTTTCACTTCACCCTTTCTCCTTCCTTCGCCATTTTTTATTCTTTCTCTCTCTAGGAAGCTCAGTTTTTTGCGATTTTTTAAGCTAAAGGAAGAAAATTTCGTCCTCAATTCATATTTGTCGTAATCCAATGTAAGTTTTTGGCTAAAATTTGCTCTTTTTCGGCTGAATTTGAACGATTTTCGAATCGTTAAACCCCAAATTTTGAATTTGAGGGTTTTTGATTCGGCTTATTTTTCTTGAAATTGTTTGCTCTATATTGTTATTCTATGTTTAAGGAGTGTTTCGCAACAAATTTCATGAAAAATGGTTTAGTATTGAACCTTTTATGAGCATTTCTTTGTTCAAGTTCGTTCTTTGCAATTCTACTCGAATTTGGCTTGATTTTCTGTTATTTTGTTTGCCCTTTTTGGTTATACTTGTTAATTATGCAACAATTGTAGTATTGGAACTAGGTTTGCTTCCATAAATAACATTTTGAAAATTTTGAATACGAAAAAATTGGCGCGAAGTGTATACTTAGCCTGTTTTTGCCATATTCGAACTCCAAAATTGTTTGGTAGACGATAATTATGTTTATATTATTGTTATTCATCTAGAATTAGTTGATTCTTTGAGATTTTGGAATACAATCTCTTGAATACTTAGTTGAAACTGGTATAGGATGGCTTTTGTGGGTGTTAAAAGCCCCCATTTACTGAGTTTAACTGCAGGTATCGTAGCCCCCAAGTATGGGTGTCATTCGATTTTCGTGTTTTACCCTATCGGTAGCCGTTATGCTGCCGAAATGGGTCTAGAATACGTATATTAGTTTAGTTTAGGAAATAAAATAAACTAATTAAAGAAATTTTATCCGTCATAGCATGGACTCGCCTCCGTTTGTTGATGGTGAAGAGTTTCTCGTTGGTCCGGACGAGGTGGGTCGCCCTCGGAAGAGGGTGACCCGTCCTCGAGAGGAGGTTCGAGAGCGACGCGTCGCGGCCAATTTACATCGCCAGGAGGAGGTGGTTTGGGAGGCTCCTCCTAACTGGGACCCTAGAGTCCTTAAGTGGGACCCAAACCACCACGTTTCGATCAAAGGGTGGCACGGCATCGTGTGTTTTTCGCGCTTTCGTTTCTTTCTATTTTCTTTTGTTTCTTCTCCTTTTTAAACCATAACTATTTTCTTTTATTTTTATTCTTTTATTAAGAGTGAGCCTAGCATGCGTTTGTACGGCTCTGGTGACCTGGGAGCCCGTTTTGAGAGTTTGCCCGAGGTGGCAAAGGAGATTGTAGCACTTTCTGGGATTGACTCCTAGTTGGCCGCTCTTCGGGATTTATCGAGCCAGTCTGCATCGTCAGCTTTCCTCCATGGATTGCTGGAGTTTTGGTGGGATTCCACCAACACTTTCCTTTTTCCATGGGGAGAGATAACGGTTACCCCTTTCGATTTCTCTATGATTACGGGCTTTCCTTCGGAGGCGAGCCTGTAGTTATAGAGCTCGTAAAGGGGTCAGACGAGAGATTGCGCGACCTTGTGGGGGACCGTCTTGCGTCGGCCCTTCACGTGTACGCGCAATCCTGCCTATACTCGGTTCTTGCCGACGAGTTGTCGGCTGACGAGCTTTAGCGGCAATGTACACCTAAGCAGCTGGCTCGAATATACATTGCTCACGTTCTTTCCGTCACTATTTTGAGTGATCGAGGAGAGCGGGTTACTTATTTGCCTCAGTGATTTCGGGCAAGTCGGTGATCTGAGTTAGGCGAAGGTGTCGTTTGCCCGTATGCTTATAGCTATGGGCAAGGCGACCCGGGTCATTTACATTGTAGGATTGAGGTTTGACTTTCGTTAACTTTCTCTCTTCTCTCTCTTCTCCATGGTTCTTCGATTTTGATCGGTTTTCTTCATCAATCTTGATCTCCAATGACCAAGAAGAAGAAGCAGAACAATTCTACACCTCAATTAGTACATCATAGGAATTCTACTAATCCAGTTTTAGATACAATATTGCAGAATTTGCAAAACTCAGGTTCTACTTTTGTTCCAAGCCCGATTCAGGAGGTGGATGAGCTTGTCACTCCGGCGCCGGCACTAGTCAATCCATCTTGTGGTTCTTTTCCCCGGAGTGATGCTGAAACTATTGCACTATTTGCTGAAGCCATTTCCCTAGACCAGCATCTTCTTGTTCCAATAAAACAGTACCTATGGTTTCTGGGTTTACTGTTCCATTAGATGCTGGAGCTGCTGCTCATCGATCTGAACCAACTGTTCCCGATTCTCACTCTATACCTCCCCCGGAACAGAACTTGCACAAGGATGGTGAAGATCGACCTAGCTCATTCTCTGGGAAGTTGACTGCTAAGGGAGCTCCCCTGTTCTTTGTTGCCCCGGTGGTTCAAAATGGGAAACAGGTAGCTCAGCTGCAGGATTCTGAACTAAAGGAAGGTAATAAGAAATGGTCCAATGCTTTAGTTTTCTATGTTGTTGGTCATTATCCTACTATTGTTGTTGTTCATCGTTTTATAGCTCAACAATGGAATGATGTGAAAAAACCAGAAATTTTTTGGCATGACGATGGGTATTTTATCATTAATTGTTGCTCAGTTAGTGATAAGGATACTATTCTTTGCTCTGGTCCGCATATGTTCATGGGAAAACCAGCAATCATTAAGCCTTGAAGTCCTAAATTTGATTTTGGTGCTGAGATTTTGAGAACTGTTCCATTATGGGTTAAGTTCCCAAACTTACCTTTAAATTGCTGGGGTCCTGAAACTCTTAGTGATTTTGAGAATTGTTCCATTATGGGTTAAGTTCCCAAACTTACCTAAATTTGATTTTGGTGCTGAGATTTTGAGAACCGTTCCATTATGGGTTAAGTTCCCAAACTTACCTTTAAATTGCTGGGGTCCTGAAACTCTTAGTCGTATTGGTAGCTTGCTTGGTATACCAATTTGTTCTGATGAATGTACTACAAGACAACTAAGAGTTTCATTTGCTTCTAATAGAAATTGATGTTACCAAGCCATTGCCTAAATCTTTATTTGTGGAAAGCCCCTCGAAGGAAACTCTGGAACTTAAGGTAGTCTATGAATGGACTCCACTCTTTTGCTCTAAGTGCAATAAAGTGGGCCATGATTGTTTTGTCAAAGCTCCAGTAGCTCCTAAGCAATCAGTGACTGCAGCTCCCAAGCAGTTAGTGAATGCAGCTCCTAAATCAGTGCAGCAAGTCTAGGTTGCTAAGCCTACTGCTCCTTTTGTTGATGTTGATGCTTATGTTCATGGGAAATCTATTATCACTCCATAGGTTCATACTTCTCAAAACTCAGATGAGGGGTGGAGAATAGTTGGAAGGAAGACAAAAAGTCTGCAAACTAGAGTTAATCAACCTACTTCTACCTCTAATGCTTTTGTTGCTTTATTTGCAAATAAAATGGAAGGTGCAGGTGGTTTCACTATAAATCCAAGCGAGGGTGAGGTTAATCCCCCTTTGGTGTCATGATTTACTCTATCTGGAATTTCAGGGGCCTGAATGACCCTGGCAAAGTTGCCTCTGTAAAGAGGTTGCTTCATTCTCATCCAGTTGATGTTATTGGTCTTCTTGAAACAAAAGTCAAATTAAAAAACGTTTTCACTTACCAAAAGAAGTTTGGCTCTTCTTGGCTTTGGGTGTGCAATTATGATCATTCTCCTAAAGGGAGGATTTGGCTTGGTTGGAATGCAGATAGTGTAACTGTCAATGTCTTAAAGATTCATGAGCAGTTTATACATTGTAGTGTCCTTTCTAAGGATCTTTCTACTCAAATTCATCTCACTCTAATCTGTGGGCTTCATTCTATTCATGATAGGCTTCCTATGTGGGAAGGGATTAGGAACATCTCTATTAAGCATTCTCCATGGCTCTGTGCTGGTGACTTTAACTCCGTTCTTCATACTTGAGACAAGATTCATGGTACTAATGTTACTGATTATGAGACTAGAGATTTCCAGAGTTTGGTTGATGATTTGGACCTCACTGAGGTCAAGAGCAAAGGAGCCTTCTACTCTTGGTCAAATAAGGCTCACACTAGTCCTAGAACTCTTATTAGGATTGATAGAGTCTTTGGTAACCAAGCTTGGCTGGCCTCTCATGGTCATGTTTAAACTGTCTATCTTCCCCCTTCTTTATCTGATCACAGTCCAGTCCTTTTGGATATTTGTTCTGCTCCTGTTGGGAAAGGTAGACCTTTTCGGTTTCTAAACTGTATTGCTGATCATCCTGATTTCCTTGATACTGTTTCTTAGGCTTGGTGTTCTGGTGGTTCTGTATGGCAGAAGCTTAATTATGTGAAGTCTAGTATCAAGTCTCTTAATAGCAAAAAGTTTAGCAATATTGCAGAGAAGATTAATCAAGCTAATGTTGAGCTTGCTGGAATTCAGAACTTAATGGCTCAGAATCCTGATGATTTGGATTTTTATGTAAAAGAATATGATGCTATTAAGATTGTCAAACATTGGAATGATATTCAAGAAAGCATCTTCAAACAAAAGTCTAGGATCAACTGGATTAAGCTTGGAGATGGCAATTCCCATTATTTTTTCTCAGTGATAAAGAATAGACAAGCAAGGAATAGAATTGACTCCATCTTTGACTCTAACCAGGTTTTGCTTAAGGATCCGGATGCTATTTCTCATGAGATTATTTCTTTCTATAAGTCTCTTTTAGGGACTAAGGATCCTTGGCTTCCTATTATTGATCTTGTTACTATGAGGAGAGGTAAACAGCTTAGCTCTGTTGCTCAGAGCTATCTCATTCAGCCCGTCTCTCATGCTGAAATTGATGCTGCCCTTAAGGGAATTGATAGCACTAAAGCTCCTGGTATTAATGGCTTTAACTCCTTTTTCTTTAAGAGAGCTTGGCATATTGTGAAAGATGATATTTATGCAAGTGTTATTGATTTCTTTACTAAAGGGACCTTGCCTAAGCAATGGAATTGCGCCACTATCACTCTTGTTCCTAAAATCCCTAATGCTTCCCATGTTAAGGATTTTAGACCTATAGCTTGTTGCACTGTGGTTTATAAGCTTATTTCTAAGGTCATAACTGCTAGACTTGCTGCTATCATTGGTGAGGTCATTGATGATGCTCAAGCAGGTTTTATTCCAGACAAGCACATTGTTGACAATATCCTTCTTGCAACTGAGTTGATCAAAGGCTATGATCACAAATTTATTTCACCTAGATGCATTGTTAAGGTGGATATGAAGAAAGCCTATAATTCAGTTGAGTGGGGATTCTTGATCACTGTTATGCAGGAGCTTGGTTTCCCTCAGAGGTTTATTAACTGGATCTGGACCTGTCTTACTTCTGTCTCTTATTCTATTCTTATTAATGGTTTCCCTGCCCCTCCCTTCGAAGCTAAGAAAGGTTTAAGACAAGGTGATCCTATGTCTCCCTTTCTTTTTTCTATTGGTATGGAATACCTTTCCAGATGCCTTGATGAGCTTAGGTTAACTCCTGATTTTAACTTTCATCCTAGATGTGAAAAGTTAAACCTAACTCATATGATGTTTGCTGATGATTTGTTGATGTTTTCTAGAGCTGATAGTGTTTCTGTCAAGCTTCTCTTCCAGGCTTTCTTGAAATTTTTTGGTGCTTCAGGGCTTTCTGCTAATCTTGATAAAAGTGAAGTTTACTTTGGAGGAGTTTCTGTTGATGTTCAGACAGAACTTAAAGAGCTTCTTGGTGTTTCTCAAGTTTCTATTCCTTTTAGATATCTTGGGGTCCCTCTCTCTTCTAAGAAGCTTACAATTGCTCAGTGTAGGCCTTTGGTGGAGAAAGTGACTGCTAGAATTCAAGGGTGGATGGCTAAACACTTGTCCTATGCTGGGAGGCTCCAGTTGGTTAAGAGTGTGCTGTTTTGTATTCAGACATATTGGGCTTAAATCTTTATCTTACCAAAGAAAATTCTGAAAGAGATTGAGGCTAGATTCAGATGCTTTCTTTGGACTGGCTCCTCTGCTCCTGCTAGGAAATCTTTGGTTGCTTGGAACTATGTCTGTCTTCCTAAAGTCTGTGGTGGCTGGAACTTGCTTTCTCTCCCTGAGTGGAATAAGGCAGCTGTCACTAAGTTACTTTGGGATATTGCTCACAAGGCTGATAATCTTTGGGTTAAGTGGGTCCATATTTATTATTTCAATCATAAAGATTGTTGGACCACTCCTATCCCTGCTAAATGCTCCTGGTTTTTGAAGAAAATCCTAAGTTTTAGAGATATTGTGAATGATCAAGGGGGATAGGATGGTCTCATACAGGGCAATAAGATGAAAATCAAGAAGCTTTATGCTGCTATTAGGCCTCAAGTCCCTAAGGTTCCTTGGAAGAGGGTCATTTTTTATAACTTGGTAACTCCTAAAAGTGTGTTTATCTTGTGGCTAGCTTTGTAGGATAATCTTGTCACTAAGGATAGGTTGCTACAATGGCACATCTCTTGTGATCCAAGGTGTTTCTTTTGCTTGAATAGTAATGAAAGTGTTCAACACTTATTCATTGATTGTGAGTACTCTAGACAGGTTTGGAACAAGGTTTTGGGTATTTGACATGTCTCCAAGCCTATTCAGCAGTTTGATGATGAGATTGAATGGTTGAAGAAAGTCTGCAGAAGTTCTAGAATGAAAAACAAAGTGATCCAAGTTGCCTTCACTGAAACAGTCTATGGTATTTGGATACAGAGAAATGCAGTTTTGTTTAATGGTTGTTGCTAGCCTACTGATGTTCTAGTTAAGGATATTATCTTTCATTCAGCTTGTAGAATCCCAGCTAGAAGCAAGTACTTGATTGTGTAATTTTCTGCTTAGTTGGTTTTGACAGGGAGCTGCAGGTTTGCTGTTGTTTCGGTTCTGATTTCAGGTTGTTGTTGCTGTTCTGAAGTCTGCAGCAGCTTGGGTTTCTGTTTGCTGCAGCCTGGTTTGCTTGGAGTTGTTCTTGTTTTGCAGCTGCTCTGTTCTAGCAGTTTGTTCTGATGCAGCAACTGCTGTTCTAGTCTGCTGCTGCTGTTTCTGTTTGCTGCTGCTGCTGTTCTGGTCTGCTACTACTGTTGATGATTTGCTGTTGCTGCTGTTTCTCTATCCAGCTGTCTGTCAGGAAGTCTGCTGCAGCTTGGGTGCTGGTTTTGTGTTGTTGTTTTGGCAGCTAGTGGTTTAGTGTCCTTCTCTTTTCTTTTTAGCTTCTTTATTTGCTTGTATAGGCTGGTTTTAGTGCTTTAAGCTGCTTTTTTGCCTATTTTTGTGTGCTGCTTTTGTCTTAGGTGTTCTTGTCTGGTCCTGGCTCTCAGAACCCTTCCTAGAAGGTGGCTGTGAGCTTGAGTCCAGTAGTTGTCCTTGTTTCTCTCAAGAACCCTTCCTAGAAGGTGGTTTGGATAGATTATTGGACTTTTGGTGGTGGTTTGGCCTTTTCGGTCTGTGGTGTTTGGTGTTGTTACAACTTAGCTTCTTGTAAGTTTGTAACTTCTTATTTTGGCAATAAAATTCTTATTTTCCAAAAAAAAAAAGCGACCCGGGTCATGTATTTCACGGAAGCTACTAAGGTGCCTCAGATCTCGCTTACGTGGCATGGTCGTATCCTTAAGGTACGTGTTTTAAGCTTCTTTCGGTTATTATTTTCGTTTTTTTCCTTTACGCTTATCTTTTCTCGATTTCAGGCTTGGGGATACTCGTACCTGCCTTTCTTAGCCCCCAGGGTGCTTGGGGCTACTCGTATTTCTATCGACCATTTATTGGTCACGATTAAGAGGAAACGAGCTACTTCTGCCGGCGACTTTCGCCAGAGGATCCTTTCGGCGACTCGTGCGTCGGTGAGTATTCCAACTACATGTGCTCTTTCTTGATTTTATTCATTTTCTGACGATTTTTCATGTGGTTGTGTTTTATAGATTGATCTCCGTCCTTGGAGTTTGATCGTCGGAGTCCCTGAGGCTATCCGGTCTAGCATGGTTCGTTGTCGTTTCCGGGCCCTCAATACGGGACTCTCGGCGTTCCAGAGGACCGACGCTTAGTTTTTAGACGAGCGTGTTCTCTGGCAGCTCGACCCTTTTATCATTTTTTTGTCACATGTATTTTTAGCGGGTCGAGCTAGGTGGTTGGGTGCCTCCTACAGCGGAGATCACGTATACCGATACTGTCGGATCGGTAATTCGTGAGACCCTTCCAACAGCCGTGGATGACGAGGTAAACCCGTTCGTACCTGAGACGGTTGAGTCGGTATGTGTTTTATGTATATGTACTTAAATATTTCTATTTATTTTTTGTTTCATATACATTTGTTTACTAACAGTCCTTGTACTCGTGTAACAGGTTCCGCGGGAGACCGTGAACGGCATGGTGAGAACTTTACGTGCTTTCCGAGCTGCTTATCGGAGAGCCCTCGTGAATTTATCATGTCGTGATCATCGGATGATCGCGGTAAGTTTTATTATTATTAGTATTTTTTTTCTTTGCAACAAAGTTATTACATTTTATATATCAATCTTCGTTTTGGAATTTACAGGATGTGCAGCAATCGTCTGGTAGTCGTCGAGCACCCTGATTCCTTTTGTACACATTTATTATATATATATTTTTTAGGAAACCTATGTATATATTTTTTGCATTTATGTATATATGACACATTTGTATATATGTCATTATTATTTTTTTTCGTTTCCATGTGTACATTATTATTAATGCAAAAAAAATTTCGAGGGAAGGAAAGGGTTCCCGACTTACGCCCCTCGAAAAAATAAACAAATTAAAAAAAAAGAAGACGAAAAGAAGGAAAAAGAAAATAAGAAAATAAGAAAATAAGAAAATAAAAGAGAAAATAAAGAAGTAAGAAAATAATGAAGAAAATAAAAAGAAAAAAGAAAGTAGAAAAATTAAAAGAAAATAAAAAGAAAATAAGAAAGTAGGCAAGAAAAGGGACACAAAGTGTTAGAAGGAAAGCGTATGATTCATCTTAAGATCTCATGAAGATTCTTTCATTATATGAGGCAAAATACGGAAATAAACTCAACTTTCATGCCGCGTTAGGGAAGACGCGCGCAACTGCGTGAGTTGCGCGCGGCTGTCGCGCGCATAAAAATCAGTTGCGCACGAATGTCGCACGCAACTGATGAGTTGCGCACGAATGTCGCAAGCAACTGATGAGTTGCGCGCGAATGTCGCACGCAACTGATGATGAGTTGCGCGTGCCACTTGTCAGTGAACTTTCCTTTAACCCAAATTTGCCGAAAATTTGCCCCTCTTGGGTCTATTTAAACGTGGTTTCGTGTAGGCTTTTGTTCATCTCGCATTCATTCGCTTAGTAACATAAGAAACTAAAAAGAATTGATCTCTCTAATTTCTTATTCTCTCTCTTTTTTTTTTTTGAACAATGGTGAAGACCTTTGAACAACGTTTGAAGCAATGGGTCACTTCCCTTTCAACCGAGGACAAACTAGCTTTCAAAATTTACCACTTAGACCCTTTATTGAATTATATGCAACTAGTGGTTAACTTTGATTTTCTTCATTGCCGCAGTCAACCATTGGGACTCTAACCACCATCTTTTCTTGTTTAGAGGGGACGAAATTGTCCCCCTTCCTTGTGAGTTTGAGGCCTTGCTAGGTTTACCTACAAACACTCTCCCTGTGACTTATTCGCCTTCCTGGTCGAATCCAAAACCTATATTCCATAGATTTTTTGGCTTGTCCAACAATGATATGACCAACATAGGAACTGAAGAAGGCGTGAACTTAATTCAATTTATTGAACACTTCGTCGCCCCTCGTGACAACATGACTAAACAACGCTTTAAAATTCTTGCTTTATGTTATTGTCTTGTTGTTAATTGTTTACTTAGGACAGGCAAAGAATACAGAGATTATTCAATGGTGTCCATAGTAGAGCAAATGGAGGGATGTCATACACCCGCTCCTTTAGTTTTGGCGGAAACTGTTCTGTGCTTGAATCGCCGTAGAGAAGATCCTAACGAAAACGGTTTCACGGGAAATCCACTCCTATTACATGTACGTTTTTTTTCGGCGTTTATCAGCGCAAGTCAAGAAGTTGCGCTGGCATGACCAGCGCAATCTTCTTCGTTGCGCGCGGAGGGTGCGCGCAACTGGTTTAGTTGCGCGCGCCACCTACTTGTGTAAAAAACCACAAACTAAATTTTCTTTTCTTTTTTTTCAGATTTGGCTCATGGAGCGTTTTTGAATTGTTGATCGACTTCAAAACCTTGAGGCTAATGGAGTTAAGACATTCCCTAGACGTCGAATCCTTTATAAGCATAAGATCGAAGAGGAATGGACGTCGTTTTTCTGTCATGGGGTTCCTAACATATGGTTTGTGATTCCTTGGTGGAACATAAATAGTATGATTGGGAATAGTCTCAATTGCCCTTACGGGATGAGGAAATTTATTCCCCTGCAAGATTGTGAAGCCCCTAAAGATGTGACCTTTAAACCCGAGAGGATTGATCGTTGGATGGAATATCGGTCAAGTCTTCCTAAGTGGGTAATACAAAATCCTCCTGCGAGTATTACATTATCTTCCTTTTACAAGGCTTGAATGAATGCGGCGGATAAGGGTGAATTAAACAAGGCTCGATCTCAACTTCAAGCCGCCACCGTTCTCAATCCACCTTAGCCTTTGATGCATTCAACCACTACTACTCCTCCTAGTGGCCAAAACAAAGGAGTGAGAAGAAAATTAGACTTCTCATCCTCTAAGGCTCGTTCGAAGGAAACAAAAAGGAAAGCTCCCTCCAAACCCACGCAACAAGGTGTGAAGATCAAAGAACCTTCACCAAATACTCGCAAGAAAGTTCCAATAGTCAAAGGGAAAGGAAAACAGGTTGCAAAGGCCCCAATCCCTAAATTGAAAAACAATGTTTGGGTGAAGAAGAAAAGTGTAGAGGAAAGCTCCAAGGTTTCTGAAAATGCTGCGATGGAAACTACTCCTCCATCATCTGTGACAATCGAGGACATAGTAAAACCTTAGGGTGATACACAGTTTTATCATTAGTTTTTTTTTCGAATAATGTGTAATCACTACTATTTTTTTTTGTTTTCATTTACTATCTAGTTTAATAATGTCTCTCTTTTGAATTTTGAATGAAATAAAATGAGCTTTATATTTTTATATTTTGATATGACCGAATCATAAAGATTGCCTACGTATTCGCATTACAAAATCAGGTCTTTGCGTAGTTATAATGTTTTTTTTTTTATATTATTATGTATTTTTTTTCTTTAATCTCTAACATAGAAATTAAATGAAAAAAATTAATCAAACCTTGTTTAAAAGAATTAAATCAAAGTTTAATTTTATTTTTCGAGTATATGTTATATTTAAGAAACACCCTATTTTTACCGTAAGTAGAAATCGCAAATTCATTCAAACGCAAAAATTCGAGCTTGCAGTTCGTCATCAGGTGGCGCGCGCAATGTCTGAAGTTACGCATGACCTCCGCGCGCAAATATTCCAGTTGCGCGTGACACCTGTGCTACGAATGTCTCGATTTTTTTTTTTTAAAAAAAATTTGTATTATTATTACCCCCCAAGTGTGAAGATTTTTTCGTAATGTTCGAAAAAATTTGAACACTTAGAACGGTTTATTGTTTCTAAATTACCCCCCCAAGTGTTTTGTATTTTACCGTGTTATTCGGTAAAATGCATAACACTTAGAATCTTTCAATTGAATGCTAATTAAAAAATGGTTGTAAGAGTGAACGAGTTTTATCCGTATTTCATATGTAATATTTCTTAAGGCGATCAATGTTTATTAATTGGCGAATTTCATCTCCTCCAATATCCATTAATCTAATGGCTCCTCCTGATAGGATTTCTATTACGCGGTAGGGACCTATCCAATTAGGTTTGAATTTCCCTTTTGGATCGGTTGGTGGACCCCTAACCTCCTTTAGTACAAAGTCACCTTCTTTTTTATTTCTAGGTTTTACTCTTTTATTAAAATGACGAGCAATGCGCCTTTGGTAGACTTGTTCATGATGCAAAGCTCTTAATCGTCGTTCATCGAGGAATAAAAGCTCTTCATACCTCGCTCTTACCCATTCAGCTTCCGGTAGCTTACTTTCAAGTACGATGCGTAGGGATGGTATTTCCAGTTCGACTGGTTGAACTGCGTCCATTCCGAAAACTAAGGAGTATGGAGTTACTCCTATTGATGTCCGTATAGACGTTCTATAACCCCATAATGCGATGTGTAGTTTATTCGGTCAGTCTTTGTAATTTTTTGCAATTTTCTAAATGATGACTGTAATATTTTTATTTGCCGACTCTACAGCTACATTCATTTGAGGTCTGTATGGAGATGAGTGATGATGTTTTACTTTATAACGAGTAAAGAGGGTCTCGACTTCAGCCTTTAATTGAGATCCCTGATCACTAATTAGTTCATATGGAACTCCATATGTACAAAATATGTTTTGTTCGAGAAACTTGATGATGTTTTACTTTCTAACAAGTAAAGAATATCTCGACTTCAGCTTTGAATTGAGATCCCTGATCACTAATAAGTTCATGTGGAACTCCATATTTACAAAATATGTTTCGTTCGAGAAACTTTGCGACATGTTTAAAAGTGATATTCACGTATGAAGCAGCCTCTATCCACTTATTAAAGTAATCAATGGCAACTAATACGTACTCGTGACCTCCTGCTCCTGTTGGAGAGACTTTCCCAATTATGTCAATTCCCCAAGTCGAAAAAGGCCAAGGGGAAGTGAGATTGTATAGTTCGGGTGGTGGAAGGTGTTGTAAATTAGCGAACATTTGGCACTGTGGACATTTTTTAACATATTGTATGCAATCATGTTCCATAGTGGACCAATAGTACCCTTGTCGTGAAATTATTTTTGAAAGCATTTTACCATTCATATGAGGTCCACAAACACCTTTGTGAGTATTTTTCCATAAGGCGTGTGGCTTCCGGTTGGCCTATACATAATAAACGTTGACCATTAGGTCCATTTTTGCATAATTGACCATTTATTAGATCATATTGGGCCACAAGTGTTCGTAAGGCTCGTTGGTCTTTCGATGAAGTATTTTCGGGATATGTGCCATGAGTAATATATTGGAGGATATGATCATACCAAGGATTGTACTGTCTCCTTCAACGTCATTTATTTCCTCTATTGTGTTGCAATACGCTGGTTCTTCTCTTCTATCAATGCATAATGGCATCATATTTAAGTGATCTGCAATTTTGATCATTAAGGCTGATTTTGCTAGCGCAACGACAAATTGATTGTCGTCCCTTGGGAGATATTTAAAATCAATATGTTAAAAATGCTCGATGAGTTGCTCTAGGTGTGCTTGGTATAATATCATTGTGGAGTTCTTTATTTTCCATTTTTTTAATATATGATTTATAATCAAACTTGAGTCTCCATATACCTAATTTTCGCACACATATGCTAGCCGCTGCTTCTAATCCAATAATGCACGCTTCACATTATGCGGTATTATTAGTAACCTCAAAGTCTAATTTAGCAGAGATTGGAGTATGTGATCCCTCTGGACTTATGAGTAACACTCCTATTCCAGATCCTTTTTGATTGGACGCACCGTCGAAGTACATTACCCATTTGTCATCGTATGTCATGAGAATCTCTTCATCCGGAAGATGAGTAGTTTCTGCACAACTTGTTTGAATTGGATGTTGTGCTAGAAAGTCAGAAATTACTTTTCCTTTCATTGATTTTTCAAGAATATATTTTAGCTCAAATTCATCCAACATCACCAACCACTTAGATATCCTTCCTTGTATGGGTGGTTGTTCAAACAAATACTTTATCGGATTTTGTTGAGAAATCACATGAGTAGTGTGTGGTAACATATAATGTCTTAACTTTTTTGTTGCCCACACTAATGCTAGGCTTGTCTTTTCCAAGGTGCTATATTTTGTTTCTTATTGGATGAATTTTTTACTTATGTAATATATTGCACGTTCGACTTTTTCTACCTCTTGTGCTAACATGGCGCCTATGGCTGTGTCTGTAACTGTAATGTATAGCCTAAGAGGTAGTTTGGGTACTGGTGGTGCTAAAATTGGTGGAATTTTGAGATAATCTTTGATTTTCTCAAAGGCCTTTTGACATTGATCATCCCATTCAGGTTTCTCCTATTTTTTCAATTTTTTAAATATTGGCTCACAAGTCATAGTCAATTTGTTGATAAATCGACTAATGTATTGTAATTTGCCAAGAATCCCCTAATTTCTTTTTCTGTTTGAGGGGGAGGCATGTCAATAATTGCCTTTATTTTAAAGGGATCGATCTCGATGCCACGCGTGCTTACTAAGTATCCGAGTAACTTACCAGAAGTTACTCCGAAGGCACATTTTTTGTGGATTCAACGCATTTTATAATCTTTTATGCGAGTGAAAAATTTGCGTAAAGCTTTTATATGTCCCATTCTATATTTGGACTTTACGATCATATCATCCACATACACTTCTATTTCTTTATGCATCATATCATGCAAGAGAGTCGTAGTCGTTCTTTGGTACATAGCTCCTGCATTTTTTAAACCAAATGGCATGACTGTGTAGCAATACATACCCCAAGGGGTAATAAAGCATGTCTTTTCTTCATCTTATTTTACCATTAAAATTTGGTTGTAACCTGCGTATCCATCCATAAAGGATAACATCACATGTTCAGCCATGTTATCTACCAATATATCAATATGTGGTAGAGGAAAATCGTCTTTAGGGCTAGCTTTATTAAAATCCCTAAAGTCGACACACATGCGAACTCGCCCATCCTTTTTAGAGACTGGAACGATGTTCGCTACCCATTCTGGGTAATTACATACGCGAATAAAACCGGCGTCCAACTGTTTTTGTAATTCTTCCTTTATTTTTAATGCAACATCAGGTTTCATTCGTCGAAGTTTTTATTTTACTGGTTTAGAAGTAGGGTTCAAGGGAATGGTATGTTCTGTGATTTCGCTATCTATTCCCGGCATGTCCTTGTATGACCAAGCAAACACGTCTTCGAATTCTTTGAGCATCGATATGAGGGCCGATCGCTCTTCCGGATTTAGAGTTAAGCCAATTTTGACTTCCTTCTTATTTTCGTTAGTTCCTATATTAACTATTTTAGTTTCTTCAACTATAGGGCTCTTTTGTTCTCGTTTATTCATTAGTTCAACCAATTTATTAATGTTATCATCTTCATTAGATTGATTGTTATAGCATTCGAAAGATTCAAGAGAAGGTATATACTCGGAAATAGAGCTCATATTATTAAAATCAAAAGAGAGTACATCAAGAGAAGACTCCTTTTTGGGATCTTCGTCCTTAAAACTAGAAAATAAAGACTCAGTAATGGCCACAAGGCCTAAATTTTCAGCTTTCCTAGAGTCTATAATAGATTCATCGTCCGATTCTTCAAACATCTTCCCTTAGCCTGTGACGATTTCCTGTTTATCGCCTTTGTGATTGATCCATTTGAAATATTTTCGTTTAAAGGGGTGATCAACGAGGTTGGGTCAAAAGCTTCATCTTGAATGGCGTTTTAATTGGTCATTATTGCGACATGATTTTGCTCTAGTCCAAATATCAAGGTTAAATGCTTGCCCATCATAGCACCCTAGAGTTGGGTGTTTTGATTTAACGATACTAAGATCGTCATCCAAGTAGTAGCAATCATGAAATATTTCAAATCCAGGCTTCTTGATTCCTTCCAAAACTAAGGGTTCCGGAAAGTCGTTGCATGGGTAATCTTCTCCCTCCCTAATGAATTGTCCATTAAGGGTTTGTTGATAGGATGGGAGTAAAGTGATTATCCCTTTCTTATTATTGTCTCTACGTGCTTTGTTTTTTGCATCGTGAGACTGAAATTCTTCTTTGGTGGTTTATATCCTAATCCAAAGGAGAAGCTTTTCTTTGGGATAGGAAGTAAGAGAGATTTCTCCATTCCTATTCCCAAAGGCATCCTAGGAAAGTAACTACTCTTGAGCAAGATGTTGTTTACTATCCGAGTGGAATATCGATCAAGCTTGAATGGTTCTTCAAAGTCTTCTTCCATTTCAATTGTGAAGACTGGCTCCACTGCGAATCCCCACAAGTCCTCTTCATTATTATCATGGTTTATTTCTAAGAGTGATTGATCATTTATTTCTATTTTGAGTGGAGAAGCATGTAGAATCTTAGGAAGCCCTTGATAGTTCAACCTAATAATTTGATGAAGTGAGGATGGTATTGCATCAAGCTCATGTATCCAAGGACGTCCAAGTAAAAGGTTGAATGTAGGTTTTATGTCCATAATATAGAATTCAACCATCTTTTGAATTGGGCCTGTGGTAATTGGTAGCTTAACAGTTCCACACGCTGATCTTCTCGAATTGTCATAGGCCCTAATGCTTTGTTTTGTTGATTGGAAATCTTTTTCTGGATTTAGGCCTAAGTATTTTTCTGTTTGTAATGGGCATACGTTTACAACCAACCTATTGTCTACCAAAGTTAGAGGGATATTGTATCCCTTGCATCCCACAATTAATTATAACGCATTGTTGTGGGTAGTGTCTTTTGAAGGCAAATCATCATTAGTGAAAATGATTGACTTGTCGGATTTCTTGCTAGTAAGCAAGCTAACGAGGTCCTGAGGGGTTGTGTTTGTACTTATAGACAAAGCCGTTAGAGCGTTCATGAGAGAATTCCTATGCTCTTTAGAATTACTTAGGAGTTCCCAAATGCTAACATTTGCCTTGGATTGACGAAGTTGTTTGACCAATGGATCTTCCACTTCAAGTGGAGGTGGTATTGTATTTTGTGTTTGACCTTGAGTTTGATTTTATGTGGTCAAAGATCCATTTGGTGGTGGTGCTTGGTAGACTCGCCCAGAACGAGTTAAATGATCTATCTCATTTGGGTTAGTCATAGGACTCATAAACCAACTTTCTTCTAGAGGCTTTGGATGTGCCTCCATTTCAAGATGTTCCATGAGTTGTGCTTGATGCATTATTCATCCAAGGAGAGATTCGATAAATCTTGCGATTTCCCCAAGAAATGATCCCAATCAAGCGCTCCATTTGTTTCATTTTGTAAACAAGATGGAGGTGGGACAGCAGCATACTTAGAGACATATAAGTCCTGAAAGTCATCGTCCCATAGTCCACATACTTCATTAGTTGCCCCTATGAGTATTGTGGATAGAGGTTCTCCTATAGGTGTGATATAGTCCAAAGGATTGAACATATCACTTCCCATATGGTCTTTATCGATATGAAACACCCCTAAGGGGGATGCATTATTGTTCGGTTTAGGCGTGGGAATTCTCCCATCGTCTTCTAAATCTTGTATTTTTTCTTTAAAACATAGCAACGTTTAAGCACTACCATTCCATTGGGGAAATCTCCTTTTTGGTGGAGTGGGTGGTGTTGGCCCTGTTGACGCAAGTAAGCCTTTTTCATATAATTTTTCTAACAATTCTTTATAGCTTACAGGAATTGAAGTAAATTTTCTCTCTTTTATCCATCTTTTTCTAGGATCATCATATCGATTTGTGTTATTGTATTGCGTGGAAGTCGCAAATACGTCAATAAAGGATGATGCATTATCATTCCCCTTCTTGTTGTTATTCTTAGGTTGATAATGATAATGAGGTTTGTTTGCTTTTTCTTTAGCAAGATCTTCTTTAATCCTTGTAGCCACATAATAGACCTTTTGAAAAGTGTCTAGACCAAGGTAACGTAGATGTTTGTTGTACTTTTCATGACAGTTGTCAATGAATTTTTGTACTAACTCGAGTTCAGGAGGCCTTTGGGCAAGGTGGGCCGCCTTTTCTTGCCATCTACCATAGAAAGTAAGGAAACCTTCATCGTCGCCTTGCTTAAGCATCTCGAGTTCACGTAAAGTTGACTTAATCTCTATGTTACTCTCATATTGGGTGATGAAAGCCGAAACTACATCTTCCCATGTCGCTTTAAATTTTGGATCTAGCCTATAGTACCACTCTCTCGCGGTGGGGTCTAGTGATAAAGGGAAAGTCAAAGCATAAAGCTTAGGATGAACTCCCTTTAGATCCATAGTGCCAGTAAAACACATTAAATGATTTTGTGGATTATTAGTCACCTTAAATATTGGCAATTCCGTAGCTACGAAAATTTCTGGTAAAGCAAGACCTGGGGAAGGAGCAAACTTTTCTGCGTCAAAGTACTTGTTCCCCATTTTAGAACGAAGAACTAGCTTCTCCAACGACTTTTCTTTGATGGATAATTGCTCCATCTTTTTCTTGTAAGCCTAAAGTTTCAAGTTTTTTCTTTTCAACATTTTTCATCTTCTCTCCTCGGCCTCTTGAGCCTTTTCCTCTCTCAAACGAAGAATCTCTTGTTGAATTTCTACGACAGTTGGCATTGTTGTTGGACTAGGATTAGTTTTCGAAGGAAAGTGGTTTGAAAGGGGTTGATCTTTGGGTGGTAAACGTAGAATGCGAGTGCCCAAGGGTCCTCTTTCCCAAGCTTGAAAACCGGCCTTAAAGGAGTATGAAAGGATAATTAAATCGATACGCTTGTTTAAAAAGGAAAAAGAAAAAGACGCAAAATGTATTCAAACGTGTAACATCGCCCTTAACAATTATTCATCGTGTTGTTTAATTGTTTTGATTCGATTTTTTTTGAATTTTTTTATGTTATCCTTTGAATATGACGCTAAATCACGAAGAGACAACTTCGTAATTGGGAACCTAGACCAAACTAAAAAAAAAAAAAAAAAAGACTATCCTAACACGTTGCACATAGTCACATAATCACATAAGCATGTCATAAGTCAAGATTCACGCAATGCCGTTCTAAGGTAAAAAAGGCTTGGGTGTCCAAAGGTACCATATCTTAAGAAACGACGCACAAATCAATCACTGAACGTGTTGACTCGTGACATCGCCCTCCCAACATTTTGTTGGTGATATGGGTGGGTTGATTGTTATTGATTTCGGGATAGACGCCTAGTGTTGGAGACCCCTAGTCAATGAGCCAATCCCCAATGGTTTAACAGTGCTATGCTTATGCATACATGCAATGTTGCTTGTTTGGTTTTTACTTTTGTGCAAAAGGAAGAAATTATGCGTTCAAATCTCGCTCTCTAACTAGAGATTATCCATGTTAATTCTCGTTACAACCCATAGGCAACCTAGTGTTGGATACCTTGGACCATAACTACGAATTCATCATGTAACCTCTAAGTCCCCAGCGGAGTCGCCACTGTAAGGAGGGTGATCCCATCGCAAGGGGTACTCTCCTTAAATGCCCTTGGCCACTTAAAAGCCTAGGACTTGACACTTGTTAGGGTGTAGTAGGATTTGAATTCCTGACTGGTTGGGGGACCTTGAATTAGAATTAATTCTATCATTACGCTTTTTTTGTAAGAAACAAGTAGGAGTCGCCAATGAGTTTTAGGAAAAACTCATAAACCTCATTCATGCCTTTCTTCCATGTGGAATTCATGGAATAATTAGCACAAATCATAAGTTTACCCATGCCCAAATTGGTTTATAAACTAGAAATGAGTTCGGGAGTTAGGGCACTAAGTTAACGTTCCTTTTAGAGGGGAATCGTCATCCTAGCCCTACTAGAGCCTCTACTAGCTCTTCCTTTATTACAATTTCATCACCAAACAATATATGCAAAGCGATACCTAAAACTATGTTAGTTCATTTTATTTACAAACATTAATTCACGTAGGAATTACATCGCAATGTCGTTATTCTTATTTAATTAAATTCATGAAAAAACAAGATTCTCCTTAGCTTAAAGGATCAACCAATAATTATTTAATTCAATTCTAATCTTTATTTATCGCAAGATATTATGTGGAATTGATTAATCAAAGGTTATCAAACAACACTAATTAATTAATTAAAGTACTTTTAAACAAGAAAATAAAGGTGATTTGACTAAGTGCTCGGGAATTTACCACTTCTCTTTGCTAGATCTCCGTTTAGAACACTTATGGACTCCTTCTTGTTGGGGAACCTCCACCGTAGTAACAAACTATCGAAAGGGTGAGTGTTTAGGGCATGAGGGCTAGGTTGCACAAGTTCACAAGTTATTTCGCCAGAGTTTTAGGTTAATTTCCGTCTGTTTAAGCCTCGATTAAAGCTCGTAATTATAGGGAATGATTAGGTTTAGGGTTTCGAGCATTCTGCCGCAGCAGGTGTCGCGCGCAACAGAATGAGTTGCGCGCGGCAACCCAGCGCAAGTTATTGTGTTACGCTGCTAGGGGCAGCGCAACTAATTGTCTTGCGCTGCTAGGGGCAGCGCAACTAATTGTCTTGCGCGTGGCTTTATGGTAAGATTAGCTTTTTTATTTTCCTTATAATGCCGAATAATTCTGAATCTTCCGCAGCGCAACTCTTGGTGTCGCGCGCAACTTTATTAGTTGCGTGCGCCAGTCTTGCGCGACTCTGTGAGATGCGAGCGGCTTTTCCAGCAGTAGCACTAAGATTTAACCTAGGCTCTCCTTAATCCGTCATTATTAGGGTTTAAGCACGGGCTTAAGCCTAATTATGATCGAGTTTAGTTAATTGGACCTTTATTTTGGCTTTTTCTTTAATTTGTGCTAGTTTTTTGTGTTTTGTTGCTTAACCAGTTATCCATAAGTATTCTTCACTTCGATCTAACACGAAGATTATTTTATTTATCATCATTGCACTTCATGTCGGAACAGGAGGCCAAAAGTAGATGTCTACAGGAAGCAAATGGGAAGCAAGTGGGTGAGGGACATGTGGCATAAGGAGAGTATGGAGTGGGGAGCAAGCATGGTCGGTCTCCTACTCTCCAAGTGATCCTCACTTCCCTTTACATGTATTAGTGACACTTGTATATTTTTTAGTTTGCTTATTTATTTTAATTTATCTTTGAAATAAATTGTTGAATTTCGTGCTCCCATATTGATGGGATAGAAATTCCCACTCTCCCTCTTGCCTATAAATACCCATCTTGGGTTTTTGGGAAGAGTGCTTGAGTAGGAGTTTAATAGAGCATTGCATTAGAAAAAACTCTTAAACTCACATAATACTCGGGTTTTGGTCGGACCTCGCTAACCTCGAGGTAACGAACGGACCTAAAATTTGGTAGTTATTTTTGCGGGTGAATCTTTGTCGGAGGCTCTCGTATTTTCGGGGCTAAGCTTCTCAAGTAAGAGCCTAATTTGTGGGGCGAAGCACGCGACAAAGGTAAATTTCCTATTTTGCCCTTTTGTTTTTATTTATGCATTAGTGATATTATTTATTGCGAGCGTGATCCTTGGCTCGGGTTTTTTTTTCCGCGGTGAGTGGGACTCACCAAACTCCAACAGTGCCCACCTTAACCGTCCACTCTGGACGGCTGTCGTCCAGATGGATATCAACGTGCTCACCAGCCGGCTAGGGACGGAGATCATCTGACCGTTTTCCGGTCAATGATTGCTATTTATTCTCCTTCTTCACGTCCACCAGCTTCTCAGTTTTTCTTTTCTTGGCGGCTGCTGGAGGGGGTGAATCAGGGTCCTTGACATCATCAAGGTCTATTGGCTCCTTCAGCTGACTGGTTGCAGAAGCAGTCGACTTGAAGTCTGAGAGATAGCACTCTCTTGTTGTCTCTTAATCCCCGTTGAGGGAGCCAACAGTTCCACCATCCCTTTCATATTTTAGGAGCATGAGAGCTGGGATGATGACGGCCTTGCACTCGTTTAGAGTGGGTCGGCCAAGGATGATGTTGTAGGCGGTTAATTCCTTAACCACCAAGAACCAGACAACCATGTGTCGCCCCTATCCCTTCTCTCCCAGCCGGATTGGAATGTCAGTCTGTCCGACTGGGTGCACGACCCCTACCCCAAAGCCAACTAATGGGTGGGAGACGTCGGGCAGACTGTCCCGCTTGTAATTTAGCCGGGAAAGACACTTGTAGCTGATGAGGTCAGAGGAGATACCCGTGTCTATGAGGATCCGGCCAAAAACTGGTTGGCAAACTTGCACTCAATGACGACTAGGTCGCCATGCGGTCGGCAAACTTTGCCCTGATCCTTCTCAAGAATGAGGACGTCTGGAAATGTCCTGCTTGAGGACGAATGTCCATCATCGACTGAATGGATTATCCTTTTAAGATGATTCTTGGTGCCCCAAATGGTCGGGCCACCGCTTGCGAATCCGCCTGCTATGGTGTAGACCGAATCCTTGTCGGTATCCAAACTAATAGTGGGCTGGACAATTTTTTATGAATGCCCCGGATTCTTCTTAGAAGCCGCTTGGGACTTCAAGACATAGGACTTCAACAAGCCCTTGTCAGCCAGACGGTCCAACGTCCGCTTAAGACTATAGCAGTCGCTGGTGTCATGGCCTTCTTCCTGATGGAAATGGAAGAATTTATTCTTGTTCTACGACTGAGCGAATCTTTTTATAGGATTCGGCTTTTCAATAGTCAGCCGGTCCTTCACCTCTGTAAAGATGGTATAGCAGTCTTTATTAAATTCATACCACGAAATATACGGTTTGAATTCTTTCTTTTTCTTTTTGGACGGCTGATCAAGTTCCTTAACCGCCCAAAACTCTTTTCATTTTTTTTTGCTCTCTTCGACTTTCTGAGCCGACTGAGTAGACCGACTCTCTTTTTATTTTTCGGACTTCTTTGAGTCCAACTGATGGCTGGACGAGCAGAGGTCGGTAGTTTGAATAAAGCTCTCCGCCTCTATCAACGCCTCTTAGAGGGTGAAAACCCTCTTACGGACAAGGTTGAACTTAAAGGTTGATTCATCCTTCAGACCCTTGAAGAAGTATATATAGGCTACCTCGTCAGACAGCCCCTGGATTTGAATTCTCACCAGGTTGAAACGCCAGACATAGGAGTGGAGCCCTTCTCTATCTCCCTGCCTGATGGTGCTCAAGTCAAGACTTGTCTTCTTGGCAGGGATGTTCATCGAAAAGTTGGAGGCAAACAGGAAGGCAAGCTTCCTGAAACTATTGATGCACCCGGCTGGCAGGTTGCCAAACCATTATTGGGTAATGCCTTTCAATGTAGCTAGGAAGCATCGGCACCACATATCATCCTCCAGCCCTTGCATGTGCATGAAATTGGAGTAAGCCATGAGGTGATTCTTCGGGTTAGTGGTACCATCATAGGCACCTACCAACACATTCTTAACCTTGGCTGGCTGTGCAGCTTCGGTTATCTTCTTGGTGAACGCAGAAGTTGGTTCACCATGTTTGAGCAGTCTGAGCTGCCAGTCCAAGGGTTGGACGTTATATGCCGCCTAACCCCCAAAGAGGGTCGGCTGCATGAAGTAAGGGGAGTATGGACTGTAGACCATAGGAGGTACATACGGTGCAATCCCAATCATCTGAGGGCTAGAGTGGACGGTATTACCGCCGGTATGGCTCTCATGCAGGGATTGAATATTCCCTGCGGATGTATTCTTGAAGCTGTCTAGAAAGCTCAATGTAGAGGCTGACTCACACAACAGTTGACTCCTTCTGCGGGTAATGATTTCCCGAGCGTCTGGACTTGAATTTTTGTTTCCCTTTGGTTGTTCAACCCGGATGGGATTTCTTGTGTTCTTATGGGGCAGAAGAATCTTGGACCAGTCGAGGGTCCCAGCTGCCTTATCCTTTGGATGCAGAGTCGACTGCCTATCCCTGACTGGCTTTTTCCTCCCATCAGGAGTCTTTTGTGCCGACTAACCCTTGCTTGGGCCAGCCTTACTCTTGGTGATCAAATCCTTAATTTCACCCTTAAACTAGCCATGAATCTCATGAGTTCGTCCCGGGTGACAGGAGCGGATCCACATGCCGTACAGGTTTCCCCTTCCGGCTGACCAGGGGGTCGGCGTGTACCCACATGGCTTTCGCCCAGCTCCCGAGTGTCTCTGGGACCGACGCTGTAGACACCTACTTTTGGCCTCTTGTCCCGAAAGGAAGTGCGATGATGTTACAAAAATCCGTTCTTCATGTTAGATCAAAGTTGAAATGTTTATGGACTATGAAAAGAATTATGAAGTAAGTTGAAACCCATATTTGAGACCAAGTTATCTTAGAGCATTTTTCTGATTACTAATTAGGCCTAAAACATGTTCATACATGTTTAAAAAATGATTAATAACGGACCCAAATGCATCAAATGCATTGATTGGATCTAATGGAACCTACATTGTTGAAAAACTGAGCCAAAAAGGTAAACCAACAATCAAATTCCCATGCAAGGCCTATACAGATGGATAGCCCTTTCAAGAGCTTTCTAACGGTATATTATAAGCCCAATTCCGAGCCAAAACGAAGAAGTTATGATAAAAACATTAAACTGGGCCCTAAAACCGACACCCTTGCACTCCAACGACCATAACTTTTGATCCGTAACATATTATAACCTAATTCTAACGGCATTGGAAAGTAGACATTTAGATATTTCCAATGATATCTCACACACCTTAATCCGATTCCGCAATTAAAATTGATGGAAGTTGTAAAACCGCGTTTTCGTATAAGGCAAACCGCAAACCAGCGCAACTCAATCAGTTCCGCCCGCGCTTGCGCGCACGACTCATTGAGATGCGCGCGGCTTCCTGCGTAACTCATATAGTTGCGCGCGCCACCTAAAGGTTCGACTCTAAAACCCTAAACCTAGATCCCTACGCCTATAAATAGGGGTCTTCGTTCAGCATTACGGGGACCGAAAAATTCAGAATTAAAACCCTAGTATTCTCAAAACCCTAATCTCTCAACTTCTCTTACTATCATACTACTTTTTCTTCTCTCTTCCCAAATACTTTCCAACCCTAATTGAATCCATTGAAGTCCTTGGAGGTACAAAGAAAAAAGAAATTCCAAAAATTCATTAAACGGAGATTTAACATAAAAGAAGAACGGTTAGTTCCCTGAGCACTTAGATAAATCACTTTTCCTTTATTGTTTAAATAACTTTAATTGAATAAATAGTGTTGTTTGATCACTTTAAACAAAATTTTAATTAATTAATTAATTCACATAGTATTCTTTCGTTAATCAAGACTAGAATTTGAATAATTAATTGTTGTTTTACCACTTAAGACAAGGCGAATATCGTTTATTTATTGTTCTTTCACGAATATTGATTAAATAAGAATAACGTCTTTTGCAATGTAATTCCTACGTGATTAATGCTTTTAAATAAAATCAACTAACTTAGTCTTTAGGTATCACGTTGCAAATATTGTTTAGAAATGAAATTGTGAAAAAGGGAGAGCTAGTAGGGGCCGTACTAGGGCTAGAATAGCGATTCCTCCCTAAAAGGAACGTTATTTTAGTACCCTCTCTCCCGAACTCATTTTTGTTTTATGTAGACCAATTTGGGCATGGGTAAACTTATGATACGTGATAATTAATCCATGAACTCCACATGGAAGAAAGGCATGAACGAGGTTTATGAGTTTTCCTAAAACTCATTGGCGACTCCTACTTGTTTCTTACCAAAAAGCGTGATGAGAGTATCATTTCTAATTCAAGGTCTCCCAAATAGTCAGGAATTCAAATCCTAATACACCCTAATAAGTGTAATGTCCTAGGCTTCTAAAGGGCCAATGGGCATCTAAGGAAGGACCCCCTTACGAAGGGATCACCCTCCTTACAGACACGTTTGGTGATTAGAGAGCCATCTTTGGCAATGTAGGTTTCTACTTGAGGATCATCGTCCTCTTGGTCAGTAAAGACCTCCGATTGGTCAACCGGACGTTCAGGAGTTGGTACAAACTCTTGAACCATTTTTGAGGTACTCTCCCTACAGACGACGCCAAATGTTTTGGGTGTTTTTGTCCCTCGGGAGAGTTACAACTCAGAGACTGGTTGCGCGCGGCTTGTACCTGCAAAACAACGGATACTCCGGGTGGTTGGAGCTCCGCCTCCGATGATCAAGTTAGCACTTGAAGAATAACGGGAGAAAGTGCGGAAGAAGAGATGAGATCTTCTCGGATTCCGAGATCAGGTGATTCTCTAATGTAAGAGAATGTAGGGTATGCTGAAATAAATGTAGATGTCCCAAAAATGGGGGACATCTTCCTATTTATAGGGTCATTGGGAAATGTGCCCCTGATTAGGTCATTTCAACCAAATCATTCTAGGCTGCGCCGCATTGCGGCTTTCTTGGGATTTAGGCCATTGAAGGCCGCCTTTTGCTTCCAAGTTCTAGGGGAATACGTGTCAGGAGGAGATTAGCCCAATAAGGACCAACCAGGATATGACACGTGTCAAGGCCTGATTTGGCCACTTGGCATGGGTAAAATTACCCAAAACACAAGGCAAATGAGAATTGAGAAGGCAAATAAGAGTTACAAGGCAAGGGCAAACAAATTCAAGAAGCCAAGGGAATACAATGTAGGTGATCTTTTGAGGCTTCATCTTCGGAAGGAAAGATTCTCGGTTAAGAGAAAGAACAAGCTCGTGCCAAGATCCGAAGGACCCTTTGAAGTTGTGGAGAGAGTTGGACCTAATGCTTACAAACTTAAACTACCGGGAGACTTTGGAGTTCATGCCACCTTTAATGTTGGTGATCTTGCTCCTTTATTAAGGGTAATTTCCTTTCGAAGAGGAGGGGTTTGACGCAGGTGCATGGAACTTGGTGGAAGAAGTGGAAGACTTGCCACATGTCGTGACACAAAGTTGGGCCAAACTCCTTGGAGGTCACCTTTATGGACTAACCATCATCACACTTGTAGACAAGAAGAATTGAAGAGGTTTGACCGAACCAAGGAAGTCCGACCGAACCATTTTGTCAGTTTCAAACCAAATTTTGTCATTTTTGCAGCAGTGGTCGAACTCCAAAGGTTCGAACAAACTAGGAGCAGGAGAGTTCGACCGAATCATCCCTAAGTTCGGCCGAACCTACCCACAAGTTCGACCGAACTTACCCTGATTTCGGCCGAACCTTTTTCCGTTTTTCTGTCAGCTTGTGCAAATTATTTAAGTTGCTTTAAGACGTTTTTGCTTTGGAATTAATGTTAAACTTTGCTTGCTTTTTTAATCAAAGAGACTTTCCCTCTCTACCATAATCTTTGTGATTATCTTGATTTCTTTGTGATTGCTACCTTGTAATCTTTGTGGTTACACCTTAATCCTAGCTTTACTTGGTGTTGGCTTTGATTAAGACTCCTATTTCATTATCTTGGTGATTTTGAGATAGGTTTGCCTTATTTTGTTGGTTTGAATTTGTTGTTACTTGATTTTTCCTCCCTTTTTCTTGGGTTTTGTTGGTTATTTCATATCAGCGAATAATAGATTTGTTTGTGCATTAATATTCAACCAACATAGATTAAAAAGGTTTAGGGTTAACCTATTGATTGTATGTTAGTCAGAAAGTGCAAATTAATATAAGAAGAATAATGTAGTGGCCTATTTTTAGGGCAAGTTCAAACTCTTTTAGGTTGGATTTGTACCTTCATCCCTGAATACCCAATCATGGTTCCAGACCATTATGGAGTTAGCGATCTTATGGATCGTGAAGGGGTGTAACCTTCACCCTGTGAATGATTTACAAGTTCTAAAACTTGTTGGCGACTCTTTTGCTCTAGCTTCCTTCCCTTTGGACGCCACCATGCTTAAGTGTATGATCACAGTGGGGCTCAAGTGTGGGAAACTTGAAATATTCCCTACAATAACGGACCCAAATGCGTCAAATGCAATGATTGGTTCCAATAGATCTTACATTGTTGAAAACCGAGCCAAATAGATAAATCGAGCCAAAATGTCCTAAGACAGTGTTTTCATATTGTAGACAAAACTGCTGAGAGAGTTGCCGATTTTCTTCTCTCTCACTGGATTTGAATATATGTCTCCAGTCTTGAGACATGTATTTCTATCTTGTGGACATCGAATACTATGTTTTGGTAAGCGAGTGTCAAGAAATTTATTCATGTGTTAGGCTACGAATGCTGAAACACCTCTCCTTTTATCATCTTTTTAACTTGTTAAAATCAGACTAAAGTTTTAATGACGTATCAAGGGAATCTAGATCAACGATGCCATAATTGAGAGGATATCATCCTCTTTACTCTTTTTTTAAACCGATATCTGCTCATGACATGACATCACTTAGGACATCCTTTACATGTAAAAGCGTTCTACATTTGCAAAGGATCAATCTAGATTATTTAGCGCACAAAGTCTAGAAAATACTTTTTAGCCTTAGCAGCTACTTGTCTTGAACATTTAGCGAATCGAGGATAGTTTTGACATTCTTAACACTACTGAAAGATTCCTTATCCTTAAGGAACTTCGCAGAATGAGTCTCAGATTTATTTCCTTGAATACTTTGATCCTCGTGTATTGTAGACTCAATCAAAGTGGGGGCTAACTGTAGACACCTACTTTTGGCCTCTTTTTTCGACAGGGAGTGCGATGATGTTACAAAAAACCATTCTTCATGATAAATCAAAGTTGAAGTGTTATGGACTATGAAATGCATTATGAAGTAATTTCAAACCCATATTTGAGACCAAGTTATCTTAGATTCTGGTCCGATTAATAATTAGAACTAAAACGTGTCATACATGTTTAAACTTGATTGATAACGGACCCAAATGCGTCAAATGCAATGATTAGATCTAGTGGATTTTACATTATTAAAAACGAGCCAAACAGATAAACAAACCATCAAATTTCTGTGAAAGCCTTATACATATGGATAGCCCTTTCAAAGATATTTTCAACGGTATATTATAATCCCAATTCCGAGCTAAAATGAAGAAGTTATGATAAAAACACTAAACTGAGCCCTAAAACCGACACCCTTGCACTCCGACGACTATATATTTTGAACCATAACATATTTGAACCTAATTCAAACGTCAACGGAAATTATACAGTCAGAGATTTCCAATGATATGTCATACGCCTTAATCCGAATTTGTAATAAAAAGTTATGGAAGTTTTAAAAAACACGTTTTCGTGTAAGGCAAACCGCATCTAGCGCAATTCAGTGATGCGCGCGGCACCCAGCGCGACTCAGAGAGTTGCGCGCACCACCTGACGCTGCGGCTCTAAAACCCTAAACCTAGATTTTTACGCCTATAAATAGGGGTCTTCGCTTGTCCTAAAGGGGACCAAAAAATCAGAATTCAAAACCCTAAATTCTTAAACCCTAATCTCTCTCAAACCCTCTTACTATCATACTACTTTTCTTCTCTCTTCCCAACTACTCTTAAACCTTAATCCATTCATTGAAGCCCTTGGAGGTACAAAGAAGAAATAAGGTCCATACACATCTAAAATGGAGATCTAAGCATATAAAGAAGAACGTTAGTTTCCTGAGCACTTATATAAATCACTTTTTTTGTAAATAACTTTAATTGATGAATTAATGATGCTTTATCACTTTAAACAAAATTTTAATTAATTAATTCACATAGTATTATTTCATTAAACAAAATGTGGTTCGACAAAAAAAAAAGAAAAAGAAATAAAGATTGTACTTCGGTTTTCGCAACAAAAAAAACTTTTTATCGTTCTTTTTTTGTTTTCGTAAAAAAAAAGGTCGAACCTACCAGGTGGCGCGTGCAACTATCAAAGTTGTGTGCACTCTCCAAGCGTAAGTCCAGAAGTTGCGTGCGGCTCTTCCGCACAACTCCGTGACTTTCGCGCGCCCATTGTTCAATGTTGACTTTGACTCGTTACGAGCAATGTTATACGGAAGAAACGATATTAACGCTTCAAGGTTATTCGTTAAGTAGGTGCTAAAAATATCTCTTTGGCTAACAACGTTGTCTAATTTAGTTACTTTTACTTTGATAGTCTTTTTTTTGTCCTTTTTAAAAAATCCAAAAAACATGTTTTTTATCGTTCCTTTTAAGTTTTCCCAAAAAAATAAAAAAAACCGTGTATGGCAGGTGCTACTTTCGAAGTTGCACTTTCCACCTTAGCGCAAGATGGAAAATTGCGCGCGATACTGTTTTCGATTACGATGATTCATAACGTACTTTATAATAAAACTAATGACATTAATTCTCATAAGGTTCGTCATTAGAAGTTCGCATCTCTTGATAGGGCGTCATCGATTTTCCCATTCTTAAACGTGCCTATTTTCATGGTCGTCGTCTTTTAGTTGTAATTAGTCAACCTTGACTTAAGAGCATAATTTATTTACCTCTTCTATTGTTTAAAAAGAGAATCCCGAGAACCTTACTTGGGATGATTGCCTCACAACAAAATAAAAGAGAATAGAGCGAAAAAAATCAAGAAACCATTCTAAAAAAAAGTACTATACACAAAATTTATTCTACAAAAAAAAAAAAAAAAAAAAAAAAAAGAGAGAGAGAGAGAATAATGAATGATAAAACTAAGGGCCTATTCTCTTCTGTTGAAATTCAGTTCAGTTCAGTTCAGTTCAGTTTAGTTCAGTTTAGTTCAGTTCAGTTCAGTTCAATTCAATCCAGCTCTTAATTTATGTCTAATGATATTGCTAATGATATAAAGCCAAATTTCATTCTTTTAAGCTCTTATTATAACGACAACAACAACAATAATGATAATAATAATAATAATAATAATAATAATAATAATAATAATAATAATAATAATAATAATAACAACAATAATAATAATAATAATATTGACAATAATAATAATAATAATAATAATAATAATAATAATAATAATAATAATAGTAATAATAATAATTTATAAGTAAAAAATAATAATAATAATAATAATCATCATCAATAAATAATAATAATAATAATAACAATAATAATTGAAATAATAATACTAATAATAATAATCAATAAATAATAATAATAATAATAATCATCAATAAATAATAATAATAATAATAACAATAATAATAATAATACTAATAATAATAATCAATAAATAATAATAATAATCATCAATAATTAATAATAATAATAATAATAATAATAATAATAATAATAATAATAATAATAATAATAATAATAATAATAATAATAATAATAATAATAATAATAATAATAATATTGATACAATTCATTGTTCAAATGGTTCTATAGTATATTTTTAATATATTTTCCATAAATTTTATAATTATATAGTATATTTTTCGTAAACATTTGTATATACACATATGTATAGCAATAAATAATCAAAGATCACTAATCCGTAGTTAAAAATCACTAATTAATAAGTTCAGTTCAGTTCAGTTCAGTTCAACTGAGTTCAGTCAATCGGAACAGGCTCTAAGAAAATGATTTACTCATTTCTTGGATTTTACGTTCAGAGGCAATCATTCTTTTTAAACAAATAGTAATTATCCTTTAAAGATGAGCAATATGAGAATCATCATAAAAAAGTAATAAAAAAAATTAAAGATCTCTATTGTAATCTAAATGATCAACAAATACCATATTTCTAGTATATTGATCATTTTAAGGAGTGTACTAAGGTTGACTAATATTTCTAAAATTTTGATTAGCGTGTCAATCCAACTTTCCCTTTCTTTCTATTCTACCTTTTTCGAAAACAATTCATTTAAAGTAAAATCCATAGAGGATTACTTTGTTTAAGTTAGCATAAATAATGAAATTCTATAGGTTGTGAATTTTTGACATTTTTTCATCAACAAAATTGCTTAAAGTGAATTCGTATAATAGGGATTAAAAAAACAATCATTTTGACTTTTGATCGTTGTTTAAATACTTGGTAGAAAAAGGTTTAAGTGAATGCGCTCAATTCGTGAAAACACATTACTAGACTATCTTCCTCATTCGCATACTAGTCTAATCATGGGTGGCAAAGCAGCAGTGGAGAAACTTAGAGAGAAACTCCAAAACCTAAAGGCCCTATGAGAAGAAGAAGCCCAAACAAAGACTCATAAAAAAAAAAGAAAAGGAAAAAATAAAAGCAGAGAAAGAAAAAGAAAATATTTTGCAAGAAAAAGCAAGAGCCGAAAGAGTAGAAGCGTAGGAGAAACAAACAATCCTATATGCATGTAATTTTCCTCTTTCATTGGACCCTACTGCTAGATCATGGTTTTATTACCTTAATACAAAGCAAACTTCCACTTGGAGTGACGTTGTAAGAGCGTTCTTAACCCAATTTCGAGATAACATCGAGCTCGAACCTACCTTGCATGATCTTGAATTGCTTAAGCAAGGGGAAGAAGAAGGCTTTATTGACTTCTTTCCAGGTGGCTGAAAGGAATAGTGTCCTTCGAACAAGTGTATTATTCTGATAGTGGGTTCAGAATTATTAGAAAGCTAATATATTTAGTAAGGTCAAGTGGTCGGAATGCCAGGGTGGAGGCCGCTTTCGATTAGTAATATTAATGCATAATAATATTACAGCTTAATCTTGACTGAACCCTTTGGGTCACACCCAAACAACCAACGAGCCGAAGTGACGAATTTATTCGGAAGGAATTAATGAGTCGACCAAGTAATATTTATTTAGACGTCGGAAATTCGAGCTTAGAGCATTGAAACCGAGCGTCGGAAGTCAAGTCAAAAATAATAAAAGCCGAGACATACAAATAGTAATAAATCAACATATTTCCCAAAATACCACTAACATCGAAGTGCTCCGTGCAATCCGAGTGCTGGGGCACAATGCGTACCATGGTGGCTAGCATGCGCACCAAGCTGAGCCTTGGCTGGCTGGTGCGTGCTAGCGCACCAATGTTAGCAGCCAAGGCAAGCCTCGACACCAAGAAACAACAACAGCCCACACTTGGAGTGCGCGACATGCTGGCCAAGAGCAGCAGCAGCCCACATTTGGAGTGCGAGGCATGCTGGCCGAGAGCAGCAACAGCCCGCAACTCCTAGGTGCGGGTGGCTGGGCCGAGACCAAGGGAGGAATAAATGGGAAGCCCACTTGGGAGCCTTGATGCCCAAGTGGAAGAGGACATGTGGCGCAAGGTAAGGGAGAGAGCGGGGACCAAGTTTGGTTCCCCCTCTCCAAGTGGTCCTCACTTTCTCTCTCATATATAGGTTATACTTGTTGATTTATTACTAGCTTGCTTAAATAATTTTATTTTACCTTTAAAATAAAATGTGAAAATCTCACTATCCCATATTGATGGGAGAGACAATCATACTCTCATCATTTCCTATAAACACCCAAGTAAGGGCATTGGAAATGATGCTTGAGTAAGAGTGGGAAAAGGGATCACTAGTAGTGAAAACCATTGAACTCAAGAGTTCGAAGAGGTATCACATTTTGTGAAAGCCTTTGAACTCAATAACTCGGGTTTATCGGTCGGGTCTTGTTAACCCCAAGACATTGGACCTAGTCGGTGATCGTTGTTGTGGGTGGATCATCATTGGAGGCTTTGTAATTTCAAAGGTAGCTATCAAGTAAGAGCCCAAGTGGTCGGGCGAAGCACGCTCCAAAAGGTAATTTTTTTATCTTAATCTTGTTGTTAAGTTAATTATGTTTATGGTTTTGTTTATTGCGAGTGAGGTCCTGTTTTTGTGTTTGTTGTCGCGGTGAGTCAGACTCACCAAACCCCAACAGCTTTATCGGAGCCTTGCTCGTTTATTTTTAAAATCATAATATTCTTCAAGGTGTTTTATGGCTTAATTTTTCTGGTTTTAAGTTGCTATTTAGATTAGTAGCTCGTTTTATCCATTTTAACCTCGTATTAGAGCTGACTTTAGCTCCCGAACCGAGATTTCGACCCAAAAATAGTGAATTTTGGGTGGAAAAGGCGTTTTGGAAATGGTTTTACCCTTTTTGAACTCGGTATTTAGCCAAACTTTTCAAGGGGTTTTTCGTTTTTACGAAAAATTTTAAGTCTTTCTAATCTTGAAAATTAATTGCATAGTAATGGTGGTTATGTAATTAGTTCAATACATATTTTATATGCAATTTTAAACCTCTTTAAGCATGATTACTTGGTGGTAATTTGTGTTTGAAAGCTTGGTTTTATTTTTCACATAATTGGAAAATCATTGCATTAAGTGTGAAAGTGTTATTCTTTGAGGCTTCTAAGTACTAAAGATTCAATCTTTAATTATGTTAAGTGATTGAAACTTTGAGTTACTAAATTCCATGAATTCTTTGTTGAACTTTGTTGATTTAATGATTTTTTAATTGATTGGAATCATAAATTTTGAAACTTGTGATAGAAATTTGTTTATCTTCATATTGGAAGATATTATTTTTCAAGGATTCACAAGTATTAAAATTGGAATCTTTATTGAACTTATGTTCATTTCCAACTCCCTTTTATTTTGGCAAAATCTCAAAATTAATTTATATTGATTAAATTAATAGTGAGTAATTGCCCTCTTATTTTTTGTTGCACCAAGTTAAACCAATTTTATTAAAGAATGGTTCTTGGAAAAAATTTTGGTTGAATGCACTTGGATGGATTTTGTTTGAGTTAGACATGCTTAATTTTCATTTTGCACATTACAGTAGTTTTAAAAATAATTTAGAATTAATTATTAAGTCACTCAAAACTCGGGTTTAAAAACCCGAGAGTATGGCACGCAAACCAAGATAACACCCTTCGGCTAGTCGGGCTGCTGTACAGCCCGCATGTAGGCGCCAAGGGCTGGTGCTTGGTGCGCGCCAATGACGGTGAGTGCCTGGTGCGTCCGAGGAAGCAAGCAGCACTGCCAAAGCAGCAACGTGCCGCAGTAGCATAGCTGTGCGCGCTAGCCGATGTTGGGTGCGGGCTTGCTGCTCATGTGCGGCAGTGGTATGCGGGGGATGTGCTGCTAGGCTTGAGGCATGGTGCGCATAGCTAGCAAGCTTGTGCGGCCTCGTGGCTTGTGTTCTTGCACGCCCCGTAGAAGAGTCGACGCGTATGCGGTATTCTAAGCTATGGGTGTGACTAGACCTGGCAAATGGGTCATTCGGGTCGGGTCATTTCGGGTCGGGTCAAGTTCGGGTTAAAAGATTATCGGGTCAAGTTTGGGTCGGGTCGGGTCATTTCGGGTTTTGGGTTGATTTTCGGGTCGACTGATAATCGGGTCAGGTCGGGTGTCGGGTCAACACTTCGGGTCGAGTTTGGGTCGGGTCAAGTTTGGGTCGGGTCAATTTTTGGGTCAGGTCAGTTCGGGTCTGGTCAATTTTCGGTTCCAATTTCCGGGTCAACTTCTAGTTCAATCATATTCGGGTGATTTATATATTTATTTATTTTTTTTGATGAAAAACTCACTATATTTATTAAGGCTATTTTTTTCATGGATCATAGTAATTGTTTGACTTTTATTAACCTTTTTTTTTTTTTTTTTTGTGTTTAGAACTTTAGAATGAGAATCACTTTCAAGATCTCCTGAAACTAAGAGGGATGCTCTAACTACTTGAGTTATACCTCACTCTCTTATTGATCTTAATTTTAATACGTACTCTTATTAGCATTGACATTGTTGTAATAATTTCTTTGAATTATTCTTATACTCCCTCCGTCCCAAATTACTCTTAACGATTTGACATTTTGCACTATTCACACATCTCACTTTAACCATCTTTTTTAGCTATTATATGAAAGTCAATGTAGTCATGTAAGATGTTGGGTCTATTTTAATGTATAATTTCTAATATAAACTTTTTATAACTTATATAATTATTTACTAAAAGAAGTTAAAGGTTGGGTCATTTTCGGGTCGGGTCAACTTCGGGTCTCGGGTCAACTTCGTGTCGGGTCGTTTCGGGTTTCGGGTCAACTTTGGGTCGGGTCATCTCGGGTCGGGTCGTTTCGGGTTGGGTCATTTTGGGTTTCGGGTCAAGGTCGGTTCAGTTCCACTTCGGGTCGGGTATGGGTCGGGTCGAGTTAATTCGGGTTTTGGGTCAATTTCGGGTCACTGGTTTCGGGTCGATTTTGGGTCATGGGTCAGGTCATTCGGGTCGGGTCTTGGTCAAGATTGCCAGGTCTAGGTGTGACGCTTAGCATGGGTCACGAATATGCGGACCTCCCCTTAATTATCACATATACCACGGTTTTGAGGGGATATTATTACTTTGCATTTTAGCCGTTTTATTCATTTTAATTAATCTTGTTTATTTTAATTAAAATTTTAGAGGCTAGGCCTCGGTTTATATGAGCGGCATTTGCAAAATTTTATTTTGGAAAATAATTTTGTTTTACCGGCTTAATTAATTGGATTAATTAAGATAAAAGCGGAATTTAGTGGGAGCTCCAAATATTAATTGCGCTTATTTACATAAGCGGTTAAAACAACTTTGACTAGTTTTAATTAGAAGTGTTAATTGAATTAACGGCTATTTCATCAAATGCCACTGAGTACTTACAAAATTCACTAAATGCCATCAAAGTTTTCATAATTCACCAAATGCCACTGACAAACAATACAATGACACCTCGTGCCACTAAAAGCATATGGACGTTAGTTTTCCGTTAATGCACTTCTTATTTCACCAAATGCCATTAATTTGGAATATTATTTCACCTAATGCCATTACTTTTAAAAATTAATACACAATAATTATTTATATTTTAATGAATAAAAATAATACTTTTTTTTCGATTTTCGTGACGAATATTGTTCGGGTAAGGTTTTGGGGGTCATTTTGACTCTTTATGGGTACAAATTAAACTCAAAATTGGCAAAAAAAACATAAATACCCCGTTTGGCATTTTTTCCCAAAAAAAAAAATTACTATATCAACATACAAAATGGGGCATGTATGTGTACATTATTGAAGTCTAAAAACATTCACCAAAAGGGATCATTTTCCCCTTCCCTTCATTGATAAGATGCTTGAAAGACTAACAAAGCATACGTATTATTGTTTTCTTCATGGTTATTCTGGTTTCTTTCAAATTCCCATTCATTCGGATGACCAAGACAACTTTTACTTGCCCATATGGAACCTTTTCTTATAGGATAATGCCATTTGTGCTATACAACGCCCCCGCCACCTTCCAAAGGTTTATGATGAGCATATTTGGAGATATGTTGGAAGAGGAAATGAAAGTGTTCATGGATGATTTTTCGGTGGGAGGTGTTTCATTTGAAGCTTGCCTTGAGAACCTTGAAAAGTGTTTGGCTCGGTGTGAGAAAGTGAAATTAGTCTTGAATTAGGAGAAATGTCACTTTATGGTTGAGGAAGGCATTATCCTTGGTCATAAGATCTCCCACAAAGGAATAGAGTTAGACCAAGTGAAGATTGGAGTCATAGAAAAGCTATCACCTTTGGTTAATGTAAAAGGTGTGAGATCTTTCTTGGGGCATGTCGGGTTTTATAGGAGATTCATCAAGGATTTCTCTATAATTGCTAAGCCCCTCAGTGATCATCTTCAAAAGGATGTTGAGTTCGTGTTTGATGATAGATGCTTGGACGCGTTTCACAAATTGAAAAAAACTTTGACTTCCACTCCCATAGTCAAAGCCCCGAGATGGGATTTACCTTTTGAATGGATGTGTGATGTTAGTGATACGACTATTGGAGGTGTTTTGGGTCAAAGAGTTGATAAGAAGCTCCATGTCATCTATTATATGTCAAAAACCCTCAATGGAGCTCAAGGAAATTACACAACAACGGATAATGTGTTTTTGGCAATTGTGCATGCTTTTGAGAAATTCCGTTGTTATTTGTTGGGTTCCAATACCATTGTTTTCACAGATCATGCGACTCTCAAATATCTCTTTGCTAAGAAGGAATTGAAGCCTAGATTGCTTCGGTGGGTGCTTGAACTTTAAACCTTTGATATTGATGTTAGAGACAAGAAAGGGGCGGAGAATGTTGTGGCGGATCACCTCTCTTGCCTTGAGGACTTCCAAGTCCAAGATGATGGTCCACCTATCGAAGATAGAATGCTTGATGATTTTTTATATGCCATTGATGTGATGGAACTCCCTTGGTTCGCCGATTTGGTTAATTTTCTAGCATGTGGGGAATTTTCACCTTCATTCTCTAAGAATCAAAGAAAGAAGCTCAAGAGAGAAGCTCGACACTATTTGTGGGATGATCCAATTTTGTATAAGCGAGGAGTTGATGGCTTGCTCCGTCATTGCATTTCAAGTGAAGAAGTGTTGAATGTCTTGAAGATGTGCCACTCGGATCCTAGTGGTGGTCACATAGGAGTTTCCGAATCCGCTTCAAAGATTCTCCAATGTGGTTTATGGTGGCCGTATCTTTTTAAGGATACTTAGGGTTTCATAAAGTCTTGTTATAGGTGCCAAAGGACCGAAAACATTTCAAAGAGGAATGTGATGCCTTAACAACCCATCCTCGAGTTGGAAGTTTTTGATGTATGGGGCACTGACTTCATGGGACCATTCCCTTATTCTTTTGGAAACCAATACATCCTTGCGAGGTCGATTATGTTTCTAAATGGGTTAAGGTCATTGCCTCCCATACAAATGACCATAAGGTGCTGATGAAGCTATTCAAAAAGATCATCTTCCCGAGATTCGGTGTGCCCAAGGCAGTAATAAGGGACAATGGATCGCATTTTGTACATAATGCTTTCCTAAAGTTGATGAGAAAGCATGGCGTTCATAAACGTTTTGGTCTTCCCTACCATCCTCAAACTAGTGGACAAGTTAAGGTGTCCAACCGTCAAATAAAGTTGATCCTTGAGAAGACAGTTGCTAGGAATAGCAAAGGTTGGGCGAACAAACTTGATGATGCTTTGTAAGCATATCAAACGAGTTTCAAGACTCCCATAGGCACCACTCCATACTGTCTTGTCTATGGAAAATCATGTCATCTTCCGGTGGAGCTTGAGCATTGCGCTCTTTGGGCAATCAAGAAAATCAGCTTCGATTTGGCGAGTACGGGAGAGCAAAGGTGGTTAGATCTTCATGAATTAAAAGAACTTAGGCTTGATGATTATGATTGTGCAAGTACCTACAAAGCTCGATCTAAGGAGTCTCATGACAAACTTATTGAGAAAAAGGATTTTAGTGTAGGTGACAAAGTTCTTATTTATAATTCTAGGATGAAGTTGTTCACTGGAAACCTCATGTCAAGGTGGAGTGGTCCTTAGTTGGTTCAAGGTGTCTTTCCAAATGGTGTTGTTGAAGTTTCTATGTTGGATTCATCATATCCTTTCACGGTCTATGGCCTCGACTCAAGAAGTACTTAAATGGTGCTTTCGTTGGCCTAGTTCATAAAATGATGATTCGTCAACCACCAAGCTGGTGGAGAACGTCGAGCTATGACGTTAAACAAGCGCTTCCTAGTTGGCAACCCGGTTTTCTAACCCTTTCTTTTAATATTTTTTTAATTTCTTTTATTTTTGAGAAATTTTCTTATTTTTTTTGTTTTCTTGAATTAAGGTACCTTGGGATTGATTTGATTTAGATTTCTGACAATTTAGGTGTCTTTTGAAGGTTTCAAGAGGTTTTAATTGAATTAAACTGAATATGAGATTAATGTACTAGGGCGCTCTCATGGCTGCACTCTTGTGGATTGTAATCATGAACAAGTGCTTTTTGATAAATTTTGTGATTTTTGGTCTGTCCCTCTCGTGGGCATCACTCAAGCTTGACAAGAGCACCGCACACACGACCACACCCCCAAGCTTTGCGCGCACCCCCAAGCTACACAGTCGTGCGCGCGCACGAGTGGTCTATGCGTGCGCTTGGCCGTAGCAGCCCCCCTCCCCTTTTGTTCGACCCAAAGTTGCCCCCTAATTTTGTCACTCTCTCTCCCCCTTTCTCTCCTCCTTTATTTCAATTCTTATTCTTTTGAAATTGCTTCACAAATTCACAAATTAGAACAACAAAAAATACAATTTTAAGCTTGAAATTTCCGGAGTTACGAATTAAAAATTCGAATTTTTGGGTCCATTTTCCGAATTTAGGGTTTTAAATTTTGGACTTGGAACTTGCAATTTACTGTTCTAATTGGCTTATTTCCTTCAACTATTCCATTTTCAAGTGTATTAAAGCATCATTGAGGTATGATTTCTCCATTTATAGTCATCTTCTTCCTCACTTTGAAGCTTGAAACCCTTGTTTGGGCTTTAATGGTAGAACTCCATTGTTTGTTCATTTTGCTTGTATTTTGTGTTGTATGATGTTATTTGATGATACTGTGAAGCTTTTTCATGATGAAATCGTTTACCTCACTTGAACTCTTGACATCACCATTGTTGGTCATCTTTCTCTCTCATGGGTTTGTTCATGGTAGCTTTGTTTCTTTGTTTATTCAATGTTTTGGATAATTTTGCTTATGATGATTCATGATTTTGTTCTTTCATGACAAACTTTTGCCTTTAGATTGATGATTAGTTGCTTCATAATTCTCATTGAATATTTCTATGGTTGCTACTATATTCTTGGCATTAGTTCTTTGTGACCAATCCTTGTATCATTCATTTTGGATTATCTTTGTGCTTGAAATTTCTTGAGAAATTCTCTATAATTATTTGTTGCTGATTTTATTTTTTATGCACTTGTGTCTTTGAGCTAATTTCTTGATGAATTGCTGATGCTTGGCCTTTCTTCTTGTAGATGGCCCCTATTCGTCGCAAGAAAAGGGTTAGAACAAGCACATCCAAATCCCGAGGTGATTGAAACATATGGCATTGAATTTTCAAAGGAACTCCAATGGGATAGGTTCATCCAATTGACAAAGAGAAAGCTTAAGTCCACCCGCTTTTAAGATCAAGCAACTACGACATTGCTAGGGATTGATAAAGATGTTCGTCTACTTGCTAAGAACTTAGGCCTTTTGGAGTATTTGGATTTAAATGCGCCCACTTATGCTCGGTTAATATGTGAATTTCTTTCGTCCGTTGAAGTGATTCGAGAGAGTAGTGGTGATTCTTCAAGGACATTGACTTTCCAATCATTCAATAATGATCATCGGATTTTGGAATCTTAAATTTGTACATACTTTCAATTTCCTTGGGCCGTAGATGAAGATCACCTTGTACATCTGGCCAATGGAAAGATGAGTGATGATCATGAGTATGATGAGCTAAAATGGTGGCGGCGCATCTCTAATGAAGGAAAGTATGAGCCACAAACTTCAAAGGCCGCATCCATTACCCATCAAGCCATGCGAAACTTCAATTGTATTCTCACCTATGCTCTATGTTCAAAACATTTTTTGGGTGCATTTCTCGTGAGGAGTTATGTTGGATTTGGATGGCCGACCATGAGCAAGGAGAGCTTAAGCTAGTTGATTTTACTCAACACTTGATCAATCGATTTCTTGATATTAAAGACGGTGTTTCACTCTCAGGGAGCATTTAACTCGGGGGCATGGTCTCCATTCTCGCCCTTTGCATTGATGACTCCTACAAAGACTTGCTTTGTGAACTTCCGGCCATAATTGATCCTTGCGAGAGGACTCCTTCCCACTACCTCAATATTTATGCTCTTGTCAATTAAAAGTTTCTTGAGCGTACAAAGAGACAAGATCTTTTTCATTTTGAAGGTCTCTCATGTTAAGGATTGGTTCTTGATTCCAAGCAAATAGGCCACCAACCGAATAACGAAGAAGAACACTCTTACTTGGAGACCCCCGAAGTGCAATATTGATCCTTCTCGCTAGAAGACAAATCATTCGAGTACCAATTTTGATGATGCTCTATTGGTGGATTTTTAAGCTTTTCCCCCGGTTCAGCGGGACGGTAAACCTATCCCTTCCTCTACTTCTTCTTCTTCTTCACTTGAGTTGTCTACTTTGCATGCCAAGATTGATTATTCTATTGCTAATGTTTTGTATTCTATGCTTTTGGGGCATGATTTTGCTCTTGGTTATGATATTCATGCTCGTCAAGTGTATGATTTGCATGTTAAGAGGGGGGAGATCGAACCATTCTTAAACTACCCGTACCTCTCGGTCCAACAAGGAAATATCCCTCAATGGGAGCCTAATGACCCCTCCCCTGGACCTTGTCTTTGTTACCCTTATTAGGAAGGTCCTAATGTCCCCCTAATTCTACTATTGGCATAACCCCGATGACTTACGATTATAAGCGGCCTGGTGGGCGCGATTTTACTTATGATCCTTCAAATCCCTTGCCTTTCCCGGACCCCGAGACATTTGGTGGTTAGGGCTTGTCGGGCGAGCCATTCTTGGATGATTGGTCTCACTTTTTGAAGATGGACCGAGTTAGGAGAGAGGGTAGGTTGAGAGGCAAGGCTCTCATGGAGGTGGGTGATTACGCTAGCTCTACTCAAGTAGTTTTGCAGACCGGTGAGGGGAGTACTCATTCTACCCCTTACCATAGTGCCGAGTGATTCCATCTTGTCTACCCCCCTTACTTCTTTGCTTTCTATGTTGTTATATTTATGCTTATATGCTATTAAGATTTGAGTTTAGGGGGTAGTTCACTTCAAGCTTGGGGGTGTTATATGTTGTTTATTTGTGTGCTTCACTTCTCCCCCTTAGTTTTTATGGTTCACTCTTAGTCTCTTTTATTTGCTAGTGTTGGTCATTGTTGTCTCATACTTCTCTGTTGTTCTGTGTGGCTAATGATGGTTTCTTGTTGATGGATTATCTACTTTGGTTCCTGATATTGTTCATTGTTCGCTTGATTAATGTGTACTATGCTTTCTTCTTCCTGATGATTCTGCTATTGTCCTGCATTCTCAAATCCCTTATGACTAGTTTCTTTACTATAGTTTAGATGTATCCCTTTTATTTCTTTCTTTTCTTCTCTCATGAATTTACTAACATTCTTTTGTTTAAATATTTCTCCTTTTTTCTTTATCTTTTACATTATAGGTCCTCGATGAGAGCATCCGACGCTTGGAAGAAATTAAACAATCGTTAATATTGGTTCTCGAATGATTTCTTGTTATCGTACATGTTAAACCAAGCGTGAAATAAAAGGAGAAATCATTCGTTAGAAACCAAGCGTTAGAAAAATAATCGAAATAAAAGGAACATGATTCCTTACTTTGATTTTGCTTGCTTGCAACTATAAAATATAATAGAATAAACATTAATATTGGAAGCAATTAAACAATAATCTAACAATATAAAATCGTTAGAAAAATAATAGAAATAAAAGGAACATGATTCCTTACTTTGATTTTGCTTGCTTGCAACTATAAAACAATAAACCAGTTAGTAACTTTTCAAGGAAATAAATAAAATAACAGTTAAAAAGAAATTAAATAGAGTTAATTTGGGGCCAAAACCTCAAACAGTTCTACCATTCACGTCTTGGTTTAAGAATGGAACCTCGGGTAAAGTACGGACTCCTTGGAGTGCTTCAAGTAAGTATTTTTGAAGAATAGTGTAGGCTAGAGCATAGAAGAAAGAAGAGAGAATTAATTGATGTCCCAAACTACAAAAATGAGGGGGTAGTTATTGGGAAAATGAGTAGAGGGGATACACGGAACCCTAAAAAGATAAAACTCTAAACTTGGTTGCCACAACACGTCAGCATAATTCCCCGAACTGCAAAAATGAAGGGGGTATTTATAAGGAAAATGAGTAGAGGGGACACACGGAATCCTAAAAAGATAAAACCCTAAAATTAGTTGCCGCAACACATCAGCATAATGTCGCGACACGGAAAAATATGCCATCACACGTGACACTATACCACGTCGCGGGAAATATCTATCTTAAAAAAAGATAAAACGCGTTCAGGTATTACGCGGAGAAAACACGGAAGATCCCCGTGTCACGGCATGTGCACCGTGACACGACAAACTGTGCCTTGACGCGGCGAATTCCACCGTGGCGCGGCACATGATGTCGTGACACGGTGGACTTTTTTTCATTTTTACGTCCAGATTCATTTTAACTCTAATTACGCTCAGCATTTTTAAGTGTCGTTTCATAATTTTGGGCTATTTATGTTAATGATTCATTAATTGGGCTAAATTAATAAAAATGGATTAAAAAGGTTCGGGCCAAAATATAAATTGGACTATGCTTTAACTAAACATTAGGACTGATCCGTTAACTATTTTGTAAACTACGTTTGATCGAATATGGAATTTAAGCACTCTCGGGATTAAATACTCAACCCGACCAATAATGGCAGTGAAAGGTTGTTCATCATTGGGTTTGGTTTCGGGGAGACATTTTTAGGTGTCTACAAAAGCCCCTACTTTGACTAAGTTTGTTGCAACGTCAGTTTTGTAAACGATAGTTAAAGTAGTCGATAAGGACGGAGAATGATTTAAGACGTTCTGCGATCCTAAATCACTCTGTATACGCCGATACATGCAGAAAAATGTTAGTTTCGCTGATGTAGACACCCAAATGTGTCACCCAAAAACCAAACCTAGTTATGAATACCTTTCATGTCATTTGATTATCAAACAAAGAGAAAGTGTGAAAAGTCTACTGATGAGGATGTTTTTATTAAAATATCTCTTCTTTCTGTTTTTGAAAATATTTCTTTTCTTACCTTATTTATGAAAAACGTGCATTCCAGTTTAGTTTGGTCCATGATAAGGGTCCAATAATGGTGTAGTTGGATGGGGCTTGATAAGACCTTTCCAACGATATATTATAAGCCCTATTCCGATGAATAATGAGGAAGTTATGGCTAAAATACTAAACTGGGTTCGGTTTGGTTTTTACCTACAACCCAATGATCTAGAGGAGGGCCCAGTATCAATTATCATTCCTAAATCTATTAGGATTTATTATAGTCTTCTAGAATACTCTAGAAGGTTCTCTTAAATCCTAATGGAGTTAGGATTTATAATTATGTTTCAAAGAGTTTGAAATTGAATAAAACTACTCTTTTTTAGAATCCTTGTTTTGTACGAAGTGGAATATATTCAGATTTTATTTTCGTGCCTCATAATCTTTATCCAAATTTTATATGGTTGGATAGATCTTTAAATTATCTTTCCAATGATAAATTATAATATTAAATCCGAGTTATAACGAAAAAAAGATATGAATGAGACATGAAACTCTATCCAAAACTGACACCCTTCCACTATTTCGGCCATATATATTTTTATATAAAAAATATTTTAATTTGATTTTAATTGGGTTAGAAGGTAGACTTCAAGAGCTTTCCAACTACATATTATATGCCTTATTTGGACTTCTGGATCAAAAGATATGATAAAAACTAAAAACGCGTGAAACTGATTATTAGCGCCTGACGACAAGAATTAGCGCCTGGCGCTAACCTTCAGCGCCTAGCGCTAATGTCCAGCGTCTGGCGCTAATCGAGTTTTATTCTCGTTGAAACTCTGATTCGTTTTTTTATCCATCCGACTTATTTTCTCTATAAATAGCCTCTTAAAATTCTGTTTTCAATCATCAATTCTTATTCTCTCTAATTCTCTCTTTCATCGACTCTCATCAAGAAATTCTTGATTCTCTCTCTCTTTCTATAATATCCTTTTACAAACACAATTTCTCATACATTAGCACTAGACACACATAGAATAATTTGAAGTTGCCTTCGCCCTAGACGTGAAAGATTTTAATTTCTGAGGGTTTGAACCGAAATCTCTCTTTCGATTATTTATTTTAATTATTTGTTTTATTATTTTCCTGGAAGTTACTAACGCGTGTATTTTGTTATTAGAGGTACGAGGCATCCAAGTAAGTGCTTTAATTGATTTATTGATATTATGATATAGAAATGATGTCTCGGTTGTTATTATCATTCCTAGTGTCATGTTAGGGAGTTTTGATCTTCCTAGTATCATGTTTAGGGAAAAGGTTATAATATCAAATATGACAATTGTGTTTCCTGCGATGCTTCCTATTTTCTTCGTAATATTCATGTTAGTATCATATTTGGGCTAAAGCTTTGATTTTTAATGTTTAGTAACATGCTAGGGTTTGTTATTTATCTTGTTAGTATCATGCCTAGGATCTTGCTATTATTATGCTTTAACGTGATTATGATTTATGATTATAATTTTATTATGATGATAATTATGTTGCTTGATATATATTATATTTATTGTTATTGCTTGATCACGCCTTTTATGCATGATTAAAGGGAATTGGTACTTGTAATCACGCTTAATAAGATAATTAATAATTTTTTTTAGGGTTAATTTGATTATACACTACCACAAAAATGGGAATAAGCAACACACTATATATACCGCTCAAGTTTCATAGGCGATCTCTAGCATTATACAGAGCGCCTATGTAAGATAAGCGTTTTGTAGGTTAAAACTTATAGAGCGCCTGTCTAAGTCAACAGCTCTATATGATATATCCAAATATAACACTATATGATATAGATCGCCCCTTACAGATAACCGTTCTATAAGTATAATTTATTGTAAAAAAAAAGAAAAAGAATTTTGTTAATTCCATTTCCACGGCACTCTAACAGTCTAACCTTACTTCATTCATTCACCCTTCTCTCCCCATTCACCCTTCTCAGCCGCCACTTTTCTCATTTCTCACCTCATTCACCCTTCTCTCCTTTAACTTCATCCTCCCTCCTCTAATCCTAACCCTTATCTCCTCTAACTTCATCCCTAAATTACCAATCACTTCTCTCCCTACCATGCACACGCACAACAACGACCCATTATACCACCATCACTCCCCTACTTTCAAACTCTAACTCCGGTGCGATTTGATTCACGAAAGTCCGGTCGTGATGATTTGTGGGTTGTATTATCGCAATCGTGATATATCTGGGTTGTTTGTGTGACGCTCTTGGTTCTATTGAACCGTTGAATATCTGTTTTACCCTGTATTTAGCGCAAGTTGTTGCGGGTTAATGGGTGTTAGGCTTTGCCGAGTTGGCCGGTGGATGCAAACGGTGATTTTCTTCTAATTTAAATTTCTGATTTTAATTTTAATTAAAATGTGGTTTTAATTCTCAATTTTTAATTTTAGATCTCAAATTTCTGATTTTCACTTTAGATTTGGTTTTAAATTTTAAATGTATAAGATCTAAGATTTCTGATTTTTATTTTACAATTTTAATTATATTAGATCAAGTGAGAAGTTTGATCAAATTTGTGGGTTTTGACATTTGATGTATATATATATGAACACTTGTATTTCCGTCGTTAAATCAGGGTTGGTAAAACCGTTGAAATGAAGTGTTCCTGTCATAATTCTGATTTTCATCTCGATTTTCATGTAATGTTTCCTTATCAGTTGATTTATATGTTATAATTTTGATTAAGTTCTGATTTTTCATCTTTGAGTTGCGGGTGTGTGCTGCATGTTCTCTATTTTTGTTTGCTTAATGGAAGGTGGCTGAGGTTGGTGGAAGCAAAGCGCTGCTGGGTGAATATAATGATTGCGGTGGTTTTCGATTTTGGAGGCGTATTAATGTTGGTACACTTCTAGAGAAGTTGTTAGAACATTGATAATTAATTAATTATGTCAAAAGCCTTATACAATAATTTTTTTTTTAAAATACTTGTATTTTAATTTTTTTAAAAATAAAATGTTATTGTTAGGGTGTTTTAGTTATTACTTATGAAATATTATTATTATTATTATTATTATTATTATTATTATTATTATATTATTATTATTATTATTATTATTATTATATTATTATTATTATTATTATTATTATTATTATTATTATTATTATTATTATTATTATTATTATTATTATTATTATTATTATTATTATTATTAATAATAATAATAATAAATTTTTTTTATTAAAAAAGTGAGGAATAGAGAGAGCCTATCTATGATAGGCGTTCTGTTTTTATGTAGCTATAGAGAGCGCCTATGCGATGATGGGCGCTCTATTTTCCTAGTTTTTTTATTAACTTTTTATATAAAATATGAAGATAGGCGCTCTGTATGGTGTTAGATATAGATCGCCTCAAAGAGGCGTTCTATAGACTTTATAGGGCACCCCCTCAGAGGAGCGCCCTACAGGCGATCTATATTGGTTGTTTTAGGCGATCTCTATTCTCTATTTTGTGGTAGTGATAATTTAAGTGACCGCCAATAATAGATTTATTTGTGCATTAATATTCAACCAACATAGATTAAACAGGTTTAGGGTTAAACCTATTTATTGCATGTTAGTCATAAAGCACACATGAATACGATCAGAATAATGTAGAGGCATATTATTAGGGCAGATTCAATATCTTTTAGGTTGGATTTGTACCTTCATCCCCGAACTACCAATCATGGTTCCTGACCTATTGGAGTTGACGATCTCCAGGATCGTTAAGGGGTGTAACCTTCACCTCGTGAACGGTTTACAAGTTTCTAAAACTTGTTGGCGACTCTTTTTCTCTATCTTCTTTCCCTTTGGACGCCACCGTACTTTAGTGTATGATCTCAGTGGGGTTCAAGCTAGGGATAACGCTTGAAATATTCTCTACAGATTTTTGGCGACTCCACTAGGGAGGATTTCTATTTTAATTCCTGAAATTTATTTAGGCACTGATTTAAAATGAGTGGATGAGACTCGAAAAGTTCTAAGTATTTCATGTGCGTAATTTTGATTAACATTATTGTCATATGCATAAAAAAGATCCCTTGGAAAGACCATCCGTAATGAGTTAAAACATAGAATTTTTACACGTAGAAAATTTGAGGAATATCTTTCATAACTAGGACCGAAAAAATGTTGCGCGAAACTGAAAATTTTTATCGAGCACAGAAAGCTGCTGAGGCATGTAGGAACTAGCTTCAGGAAACAAAGTCTAGCGCCACTTATTTGACTTTAGCGCTAGGCGACAGCTTTTGTCGCCAGGCGCTAAAGCCAAATTGTGGCACCGGCCTCTGTTTGCTGGCGCCAAGTTCTTCCAATACCGAGCCAAAAATATGCGTTCTAATTTTGACTAGTTTTTAGCACTGTTTGTTCTTCTTTTTCTGAAACCCATATGTTTTCTACATATGTACATAACCATCTGGGAATTCATGCTCCATCTACCTGATTGAACGCTTTGTGCAACAAAGGGTACATCCGAGAATGTTAAATTCACCAAACCATGGAAGTGAGTTTTTCTTAACTCGCGGTGTCCCATCCACTTGCGCCAACCCTTCACGGTTAGGCTTCCGCGCGGTGCATCCGGATAATTAACCATGGACCCTCTTTGACTAACCCATATCCAGAACTTTAAAGAACTAGAGTCATGGTTAGTTTGCAAACTCATTGCATCATATTGTGACTACTTGACTACTTGTGCATTATTTGCTTGTGCATACTTATTTTGTGACTAAACTAACTGTTTGGTTTGACTTGTGTTTGTAAATAAGTCTTAAATAAAGTAACCAAGGTATAAAGAAATTTTCTTAATTAATTAATTAATTTGAGCTAAAAAATAAACTTAAAATCGAGTCATAGTCCCTTTGAGTCAACCTGGATTTTTATTCCCGTATACTGCATAATTATCAACTTGTTTTGGTCATAGATGGAGTTCTAGAAAGAACTATCAGTCGTAGAAACTATGGATCTATAGCCCCGAGTTTTATCTTTAATTTGGCATTGGTTTCATCCCAATCTGAGTCACAGATCATAAGTTATGACTAAAACACCACAGCCTGTCCAGTTCAATGCATATACGTGAGGTCTTAACTTAGTCTTTGTTCGAGTCTAGTCACATAGTCTAGCCGCATGGTCATGACACGAGTCTTAACATGTCACCTACACCCACTAGTCTTAGCACACACTTTGAGTATATGTCACCATGACCATGTCTTAGGTTCATTCATGAGTCGGTTTTTTCCGTCATTTGAGTTGGGGATACATTCTATTCCTAATTTTTTTTATCTCTCCATCTACATCATCTTTCCATTCTCTACATGCTTTCTCCATATCACAACCTTCATTCTTCCTACCTTCTTCCATCCATGCATGTTGTATCGAGTTTGAGTCATGTGATTGACAAAAAAAAAGGGTAATGATGAAACAAATGCACAAAGCAAGCTTCTCACCAATATTTCATGTTTTCTTCTTCTTTTTTTCAAACCCTTTCCCCAATAAGTCTAGCATAGGCACCCTTCATCCTCCTTGAATTTATTTATTAGATTTTGATTTTTAACCCTTCACTTTTTAAATAAAATGAGCATTTATTTCCTTACATATGATCATTGCATTAAAAAAAAATAATAATAAAATAAAAAATATCACAAGGTATACCAATGATTTGAGGCACCCCTTGTAGCCACATCATATTACCTTTCACCCTTCAAATATGCAATCCTTTTTTGACAACCACTTTGAGCCTCGTCTAACGATAGACCTTTCATTTTTCAACCCATATCTACCTAATCTTGGGATGGGATGGGGTGCCACTTATGCAATTTTCAATTTCATAAAAAACTTGAGTGACTTAAAAAGATTAAAATAGCAAAAAATAAGAGAAAAAAATAAATAAAAGTGTACAAAAGGGAAAGTGTTCCAATGTCATTGACATGAACATGTCTTTGATATGAACACGTCACAGATTGCGTCTCTTATCGAGTGCTCGGTACCGTGCCTGAGAAACATGAATGCCAAGTGAGTGATAGACTGCATGATCGGGATTGCCCACACTTATAAAAATAAAATAAATGCTAAAGCAAAAAAAAAAAAAATGAGAGAAAAGAGAGCTAAAAAAGAGTAGAAACTCAAGTATAAAAATACAAAGATTCAAAAGCAAGGTTACACACCTTGGGGGCTTATCTAGGATCTTGAGCCTTTATCCCCTTCTTCTATACCTTTAGCCTAACCACGTTACAATCCTTTAAAAGACCTTTTTGAGGTATACACACTTGTGTGAGGTTCGGCTAGAGCTACGTTCGGCCTGATTCCTAACGGATACGTAGGCAACCTCACATCGAGGTGCGACCATAATAACATGCATTCATATTCACATTCACACATCATGATCATATCAAGGGATCTCCAATGCTCATCCCTATCAACTTAGAGCTAGACTTGGGGGCTTGATCCTTATACCATTAGCTTACCCAGCCTAAGAGTCACAATCTTTTGACTCTTCTAAAAATAATATCTTTCCACACACTTAGCCCTTGCGGCCTAACTTTAGAATCACTTTCACACACATCACAAATACATGACCAAATATACCTTCCCTTAGGAACCCTTTGTCATGGAATCTTAACACAACGTTGAAGCATGCCTTGTCATATCAATATCACTCATCAATCATAATTGTCATTGCATCACGAAGTATGATGTGCTTAGCCTTCGTGCCTAAGTTACCCAAATACTTTCATCATTGAGTCAACCATTGAGATAGCCTAGGATGGATTAATCCTTGCACCTTGAGAGATAGTATCAAACAACATTTGACTAAGCTCATTCAACATGCATTCGAAAACTTCGATTCTTTTTTCGCGTCTTTCTTTTTCGGGAGAAAGTGAGTACCCTCCACAAAAATGACAAATTTTTTTTGCTTTTTTGGCATTTTCGAGTCGCACGATCACATTACGATGCACACATGAGTCATGTACACGTTGAGTCATGTCGTGTCTTATCACCTTGATTTGAGTCTAACACATGTGTAAAAAACTTTGAGTCGAGTCAACCTCAAGTTAGTCAATCACAGTATGTCAAGTTTATATCTTGAGTCATGTCAAGTCATTGAGTCAACACTAAGTCTTAGGTCAACCCTAAAGAAAGATAAGCAAAGTCCTATAGTCAAAGATATAAATGCAGGTGCATCATAGCAAGCGGGGACATTCCCGTATTTTTTTCAAAAAAACCGCGAATATGACACAGGAGATTCCTCCAAGACAAGAGGAGTTACATTGATCGGTAAATTAGATATGAAGAGCTTTAATTTACAAAAGACTTGAGCGGATTTGGTTCAAAGGAAACGACCAAGATCAAAGTTCAGAGCGAAACCGAGCAATAGCGGCAGAAAAAGCAGAATAGGGAAGACCCGACTCCAGCGCCAGACGACAACATCCAGTGTTTGGCAATAGATTACAGCGCCTGGCGACAGAGCAAAATCGCGGCGCTAGAGATATTTCAGCAGCGACAGAGTTCAAAGCCTCTCAGAACAGCAATTTCGGGTTACTTGGTACGCCAGTTAGCCCCTATAAGCAATTTGACATGATTGAGTAGTCGATTTGATTACAACCGCAAATAAGTGATCGACCTGACGAAAGATTGTCTCACTTAGCTTAAAGCGCCTAAACATTGGCTCATCACAAAGGCACCGACATATTGGTTTAGAAGCACCGACGTAATGGCTCACAGCACCGACATACAGGTTCACAATTCAAAGTACCGACATATTGGTTTACAAGCAGCAGAAGCGCCAACAATTGAGGATGACTTCAAGTAAAATTATTTTTGACGACATTCGCCGAGATTGTGGAGGTTGTCACCCAAGATTAGAGAAGATAGCACGAGATGAGCGGTCTTCGACGACATTCGCTAAGATTGTGGAGGTTGTCACTGAGATTTGAGAAGATAGCACGAGATGGGCGGTCTTCGACGGCATTCGCTAAGATTCTGGAGGTTGTCACCCAAGATTTGAAAAGATAGCACGAGATGGGCGGTCTTCGACGACTTTTGCTATGATTGGAAAGGTTGTCACTATAATTTAAGAAAAGGCTCGAGATGTAGCAACATTGATCGACGCCATTCCCTAGATTGAGGAAGATCCTCAAAACAAGCAGTAAGATTGCGTTCCCTAGATTGTGGAAGGTTATCACGACAAATACAACAGCAATGCAACAACAAATCGGTTACCCTCAGAGACGTGTGCTCGACGGTACAAGATATGCGTTTCTTAACTCTTTTATCTGTTTGACTAATGCTAGTTTTGCAGATATCGGCGTTACAAGAATGATTTAGAATCGCAGAACGTTCTGAATCATTCTCCGTCCCTATCGCTACTTAAACTTTTGTTTTCAAAACTTGTGTTTCTCCAAACTCAGTCAAAGTAGGGGCTTCTATAGATACCCAAATGTGTCTCCCCAAAACCAAACCCAGTGATGAATACCTTTCATGTCATTTGATTATCGAACCAATCGAAAGTGTGAAAAGTCTACTGATGAGGATGTTTTTATTAAAAAATCTCTTCATTCTGTTTTTAAAAATATTTCTTTTCTTACCTTATTTATAAACAAAAACGTGCATTCCAGTTTAGTTTGGTCAATGATAAGTGTCCAATAATGGTGTAGTTGGATGGGGCTTGAAAAGACCTTTCCAACGATATATTATAAGCCCTATTCCAATGAATAATGAGGAAATTATGGCTAAAATACTAAAATGTGTCCGATTTGGTTTCACCTACGGCCCAATGATCTAGAGGAGGGCCTAGTATTAATTATCATTCCTAAAGCTATTAGGATTGATTATAATCTTCTAGAATAATCTAGAAGGTTCGCTTAAATCCTAATAAAGTTAGGATTGATAATGATGTTTCAAAGAGTTTTAAATTGAATAAAACTACTCTTTTTTAAAATCCTTGTTTTGTACGAAGTGGAATACATTCAGATTTTATTTTTTTGCCTCATAATTTTTATTCAAATTTTATATGGTTGGATAGATCTTGAAATTATCTTTCCAATGATATATTATAATATTAAATCCGAGTTATAACGAAAAAGATATGAATGAGACATGAAACTCTATCCAAAACTGACACCCTTCCACTATTTCGGCCATATATTTTTATATACAATTTTTTTTTTTGATTCTAATTGGGTTGGAAATTAGACTTCGAGAGCTTTCCAACGACATATTATATGCCTTATTTGGACATTCGGATCAAAAGATATGATAAAAACAAAAACGCGTAAAACTGATTATTAGCGCCTGACGACAAGAATTAGCGCCTGGCGCTAACCTCAGAGCCTGGCGCTAATGGCCAGCGTCTGAAGCTAATCGAGTTTTATTCTCGTTGAAACTCTGGTTCGTTTTTTAATCTATCCGACTGATTTTCTCTATAAATAGCCTCTTAAAATTCTGTTTTCATCATCAATTCTTCTCATTAATTCTCATTCTCTCTAATTCTCTCTTTCATCAGCTCTCATCAAGAAATTCTTGATTCTCTCTCTCTTTCTATCCTATCCATTTACAAACACGATTCCTCATACATTAGTACTAGACACACCTAGCATAATTCGAAGTTACCTCCGCCCTAGACGTGAAAGGTTTTAATTTCTAACGGTTTGGTCCGAAATCTCTCTTTCAATTATTTAACTTAATTATTTATTTTATTATTTTCCTTGAAGTTAATAACGCGTGTATTTTGTTATTAGAAAGAGGTACGAGGCATCCAAGTAAGTGCTTTAATTGATTTATTGATATTATGATATAGAAATGATGTCTAGGTTGTTAGTATCATTCCTAGTGTCATGTTAGGGAGTTTTGATCTTCCTAGTATCATGTTTAGGGAAAAGGTTATAATATCAAATATGACAATTGTGTTTCCTGCGATGCTTCCTATTTTCTTCGTAATATTCATGTTAGTATCATATTTGGGCTAAAGCTTTGATTTTTAATGTTTAGTGACATGCTAGGGTTTGTTATTAATCTTGTAAGTATCATGCCTAGGATCTTGCTATTATTATGCTTTAACATGATTATTATTTTTATAATAATTATTATTATTAATTATGTTACTTGATATATATTATATTTATTGTTATTGCTTGATCACGCCTTTTATGCATGATTAAAGGGAATTGGTACTTGTAATCACGCTTAATAAAATAATTAATAATCTTTTTTAGGGTTAATATGATTATAATTCAAGTGATCGCCAATAGTTTTATTTGTGCATTAATATTCAACCAACATAGATTAAACAGGTTTAGGGTTAACCTAATGATTGCATGTTAGTCAGAAAGCGCACATGAATACGATCAGAATATAGTAGAGGCCTGTTATTAGGGCAGGTTCAATCTCTTTTAGGTTGGATTTGTACCTTCATCCCCTAACTACCAGTCATGGTTCCAGACCTATTGGATTTGATGATATCATGGGTCGTTAAGGGGTGTAACCTTCATCTCGTGATCAGTTTACAAGTTCTTAAAACTTGTTGGCGACTCTTTTGCTCTATATTCTTTCCCTTTGGACTTCACCGTACTTTAGTGTATGATCACAGTGGGGTTCAAGCTAGGGATAATGCCTGAAATATTCCCTATAGTTGATAAAAGAGTAAGGGGATAGAATGCAAATCTGACACCATTGAATCGGTGACGAATATGTTCTCAGGTATTTGACACAAGTATATCGGTTGCAAATAAATTTGGTAGTTTTCTATGATTGAAGAAATCCACCGTATGATGTTTGTTGAGATACTTTCCATGCTTGAGGAAATTCCACAGATGATATAATCGCTGACTTCTTCGTCTTGAGAGGTGGCAACGACCGACAATTTTCCATTCCTGAGGAAAAACTTCTCTAATGATGATATCGCAATTCTTTGTGAATCGAGAACCTTGCACTGTGAATCGACTTTGCTTGGGAGATGGTTTGACTGTCCCCGAACGTGGGTTGTAGATGGTCACCCTGTCCCCGAACGTGGGATGTAGATGGTTTGCTTGTCCCTTAACATGGGTTGTATATGGTTCGCTTGTCCCCGAACATGGGCTGTAAATGGTTTGCTTGTCCCCGAACATGGTATTTAAATGGTTCGTTTCTCCCCGAAAGTGGGCTATACCTGATTTGACCTTCAATTCTACTATCCGACCATATTAGGTGCTTAAAATATGACTTTGATACTTGGTAGGGATAAAATGGTAATTTTTGTACCATTTAAATATCCAATATAATTTCCCGCAAGATTTTCGGTGGAAAAATAACTGTCACAAGGTTGCGGTAGATAATTCGAATTGGTCAAATATGCCTAGAATATTCGAGGAACATATCCATGCGGTGTACAAGTCACGCGCAAGCACCATGCCATGTGGCCGGTTGTCGTGACACGGGGTGTACTGCCGTCACGCGGCAAATAATTTTGTTAGATGTGCTTCTTTTTCATCTGCGGAATTGGTCAAAAGCTGCCGGAATATCCGCGCTTATACTGTGACACGTGGCTATGTGCTGTGGCACGACGTTTTCCGCCTCACACAACATTAATTTACGTGACGCGACGCTATTTCCCTGCTGAAACGTTCATGCTTCCTCGATTTCCGCGCCTTTGTCTCACCTTTCTGCCCGAGTGAAGTCGGCTATACCGTGTCACGGCATAACTCCCCATATCACGGAACTTTCCTTGTTTTTAAATTCCAAAACCGCTTGCCTTCTTCTTCTTTTCATTTTCTTGCTGCTGCTCGAGTGTATTGCTAATGCCGCTTCGGTTTTTTAAGCTTAAGTCACTTGTTTCTTCACCATTTTTGCTCATATTTGTTGCAAGCTTCCTCATCTTTAATGTAAGTTTTCTTGCCTTTTGTCTTGAATTTTGTGTTAAATAAGCAATTTTAATGTAAAAAAACCATGAAAAATCAAATTGGGAATTTTTTATTTTGTGGTTTTATGTCAAAATTCTTTCCTTGAATTAGCTTGTATGTGAATGTATGTTGGTTTGTGAGAAATTTGAGACCAAGTTTGCATGATTTGCTGAAGAAATGAGCAAATCACCATTTTTGGTACTACTTTGTGCGTGAATGATGTTCTTGTTGTTCTTGCTGTTTCTTTGTACTTGAAATGATGATAGAATTGTTGTAGCTCTTGTAAACATGCTATGATTTGCCGATCTTATTGTTTTTATGCAATTTTGAATATGGTCTATTTTGTGTATGTACTACATTGTAATGGAGAACATACTATCATACAATTAGGAGAACTGTATTATTAGTTTGTCATTGAGAAACTAACTACTAGAAATAATTCTAATATTTTTCCAATCGTTAGCCTTAAGGTAAAAATTTAGCGCATGATGCTATGTATTTAAATTTTTATCTTTTGTTTGAACATAATAGCATGCCTAGACAACAAGATCGAAATATTTCTACTCGTGGCTGGCGTAAGGCTTTTCGAGAGGACACTCCCACAGTTCCCGAGGATATAGATGACGCCTTAGAGACCGAGCCTCACCCCTCTATGAGTAGGGGTAGGTGGACTTTGCCTTCATGGACACCAGACGAGTTGGTTTTCTGTCGTGAGAACCATATTTCTCACTGTCGCTTACCGGAATAGGCGGTAGTGTACTTTGCCATCATAGTTTAGGAGTTGGAGACTTGATTCCCCTACTATATTGGATTATCATAGGGGATCCCACCACCAACGCCTTGTGGGAGTCTGCTGGTTTGGGAGATTTTTTATTCAACAGTTGTGGGATTTCGCAGCCCCGAGGTTGTGGTTCGATAGTCGTTCGGGAGCTGTTAAAGTATTTTTGGGATACTACCAACACTTTCCACTTTGCTTAGGGGGAGATGACGGTGACTCCTCTTGATTTCACATCATGATCAGCGGCTTGCGCTTCACCGAACAGCCTGTCCAGCAGATTCCTGACCTCACTTGAGGGCGAATGAGGTAGTGGAGTTTTTAGGTCCTTCCGTTCACCATATCAGGACTTGACCATTTCCTCGGGGTGGTCTTAGGAGTGGAAGATCAGAGTCGGATTCTATTCTTGCCCATGGTTTTGATATAGCTGAGACGGCGCCTGAGCAACAAGTACGGATCTTCGTCCTAATCCTAATGGGATCCTTTCTCATGATAGGAGTTCTCGTGTGCTCGTTTGTTACCTATCGTCTCTGACCAGGATCTCTTAGATTGGATCCTTTAGTTGGGCTAGTTTAGAGTACGCTGATTTTCTCTCGTCGCTGCGTCAAGGCTGCAGGCAGCTAAATGATCAGTCCCCTGTCGCTGTCTATGGTCTATGGAGAGTCGTAGAGGTTACTATCTTTTCTTCTTTGTGTTTTGCTTTTATCGGTTTTGGTTCATGTGCTTAGAGATTATTCTTATTGCTTTTTCTATTGGTGCCAGATGGCGTGACCAAGGCAAGTCACGAGTGGAGTCAGTATCGCGTCTGCGAGAGCTACTGTATCAAGGTACCTCTACAATTGGCGTAAGGATTGACTTTACAGTGTATTTTTACACTTTAATGTTATTTTTCGGCATTCACTGCATTCTCTTATGGTTTTCAGGTCCCTGTCGGCCTTGGGCTCGCATGACCTACCTTCCAGAGGCTTTAGAGCGTTTGGCGTGTCGTACGGTCATCTTTAGTACATCACTTTTTGTTTGGTACCTTGGAGAGCGTGTTGTCCGTCAACATAGCGTTGATCGTTTTTTGGTGCCATTGCCTCCACCTGAGTCGATGTTACACTCACGCTTGTTGGAGGAGCTGCTAAATAGGAGAGATCGCTATTAGTTTCCTTGGCGGTAGCTTGTGCATATGGACACTGATTATTCTCAAGACTTGCTTCCTTGGGTCTTCCACCCCGTCTTCCCGAGGTTTGATTTTCTTAGAGAATTTTCATTTATGTAGTCCCTATTTAAACCGTCAATAATATGATTATTCGATCATCTTTTTGACAACTGTTCGTCGTAGGGGGAAGGTTAAGATCCCGCCTCAGTCTGTCCATTACCCGAGGCTAATTGGCATGGTTGAGGAGCATATTGCTGATGCACCAGAAGGTTTTAGACAGGCGCAGGAGTCCCTGCTTGATGAGTTCGAGCCGGTAAGCTTTCTAACACATCTTTCATCCTTCTTAATATTGCTAGTTACTGATTTTTTGTTTTCAGGTCACGCACTCGGATATGATGGGCTTTATGAATTTATTGATGTTCTATAGCATTGTGTCAACAAGCTACGATGCGGTGCAAGTTGTTAGAGTGGTTTAGACGACGTTAACGAGGTATATTCACCTGTTTTTCCATGTTTACCTTTTATTTTATGTTACACCATTGATATCTTTTCATTTTGTGTCTTTCAAAGCGACAGAGGTCTCGTTCGCACTCGAGGCATAGAGGCTCGTACGAAGGCGAGCCTAGTCACGATAGACAATCCCCTGAGGTGCGTCAGCATTCTTGACTCAGTGGTAGCAGCCTTAGACTTCTCAGCCATTTCAGGGGTTTCAGACTTAGTGGTAGCAGTCTCAGTGTTCTCAGCCGTTTTAGGAGACTCGGTGGAAACAACCTCGGTCCTATCAGCCTTTCCAGCACTCTAAAACTCAGCAACCTCAGTCTTCTCAGCAATTCCAACACTTTGAGGCTTAGTTGCAGCGTCCTCCATCTTCCCAGCCATCCAAGCCGTCACAGCTTGAGTTTAGGTTGATCAATACTCCTGTGGACCAGGGCTTACTTTAGGTTCCATTGTCCGGGACGATGGCTCCACCGACGATTAACGATTCACAAACGCTCCATGATCCAAATCTGAAAAAACTAAAATTGCGACGTTATATAAGAAGGTGACGCGCGCATCACATCCAGTTGCACGCGCCACTTGAGCTCATCTCAGAAGATTGCGCTGGCAGCGCAACATCATTACTTGCGCTTAAAACACGACGAAAAAAACATACGTGTAATAGGAGTGGAGTTCCAGTGAAACCGTTTTCGTTAGGGTCTCCTCTAAGGCAATTTAAGCAAAGAACAGTTTCCGCTAGAGCTAAAGGGGCCGGTGAGTGACACCCCTCTATTTGCTCCACTATGGACACCATGGAATAATTTCCATACTCTTTACCTGTCCTAAGTAAACAATTGACAACAAGACAAAAACACAAAGCACGAATCTTAAAACGTTGTTTAGTCAAGTGTCACGAGGGGCGACAAAAGGTTCAATAAATTGAACTAAATTCACGCCTTTTTCAGTACCCATATTGGCCATATCATTGTCATTCAAACAAAAAAATCTTTGGAAAATAGGTTTGTAATCTGACAAGTTAGGAGCAAATGTTATGGGGAGAGTATTTGTAGGGAAACCTAGTAGAGCCTCAATCTCACCGGGTAATGGGACTATTTCATCCCCTTTAAAAAGGAAAATATAATGATTCAAATCCCAATGATTAACAGCAGCATGAAGGAAGTCAAAATTAATAAATAATTTCATGTAGTTTAAGAGAGGGTCAAGGAGGTATATTTTGAAAGCTAATTTATCCTCAATTGAAAGAGAAATGACCCATTGTTTCAAACGTTGCTCAAAGGTTTTTACCATTTTTCTTTATAATACTTCTAACGAAAGAAAACGAGATGATCAAAAGCCTACACAAAACCACGCTTAAAACAACCTCAATTGAAAGTCTTTTCGCAAGTGGCAGGCGCATCTCATGAGTTGCACGTGCCAGCTGCGCGCATCTAATTTACATGCATGCGATAGCCGCGGGCAACCCATCTTGTTACACGCGATCTAAAAGTCGCGACATATTATTAGACTTATTTCCGTATTTTTGAACCACAAAATAACGAAATATTGATGAAATCTTATGACTAATCATACGCTTGGCTTTGTTAATACTTGTTTCCTTTCTTTTCCCTCTTTCCTTATGTATTTTATTTTATTATTATTCATATTTTATTTTTATTTTTCTTCCTTTTCCCTTCTTACCTTTTCTTTTCCTCTTCCTTTTTTTCCATTCTTTTCCTTTTTCCCTTTCCTTTTACTTTTTCCCTTCCTTTTTGTTTTTTTGTTATTTTTTGCTATTTACTTTTACCCTTTCCCTCCCTCGGATTAAATTTTTTCTAATTTTTCTCTTCAAAAGATTAATAATAATAATAAAAGAGAAAAATTAAAAAAAAAAAGAAAAGAAAAAGAAACTCATGGAAACAAAAAATATATGATATAATATTTGTGTCATATGTACAAAAAAAATAATAAATGTACATTTGTTTCCCATAAAAAAAATATAAAAGGAAGTTAGGATGCTCGGCGACGCCTAGAAGGCTGCTGTATATCCTGCAAAATCCAAGACAAAGATTAATACACAAAATGTGTAATAACTTTGACAAAAAAAAAGAGAAGGAAAGGAAAAGACTTACAGTGACCATCCAATGATCACGGCATGACAAAGCCATGAGGGCTCTCCGATAAGCAGCTCAGAAAGCACGCAAAGTCCTCACCATGCCGCTCACGGTTTCTCGCGAAACCTGTTCCAAAAAAAAACAAGGACAGTTATCAAAACAATGTACATGAAAGAAAAGAAAATAATAAATACATATACAAAATGAACATATCGACTCAACCGTCTCAGGAATAAACGACATGTCCTCATCCTCCGCTGCTGGGAGAATCTCACGAATTACCAACCCAAAAGCATCGGTATACGTGATCTCTGCCGTAGGAGGTACGAACCGCCTAGCTCGACTCACTGAAAATACAATAAAAGAGTCAAAGTTTTGAAATTAAAAGAAAAGAATAAATAATAATAAAAAAAAGACAGCAAAAATACTAACTAGAACAAAAGCTTGAAAAGGAGTCAGCCTAGATGCAACGAATGTCAGGTAAGATGCATCCCGTAGCACCAGCTGCTCCGCTAGATATCCAAGGATCGCCTGAGCTCAATCCTCGGTAGACAGCAGGTCCTGACGCAGCATTCGGACCGGAGGGTCCTAGGAACTAAAGGCTCCTCGGACAAAGCTTGACAGAGAACACGCTCACCTAAAAACCAAGTGTCTGTCCTCTAGAGCATCGAAAGCCCTGATAAAAGGCCTGGAAATTGCACCGAACCATGCCAGACCGGACAACCATAGGGTCTCCGACGATCAAACTCCAAGGATGAAGATCGATCTACACATTCACATGAAAAAATCTTCAAATAATAATAATAATAATATATATATATATACAGACGCACGAGTCACTGAAAGAATCCTCTGGCGAAAGTCGCCGGTTGAAGTCGCTCGCTTCTTCTTAATCGTGACCAGACGATGGCCGATAGGAAAGCGAGCCTCCCCAAGCATCCTGGGGGGCTAAGAAAGGCAGGTACGATTACCCCCAAGTCTAAAAGAAAGAAAATGAGATCAAATGGCGAGATTGGTGATTAAAAAGATAACAAAAGTTAAAAATGAACGCGCACCTCGACGATACAACCATGCCACAAATGGAGATCCGAGGCACCTCAGTAGCCGCCGCGAAATCCATCTCCCTTGTCGCCTTGCCCATAGCTGTAAGCATACGGGTATACGAAACCTTCGCCCAACTCAGTTTACCTACTTGCCCCAAATTACTTACGCAAATGAGTAACCCAATAGCAAGACGCTCTCCCCGACCACTCAAGATGGTGACGGAAAGAACGTGAGCAGTGTATATTTGAGCCAACTGCTCAAGTGTACACTTCCGATCAACCTCATCAGCCGACAAGTTGTTGGCAAGAACCGAGTACGGACAAGGTTGCACATACAAATGGAGGGCTGCTGCAACGCGGTCCCCCACAAGGTCACGCAGTCTCTCGTCTGACCCCTTAACGACTTCCATAACTATAGGCTAACCTCCAAAAGGAAAACCCGTAATCATGGAGATATCGTAAGGAGTAACCGTCATCTCTCCCCATGGGAAATGAAAAGTGTTGGTGGAATCCCACCAAAACTCCACCAACCCACGAAGGAAAGCTGACGACGCAGACTAACTCGATAAATCTCGAAGAGCCGCCAGCTGGCGGCTGATCCCCGAAAGCTCCACCACCTCCTTTACCACATTGGGTAAACTCTCATAACGGCCACTCAAGTCACCCGAGCCTTACAAATGCATGTTGGGCTCACACTAACAAACATATGAAAAATAATGCGGTTACGGATTGTTTTAAGAAAAAAAAAAGAGAAAAAAAAAACAAAGACGCAAAAAAACTCACTATGCCACCCCAACTACTAATCAAGACGTGATGGTCTGGGTCCCTCTTAAGGAACCGAGGGTCCCAGTTGGGAGGAGCCTCCCAGACCATATCCTTCTAGCGACATCAATCAGCTACGGCGCGTCGCTCTCGAACCTCCTCACGAGGACGTGTTACCCTCTTTTAAGGGAAAACTTCCTCATCAGGAACAGGAACTCCAGAGTCCTCCTCGGCCTCAACGAACGGAGGGGTATCCATGCTATAAACGAATAAAGTTCCCTATTAATTTATCTCCTAAAAACTATAATTAAGCTAAATGAACATGTTCAAGACCCATTTCGGCAGCATAATGGTTATTAAAAGGACAGAACACAAAAATTAAATACCATCTATGCTTGGGGGCTACGGTGCCTGCAGTTAAACACAGTAAACGGGGGCTCTTAACACCCACAAAAGCCATCATATACCAGTTTCAAATAAAGCATTCAAGAGATTATATTCCTAAATCTCAAATTAGGAGAATAATAATAACACAAATATAATTATCGTCTACCAAACAAATTTGAAGTTCAAACATGGCAAAAACAAGCTAAGAGTATTTTTCGCGCCATTTTCCGAATTCAAAATTTTTATAACATGATTCATGAAATTTATACTAGTTCTAATGCTATAATTTACTTCATAATCAACAAGTATAACCAACATGAACAAGCAAAACAATACAAATCGAACTAGATCGAAGGAAAAAAATGTAAGAACGCACTTGAACGAAGAAATGCTCATACAAGGTTCAATACTTAACCATTTTTCATGAAATTTGTTGCAAAATTCTCCCTAAACATAGCAGAATAACATGGAACAAACAATTTCAAGAAAAAATCAACAGAATAAAAAAACCCCCAAATTTGAATTTTGGGGTTTTACGGTTCGAAAATTTCCCAAGTTCAGCCAAAAAATGAATAAAAATTAGTTAAAACATACATTGGATTATGGAAAATATAAATAGGGGATGATATTTACTTCCTTTAGATTCAAAAATGAAAGAAATTTGAGCTTTTTAGAGAGAGAAAGAAGCGAAAAATGGCGAAGGAAGGAAAGATAGGGTAAAATGATATATCGCGCTTAGCGATTTTCTTTTTGTTGATTTAAATGTCGCGCGCAACTCAATATTTTTTGCGTGAAAGACCAGTGCAACTCAAAAAAATGCGCGCGCTTTGCCAGCACAACCCACTGAGTTGCGCGCGGATACTGGTTACTTACAAGACAGGTTTTTGAATTTCGATCTGTTTGGTTAATTTTTGACGGTTTTTGCTCATTGTTAGACGTAATGGCGTGCAAATTATCGAAATTTCTTTTAATTTCTTGGCAATTTGTAGTTTGTTTTATTCTTTGATAGTTTTTTGCGTCATCCTGCATGCACTCTGTGCTTTCTGCCTTCCCTAAACATACGTTTTGAGCGTTTTTCGTAAGACTGTCTTAAGACGATCCATAGTGGTGCTTTACGTAAAAGCTCCCATAGACAAGTTTGTCATTTTACTATACTAACTTTATAAATGTCCGGTCTTTTCTTCCTTTTTCACGTCCAAAGCACGGGCTTAAGCCTGGGCGCTCCTAAATCCATCATTATTAGGGTTTAAGCACGGGCTTAAGCCTAATTATGATCGGGTTTAGTTAATTGGACTTTTGTTTTGGCTTTTCCTTAAATTTGGGCTAGTCTTTTGTGTTTTGTGGCTTAACCAGTTATCTATAAGCATTCTTCACTTCGATCCAACACGAAGATGGTTTAATTTATCGTCATTGCACTACCTGTCGAGACAGGAGGCCAAAATTAGATGTGTATAGTTAGCCACCACTTTGATCGAGTCTAGAATAGACGATGATCAAAGTAGTCAAGGAAATAAATTCGAGAATCATTCTGCGAAGTTCTCTAAGGATAGAGAATATTTCAGTAATGTTTATGGATGTCAAAACAATCCTTGGTTCTCTAAGTTTTTTAAACAAGTAGCTATGAAGGCTAGAAAAAGTCATTCCTAGTCTTAATACGCTAAAGAATCTAGATTGATCCTTTGCAATTGTAGAACGATCTTACAAGGATAGAAGGGGAGGATTTCCTCTCAATAGTGTCATCGTTTGTCTAAAGTCCCTCGATATGTCATTGAAACTTTAGCCTGACTTTAACAAAGTAAAAGATGAAAAAGGGGTTTTTGTTATTCGAGCCGAAATGGTCCGGTATTTGAGCCGGAAGTCCATAAGATAGAAATACATGTCTCAGGATTGGAGGCATATATCCAAATTCAGTAAGAGGGAAGAAGTCAACAACTCTCTCATTAGTTTTATCCATAAGATGAGTACACGTGTCTCAGGACTGGGGGCACGTGACTACATGGGCGCGACATCGTCTTGTCGCTTCTTTATACAAGGGGTGGATTTGACACCCTAACTGTCTGGTAAGTTAGTAAGCGCACTAACTACCGTATCCATACAAGAAGTGCCTGTTCTTGAAGGTTCGGCGCGCCTGTCAACTCTTTGAGCTAAGACCTACAATAATTCTCTACCTTTTAGTCCCGAGAGGTAGATCTCACAAAGCTTGGGCTGAGTGAAATTTTACGCAACACCTACGCCGTACGATACGCCATTTGAATTTTTACGCTGTATGAAAACGCCTTCCTTTTTCTTCGGACGTGAAAAAAGAAGAAAACCCGAACATTTGTAACGTTAGTACAGTAAAATGACAAACCTGTCTATGCGTGCGTTTACGTAAAGCACCACCACGAAACGTCATAAGGAACTCTTACGAAAAACGTTCAAAACATATGCTTGGGGAAGGCACAGAGACGGTGTGCATGCAATATGATGCAAAAAACTAACAAAAAAGAAAATAAACTACAATATGCAAAGCAATAAAAAAAAAAGATTCTGATAATTTGCGCGCCATTACGTCTAATAACGAGCAAAAACCGTTTAAAAATGATCAAACGGATAAAAATCAAAATTCCCGGTCTTTTAGTGACCAGTATCCGCGCGCAACTCAGAAGGTCGCTCTGGCCAGGGGGGCGCATCTTTCTGAGTTGCACTGGTATGTCACGCGCAACATCTGAAGTTGCACGCGATATTTATGCCAGTAAAGTGAAAAATCGCAGACGCGATTTTCATTTCACCCTTTTCTCCTTCCTTCGCCTTTTTCGACTCTTTCTCTCTACTTTTTGCGATTTTTGAAGCTAAAGGAAGCTAATTTTTTCTTCAATTCATATTTGTCGTAATCCAATGCAAGTTTTTTGCTAAATTTTGCCCTTTTTCGGCAAAATTCGAACGATTTTTCGAATCGTTAAACCCTAAATTTCGAATTTGGGGGTTTTCAATTCGGCTTATTTTTCTTGAAATTGTTTGCTCTATGTTGTTATGCTATTTTTAAGGAGTATTTTTCAACAAATTTCATGAAAAATGGTTAAGTATTGAACCTTGTATGAGCATCTCTTTGTTCAAGTTCGTTCTTGCTTCTTTTTTCGAATTTTTGCTTGATTTTGTTGCTTTTCTTGCTCATTTTAGTTATAATTGCTGATTATGAAGTATATTATAGTGTTGGAATTAATATAAATTTCATAATTCATTTTTTGTGAATTTTTAATTGTTGAAAAATTGTGCAAAACATACTCTTAGCTCATTTTGCCATATTAGAACTTTAAAATTGTTTGGTAGACGATAATTATGTTTACATTACTGTTATTCATCTAGAATTAGTTGATTCTTTGAGATTTTCAAATATAATCCCTTGATTGCTTAGTTGAAACTGGTATAGGATGGCTTTTGTGGGTGTTAAAAGCCCCCATTTACTGAGTTTAACTGCAGGTATCGTAGCCCCCAAGTATGGGTGGCGTTCGATTTTCGTGTTTTGCCCTATCGGTAGCCGTTATGCTGCCGAAATGGGTCTAGAATACGTATATTAGTTTAGTTTAGGAAATAAAATAAACTAATTAATGAAATTTTATTCGTCATAGCATGGACTCGCCTCCGTTTGTCGATGCTGAGTAGGTTCTTGTTGGTCCGGACGAGGCGGTTCGCCCTCGGAAGAGGGTGACCCATCCTCAAGAGGAGGTTCGAGAGCGACGCGTTACGGTCGATCGACGTCGCCAGGAGGTGGTGGTTTGGGAGGATCCTCTCAACTGGGACCCTAGGGTCCCTAAGTAGGACCGACTGTTTAGATCCGAGGGTGGCGCGGCATCGTGAGTTTTCCGCGCTTTCGTTTCTTTCTCTTTTCTTCTGTTTCTTCTTCTTTTTAAAACCATAACAATATTTTTTATTTTTATTTAGAGTGAGCCTGGCATGTGTTTGTACGACTCTAGTGACCTACGAGCCCGTTTTGAGAGTTTTCCCTAGGTGGCAAAGGAGATTGTAGCACTTTCTGGGTTTGACTCCCAGCTGGCGGCTATTCGGAATTTATCGAGCCAAACTGCATCGTCAGCTTTCCTCCCTAGATTGCTGCAGTTTTGGTGGGATTCCACCAACACTTTCCACTTTCCATGGCGAGAGATGACGGTTACCCCTTTTGATTTCTCTATGATTAGGGGTTTTCCTTTCGGAGGCAAGCCTGTAGTTATAGAGCTCGTAAAGTGGTCAGACGAGAGATTGTGCGACCTTGTAAGGGACCGTCTTGCGTCGGCCCTTCACGTGTACGCGTAATCTCGTCCATACTTGGTTCTTGCCGACGAGTTATCGGCTGACGAGCTTGACCGGAAGTATACACCTGAGCAGCTGGCTCGGATATACATTGCCCACGTTCTTTCTGTCACCATCTTGAGTGATCGAGGAGAGCGTTTCGCCATTAGGTTACTTATTTGCCTAAGCGATTTGGGGCAAGTAGGTGACCTGAGCTATGGGCAACGCGACTCGGGTCATGGATTCCGCGGAAGCTAATGAGGTGCCTCAGATCTCACTTCCATGGCATGGTCGTAGCCTTGGGGTACGTGTTTTAAGCTTTTTTCGGTTATTACTTTCGTTTTTTCCTTTAGACTTATCTTCTCTCGATTTCAGGCTTGGGGATACTCGTACCTGCCTTTCATAGCTCCCACGGTGCTTGGGGCTACTCGTTTTCCTATCGGCCATCGATTGGTCGAGATTAAGAGGGGACGAGCTACTTATGTCGGCGACTTTCGCAAGAGGATTCTTTCGGCGACTCGTGCATCGGTGAGTATTCCAACTACATGTTCATTTTTTTTTTTTTTTTATTTTATTCATTTTCTAACGATTTTTCATATGGTTGTGTTTTGTTGATCGATCTCCGTCCTTGAAGTTTGATTTTCGGAGTCCCTAAGGCCATCCGGTCTAGCATGGTTCGTTGCCATTTCCAGGCCCTCTATACAGGACTCTCCGTGTTCCAGAGGGCCGATGCTTGGTTTTTAGGCGAGCGTGTTCTTTGGCAGCTTTCGACCGAGGAGCCTTTGGTTCCTGCTGATCCCCCGATCCGGATGCTACGTTCGAACCTGCTGTCTACTGAGGATCGAGCTCAGGTGATCCTTGGTTATCCAGCGGAGCAGCTAGTGCTGCCGGATGCTTCTTATCTGGCTTTTATAACATCCAGGCTGACTCCTTTTCCGGCTTTAGTTCCGGTTAGTTCTCTAACTCTTTCTTTTTCGTGTTTCTATTTATTTTTCTAAACTTTGACCCTTTTATCGTTTTTGTCACATGTATTTTTAGCGGGTCGAGCTAGGTGGTTGGGTGCCTCCTACATCGGAGATCACGTATACCGATGCTGTCGGATCAGTAATTCGTGAGACCCTTCCAGCGGCCGAGGATGACGAGGGGATATCGTTCATACCTGAGACGATTGAGTCGGTACATCTTTTATGTATATGTACTTAAATATTTCTATTTATTTTTTTGTTTCATATACATTTGTTTACTAACTGTCCTTGTATTCTTGGAACAAGTTCCACAGGAGACTGTGAACGGCATGATGAGGACTTTACGTGCTTTTTGAACTTTGCGTGCTGATCGGAGAGCCCTCATGACTTTGTCATGCCATGATCATCGTATGATCGCGGTAATTTTTTTTTTTTTCGCAACGAAGTTATTACATTTCATGTATTAATCTTCGTTTTGGATTTTGTAGGATGTGCATCAACCATCTAGTAGTCACCGAGCACCCTGATTCCTCTTGTACACATTTATTATATATATATTTTTTTTAGGAAACTTATGTATATATATTTTTTTGTATATATGTCATTATTATTATTATTATTATTATTATTATTATTATTATTATTATTTTGTTTCCATGAGTACATTAATGTGAAAAAATTTTCGAGGGGGTAAAGGGTTCCGAACTTACCCCCTCGAAAAAATAAACAAACTCTAAAAGGAAGGCAAAAAGAAGGAAAAGGAAAATAACAAAATAATAAAATAAAAAAAAGAAAAAAAGAAAAAAAAAAGTAGGAAAATAATAATAAAGAAAAAAAAAAGAAAAAGAAAGTAGGAAAACAATGAGGAAAGAAAATAAGAAAATAAGAAAACTAAATAATAAAAGAAAATAAAAGGAAAATAAGAAAGTAGGCAAGAAAAGGGACACAAAGTGTTAGAAGGCAAGCGTATGATTTGTCTTAAGATCTCGTGGAGATTCCGTCATTATATGATCCAAAATACGGAAATTAACCAAACTTACATGCCGCGTCAGGGGAGTCGCGTGCAACATCGTGAGTTGAACGCAGCTGTCGCAAGCATGTAATTTTCTTGCGCGCAGGTGTCGCGCGCACCTCAGGAGTTGCGCGCGCAACCTGTCAGTGAACTTTCCTTTAAGCCGAATTAGCTGAAAATTTTCCCCTCTCGGGTCTATTTAAACGTGGTTTTGTGTAGGCTTTTGATCATCTCGCATTCATTCGCTTAGTAACAAAAGAAATTAAAAAGAATTAATCTCTCTAAAATCTTATTCTCTCTGTTTTTATTTGAACAATGGTGAAGACCTTTGAACAACGTTTGAAGCAATGGGTCACTTCCCTTTCAACCGAGGACAAACTAGCTTTCAAAATTTACCACTTATACCCTTTATTGAGTTATATGCAGCTAGTGGTTAACTTTGATTTTCTTCATGCCGCGGCCAACCATTAAGACTCTGACCACCATCTTTTCTTGTTTAAAGGGGACGAAATTGTCCCCCTTCCTGGTGAGTTCGAGGCTTTGCTAGGTTTCCCTACAAAAACTCTCCCTGTGACTTATTCGCCTTCCTTGTCGGATCCCAAACCTATATTCCAAAGATTTTTTGGTTTGTCCAACAATGATTTGACCAACATAGGAACTAAAGTAGGCGTGAACTTAATTCAATTTATTGAACACTTCGCCGCCCCTCGTGACAACATGACTAAACAATGCTTTAAAATTCGTGCTTTATGTTATTGTCTTGTTGTTAATTGTTTATTTAGGACAGGCAAAGAATACGAAGATTATTCGATGGTGTCCATAGTAGAGCAAATAGAGGGATATCATTTACCCGCTCCTTTGGTTTTGGCGGAAACCGTTATGTTCTTGAATCGCCTTAGAGGAGATCCTAACGAAATTAGTTTCACGGGAAGTCCACTCCTATTATACGTACGTTTTTGTTTTTTTTTCGGCGTTTATCAGCGCAAGTTAAAAAGTTGCGCTAGCATGACCAGCGCAATTTTATGAGTTGCGCGCGGAGGGTGCGCCCAACTGATTTAGTTGCGCGCGCCACCTGTTTGTGTAAAAAATCCCAAACTAATTTTCTTCTTTTTTCGGATTTGGCTCATGGAGCGTTTGCGAATCGTTGATCAGCCTCAAAACATTGAGGCTAATGGAGTAAAGACATTCCCTGGGCGTCGAATCCTTTATAAGCATAAGAACGAAGAGTAATGGACGTCGTTTTTCAGTCAAGAGGTTCCTAACATACGATTTGTGATTCCTTGGTGGAACATAAATAGTATTATTGGGAATAGTCTCAATTGCCTTTACATTAGGCTTTTAGGCCTATCTAGTACTACTTATATTTTTCCTGGTAGGGTGATGAGACAATACGGGATAAGGCAATTTATTCCTCCGCAAGATTGTGATGCCCCTAAAGATGTGACCGTTAAACCCGAAAGGGTTGCTCGTTGGATGGAATATTGGTCAAGTCTTCCAAGGTGGGTAATACAAAATCCACCTGCGAGTATTACATTATCTTCCTTTTACAAGGCTTGGATGAATGCGGGGGATAAGGGTGAATTAAACAAAGCTATATCTCAACTCCAAGCCGCCACCGCTCGCAATCCACCTAAACCTTTGATGCATTCAACCACTACCACTCCTCCTAGTGGCCAAAACAAAGGAGTGAGAAGAAAATTAGACTTCTCATCCCCTAAGGCTCGTTCAAAGGAAACAAAAAGGAAAGCTCCCTCAAACCCGCGCAACAAGGTGTGAAAATCAAATAACCTTCACCAAATACTCGCAAGAAAGCTCCAATAGTCAAGGGGAAAGGAAAATAGGTTGCAAAGACCCCAATCCCTAAATTGAAAAACAATGTTTGGGTGAAGAAGAAGAGTGTAGGGGAAAGCTCCAAGGTTTTTGAAAATGCTGCGATGGAAACCGCTCCCCTATCTTTTGTGCTAATTGATGACATAGTAAAACCTTAAAGTGTTACTCGATTTTATCATTAGTTTTTTTTCGAATAAAGTGTTATCACTACTATGTTTTTTTTTTTCGTTTACTATCTAGTTCAATAATGTCTGTCTTTTGAATTTTGAATGAAATAAAATGAGCTTTATATTTTTATATTTTGATATGACCGAATCATTAAGATTGCCTACGTATTCGCATTACCAAATCAGGTCTTTGCGTAGTTCTATTTTTTTTATATTATTATATATTTTTTTTATTTTTTCTTTAATCTCTTAGATAGACATTAAATGAAAAAATTAATCAAACCTTGTTTAAAAGAATTAAATCAAAGTTTAATTTTATTTTCCGAGTATATGTTATATTTAAGAAACACCCTTATTTTACCGTAAGTAGAAATCGCAACTTCATTCGAACGCAAAAATTCGGGTTTGCAGTTCGTCATCAGATGGCGCGCGCAACGTCTGTAGTTGCGCAAGCCTGTCGCACGCAACAAAATCAGTTGTGCGTGACATCCACGCGGAACTATTCCAGTTGCACATGACACCTGTGCTACTAATGTATCGAAAAAAATTTCTTTATAAAATTGTATTGTTACCCCCCCCCCCCCAAGTGTGAAGATTTTTTCGTGATGTTCGAAAAAATTTGAACACTTAGAACGGTTTATTATTTTTAAATTAGCCCTAAGTGTTATGTATTTTACCGTGTTATTCGGTAAAATGCATAACACTTAGAATCTTTCAATTGAATGCTTAATTAAAAAATGGTTGTATGAGTGAACGAGTTTTATCCGGATTTCATATGTAATATTTCTTAAGGCGATCAATGTTTATTAATTGGCGAATTTCATCTCCTCCAATATCCATTAATCTGACTGCTCCTCCTGATAGGATTTCAATTACGCGGTAGGGACCTATCCAATTAGGTTTGAAATTCCTTCTTGGATCGGTTGGTGGACCCCTAACCTCCTTTAGTACAAAGTCACCTTCTTTTATATTTCTAGGCTTTACTCTTTTATTGAAATGACGCGCAACGCGCCTTTGGTAGACTTGTACATGATGCAAAGCTCTTAATCGTCGTTCATCGAGGAATAAAAGCTCTTCATACCTCGCTCTTACCCATTCAGCTTCCAGTAGCTTACTTTCAAATACGATGCGAAGGGATGGTATTTCCAGTTCGACTGGTTGAATTGTGTCCATGCCGAAAACTAAGGAGTATGGAGTTACTCCTATTGATGTCCGTATAGACGTTCTATAACCCCATAATGCGAAGTGTAGTTTATTCGGCCAGTCTTTGTAATTTTCTGCCATTTTCTTAATGATGACTGTTATATTTTTATATTCCGACTCTGCAGCTCCATTGGGGATGAGTGATGATGTTTTAATTTATAACGAGTTAAGAGGGTCTCGACTTCAGCTTTGAATTTAGATCCATGATCACTAATTAGTTTGTGTGGAACTCCATATCTACAAAATATGTTTCGTTCGAGAAACTTTGCGACATGTTTAGAAGTAATATTCACGTAAGAAGCAGCCTCAATCCACTTAGTAAAGTAATCAATGGCAACTAATACGTACTCATGCCCTCTTAATCCTGTTGGAGAGACTTTTCCAATTATGTTAATTCCCCAAGTCGAAAAAGGCCAAGGGGAAGTGAGATTGTATAGTTCGGATGGTGGAAGGTGTTTTAAATTAGCGAACATTTGGCACTGTGGACATTTTTTAACATATTGTATGCAATCATGTTCCATAGTGGACCAATAGTACCCTTGTCGTTAAATTATTTTTGAAAGCATTTTACCATTCATGTGAGGTCCACAAACACCTTTGTGAGTATATTCCATAAGGCGTGTAGCTTCCGGTTGGCCTATACATAATAAGCTTTGACCATTAGATACTTTTTTGCATAATTGACTATTTATTAGACCATATTGGGCCGCAAGTGTTCATAAGGCTCGTTGGTCCTACGATGAAGTATTTTCGGGATATGTGCCATGAGTAATATATTGGAGGATATGATCATACCAAGGATTGTCTCCTTCAATGTCATTTATTTCCTCTATTGCGTTGCAATACGCTGGTTCTTCTCTTTTATCAACACATAATGGCATTATATTTAAGTGATCTGGAATGTTGATCATTAAGGATAATTTTGCTAGCGCGTCGGCAAATTGATTGTCATCCCTTGGGAGATATTTAAAATCAATATGTTCAAAATGCTCGATGAGTTGCTCTAGGTGTGCTTGGTATAATATCATTGTGGAGTTCTTTATTTTCCATTTTTTTAATATATGATTTATAATCAAACTGGAGTCTCCATATACCTCTAATTTTTGCACACCTATGCATGCCGCTGCTTCTAGTCAAATAATTCACGCTTCACATTCTGCGGCATTATTAGTAACCCCAAAGTCTAATTTAACAGAGATTAGAGTATGTGCTCCCTCTAAATTATGAGTAACACTCATACGCCACATCCTTTTTGATTGGACACACCGTCGAAGTACATTACCCATTTGTCATCTTGTGTCATGAGAATCTCTTCATCCGGAAGAAGAGTAGTTTCTGCACGACTTGTTTGAATTGGATGTTGCGCCAGAAAGTCGGAAATTACTTTTCCTTTCATTGATTTTTTAGGAATATATATATTAGCTCAAATTCAGCCAACATCACCAACCACTTAGATATCCTTCCTTGTATGTGTGGTTGCTCAAACAAATATTTTATCGGATTTTGTTGAGAGATCACATGAGTAGTGTGTGTCGTAACTTTTTGGTTTCCCACACTAATGCTAGGCTTGTCTTTTCAATGATGCTATATTTTGTTTCGTATTGGATGAATTTCTTACTTATATTGCACGTTCGACTTTTTCTACCTCTTGTGCTAACATGGCCCCTGTGGCTGTTTGTGTAACTGTAATGTATAGCCTAAGAGGTAGTTTTGGTACTAGTGGTGCTAAAATTAGTGGACTTTTGAGATAATCTTTGATTTCTCAAAGGCCTTTTGGCATTGATCGTCCCATTCATGTTTCTCCTCTTTTTTCAGTTTTTTAAATATTGGCTCACAAGTCATAGTCAATTTATTGATAAATCGACTAATGTATTGCAATTTGCCAAGAAATCCCCTAATTTCTTTTTCTGTTTGAGGGGGAGGCATGTCAATAATTGCCTTTATTTTAAAGGGATCGATCTCGATACCACGTGTGCTTACTACGTATCCGAGTAACTTACCAAAAGTTACTCCGAAGGCACATTTTTTTGGATTCAATCGCATTTTATATTCTTTTATGCAAGTGAAAAATTTGCGTAATGATTTTATATGTCCCATTCTATCTTTAGACTTCACTATCATATCATCCACATACACTCCTATTTCTTTATGCATCATATCATGCGAGAGATTCGTAGCTGTTCTTTGGTACGTAGCACTTGCATTTTTTTTAAACCAAATGGCATGACTGTGTAGCAATACGTACCCCAAGGGGTAATAAAGCATGTCTTTTCTTCATCTTCTTTTTCCATTAAAATTTGGTTGTAACCTGCGTATCCATCCATAAAGGATAACATCGCATGATCAGCCGTGTTATCTACCAATATATCAATATGTGGTGGAGGAAAATTGTCTTTAGGGCTAGCTTTATTAAGATCCCTAAAGTCGACACACATGCGAACTCGTCCATCCTTTTTAGGGACTGACACGATGTTCGCTACCCATTCTAGGTAATTATATACGCGAATAAAACCAGCGTCCAACTGTTTTTGTACTTCTTCTCTTTATTTTGAATACGACATCAGGTTTCATTCGTCGAAGTTTTTGTTTTACTGCTTTAGAAGTAGGGTTCAAGGGAATGGTATGTTCCGCGATTTCCCTATCAATTCCAGGCATGTCCTTGTATGACCAAGCAAACACATCTTTGAATTCTTTGAGCGTCGATATGAGGGTCGATCGCTCTTCCGGATTTAGAGTTAAGCCAATTTTGACTTCTCTCTTATTTTCGTTAGTTCCTATATTAACTATTTTAGTTTCTTCTATGATAAGGTTCTTTTGTTCTCGTTCATTCATTAATTCAACCAATTTATTAATGTTATCATCTTCATTAGATTGATTGTTATAGCATTTGAAAGATTCAAGAGAAGGCATATACTCGGAAATAGAGCTCATATTATTAAAAACAAAAGAGAGTACATCAAGAGAAGAATCCTTTTTGGGATCTTTGTCCTTAGAACTAGAAAATAAAGACTCAGTAATGGCCACAAGGCCTAAATTTTCAGCTTCCCTAGTGTCTATAATAGATTCATCGTCCGATTTTTCAAACATCTTCCCTTCGCCTGTGACGATTTCTAGTTTATCGCCTTTGTGATTGATCCATTTAAAAGATTTCCTCCATCCATGCTCAAAAGTTTCGTTTGAAGGGTTGATCAACGAGGTTGGGTCAAAAGCTTCATCTTGAATGGCGTTTTGATTGGTCATTGTTGCAACATGATTTTGCTCTAGTCCAAATAGCAAGTTAAATGCTTGCCCATCATAGCACCCTAGATTTGGGTGTTTTGATTTAACAATACCAAGATCGTCATCCAAGATGTAGCAATCATGAAATATTTCAAATCCAGGCTTCTTGATTCCTTCCAAAACTAAGGGTTCTGGAAATTTGTAACATTTTCCCTCCCTAATGAATTGTCCATTAAGGGTTTGTTGATAGGATGGGAGTAAAGTAATTATCTCTTTTTATTATTGTCTCTACGTGCTTTGTTTTTTTGCATCGTGAGACTCCAATTCTTCTTTGGTTATTTTATATCCCAATCCAAAGGAGAAGCTTTTCTTTGAGATAGAAAGTAAGAGAGATTTCTTCATTCCTATTCCCAAAGGCATCTCAGGAAAGTAACTACTCTTGAGCAAGATGTTGTTTACTATCCGAGTGGAATATGGATCAAGTTTGAATGGTTCTTCCAAGTCTTCTTCCATTTCAATTCTGAAGATTGGCTCCACGACAAATCCCCACTTGTCCTCTTCATCATTATCATGGTTTTTTTCTAAGAGTGATTGATCATTTATTGCTATTTTGAGTGGAGAAGCATGTATAATCATAGGAAGCCCTTGATAGTTCAACCTAATCATTTGATGAAGTGAGGATGGTATTGCACCAAGCTCATGTATCTAATGACGTTCAAGTAAAAGGTTGAATGTAGGTTTTATGTCCATAACATGGAATTCAACCATCTTTTGAATTGGGCCTGTGGTATTTGGTAGCTTAACAGTTCCACACATCGATCTTCTCGAATTGTCATAGGCCCTAATGCTTTGTTTTGTTGATTGATTTTGCCGTTCGTAATGGGCATACGTTTACAGCTGACCCATTGTCTACCAAAGTTATAGGGATATTGTATCCCTTTCATCCCAAAGTTAAGTATAATGCATTGTTGTGGGTAGTGTCTTTTAAAGGCAAATCATCATTAGTGAAACGATTGACTTGTCAAATTTCTCGCTAGTAAGCAAGCTAATGAGGTCCTGAGGGGTTGTGTCTGTGCTTACAGACAAAGCCGTTAGAGCGTTCATGAGAGAATTCCTATGTTCTTTAGAATTACTTAGGAGTTCCCAAATGCTAACATTCGCCTTGGATTGGCAAAGTTGTTTGACCAATGGGTCTTCCACCTCAAGTGGAGGTGGTATTGCATTTTGTGTTTGACCTTGAGTTTGATTTTGTGTGGTCAAAGATCCATTTGGTGGTGGTGCTTGGTAGACTCGCCCAGAACGAGTTAAATGATCTATCTCATTTGGGTTAGTCGTAGGACCCATAAACCAACTTTATTCTAGAGGCTTTGGATGTGCCTCCATTTTAAGATGTTCCATGAGTTGTGCTTGATGCCATTGTTCATCTAATGAGAGATTCGATAAATCTTGCGATTTCCCCAAGAAATGGTCCTAGTCAAACGATCCATTTGATTCATTTTGTAAACAAGATAGAGGTGGGACGGCGGCATACTTAGAGACATATAAGTATTGAAAGTTGTCGTCCCATAATCCACATACTTCATTAGTTGCCCCTATGAGTATTGTGGATAGAAGTTCTCCTATGGGTGTGATACAGTCCAAAGGATTGAATGTATCACTTCCCATATGGTCTTCATCGCTGTGAAACACCCCTAAGGGAGATGCATTATTGCTAGGTTTAGGCGTGGGAATTCACCCATCGTCTACTAAATCTTGTATTTTGTACTTTAAAACATAGCAACGTTTAGTATCGTGTCCAACGCCTCTATGATAAGCACAATAAGCACTACCATTCCATTAAGGAAACCACCTTTCTGGTGGAGTGGGTGGTGTTGGCCCTGTTGGGGAAAGTAAGCCTTTTTCATTTAATTTTTCTAACAATTCTGTATAGCTTACAGGAAATGGAGTAAATTATCTCTCTTTTGTCCATCTTTTTCTAGGATCATCATATCGATTTGTGTTATTGTATTGCGTGGAAGTCGCAAATAAGTCAATAAAGGATGATGCATTATCATTCCCCTTCTTGTTGTTATTCTTAGGTTGATGATGATAATGAGGTTTGTTTGCTTTTTCTTTAGCAAGATCATCTTCAATCCTAGTAGCCACAGAATAGACCTTTTGAAAAGTGTCTAGAACAAGGTAACGTAGATGTTTGTTGTACTTTTCATGACAGTTGTCAATGAATTTTTGTACTAACTCGAGTTCAGGATGCCTTTGGGCAAGGTGGGCCGCCCTTTCTCACCATCTACCATAGAAAGCAAGGAAACCTTCATTGTCGCCTTGCTTAAGCATCTCGAGTTCACGTAAAGTTGACTTGTACTCTACGTTACTCTCGTATTGGGTGATGAAAGCCGAAACTACATCTTCCCATGTTGCTTTAAATTTTTTATCTGGCCTATAGTACCACTCTCTCGCGGTTAGGTCTAGTGATAAAGGGAAAGTCAAAGCATAAAGCTTAGGATTAACTCCCTTTAGTGCCATGCCAGTAAAACACATTAAATAATTTTGTGGATTATTGGTCACCTTATATGTAATACCCCCAAATCTCCCTCTACGGAAATACTAGTATAATATGTATAATTATACCGTAGAGATAGACTTGGGCGTATTACCGCCGCGTGATTACCCAAGGCTACTCAAAACACTTAACTCAACAACAAAACTTGCAGCGGAAACTCAACTTTCTTTTATTAATACTTATAAAAATAGTAACATTGTTACGAGTACTCAAAATAAATACAAGACCAACATTCCTAAACTAGGTGAAGCAAATCCCGGGACTCCCATATGCTCATTCATGACTCCACCTGAAAATAGTCAACACTTCTTACCATTACGGTAAATAGGGTGAACCAAAACAAATAAGAAATACGGATTAACAAATCATGCTAAGTACGATAAGTGCAAGATAATGTAAACTCAATTTATTTGCAAACATGCTTTTAAACCAATTCCAATAATTAATCCAATAAATTCAAAACTCATGATTTAAAACCGATTCTCAATATTCCAATATCAATAATCAATAAAACCAATACCAATTATTTTAAAAACCAATTCCTCATATTAAAAACCAATTCCTCATAATACAAACCAATAAAACCAATTGAACCAATTAAACCAATTCCTCTCCCAAATGTGCACACCCCCCAAGCTAGTCTCCTTATGTTATAAGGCTATTCTTAAGGAAAGACCCGGTCATACAAAGTCCAAGACCTTATCAATAAATCAAATCCGCATAGTGGGATTACTAACATGCTTATAAATCATTAATAATAATAATTCAATGGTTCAATAAATCCTTTTAATATCCAATAGTTCCAATATAATTTCAAAATCCTTTTTAATTAATTCCACAAGCTTTCAAAATCAAACCTTGTAAATAAATACTTGAGAATCAAAACTCATATTACTAACTTTTCAAAATCAATAACTCTTTCTTCAAAAACCTTTTATTTAATTCAACCAACCTTTTAAAATCAAATCCTTTATTTAAACATGATAAGTAATCCAAACCATTCAAAACATGGTTTAAAAATAAATCATTCAAAATACTTTTATTAAAATAAATACCTTCAAACATTATATATTTCAAAATCATAATTCAAATCAATTTAATTTAATCACCAATCAAATCATGTAAAACATGTTTTTCAAACCAATCACTTTCAAAGGTATCTAGCCACCTAAACGTACCTTGATCCTTGCTAGAAAAACCACACAAAAAGAACCTCAAGAACCTTGATCAAACACACCCTACATATAAATATAACTTTAATCAATATAAAGTTAACAAGAAATTAAAAACCCCCCAACTATATCTACATGAACTTTTTAAATTAATTTCTCATAAACATCATTGAAAATCTGATTTTATATAATTAAAACTACTCATAATAATTATTTATAAATCCCTTATAGTAATAATAATAATAATAATTGAATAAGGGAAGAGAATAAGAAAAGATAAGAAACCAGGGAAAAGAGTCGATTTGGATTTGCGTTGTAAAAAGTAGGCAGAACTTGTAAAGGCTATAACTCCGATCCTTTAATATAACTCCGAATTGGGTGATTTTTGAGCCTAAACTCAAGTATTTTTCGAGAGGATTAATCTTTTGGGAAACATAAATACCCCTAAAACTGACCAGAAGTGCCCGAAAACTAGATTCATAGATAAACGGGATAATATTTGTATGAAAAGAGAAGAAGAAAAGCATGAAAATGTTTAGGGAAAAGAAGAAGAAGAGAGAAGAAGAGAATTATGTTTTTGGTGTGAATAATATGAGAGGTATGGAGGGGTATTTATAGGCTAGCTCATGCAAGAATTATGGCAAGAGAATGTTGGAAAAATTATGGCAAGTAGGGTTTATGAGATTACTTAGAGAAGTGAGTAAAAGAATTAAGGAAAGTTTTCATATTAAGGTGATTTTGTATAATTGAATATGGAAGGTATGTATGTCATGAAAAATAAAAAAAATAGAAATTATAATCCTAACTTTCATGCATTTTCCTAGAATAATTCCAACTTTGGATTATTCTGGAATAATCCGAACTTTAGGGGGTCTTCTTTTTCTTCAATCCCAAACCGGTCAACAAAAGTCAATGACCTGTTATATCAGGTAACTTAACACGTGTCAAGTCCTAATTGGTCTAGACAAAAAAATTAAAAAAAAAAAAGAAAAACCAATCAACTAACCTCCCCTTCCCCCACAGCCAACCTTAACCTCCACCACCATGGCCAGCCCGCTGCCCCTCCTTCTCCAGACCCCCACCTCTGTCACTAAACAGTCCCCTACCAGCCCAACAACCACTCCTTAGCCCAGCCCTAACAGCCACAACCTCCCCCTGCACCACCGTTGAAACCACCTCTTTCCATATCCACAAGAGTGCAATAAACCACCTGCGGAAAGAGGGTGGGCGTTGTTGCTCCACCAACGAAACAACCCGAACTGCGCCTATCCCCTACCCCTTGCGTCGCCGTTTTCCCCCTCCCCGAAACCCCCTCCAATTCCCCAACACAACCACCGAAACCCAAAGTTCGCAGCCATGGAAACCCCCACCGAAACCCCAATATCGCAACCACCATTATCCAAAATCGCAAATTTATGGGAGTTACGCTAATTCAGAAGTGGGTTAGGTGTTTTCGAGATTAAGGGAGGGGTTTCAAGTGAATTTCGTGACGGGTATGCCAGCTTGGAATTCGTGGCTAGGGAATTGAGAGGAGAGAGAATGAAATGGAGTTACGTTTGGGTGGATTTCGTGGTTGGGGTCAGATTTCCCGGCTGGTGGCCGGAGATTGTGGCTGGTGCGGCTGAAATTCGTGGTTGGTGGTCGGGTTTCTTGGATGGTCGGATTTCGTGTCTAGTGACCGGCCTCCGTCGTTGGTGGTTGAATTTAAGGCTTTTCAGAAAAAAAAATTTATTTTGTTGTTTTTTCTTATTAAATTTTTTTAACCAATTATTTTGCAACACGTGTCACTTTAATCTAAAAAAATAAAATAACCCATTCAACCGGTAACCGATATTTGGGATTGAAGAAAAAGAAGATCCTCTAAAGTTCGGATTATTCTAGAATAATTTAAAGTTGGGATTATTCAAGGAAAATGCATGAAAGTTGGGATTATAATTTCTAATTTTTCCAAAAATAATAAGGAAATTAGAACTACTTAGGGAAATATTAAGAAGAATGAATGACAAGAAAATATGATGATTGGATATTAAAAAGATGGAGAATTAGAATTAAAGAAAATAGGAGATTTTGGGAGATAATTAAAAATATAATTTTACCAAATAAATTCCCCCAAAAGAATTCATGAGGGCCGAAAATATTTAGCTTACCATAGCTCAAATATTCAGATTCCTCTAGATATATTTATGAAGATTTTTCTCGGTTTTTAAGGAATAAAATAATTTTATAAAAATATAGAATAATAATTAAATAATTGATTAATTATTTATCAATTATTTACCAATAAATAACCAAGAAAAATCAGATTTTCCATTCATGGAAAATTCGAAAATCCCAGCTTGTTATTATGTAATTTCGGCCATAATAATTAATTAATTAAAATATTATTTTGTGGTTTAATTAAAATATCTGAAATATGTAAATAATCCGGTTTTTAAGATAGGATAAATGGATAATAATCTTATCCAAAATAATGATTAGTTTTCAAAATACTTTTGGCGCCAAAATTCAAATATTATTTTGGCTCCAAATAATAAATTTACTAAAATACCCTTTTTATAAAATAATTCTTTATTAATTAATTAGAAAATACGTATGAAAATACGGGGTATTACAGTCTACCCCCCTTAAAATAAGTTTCGACCCGAAACTTAGCCAAAAGAAACAAAAATCATTTTGAAATTATTGGTTCATGCACATCCTAACTTGACTCAAGACTCCAACCAAACTCAAAAAAGACTCAAAATCACTCAAAAATGACTCGAAAAGTAGATGCGCAAAACTCTATCGCCCTCTACCCCCCTTAAAAGGAGTTACGCCCTCGAAACTCGACCAACACATTAGCTCACTAAATAAATCAACTATATTAACAATTTATCAACAATCATCAAGCAAAGTAAGGAAAACCAGAAAGTTTCAAACATCCAAAGAGCTTAGGTTATAAAATTATTTGAATACGAATAAATGTAGTGAGTAAACTCGAAAAATATTTTTATAAGTCATTCGAAAAATAATTTAAAACACTTACATTAGGAGAAATCATTGAAAACACTGTAAAAGTCTCGTATATATATAATTACAAAGTATGAACTAAAATAAAAATATTTAATAAAAGATTTTAAAATATCTATGAAAGTTTTCAATCCAAACAACTATTTAAAAATAAAGAATACAAAACTTTATTTTGAAAACTGGGTATTTGAAAATTCATTTTGCATACTTGTAACAAAATACTTGTTTCAATAAAAGTCTTACTTTTTCATAAAGAAACTCAATAATCACATATTGAACTTCACTTCAATTCATAGCAAATACTGTCATAGGTACCAAACATAAAAGGAACACATTTTATCTTGACCCTCTTATCGCTCGTAGATTAGTAACTTGTCTCAAGGTATCCTCCAAAAGTATTAACAATTTCCCTAACACATTCATAAATCCTGGTAAAACCTCCTTAAATCGTAATCATTAACTCTTGGTTACTTCATAATACTTTGTTTTAAACATTCAAAAACTCGATCATGTTTCTCATAACTTCAAATTCCTCAATCTGGTTGTTATAGTCCATAACTCATCTTTAAGGCAACTCATTAATATCTCAATGCAAATCATCGATTATTCCATCACATGTAACTTCTCTATATTAATTAACTTTGTCGTCAATCCCTTAGAGTAAAATCCTTTGAGTAACCATCCAAAAAAAAATTTTCCTTTAACTAACTTCAATAAATCCCTTCACAAGATATTATTCCTTCAAAATAAACTTCAATTTAAAACAAATACCTTTATCTCAAATACATCCTTTCACTTGAATTGACTCAAAATCCTCTAACTTTTGTATTAAGTTTCTTCAAAGATTCAACCATAATCCATTTTGCTTTAAATAATAACCAAAATACTCATCCTCTCACCATATGGATACTTTCCACCATTAGATGCAAATGATCATAAATTAGTACTAATATCCAATTCATATCTCCCAAATATAAACACCATACTACAACACTTATATAGAACTAATTCAACTCATCATTACCACGAATAATATTTCCTTGCTCAACATAAATCATATTCCAAAAATTAGGAAAGACTTGATAACACAAATCCTCCAAATATTCATGATAACAATCCAAAATAACTCCTCATTTCTTCCATAGTAATCATCAAATCCTTTAATCTCAAAAATAAAAACTCAGCCATATTGACCACATGTAACAGTATGATCCAAATACTTGCCACATATCACATATCCAAATTATACTTCTCATAAAGGGTTAAGGCCACAGTAAAAATTCCAACTATGAACTCACTAACTGTGATTCCATTATCTTTCAAGTAATGCAAGTTAAAGTAATATTGTCTCATTTCATCAATCATTTCCATCTGTTTCACACACACATGCAAAATAATTAATTAAATGTCGAATCAACAAACAGTTCAATTCAAAATCCATTTGCAATAAGCAATTCATAACTCAATAAACCAAGCACACCTCAAGATCACCCAACCATGGGAAATAACTCCAAAATTTCGGACCTCTTGACCATTCCCTAAGGTGTTTTAACATCAACTTTAATGCACACATAATCGCATACTCAAGTTTCAAATAATTTCAATTTTTTTCAAAAATAATAAATATGTACTTGAATCATGATTATAGGACGGTCGAGCCCGCGTCTCCCAGGAAAGTTACTTACGACGTTGAGGCGAGCCTTTCCTATTTAGAGAGTCGTACCCATTATAGGCCTCCGTAGAGAACTCGAGCATACTTTTCTCATTCATCTTTCCACAAATAGGAAAATAGTTTATATAAAAATAAAGTTTTTGACTCACACAAATGCGAAACTCTATCGATCCTATATGCCCTTCTTAAGTCTACCCACAATTTTTATTATTACACCAATTTTAATCTTTTTAGGACCGTTGAAACTGATACCACATTGTAACACCTCAAAATCTCCCTCTACGGAAATACTAGTATAATACGTATAATTATATCGTAGAGATAGACTTGGGCGTATTACCGCCGCGTGATTACCTAAGGCTACTCAAAACACTTAACTCAACAACAAAACTTGCAGCGGAAACTCAACTTTCTTTTATTAATACTTATAAAAATAGTAACATTGTTACGAGTACTCAAAATAAAGACAAGACCAACATTCCTAAACTAGGTGAAGCAAATCCCGGGACTCCCATATGCTCATTCATGACTCCACCTGAAAATAGTCAACACTTCTTACCATTACGGTAAATAGGGTGAACCAAAACAAATAAGAAATACGGATTAACAAATCATGCTAAGTACGATAAGTGCAAGATAATGTAAACTCAATTTATTTGCAAACATGCTTTTAAACCAATTCCAATAATTAATCCAATAAATTCAAAACTCGTGATTTAAAACCGATTCTCAATATTCCAATATCAATAATCAATAAAACCAATACCAATTATTTTAAAAACCAATTCTTCATATTAAAAACCAATTCCTCATAATAAACCAATAAAACAAATTGAACCAATTGAACAAATCAAACCAATTCCTCTCCCAAGTGTGCACACCCCCAAGCTAGTCTCCTTATGTTATAAGGCTATTCTTAAGGAAAGACCCGGTCATACAAAGTCCAAGACCTTATCAATAAACCAAATCCGCATAGTGTGATTATTAACATGCTTATAAAGCATTAATAATAATAATACAATGGTTCAATAAATCCTTTTAATATCCAATAGTTCCAATATAATTCCAAAATCCTTTTTAATTAATTCCACAAGCTTTCAAAATCAAACCTTGTAAATAAATACTTGAGAATAAAAACTCATATTACAAACTTTTCAAAATCAATAAATCTTTCTTGAAAAACCTTTTATTTAATTCAACCAACCATTTAACATCAAATCCTTTATTTAAACATGATAAGTAATCCAAACCATTCAAAACATGATTTAAAAATCAATCATTCAAAATACTTTTATTAAAATAAAAACCTTCAAACATAATTTATTTAAAAATCATAATTCAAATCAATTTAATTTAATCATCAATCAAATCATGTAAAACATGTTATTGAAACCAATTACTTTCAAAAGTATCTAGCCACCTAAACGTACCTTGATCCTTGCTAGAAAAACCATACAAAAAGAACCTCAAGAACCTTGATCGAACACACCCTAATATAAATATAACCTTAATCAAAATAGGGTTAACAAGAAATTAAACACCCCCCCCCAACTATATCTACATGAACCTTTTAAATTAATTTCTCATAAACATCATTGAAAATCTAATTTTATATAACTAACTACTCATAATAATTATTTATAAATCCCCCATAGTAATAATAAAAATGATAACTGAATAAGAGAAGAGAATAATAAAAGATAAGAAACCAAGGAAAAGAGTAGAATTGGATTCGCGTTGTAAAAAGTAGGCAGAACTTGCAGAGGCTATAACTCCAGCAATATAACTCCAAATTGGGTAATTCTTGAGCCTAAACTCAATTATTTTTCGATAGAAACAATCTTTTGTGAAACAACAATACTCCATAAACTGACCATAAGTGCCCGAAAACTGGCTTCAAAGATAAACGGGATAATATTTGTATGAAAAGACGAGAAGAAAAGCATGAAAATGTTTAGGGAAAACAAGAAGAAGAGAGTTAGGTTTTTGGTGTGAAGAATAGGAGAGGTATGGAGGGGTATTTATAGGCTAGCTCATGCAAGAATTATGGTAAGAAAATGTGGGAAGAATTATTGCAAGTAGGGTTTATGAGATTACTTGGAGAAGTGAGTAAAACAATTAAGGAAAGTTTTGATATTAAGGTGATTGTGTATAATTGAATATGGAAGGTATGTATGTCATGAAAAATAATAAGGAAATTAGAACTACTTGGGGAATAATTAAGAAGACTGAATGACAAGAAAATATGATGATTGGATATTAAAAAGATAGAGAATTAGAATTAAGGAAAATAGGAGATTTTGGGAGATAATTAAAAATTTAATTTTACCAAATAAATTCTCACAAAATAATTCATGAGGGCCTAAAACTTTGAGCTTACCATAGCTTAAATATTCGGATTCCTCTAGATATAATTAGGAAGATTTTTCTCGGTTTTTAACGAATAAAATAATTGTATAAAAATATAGAATAATAATTAAATAGTTAATTAATTAAATACCAATTATTTACCAATAAATAACCAAGAAAAATCAGATTTTCCATTCATGGAAAATCCGAAAATCTTAGCTATTTAGTAGGTAATTTCGGCCGTAATAACTAATTAATTAAAATATTATTTTTTTGGTTTAATTAAAATATCCGAAATATGTAAATAATCCGGTTTTTAAGATAGGATAAAATGATAATATATCTTATCCAAAATAATGATTAGTTTTCAAAATACTTTTGGCGCCAAAATTCAAATATTATTTTGGCTCCAAATAATAAATTTACTAAAATACCCTTTTTATAAAATAATTCTTTATTAATTAATAAAAAAATACGTATGAAAATACGGGGTATTACATCAAATATAGGCAAGTCTGTAGCTTCGAACTTTTCTAGTAAAGCAAGTCCTGGGGGAGGAGCAAACTCTTCTGCGTCAAAGTACTTGTTCCCCATTGTAGAACGAAGAACTAGCTTCTCCAACGACTTTTCTTTGATGGATAGTTGCTCCATATTTTCTTGTAAGGCTAACGCTTCAACTTTTTTCTTTTAAGCATTTTCCATCTTCTTAATTCTTCTCTCCTCGGCCTCTTGACCCTTTTCCTCTCTCATACGAAGAATCTCTTGTTGAAGTTCTTCGACGGTTGTCATTGTTGTTGGACTAGGATTAGTTGTCGAAGGAAAGTGGTTTGAAAGGGGTTGATCTTTGGGTGGTAAATGTAGAATGCGAGTGCCCGGTGGTCGTCTTTCCCAAGCTTGAAAACCGGCCCTAAAGGAGTACGAAAGGATAAGTAAATCGATACGCTTGCTTTTGAAAGGGAAAAAAAAAAGAAAAAGACGCAAAATATACTCAAACGGATAACATTTCCCTAAACAATTCTTCAATAAAGATATTGTTCTGACGAGTCAATTTGTTTTTTGAGAAATCAAAACTGACTCGCCCAGTGGGCGCGCGCAATTGACTCAGTTGCGCGCAAGAAAATCACTTGCGCTGGGAGGGGTCGCGCAACTTCTTGAGTTGCGCACGCCACCTGCTCGTTATATTTTTAATTAATCTAAGCGTTTTTTATTTCGATTTTTTACTTGAACGTACCCTTTTTTTTATGTTATCCTTTGAATATGACGCTAAATCACGAAGGGACAACTTCGTAATTGGGAACCTAGACCACACTAAAAAAAAAAGAAAAAAGAAGGCTATCGTAACACGTTGCACATAGTCACATAATCACATAAGCATGCCATAAGTCAAGATTCAGGCAATTCCGTTCCAAGGTAAAAAAAAAAAAGGCTTGGGTGTCCAAAGGTACCATACCTTAAGAAAGGACGCATAAATCAATCACTCAACGTGTTGACCCGTGACATCGCCGTCCCAACATTTTGTTGGTGATATGGGTGGGATGATTGTTATTGATTTCGGGATAGACGCCTAGTGTTTGCGACCCCTAGTCAATGATGCAATGTTGCATGTTTTGTTTTTTTACTTTTGTGCAAAAGGAAGATATTATGCGTTTAAGTCTCGCTCTCTAACTAGAGATTATCCAAGTTGATTCTCGTTACAACCCATAGGCAACCTAGTGTTGGATACCTTGGACCACAACTACGAATTAATCATGTAACCTTTAAGTCCCCAGTGGAGTCGCCACTGTAAGGAGGGTGATCCCATCGTAAGGGGTACTCTACTTAAATGCCCTTGGCCACTTAAAAGCCTAGGACTTTACACTTGTTAGGGTGTAGTAGAATTTGAATTCCTGACTGTTTGGGGGACCTTGATTTAGAATTGATTCTATCACCACGCATTTTTGTAAGAAACAAGTAGGAGTCGCCAATGAGTTTTAGGAAAAACTCATAAACCTCGTTTATGCCTTTCTTCCTTGTGGAGTTCATGGAATAATTAGCACAAATCATAAGTTTTCCCATGCCCTAGTACGACTTCTACTAGCTCTTCCTTTTTTACAATTTCATCACCAAACAATATATGCAACGCGATACCTAAAACTATGTTAGTTGATTTTATTTACAAACATTAATTCACGTAGGAACTATATTGTGATGTCGTTATTCTTATTTAATTAAATTCGTGAAAGATTAATAAAATAAACAAGATTCGCCTTGGCTTAAGTGATCAACCAACAATTATTTAATTCAATTCTAATCTTTATTTAACGCAAGATACTATGTGGAATTGATTAATTAATTATTTTAAAGGTGATCAAACAACACTAATTAATCAATTAAAGTCCTTTTAAACAAGAAAAAGAAGGTGATTTAACTAAGTGCTTGGGAATTTACCACTTCTCTTTGCTAGATCGCCGTTTAGAACACTTATGGGCTCCTTCTTGTTGGGGAACCTCCACTGTTGTAACAAAGTATCAAAAGGGTGAGTGTTTAGGATAAGAGGGCTACGTTGCACAAGTTCACAAGTTATTTCCCCAGAGTTTTAGGTTAATTTCTGTCTGTTGAAGCCTCGACTTAAGCTCGTATTTATAGGGAATGATTAGATTTAGGGTTTCGACCAATTTGCCGTAGCGGGTGTCGCGCGCAACAGATGAAGTTGCGCGCGTTATCCCAGCGCAAGTTATAGAGTTGTGTTGTTGTGTGCAGCGCAACTTTTTATCTTGCGCGCGACTTTATGGCAAGATTTGATTTTATATTTTCCGTATAATTCCGAATAATTCTGAATCTTCCGCAGCGCAACTTTGACAGTTGTGTTGGGTGTCGCGCGCAACTGAAATAGTTGCGCGCGGTAGCCCAGCGCCACTTTGTGAGATGCGCGCGGCTTTTCCTGCGGCAGCACTAAGTTTTAACCTAGGAGCTCCTTAATCCATCATTATTAGGGTTTAAGCACAAGCTTAAGCCTAATTATGATTGGGTTTAGTTAATTGGACCTTTGTTTTCATTTTTCCTTTAATTTGGGCTAGTCTTTTGTGTTTTGTGGCTTAACCAGTTATCCATAAGCATTCTTCACTTCGATCCAACACGAAGATGGTTTTATTTATCGTTATTGCACTTCCTGTCGGGACAGGAGGCCAAAAGTAGAAGTCTACACCTTACTTTAGGCATTAGCTCACGAGTTGACAAGCGTGCCGAACCATTCGAGAGCAGACACTACTTGATTAGAAGCAAATACGGTAGTTAGTGAGCTTACTGGCTAACTGGACAGTTAGGGTGTCGTCCACCCCCTGTATAAAGAGCGACGTGTGATGTCGCATCTATGAAGGCACGTGCCCCCAGTCTTGAGACACGTGTACTCATCTTGTGGACAAAAATGCTGAGAGAGTTGCCGATTTTCTTCTCTCTCATAGGATTTGGATATATGCCACCAGTCCTGAGACATGTATTTCTATCTTGTGGACACCGAGTATAGCGTTTTGACAAGCAAATTGTCGAGAACTTTATTTAGGCTGCGAAAGCCAAACCACTATTTTATCATCTTTTCAAACTTGTTAAAATCAGGTTAAAGTTTCAATGACGTATCGAGGGACTTTAGACCAACGATGACATGATTGAGAGGACATCATCCCCTTTTAATCCTTTTTAAACCGATTTCTTCTCATGATATGACATCACCTAGAACATCTTTACTTGTAAAAGCGTTCTACAAATGAAAATTATCAATCTAGATTCTTTAGCGCGCTAAGACTAGAAAATACACTTTTCTAGCCTTAACAACTATTTGTCTCAAGCATTTAGCAAACCAAGGACTATTTTGACAAACTTAAACATTTCCGAAAGATTCTCTATTCGTTGAGAACTTTGCAAAAAAGTCTCGGATTTATTTCCTTGGGTACTTTGATCCTCGTTTATTCTAAACTCGATCAAAGTGGGGGCTAACTGTAGACATCTACTTTTATCCTCCTGTCCCGACTGGAAATGCAATGATGATAAATAAAACCATCTTCGTGTTGAATTAACGTGAAGAACACTTATGGATAATTGATTGAATTACAAGAACATAAAAAAAAGTTAGCCTAACCCAAAAGTAAAAGCATTAAGGTCCAATCAACTAAGCCCGATCATTATTAAGCTTAAGCCCAGCTTAAACCCTAAAATGACGGATTTAGAGGCACCTAGGTTAAAATTGATGATGCCCCAAATAAATCCGCGCGCATCTCAAAGAGTTGAGCTGGTCTAGCGATCGCAACTCACAAGGTTGCGTGCAACACCCAACGTAACTTCTAGAGATGCGCTTGCGGAAGATTCAGAATTTTATAAAATATGGAATCGAATCTTACCATAATACCCCGTGCAAGATAATTTGTTGTGCTGCCTATAGCACCGCAACCAAATCACTTGCGCTGATCAGTCACGCGCAACCCATTCAAATGTGCGCGACACCTGCTACGGCAAAATGCTCAAAACCCAAATCTTATCCTTTCCCTATAATTAGGTGCTTAATACGAGGATCAAAAAGACATAAATTAACCTAAAAAGGTAGCAGAAATATTGTGAACTTTTTTGCAACCCAAACCCTCTTGTCCTAAACACTCACCCCTCTTAATAATTATTACTACGGTGGAGGTTCCCGAACAAGAAGGACTCCATAAGTGTTCTAAACGAAGATCTAGCAAGGAGAAGTTGTAAATTCCCGAGCACTTAGATCAATCACCTTTATTTTTATTGTTTAAAATAACTTTAATTAATTAATTAGTGTTTTTTTTATCATTTTAAACGGATTTCTAATTAATCAATTCCACATAGCATCTTGTGTTAAATATGAATAGAATTGAATAAGTAATTGTTGAGTGATCACGTAAGCCAAGGAGAATCTTGTTTATTTTGTTTTTCTCACGAACTTGAATTAAATAAAGAATATCGACTTTGCAATGTAATTCCTACGTGATCAATGTGTGTAAATAAAATCAACTAACTTAGTTTTAGGTATCACGTTGCATACGTTGTTTGGTAATGAAATTTTGAAAAAGGAAGAGCTAGCAGAGGCTGTAACTAGGGCTTGAATAGCGATTCCTCCCTAAAAGGAACGTCATTTTAGTACCCTAGCTCCCGAACTCATTTCTAGTTTATGTAGACCAATTTGGGCATGGGTAAACTTATGATTCGTGCTAATTATCCCTTGAACTCCACTTGGGAGAAAGGCATGAATGAGGTTTTTAAGTTTTCCTAAAATTCATTGGCGACTCCTACTTGTTTCTTACAAAAAAGCGTGATCAGAGTATCATTTCTAATTCAAGGCCTCCCATATACTAAGGAATTCAAATCCTAATACACCCTAACGAATTTAAAGTCCTAGGCTTTTAAAGGGCCAATGGGAATTTAAGGAGAAAGATCCTCTATGATGGGAACACCCTCCTTAAAGTGGCGACTCCGCTAGGGACTTAGAGGTTACAAGATTAGTTCATAGTTATAGTTCAAGGTTTCCAACACTAGGTTGCTTATGGATTGTAACGATAATTAACTTAGATAATCTCTAGTTAGAGAACGAGACTCGAATGCATAATATCTTCCTTTTTAACAAAAGTAAAAAACCAAACAAGCAACATTGCAGCATGCATACTCATAGCACACATTAACCTTTAGGGATTGGCTCATTGACTAGGGTTTCTAACACTAGGATTCTATCCCAAAATCAATAACAACCATCCTACCCATATCGCCAACAAAGTGTTGGGAGGGCTATGTCATGAGTCAACATGTTGAGTGATTGATTTGTGCGTTATTCCTTTAGACATGGTACCTTTGGACACCCAAGATTATGACCTTAGAATTGCATTACGTGAACATTGGCTTATTGTATGCTTATGTGATTACATAACTATGTGTGACGTGTTAAGATAGCTTTTTTCTTTTCTTTTTAGTTCGGTCTAGGTTCCCAATTACAAAGTTGTCTCTTCGTAATTTGGAGTCATATTCGAAGGGTAACATAAAAAAAATAAAAAATAAAAACGAGTTAAAAATACAAAACAAAAAAAAATTGCTCGAAAAAAAAAGTTGCACGAGCAGGTGGCGCGCGCAACTCATTGATTGGAAACAAATACGGTAGTTAGCCAGGTTACTGACTTACAGGATAGTTAGGGTGTCCTTCCATCCCTTGTATAAAGAGCGACGTGTGATGTCGCATTTATTTAGGCACGTGCCCCAAGTCTTGAGACACATATTTTCATCTTATGGACAAAGCTGCTGAGAGAGTTGCCTATTTTCTTCTCTCTCACTGGATTTGAATATATGCCTCCAGTCTTGAGACATGTATTTCTATCTTGTGCACATCGAATATTGCGTTTTGGCAATCGAGTGTCAAGAACTTTATTCACGTGTTAAGATACAAATGCCGAAACACCTCTCCTTTTATCATCTTTTTAACTTTTTAAAAGCATACTAAAGTTTCAATGACGTATCGAGGGGCTCTAGATCCACGATGCCATAATTGAGAGGATATCATCCTCTTTACTCTTTTTTTAAACCGATATCTTTTCATGACATGACATCACTTAGGACAGCCTTTACTTGTAAATGCGATCTGCATTTGCAAAGGATCAATCTAGATTCTTTAGCGCACTAAGTCTAGAAAATAATTTTTCTAGCCTTAGAAGCTACTTGTCTTGAACATTTAGCGAATCGAGGATAGTTTCAACATTCTCAACACTACTGAAAGATTCCCTATCTTTAAGGAACTTTGCAAAATGAGTCTTGATTTATTTCCTTGACTACTTTGATCATCTTCTATTCTAGACGCGATCAAAGTGGAAGCTAACTGTAGACACCTAATTTCGGCCTCTTGTCTCGACAGGAAGTGCGATGATGTTACAAAAAACCGTTCTTCATGCTAGATCAAAGGTGAAGTATTTATGGACTATGAAATGCATTATGAAGTAAGTTAAAAACCCAAATTACAGACCAAGTTATCTTAAATCCTTGTCCAATTAATAATGAGGCCTAAAATGTGCTCATAAAAGTTTAAACTTGATTAATAACGGACCCAAATGCGTCAAATGCAATGATTGGATCCAATGGATCTTACATTAATAAAAACCGAGCCAAATAGATAAACCAACATTCAAATTTCCGTGCAAGACTTACACATATGGATATCACTTTCAAAGAGCTTTCCAATGGTATATTATAACCCCAATTTCGAGCTAAAACGAAGAAATTATGATCCAAACACTAAAACGGGCCCTAAAACCGACACCCTTGCACTTTAACGGCCATATCGCTTGATAAATAACATATTTTAACCTACTAATATTGGCATTGGAAAGTAGAAATTCATAGCTTTCCAATGATATCTCACACGCCTTAATCCAACTTTGCAATAAAAAGTTATGGGAGTTTTAAAATCCGTGTTTTCGTATAAGGCAAACCGCATCCACCGCAACCTAGGGAGCTGCGCGCGCCTAATCTGAAACCCTAAACCGAGATTCCTATGTTGTGGCTCTAAAACCCTAAACCTAGATTCCTACGCCTATAAATAGGGGTCTTTGCTTAGCCTAAAGGGGAAAGAAAAATCAGAATTCAAAACCCTAAATTCTTAGAACCCTAATATCTCTCTAACCCTCTTACTATCATACTACTTTTCATCTCTCTTTCCAACTACTCTTCAACCTTAATCCATCCATTGAATCCCTTTGAGGTACCAAGAAGAAAGAAGGTCCATAAACATGTAAAACGAAGATTTAAGCATATAAAGAAGAACGTTAGTTTCCTGAGCACTTAAATAAATCACTTTTTTTTTTAAGTAACTTTAATTGATTAATTACTGTTGCTTGATCACTTTAAACAAAATTTTAATTAATTAATTCACATAGTATTTTTTCGTATATGGAGTACGTCGATCTTTGAAGAGAAAAAAATAAAGAACTCTAAATTTATAACGCCCATTGTAATGACATTACTTAATAGACAAAATTGGTTTTCCTTTATATTTCTATTTTTAATTCTTAAATATTGACATGCCAAAGCAAATTCAATAAATATTTACAACATTGCCACTGAGAGAAATGTCCTTGTTTCTCTCCGATAGAAATCTAAAATTCCTCAAATTTACAGGAAAAATTCTTTGAAATTTTGGAGTGAGAATGGTAAAGGAATTTAATTCCTATCCCAAAACACCTTCACTTTATGATTCAAACTTCAAAACCTGAAGTAAAACCTACATCAAATGAGAGAGGTCTTACTTGGTGTATTTTTGCTAATATATAAAGCTAACTTAATAATTTATTAGTGAAAATTTTATCATCTGTGGAAAAACACAAAATCTCAAACAATTATGGTCAAATAACTTACCTTGGCATGCATATAACCTAATGCACGTTTTACCCTTTGTAGGCATCCTCTTCAAAACTTATTGATATAAAATTGTTTTTTTTACTTCGGCATCGTTTGTGTCATTGATTGTCATAGTTACTTTAACATTAATAAGTGAAATAAATAAACAAATAATTTCCATGTGTATAAATGTACGCACATTATTCATAAATGTTTGCTTGAACTTTTTAAAAGAGAGGATATGGACATAGGCTATACCGCTATAGAATGAGAAGTACTTGTCATAATTTGTGATTATCACAGGCCTTGAATTATGTGAATATCAAGCAACTTAATTGGTTAAAGCCTTGAGATTGATATATGAAGAGTGCCATAAATGGCACTCATTTGATCAGTATTAAGGTTGTTTTTACCTTGTTTTCATAGTTTTTTTTCTTCATAAATGCTTAGTTTTATGCGTTTTTCTTTTTGTTTCCCTTTTCTCTCTTGTTTTATGTTTTTATGGTTTTTCTTATGTTTTCTCCTTTATTTCTCTTCTTTTCATGGTTGTAAGTATTGTACGAGGTTCGGGTCCAATATTAGTTGTTTTCTAAGTTGGAAGATGCTTTTGGAGTAACCTCATAGCATTGGGAAAGCTCAAGATACAAGAAAGTGGATGCTCTAAGTTCTAGCTCTTGCGCTCTCAAGTCGTACTCTCAAGAAAGATGGTGTTGAACCCAGCGTAAAGGCCCTTAGAAACTTCCACCCCCAACATGTATCAAGTGGAGCTAACAAGACCCGTTTGCGAGCTCACGAAACAGCCTCCCTGTTTTCCAGCTTCGCTTGATTTCGTTTCCGCGCCTCTTCTAAATGCCTTTTGACAACCGATTTTTGTAAGAAGTTTTTTGACATAATTTTGATCATAATTTTAGCTTGATTGAGAGTTTATCTCTATAGATTTAGGGTTAGTGTAGGAGTAGATTTATCGAGAGAAAGTGAGAGATTTCAATGGTGATTTGAGAGATTGATGATACAAAGGTGACAATTGTGTTGAAGATCTTTTCTATTATCAATGAGCATTTTTAACTCTATCTCATCTTATTGTTTTGTTTATATTCATGTTTGTTTGATTTAATTTTGATGTTTGATCTTGATTAGTGTAATTGTTCTTCATTTTTTGTTGATTCTTGATTTCTTAGTTGTTTGTTGATTAGATGATGATTCTTAAGTAGTTGTATGGTTAGGGATTGGATAAAACTTGTATGATTGTGATTAATTTGGGAATTATGTTGATTGATTGTTGATATTAAAGTGATTAATGAAAGTTTGCATGTGTGCAATTTGATTAGGCCTTAAGAATTATGCTAAATTGCATTGTGATTTCTAATGACACAACCAATTGATTTAGGAATTGCAATTATCGATTGAATTGGATTATGATTCTCCTAGTTTGTTATTCGTAGAGACCACTAGCTTAACGATTAGGAGAAAGCTCTTTGATTCCAATTGATAGCTCTTATTATTAGTCTTCACAACCTTTGATTGGCATGTTCTTCCCAAGTTGTTGCAATTTTAATGATTACTTGTTGATCCCCTTTCCCTAGTGTTTTATTTGTTTCGTTGTTTGTTTTGTTAGAAAGCCCTTGAACATAACTGGTCCACTGGGTTTGACCCTTGATTTACCTCTACACTTGTATTTACGTTTGTTAAGTGATTATAAATTTTGTTTGAGTTAGGGAGGATTAGTCAACCTAGTTTTTCCCCTTCATCAAAATGGCGCCATTGCCGGGGAACGGTGTTTATGTTTGAGTGTTTTTGATTGCTTGAGTCTAGGTCTCTATATATACTTTTTTTTTATTTGATATTTGCTTGTTTTGAAAAAAAAAATTGCATGTCTCTCATTTCCTCAATATGACAATGAGCCTTTTATGAAAATTTCAATAGACTTGAGGGATTTGTTAATTATAATTGTTGTAATCTTTGGGAAGCTTGTTAGATTTGCTATTTTGGTATGAATGAGAAAACTAGGGATGAAGTTGAATGCATGCATAATGGTGAAGTTAGAGCATTTCCAATTGATAATACTTGGGATTTCTATGTTTTGTTTGCTTAGGATATTTGTAATAGAGATAATCAAGATTCTAATATTGATTTACAATATCTTCATTCTTCTTATAAAAGCATAAATTCCCATGGTTTGTCATATGATCCCATCATTGAACCTAGAACAAATGATTTCAACTCTATTTCCCCTATTGTTCATGATCATGAAGTACATGCTCAAGTTGATGCTAATGGTGTGTTTCGGTTTTCTTCATTATTTACCATGCCTTCTTGTGATTTCCTTCGTTCCCTTAATAACGAATCTCATGTGTTTGATTGTGCCCCCACTCCCCAATATGATATATATGCTCATGATTTTAATGTCGATTCTTCCAATATTGGTTGTGTCCTTCTTCTCTTATTGAAACTCAACATTCTACAACTTTTGAATCTCTTGTTGATATTTTTTAATATCAGATTAGGCGCATTGAGCTTGATAGTGTTTTTGGGCCTAGTAAGGAGTTGATTCTTAAATATGTGAGAAGCGAATTAGAGATAATGAAAAAGAATAAGGAGCGTCTTGAGGAAGGAAGGAGAAGGAAAGAGGAGCTAGAAATCCAATTGTCATCTTTAATGCTTGTTTGTGAAAGTTCTTATTTTAATATGTGTGTTCAGGATGATGATGATAATTTTAAGCAACTAAGAATGTGTGAGGATCCTATTAGTGAGTATAGGAGTAAAGGAAAGGGAGTTGAGAGTGATGATGATGAGGATGATTTTATAAATCTAAACTCCCCTTCTTTAGTTGATTGTGATGAGTCTCAAGTGCATGATTGTGATTCTTCTATCCTTAAGTATTTGGACTCGTTTGAGGTTATGTCTAATAAGTTCTTTGAGAGTAAAATTAAAACCCATAGCCTTTTGAATGAGTTCATTAAAGATGCTTCGTGGGAGAGAGATGACTTTGAAATGAATTTGCATCCATTCATTTATGGTTTTGAGACATTGGGCTTTAATGATGTTGAGGGAGTTGTTGTTCATTGTTGTGATGAAGGAGATTATGTAGTTCCTCTTGGATTTTGGATGTTTGAGGGAGATGGAGATTATGAGAGTTCTTCTTTTGAGGATTCTATGATTGATTTCCATGCTCTTATTGGTGATTTGAGGCAGGTTGGTGAAAAAGAGTTCATTTGTGAGACCATAGCCCTTATTCCCTCTTCTTATGTCCCTTTTTCAAGGAGATTTAACCATATCCCCTATATTCCTTTGTCCCCCCCTTCCTTTGTTAATGAGCCTATGGGGACCCCCTTGTCTATGATGATTTTCATGTCCCTTATTCATGTTTTATTAAGGAAAAGGGTGATTATGCCACCCAAAAACATTTTGAAGAGAGTTTGCCTTATTCTTGGCAACTCTCTCCTCAAAGGTGTTTAATAAGCTTGTTGCACATCCTCTTCCCGTCATTTGCCCACATTCTATCGTATGAAATGTGTAGTAGTGTATTTGACAAGCTCTTGCATTCATTGCAATATTATTTACTAGAGCGGTCAAGCTTGGACCTTAAGCAAGCCTTTCTCAGGAAGTAACCCGTGTTTTATTGCTTTCATTTTCATTTCTTTTTAGAATAGATTTTCTCTGATTGAAATATTTGTGTGCCTTTTGCTAGGTACATGACTTGATATACTTTTTTTCTTTGGCTTAGATGAAGAATCAAGGAAGTTTGGGACTACAATTGCAAGCATATGGAAAGCAAGATACAATTCTAGAGGAATGTGGTTTTAAAAGGTTTAATTGGGTCATTTGCAGGTATTTACACCCACCTATATTCGGTAATATCTTTCCTTGCTTTTTCTCTAATGGTTGATGACTTGTTCGACATGTGTTGGTATTGTTGATTTGATTTCTTTCTCGTCCCCTCCCATGGATTATTTGATTTAAGATTTGAGTGTATTATCTCATTCAAGCTTGGGTAGGGTATTCTATAATGTTTGGAGGGATGTTTTTTCATATATGTCATGCACATTTGTATATGCATTTCCATGTTCTTTTATTTAGAAAAACTCCAAAAAGATTTTTGTTTCTATCAAGGCAAATTTGCAATGTGTTGTGTTTTGTTTTGTTCTTACTTTAGACATAATACTTTTAGTCTTGTATAGCTGAATGATAAATGGTAACGGTGTGCACGGTTTGTGACAGACTAAAATCGTAATCACCTAATCAAAAATAATTCCTAAGCCCTCTAACTAGGCAGATAGGAAAGAAGGGTCGAACCACAGGGAAACAAGTCATTTTATTCCTAATTATTTAAGAGTAATCTAAATTATCAAGTAACCAAGTTGTTGTTGTAAAAAGGAACTATACTACGGAGATCAAGTTTAAGGAGAAAATCAATAATAAGGAAACCTAGGGTCACAGGTTCACCAATAATTAATAATCCGGGATAAAACATAACAACTAATAATTAACATTGCACATATAACATGATTAACAGGCTCTCGTAATTTATTAATCAACATAGACCTAACAGGCTCTCACAATTTACTAGATCTAAGTTCCTATTGAAAATAGCCTTTAATATCAAATTAACATCTGCTCGATTCATCATTTTAATATTGCTATAATTTTACAATCAAATCACATCTGCTCGATTCATAATCTAATTGTAAAGAATTAAAACAATTCAATAAGAAATTATCATGCATTATCAACAATCAACAATCAACAATAATAAATTATCCCTTCATATTAATTATGGATTCCTCAAAACCCTAGAATTAAACTACTCGTACATAATTAGAGCAATTAAAGAAAACATGATGAATAAAAGAAATAGAAATACTGAAATTAATAAAAAAGAAATTGTTACCAAATTAACGTCAAACAAAGAGTTGAATCAAGAACAAGCGTGAAGTTGTAGAGAGAAATTAAGAGAGAGATAATAATCTAAAAACTAAGTAGAGAGAGAAAATTGAAGAGAAAGAATAATAGAATTAAAAGAAGAGAGAGAAAGGGAGAGTAATCGTAACAAAACAACCCAAAACGTATTTATGCTAAGCTCCTAAATCCTAATTAGAAAATAGGTAAAAAATCGCCAGAAAATAACTCTTCAAAACACGCGCCCGATCGGGCGCAACACCGCCCAATCGGGCCCGCCTTTTTCCATCTGGTGCATCTCTCGTGCTCGGCCGGGTGCGAGACATTTTTCTTCATCAACCCCGCCCGGTCGGGCGCACCTTCGGGCGGGAGCTTCCTTGGCCGGGCAAGGCCACTGCTTTTATCTGGAGCTGCGACCTTCACTAGAGTTGTACCCTGCAATGTATTATTAGAAATATTAGTACTTCTCTTTAGCCCGTAGGGCTATTAGCAACATTGTTAGGTTTAATGGAATCAAGATTAACATTATTCATTAAAACAGGTTCATCATCTTTAGGCATAGGGGGGCCATCATAGTGTAAACCAGTCCTTAGAGTAATTGCAAAAGCTTAATCCTATAGGCCTGGTTGGCTGTGCTGGCAGGGCTCCCTGTTGACAGGCTTTGTATAGTAAAAGAAATCTGCGCAATTTGATTATCTACTATTTTATTATGTGCTATGATCGAATCAATTTGAGCATCTATACTCTCCATGTGCTTTTGCATACTAGCCAGCATCGCTCTAATTTCTGCTAAAGCAGGGTCGGAAGATGAGGAGGGTTGTTGTGGTTGGTTCTTTTGGCCAGCATTGGGGTGGTAATATTTCTGCTGTGGTTGTTGTGGCGCCTGTGATTTTTGTGGAGGTCGCGGATTTTGAACATTGGTGCTCCGGTAGGAAAGATATGGATGATTCCGGAATCCAGGATTGTAGGTGTTGGAATATGGGTCATTCTACCTATAAGCTTGAAAGGCATTGACTTGCTCCACGAAACTCCTACAATCTTGCTCCCAATGATCTACATTTCCAAAATTTTCACAGAAAGCCTCATTAGAATTATTATTAATTGCTTAAACATTAGCTATATTTGTAGTACTAAGATTATCTAATTTTTGACAAATAAAGGCTAATTGAGCTTGTAAAAAGGATACAGAGTCGACACTATGTTTTCCTTTGTTAGCAAAGCCTCTAGGATTCCCATATTGGGAATTGTGGATTGACATATCTTCGATAACTTGACATACATCATCAACATTAAGGTTCATAAACCTCCCACTAGCTGAAGAATCTAAATATTGTTCTAGATGAATTTCCAATCCCATTATAAAAGGCTTAGATCAACTGCCACTGTTCTAAATTATGGTGGGGACACTCCCTCTGCAGATCCTTGAATCTTTCCCAAGCCTTATACAAAGTTTCGTCTGGGTCTTGGGAAAAGTTTTGAATTGCTCTTCTTAGCAAAGCTGTCCTCTCTACAGGGTAATATTTATTATAGAAATTTAAAACAAGAGTCTCCTAGTTAGTTATGCCAAGTGTAGTTCTATTAATCCATTATACCATAATTTGGCTTTTCCACATAAAGAAAAAGGAAAGAGAATCTCCCTGATTTAGTGTGTGACCCCAACTTGCCTGATGGTTTTACAATATTGGCAGTAGTCTGCAATATCAAGATTTGGGTCTTCACCCTTAGCTCCACTAAATTGCTTCCTTTCTATGATCGTGATAAATTGGGGTTTAATCTCGAATTGCACCCCATCAAGAGCCGGAGTGGGAGTAAGGTGTTGAAAATCTGTAAGCGTCGGCTGCAAATAATCACTGAGGTTCTTAGGTGTCGTCATCTCTGATTCTGAATCTGAAGGAACTTGTGAATCACTAGAATCAGTTGGAAGGTCTCGGCGGTTATTGTTATCCCCAGGATTTGCCTGTAAAGTTTCTTTTGTCTATGAAAAGAGCGTTCGATCTCAGGATCGAATGGGATATAACCTGATCTAGAACACCTGGGCATAAACAAATAACAAATTAGCAAATATGACACTTGCCTCAAAGAACTAACGTTCTTTGAGACAAGAGGGGATAATCTAGACTACAAAAATAATCAGAAACAAAAATAAAATTGTTTCCCTGGCAACGATGCCAAATTTTTACAGGCTAAAGTCGTAATCACCTAATCAAAAATAATTCCTAAGTCCTCTAACTATGCAAATAGGGAAGAAGGGTCGAACCACAAGGAAACAAGTCAATTTATTCCTAAATAATTAAGAGTAATCTAAATTATCAAGTAACCAATTTGTTGTTGTAAAAAGGAACTATACTACGGAGATCAAGTTTAGGGAGAAAATCAATAATAAGGAAGCCTAAGGTCACAGGTTCACCAATAATTAATAATCTGGGATAAAAGATAACAACCAAAAATTAACATTTCACATATAACATGATTAACAGGTTCTCGCAATTTATTAATCAACATAGACCTAACAGGCTCTCGCAATATACTACATCAAAGTTCCTATTGAAAATAGCCTTTAATATCAAATTAACATCTGCTCGATTCATCAATTTAATATTGTTATACTTTTACAATCAAATCACGTCTGCTCGATTCATAATCTAATTGTAAAGAATTAAAACAATTCAATAAGAAATTATCATGCAATATAAACAATCAACAATAATAAATTATCCCTTCATATTAATTAAGGATTCCCCAAAACCCTAGAATTAAACTACTCACACATAATTAAATCTAAATTAATCAGAGCAATTAAAGAAAACATGATGAATAAAAGAAATAGAAATACTAAAATTAATAAAGAAGAAATCGTTACCAAATTAACGTCAAACAAAGAGTTGAATCAAGAACAAGAGTGAAGTTGTAGAGAGAAATTAAGAGAGAGAAAATAATCTAAAAACTAAGTAGAGAGAGAAAATATAAGAGAAAGAATAGTAGAAGTAAAAGAAGAGAGAGAAAGGGAGAGTAATCGTAACAAAACAACCCAAAACGTATTTATACTAAGCTCCTAAATCCTAATTAGAAACTAAGTAAAAATCTTCGGAAAATAACTCTTCAAAACACGCGCCCGATATGGCGCAACACCGCCCGATCGGGCCCGCCTTTCCATCTGGTGCATCTCTCGCGCTCGGCCGGGCGCGAGTACTTTTTCTTCATCAACCCCGCCCGGTCGGGCGCGCCTTCGGGCGGGAGCTTCATTGGCCGGGCAAGGCCCCTTGGGCAAGCTTGGACTTCGATTAGGCTTCGATTCTTCGATCCAATCCGGATTTCCTCTTCGAGTCTTGAATACTCGGTCCTTGACAAGGCAATAATCGTGTCGTTGAGCGACTACACCTAAATCAAATGAATTGATAACGCTCTACCGACCTAATACGTGTATAGGGTAAATAGAGTGGTCGAACCACAGGGAGAAATGCTTAAGCACTGCATTCATTACCTAGGGTCTAAGCTATCTCGGAACAAGAAGTGTGAATAACTAGAAGGTTAAACTAAGAACAAAATGGATTAAAATTAATATAGCTAGGCACCAAGTAACTACGCCATCCCCACACCCTTGGCTAGGTAAAGACTCATCTTTGATCAACTAACAATGTGCACTTGCAAGAAAGACCAAAGAATATCAAGCATGCAAAGAATTTAATCACCATTAACATAACCCCAACATTATAAGCATGAACAATTAGCAACTACGCCATCCCCACACCCTTGGCTAGGTGACTACTCACAAATCATATTGAAAACAATATCAATCATCAAATCAATAAGCATCAACATGATTAATAAGCAAAGAAGAAAAATCAAAGCAAATAAGCAAAATAAAAAACAAAGGTAAAGAGAAAGAGTAAGAGATTGCTCATTAATTGAAGATGAAGGTCTACAAAGGATTGAACAAAACTCCTTCTTCAAAATCTAAGTTCATCAATGAAGAAAACCACACTTTCTCTCTCTACCAATGAAGACTAATAGTGTTTCCCTCTCTAGATTAAGCTAAAATGTAGAAAAATTAAAACTAAGTTAATCTCCCCTTTAAAACGTTCTAAGATGGGACTTATATAGTCCGTACAGAGCCAGCTGATAAAAGGAGAGGTCCGACCGAACAAATGGGAAGGTTCGGCCGGACTACAGGGTAGGTTCGGCCAGACTACAGGGTAGGTTCGGCCGAACCATGGGTAGGTTCGATCGAACCTCCCTGATCCTGGTCTGGTCGAACTCCTATGGTTCGCCACTCCTGCAAAACTGCCAATTTTCATCTTGCCCCTGCCTCAACGTTCGGCCGAACCACTGAGCAGGTTCGGCCACACCTTGGTTCGGCCACACGCATCAGGAGGTTCCGCCGAACCTCTTCTGAATCATGCTTCCTCTAGCTTCCTTTGAGCTTAGCTTCCTCCTCTTGAAAATCCCGATGGTTCCTACAAAGCATAAGCATGAAAATCACAATAAGAACAAAGCGGGAAGACTAAGAAAAGAGAGGATAAAGGAGAAAGAAAAGAGGAAGCAAAACTAAGTAAAAATGCTTAGAAAAAGGGCCAAACAAGTGCAAATGAGGGCAGAATCCTTAGAGAAAAAGGATAAAAGAGTGGTATAAATGCCACTCATCAGTCCTAATGCCTCGGAATCTCAAATGCCGAGCCCTTAATCACTTGTTTGACATCTCTAACCGGCTTTGGGCTATAAAGGATGGTCGTGCTCCTCCAATGCTTGTAGTCACTTCATAATATCCCAAGAAAATGCTCTAAAAGTGCAATTCCCTACAAAACTCGACCTAAACTACGAAAACACTAGAAAACACCAATTACTAATAAAAGTGGCTCTAAAGAGCCAAAAACACTACCAATTATGACCAAGGGACGGGGGTAAAACACTATATAAAACAGACTTATTAGTTTGAGAGTATGTTTGATTGATTCTAGGATAAAGCATGCTAAGGTAGTGTCTTTAGAACTTTTGCGGCCTTGAAGCCGGATTCTAATTATTTGTGGTAAGAAGGTGTTGCTCCCTTTGGTGAATTTGAAACTAATAGTGAGTTATTGCTACAACCATTTGAGGTTTCGTTCTTTTATAACCTTCTACATAGTTTGCGTGAGCGGCACATGGATCCTTGACTATTGTATGCTTTATCTAGAATTTAACTCTTGTCTCCCGAGATTGCGACTAAGCCATTTAGGAAGGATAAAGGCATCTTTTTAGGGTGGTAACTTTTCTTTTTCTAGGATAGATCTTATTTCTTTATTTTGGATTTAAATTTGTCTACTTCCTAACCATTTGATCCATAAACCTTATTTTTAAGCCATATCTTTAGCTTTTGAGCCTTTTGTTTCATTCTTGTTTCCATTCTTGGTTTTTGTAAAACAATTGATCATACTTGTTGGAGATTGTGGTGGATTAGTTGACTATTGGTTCTTTTAATGTAAGTAAGTTTGTGTTGTAAATATCTTGTGACTAAAAGGCAAATGCCAGAAAAAGTCGTCCATAGTTAAAAGAGACGAGAACATTGCAATAAAGTGACAAATAGAAAAATGGAAAAAGCAAAGCGAATTCAAATGCTTTGCCAAAAGTGAAAAAAAATTTGAAAAATGAAAAGTCCAAAAATATTTTGATGTAAGTATATTTCTCCCTATTTTGAGCATTGAGGACAATGCTCCATTTAAGCTTGGAGGGTGGCGGTCCTACGTGTAGACACCCATTTTTGTCTCCCTAAAACCAAACCTGGTGATGAGTACCTTTCACGTCAAATCCTAATCGAATGAAGTGAAAGTGTGGAAAGTCTAGTATTGCGGTTAGTTTTTAATTCTTTTATGTCTCTCTGTTTTTGAAAACCTATTTTAAGAAAACAGAAAATCCAGTTTGGTTTGGTCCATGGAAAGGGTCCAATAATAGTGTAGTTGGGTCGGGTTCGAAAAGAGCTTTCCAACGATATATTATAAGCCCAATTCCAATTAATAATGAGGAAGTTATGGCCAAATTACTAAATTGGGCCCCGGTTTGATATTTATATGCGGCCTAATGATCTAGAGGAGGGCCTATTATTTATCATTCCTAATGTGATTAGGATTGATTATAGTCTTCTAGAATCTTCTAGAAGGTTCTTTTGAGTCCTAATTTTATTAGCATTGATAAATTGACTTTTTACAGTTTTAATTAGAATAAAAGAAGTGTTAGGGTGTTTTGATCTTCCTAGTATCATGTTTCGGGTAAAGGTTATAATATCAAATATGCTTATTATGATTCATGTGATGCTTCCTATTGTCTTTCTTAATAGCATGTTAGTATCATGTTAGGGCTATATATTTAATCTTTATTGTTTAGTGACATGCTAGGGTTTGTTATTAATCTTGTTAGTATCATGCCTAGGATCTTGCTATTAATATTATGCTTTAACATGATTATTATTTTGATGATTATGATTATGATGATTATTATGTTGCTTGATATTTATTTATTACTTGATCATGCCTTTTATGCATGTTTAAAGGGAATTGGTACTTGTAATCACGCTTAATAAGATAATTAATAACCTTGTTTAGGTTTAATTTGATTATAATTCAAGTGATCGCCAATAATAGATTTGTTTGTGCATTAATATTTAACAAACATAGAATAAACAGGTTTAGGGTAATCCTATTGATTGCATGTTAGTCAGAAAGTGCACGTGAATACGAGAAGAATAAAGTAGAGGCCTATTAGTAGGGCAGGTTGAATCTCTTTTAGGTTGGATTTGTACCTTCATCCCCGAACTTCCAGTCATGGTTTCAGACCTGTTGGAGTTAACGATCTCTTGGATCGTTAAGGGGTGTAACCTTCACCCCGTGAACGGATTACAAGTTCTTAAAACTTGTTGGTGACTCTTTTGCTCTAGCTTCTTTCCCTTTGGACGCCACCATGCTTTAGTGTATGATCACAGTGGGGTTCAAGTTTGGGGTAATGCTTGAAATATTCCCTACACTACGCTTTTTGTATGTTTGTGATTTTTGATTTGAATAAGCTTGTGGGTGTTGATGTTTTTGTTTGGTGATTTCTTGATTATGGTGTTGAGGATTGATCACCCTTTGCTGCACAATTTAGGTATACCACCAAATTTCAAATTTTAGCCTACCTTCACCATTTTTGCCCTTACATTACAACCCTTTTCAAGACCTTTTGACCTTTATAGTTGAGTCACAAGTTGGTGGAGGGAGATGTGAGTCATGCCTATGGAGCGGTTTGCAAAGTCAAGATGTCGAGTAGCCCTAAATCTCTTCTATTCCGGTTACATCGAGGAACCATTAAGATGCTCACTAGAGGTGGATTTGAAACTAGTAGGGAGAACATGGAATGTTTTTGTTTGGAATGAAGGTGAATTGTGTCTTATTTGTTCTCTATGCTTAGCATATTTTATGTTTCCATCAACCTTGGATATCTTGAAACGTGCACTCCCTTAATTATTTTGAAAGAATTGCATCCATTTGTGCTTGTTCATTTGCAAAAGTCCATTTGTGAACATTTGTTTTGTTTTGCTTTATTTTGGTTTCTTTTTCGTGCTTTGCCTTGTTTGTTTGGTTTAAGAGAGGTTTGGGTTAAACTCTTAGGAAACCCTCATAAGACCTCACTCGTTCTCATTGGAGACTTTGGGGTTTTAAGGGCTTATTGTAGCTAAAAAAAACCGTGATTCCTACGAAAGTAAGTTAGTGTATATTCTTGTCTCCTCTCTTTTTCTTTTATTTGTTTAAATAATCTCATCATTTTTCCCTTACTGTATTGGTTTTGCTCGAGGACAAACAAAAGTTAAGCTTGGGGGCATTTGATGAGTGCCATTTATGGCACTCATTTGATGACTATTTAGGTTGTTTTTACCTTCTTTTCACAGCTTTCTTTCTTAATAAATGCTCATCTTTATGTGTTTTTCTCTTTATTTCCCTTGTCTCTCTTGTTTTGTGTTTTATGGTTTTTCTTGTGTTTTCTCCTTTATTTATCCTCTTTTCGTGGTTGTAGGTATTGTATAAGGTTCAAGTCTTGATATTGGTGGTTTTCTAAGTTGGAAGACGCTTTTGGAGTAACCTCATAGCATTGGAAAAGCTCAAGATGAAAGGAAGTGGATGCTCCAAGTTCTAGCTCTTGCACTCTCAAGCCATGCTCTCATAAAAGATGGTGATGAACCCGGAGTAAAGGCCCTTAGAAAATTCCACCCCCAACATGTATCAAGTGGAGCTCACTAGATGATAGGAATGGTGTCCTTCGAACAAGTGTATTATTCCGGTAGAGGGTACCGAGCTATTGAAAAGCCAATTATTTAGTAAGTTCAAGTGATCGGAATGCCTAGGTGGAGACCGCTTCCGATCAGTAATATTAATGCATAATTAACATTACAGCTTAATCTTAACTTAACCCTTCAGGTCATACCTAAGCAACTAACAATCCGACATGATGAATTAATTTGAAAAAAATTAATGAGTTGCTCGAGTAGTAAATTGTTATATGTCGGAAATTGAGCTAAGAGCGTCGATACCGAGCGTCGCAAGTCGAGTCGAATTAAATTAAAGACGAGATGATAAAATCAATAATTAATTAACAATTTATCGAAATACCCCTATCATCGGAATGCCCCGAGCAAACCGAGTGCTAGGGGCATTTGTTATAGCCAAGGTGGCTAGCAAGTGCACCAAGCCGAGCAAAGGTTGGCTGGTGCGTTCTAGCGCACCATGGATAACAAGGCTGCCAGCACATGACTAGCAAGCCATGCTAGCATGTGCGTGGCAGCCGCAGCTAGCTAGCAGCAATGCGCGCATGGCGCACTAGCCAACAACGCATGTCTAGCATGGTAGCAGCAGGCGATCATGCATGACGCGCCAGCCTACAGCAGCATGGTGCGCATGGTGCTGCGCCCAGCCACGCTAGCAGAGGCCAGCCGCACACCAAGCGCCAGATGGGCTGCTTAGGTGCCTTGTCTTGCCTTGCCACGTGGCAACATGCTATTGGGGCAAGTGGGAGCATATGTCCGGTTTTCTTGAAAATCTTGGGGATCAAGTTTGGTCCCCCTCCCCCTTTCCCTTATGGTCCTTAATGATGAGTGACATTTATGTCACTCTTAGGGAGTAGTTTTATAGCTATTTTCGTGTTTATTTTATGTTATTTTCCCTTTCTTTCTCTTGTTTTCTCTTTAATAGCATTTCTTGTTTATTTGGTAATTTTGTCGTGTTTTAGTTCTTTTTGTAGTTTTTATTAGAATTAGTTTATTTTTGTATTTTATTTGCTTTCGATTTATTTTATTTCGTTCCTTTCCTTTGTTACTTTCATAGTTTTAATTAGTTTTAAGTTTACTTTATTTGCTCGTATAGTTTTTGTTTTATTTTTATTAGTTTAGTTTTATGTATCTTATTTTCTATTTCACTTTATTTATTTCTATTTTATTTATTTTATTTTATTCTTTGTCACAATTCTATTCTCGGTTTTGTGTGTAGGGGTTCGGGTTTCATGTCAAGTGAGTTTGGAGCTCGGGGACGAGTTCAAGTGTGCACATTACTTTGCTTGTTGTTTCCCACCTTCTATTATCCACCTTCACGCAAAGCCTCAACAGCCACACAACTCCCCTGCTGCCACCAGCCCAGCATCAATCAAACCAGCAGCCGCCACACCACCAATCACCCCCGTAAAAACCATCACCACCAGCACCCATAGCCACCAATCGACTCACCCTCACAACTTCCACTCACACGCACCTGACCACCAGTTGCACCGACCAGCTACGCAACTCCCCTGCTGCCTCCTTCCACCACAATCAGCCACAAACCTACAACCAATCAACCACCTGACCACCTAGAATCTCACCTGTTCCACCGTCCAACCAACACCCATTTCAACCACCACCAGCCACGAAAACCCACAGCTCTACCACGCATCACAGCCACCACTACCCCCTGTTCTCACACCAACGCTGCAACCAAAACCAAACCACAGCAACCTCACGCACCCAGCCACGCACCTAAATCACCATCAACCACCAGCACCACTTACAACCAGAGCAGCTACCAGTCGCCAATCCCCAACCAATCCCCTGCTCCCTCACTCAACTCCGCCCAACCTTCACCACACAAACAAGCAGCCGCAACCACCAACCAAATCAGCCCACCAATTAACCTCCTCCATCCACCCTTCGCACCCAACAACCAGAACCTCCTGCTGCCACCAGTCCACCACAATTACTCACCCCGATTCCGCTATTTTCACCCAAAAATCAGAGTAAATGGCAAATTGATTGGGTTCGAGCAAACCGTTGAGAGTTCGGTCGAAGTACGAATCAGATACTTTCAAAGTTCTGTAAATTGAAGAGGTGTGGTCGAACACACCAATGGTTCGACCGAACCAACCCCGTAGTTTGGCCGCACCAACCCATGGTTCGACCGAACCATTTCACGAGCTTCGCGCGTGACTCTTAATGAAGATCGAACGGTTTATATTGAAGGTCGAAGCGAGGATAGCCATTGACGGAGTTGATGAACGGTGGTGATGAAGATGCGCTTCAATGGAGTTCAAACTTCAAGCAGCTAAATGTGAAGCGTCTGATGTTTTTGGTTTTGGGGGATTTTGGTTTATTTTCTTTTTATTTTAATTCTTTCTTTTCTTTTCCCTTTTTTCTTATTTCTCTCTTTTATTTTTATATTAGTTTTCTTATTTTACTTTTCCTTTTTAATTTATTTTATTTTCTTTTCTTTTATTTTTCTATTTTTCCTAGCTTTGTATATATACCCATTTTTGGGGTAATTAGGGGATACACAATAACCATCTATTCTACTCTCTAATTAGTTTTTAGGAGAGCTTCTCTCTCTAGGTTTAGGTTAGGATTAGGGTAGTTTAGAGAGAGAAAATGAGGGTTTCCCCATTGATGAGCTTGGATATTGAAGAAGAAATTGATCATCTTTTCTATAGACTTTCATCTTCAATCAATGAGAATCTCTAACTCTCTCTCCTCTATTTTTATTTACTTTATTTTGATTATTATTTTAGTTATTGGTATTGCTTGTTAATCATGTTTATTCTTGATTATTTGTTAATTAATCTTGTTATTAGCATGATTAGTGAGTAATTTCCCCATTAAGGGGATGGTTGTGGTGTAGTTGGATCTTGAGCATGTTCTAGGTTCTAGAATTGATTTATTTGTGATTAAAGTCTTTATTTGCTTGATATTCTTTGATCTTCTTGCAAGTGCACATTGTTTGTTGATTAAAGGTGAATCTTTGCTAACAAGAAACGGAAGTTGACTTAGTTAAGGTTCATTACTATCGATTGTTATTTAATAGTACCTCCTAGTATATGGTTCTAATGTGGAAACATAGAGGCTATGTTAGGAGAAGCCAATTGACCCCGGAAGGCGGCTAGATTGGATCTTTTACTTCGATATTTGAGCATGTTTAGTTCATAATTAATTCAATTTCTATGCCTTTGTTTATGTTCAAGTGAATGCTATACCTAAACAATTTCCCTTAATGTTTTATTTCTTGTTTTAGTATCTTTAGACTTTAGTTTATTTATCTCCTATTCCGGACTAGCTTAATTGTCGATAACATTTGGTGGTGTTTATCCATTCTCTGTGGTTCGACCCCTATGCTTTCCTTATACTCGTATTAGGTTTGTTTAGGTTGTATAAATTGTATTTGATCTAGGGATAGACAATTGACGACGCATTTATTCCCTCGTCACTTAACTAACCCCTCCTCTTAGTATGCCTCTAGTTGATTAATTAGTTGTTGGCTGTTTTTTTTTTTTGTTTTGTTTTTAATTTAAAAATAAAAGGAGAAAATTGGTTTTATCAATCTCCCACATTAATGGGAGAGTGGATTTCTCACTTGAGTTTCCCTATAAATACCCAAATTGGGAAATGGGAAAACACACTTGAGTAAGAGCTCATTTAGGCATCTCCACTTGAGAGAAAACATATAACCTTATTAATTACTCGGGTAGTCGTTTTGGTCGGACTTGGCTAACCTCCAAGTAGAGACCGGTCGGGTCGAGTTGTGGGTGGACTTCGTTGGAGGTCCTTGCCATTTGTGAGGCTTAGCTTTTCTCAAGTAAGAGCTCTATCCAATTGAGGAAGCACGCTACAAGGGTAATTTAGTCTTTTCTCTATCCTTGATATTTATGCGTTTTGTTATATTAATTGAGAGTTTTTTCTTGATCTCGGGTTTTTATTTTCGTGGTGAGTCGGACTCATTGAAATCCAACAGCGGTATCGGAGCCTGGGTCATTTATTTTTATAACAAATATTTTACAAGGTTGGTTTACGTTACTTATTAGATTAGTAGCTCAGTTTTATTAATTTTGAAACCATTTTAAAGCTGATTATTGGTCCCCGAATCAAGATTTCCACACAAAAATAGTGAATTTTTTGTGGAAAGAGCGTTCTAGGAACATTTTAACCCTTTTAGGATTGTATAAAAGGCCAAAATCTGACAAACAAATTCCTTTTAACATGGAATTTTAATGGCATATTTATGGTGATTATGTATATGGTTCTTTTCTCAAATTTTCTGCATTTTTTGACCTCTTTAAGCATGGTTAATTTGTAGTAATTAGTGCTTGAAAGATTGGTTAAATTTTCACATAATTGCAAATCCATTGCATTAAGTGTGAAAAATTTATTCTTTGAGGTTTCTAAGTACTAAAGATCCCATCTTTAATTGTTTTGGTGGTTGGAACTTTGAGTTACTAAATTCCATGGGGCTGAACTTTTGATTTAATCATGTATTAAGTTGATTGGAATCATAAAGTTTGAATCTTGTGATAGAAATTTCATTTATCTTCATATTGGAAGATATAATTTTGCAACGATTGACAAGTTAAAGTTGAAATCTTTATTTAAATTTTATGTTCATAATTCCAACTCCCCTTTAATTTTGTCAAATCTCATGATCAATTTAAATTAATGAAATTAATTGTGAGTATTGCCCTTATTTATTTTATTGCACCAAGTTGAACCAATTTTATTAAAGCATAATTCTTGGGAATAATTTTTGTTTTGTGCACTTTGATGAATTTTATTTAAGTTAGAATTGTTATAATTTTTCATTTTACTCATTAAATTAATTCTAAAATTTATTTGGATATAATTAATTAAATTCACGCAAAAACTCGGGTTTAATCCCGAGAGTGTGGCACGAAAACCAAGGCACATCACCCTCGGCCAGTCGGGCTGCTTAGCAACCCACATGTGGCTGCTAAGGGGTTGGTGCGCTAGTGCGCGCAACACACTAAGTGGCATGGGCTACTGCCTGCTGACCAGCAGTATGGCGCACCATGGTCGGCCAGCAAGCCGCAGCCCGGCACAAAAGCTGCTATGCGCGCTGCTATGCGCGCATGGCTGTGCGAGCGTGGCTGAAGGTGCGTGATGTTGTTGGTAGTGAGTGTGTGTGTGTGTGTGTGCTTGGTGTTGTTGCGGGGAGTGCGTGTGGGGTGTGATGCGTGCTTGCGGCACGATGCACACAACCCCACACTTGGCATTTTACCCCCGGGTTTTAAGGCTAGGCCTCGGTTTTGAGCGGCATTTGCAAAATTTTATTTGGCCAAAATTTTGGGTTTTCCTGCTTAATTATTTGGATTAATTTAGATGGATGCGGAATTTAGTAGGAGCTTCAATTTTAATTTCGCTAAATTACATAATCTGTTAAACAACTTTAACTAGTTTTACTTAGGCGCGTTAATCGGATTAACAATCTAAATTAGTTATTGGTTTACTTGTGTTTGTGCATTGTTACTTGTTTATCGTTGTAAAATGCATGGGCTATTCACAAATAGTGAACGGATGAATGGAATGTGTATTCTCCCGCAGGTTTTATAAAAATGGCAACTAGTGGGGCCCGATTAGGATAAAAAATACGGACTGCGTTCCGTCACGTATTTTTGTAAATTTAAATATGGTGTTGTAAACCGTAGAGTATTTTTGTACCTTAATATTTAGATTAGTCCGAATAGTAGATACTAATTTTTTGCATTATTTTGGTTTTGTCTTGAAGGCGGAGGTTCTTGGAAGACGAAGCCATGAAGTTGCAAAAGACGACCCTTGAAAACTTGACTCAAGGGGTCATGATAGTTGCCAAATGCATCACTTATTCATGTTTTTTATATATATTTATGATTATATATATAAATTATATGTTAGATGCATATTTAGGAATTCAAATGTTGCAATGATTAATTAAGTTCACTTATATGAACCAACATAGAAACCCTAGGTCCCTAAAATATTGAGTAAAATTTGTCATTCCAAAACAACACTTACCGACCTATTGAGAGTAGTGATGGGCTACGCCAAAGCGAAGCATCACTATTGGTTTTTGTTATACTCAATGATATGAGTGATGGAATACGTAAGGTATACCGGGTATGCAAGTTGGTTTTGGTTATAATCAACGATATGAGTCATGGATTCCTAATATGTCGTGGCAAAGTGGATAAGTTGTTGAGAGAGCATTAAATGCAACAACTTATCTAACCAAGAGTGGCTTAGAGCCATTAGCAAAGAGTTACTTACCTTAGAATATTAAGTGTTAAGACAAGCCAAAGCATGCTTAACTACTCATTGTTTCTTCTGATCTTGGAAACAACTTAATCTCACCAAATGGGGACAATTTAATGTGTAAATAAAATGTTTAAATAAGTTTAATTAATATGCAATATTTCAATCTTATTTAAGTATAATGAATGGTTTTTTATTTCAAATTCTTTTAATTGTAGAATCATGTCTTCAACTAACAATGACAACAACCTAATTTGCCCGGAACTTCCCAAAAAGTTACTATTTTGCTTGAACTTTGTGACCTTTAAGGAGTGGGAAGAATAAATCCAAAAGACCCTCCCAAATTGCTACCTAAAGCACATTCTTGACATACCCATCCCGAGTTTCTTCTAAAAAGGGGTTATGAGCGATGAGGATCATGAAGAGTGGAGTTCTGATTGCAAAGGAATCTCATGACTTATGGCAAACTCCATCCCGGAACACTGGAAGGAGAAGCTCTTCAACTATTTTCCGGACATGCTCCTCAAAGCTCTAGAGTGAATAGTCAATTTGAGGGCCACTAAGATCATTAATGGAAACTATGATTGTCTCGTGGAGGAAGTGACTATGTCACTCTCCAACATGAAGATCAAGCCACCGCAAGAGGGGTGCCTAGCCAAGGAGAGGCAAGAGGTATGGGCACAAGTCTACAATGCTAGACTAAGACTTGGAATGTCACTTCAATCCCACGTGCTTCAAATGACAAGGCTATTCACTCACTTGGCGGTCATTGGAAAGCCAGTGGAGGATGAGCAAGCTGCTCTATTAAGTTCTCTCTACTCAGGCTATATTTATCGCATTGAAGATGCGGCTAACTCCTAATCGTGACAAATCACTTTGATGGAGGTTATCAATGAGCTTCAAATGGCTAACCCTTGCGGAAGTGATGGACTCAAGATTTCTATAAAGGCAAAGAAGAAGGAGTTCAATAAAGAGGCAAGGATGCAACACTTCTACTGTAGTAGGCGGGGCTACAACAAGAGAGAATGCAGCATGTACCTAGAAGATGAGGCAAAGGGAAGAGAAATCTCAACCTCAGGTATCTTCTTTATAAACTACACTTGTATACAAGCAATTCATAAGGTATTAGATATCATTAATGACTCACTATATGGTCCTATTTCAAAAACCAAGTGAGAAGGGCTTACCAAGTTGATGTGGATATACAAGCGGAAGAAGAAGTCAATCTTTCCGGAAGGCTTGTAATCACATAGTTTGTCTTGACATAGAACTTATTTAATTTTTTGTTATCAACCATACATTGATGTTTTGACGTTGGACGTCATGGTTTTGTTTTGGTCACGAGACTATTGTTTTAAAAGTCTTGTTTATATGTTTATGGTATGACATGTTTTATCTAAAATGTGTGCTTTTAATAGACAAACAAGTTTATAATGTTAATGATACCACTAAGAAAGCTAAGATTATTAATTCAAATCAAACGTACTTGTGGCATTGTCGTCTTGGCCACATTAACATCAAACGTATCAAGAAAATAGTACAAGAAGGTGTTCTTGACTCATTCGATTTACAATCATTTGAGAATGGCAAAGGATGTTTATTAGGCAAGATGATTAAGCAGCCATTCTCCAAATTGGGAGAAAGGGCAGGTGACTTGTTGGGCCTAATACATACCGATGTATGTGGACCAATGAGCTCTACTACAAGAAACGACCATCGATATTTTATCACCTCACAGATGACTGTAGTTGTTTTGGGTGTTTTTGTCCCTTGGGAGAGTTACGTCACGAAGTCTGATCCGGCTGAGCTGTACCTGCAAAATAACGGAGACTTCGGATGGTTGGAGCTCTGCCTCCGACGGTCAAGTTAGTAACTTGAAACGGAATAAAAAGAACGGAAATTTAGGTGGGTATCTGCTCGGATTCCAAGCTCAGGTCTTTCTCTGATGTGAGAGAATAAAGGTGTAATAAATGATTGAATTGTGACCCCAAAATGGGGAAATATCTCCCTATTTATAGGATCGTTGGAGAATGTGCCCCTATCTAGGTCATTTGACCTAGATTTTAGTGGGCTGCGTTGTTTTACGGCGCTCCTAGGGATTTGGGCCCTTGAAGGCCGCCATTTCAGAGGCATATCTGAGGGCGCCAAGTGTCAAGAAGATGTTGAGCCACATGGGCCATCCTGACCTCGACACGTGGCATCCTCTCATTGGTCCACGTGTCTAGGGTAAAAATACCCTAAACATTTGCCCCTCACAGGTCGCGCGTGTATATCACGTGGGGCCTGTGACACGTGTCCACCTTTCATAGGTGAACAGTAACGGGTAAAATTTTGAATTTCAAATCAAAAATTTTCCCCCCACTTTCACTTTCTATAAATAGAAAGTTACCCCCCTCCTTTTCACACCTCACGTTCACATTGACTTTTTAGAGAGAGAAAAAAGAGAGATTCTAGAGGGAGATTTTCTGCTCCCGCCTGCATCAACACCTTACGTTCAAGCTTCCGAGTGCTAGCAGTTCAACACCTGGTTCACCGGTTGTAGCGGTTTTCAGATTTTTCCAGAGTAAAAGCGAGGTAACCGCCTGTACCATTTTAGCTTTTCTCCCTTTCAATTTGTATACCATTTTTTCCGCCTGTATACCCGGCTTTTTTAAGAGAATATAAATGAGTTCCCAATCCACCCACTCGACACTACCTAGGACACTCAGCCGATCCCCCGGAACGGCTGAGTCTAGAACAGGGGGTGCCTCTTATAGACTGTCGGAACCAATATGCTCATCTCGGAATTCCTCCCTCTCTGTTTCTGTGCAGGACACAATGGCCAGAACGAAACAGACGGCCAGGCGGTCTAAAAGCCGGCGCACTATGAGAGTGCCGGCCGATGAGGTTTTCCCGGAAGGGGAACAGAGGGATTGGGAGGAGAGCGGATCTGACGAAGAGGCTCCCTCTACCTCCGGGAGCTCTGGAATAAGAGAGGTAGACGGCGAGGGAGTCTCTCCTCTAATGAAGCCGGCGATGCTGAGGCCGGCCAAGGATCAAGAGCGGAATCTTCCGGCTCCGACCAGGGTGATTTTGCTGATGACTATCAGCAGCCGCCCAAGGTTGCTGACAATCCCAACCCCAAAAGGACCCGGATGCTGCCGAGTAACATTGCCCTTCTTAATAGCGGGTTCAGGGCCTTTAAAGAGAAACATCCCTTTGGAAGGGGTTGGGAGGTTATTGTCCCTCCGGCTGATGTTGTGATGGCCTGGAGTGACGACATTGACCATGCAGATGATTACTTCATCTGCTATGAGGCGGTTATGGAAGCCGGCCTCCGGTTCCCCCTCCACCCCGGGATTAGGAAAATCCTCAAGGGGTATGATCTGGGGGTTTGGCAGCTCACCCCTAACTCGTGGGTGAATATATTGTGTTACATCGCCGCCTGCGAGTTTCAGAATTTGAACCCCAGTTTCTCTACCTTCGCTCACATGCACTATTTGAGCAAGGTTCCAGGCGGCCATGGGGCATGGTATACGCTGACTACCTTGCCCCAATACTTGATTTCCTCCTCCACCCTAAGACACAACCGGACACTACGCTGGTACAACACCGAGCCGGCTCTTCTAGGCCGGAAATGCCCTCTCCCGGTGCTATCTACTAAGGCCCGGGAGCAAATAATAGAGCCGGGATTTTTTGAGACAACAACTGAGCCCATGGGGGATGGGACTCACATCATAGTTCCCAAGAACTGGATCCCCCATCCGGACTTCTTCAAGGACGAGTGCTTCTTGTCCGCCTGCGGGGTGAGTACAATATTTCCCAGGGGTAGAATACTTCTCATCCGGAATAATTGTTATTTCATTTTTATTGCAAACTTGCCTTAATTTTTTCTAACTTGAAATTCTTGTTTTTGCAGACGAAGCCTTGAGGATGGTTGACCAGGGTAAAACTCCTGCTAAGTCTGCGGCGCTGCTGCGCAAGGAGGCGGCACTTGCCAAAAAGGCAGCCGTCAAGGCTAAGGATACGAAGAAAGGCGGGGTAAGAACGCCTGACTTTATATATATATATATATATATATATATATATATATATATATATATATATATATATATATATATATATATATATATTTTTTATATACCGGTTGGGTATGCTTACATTTTGCTTCTTTATCAGGAGTCCGTCTAGAAGATTCCACGATCATTCTCCAAGTTGCTCAAAAGGCAGGGAGATGATCTGGAGAAGGCTCCGGCTGCCAAAGCCGCCAGGAATGATCCCCCCCAGAAACAAACATCTGCCCAATCCAGTCGTCCAACGACTAGGGGCAAATCTCCTGCTGTTCTGAAAAAACTCAGCGAAAGCTCAGAACAGCAGAAAGCGTCGGATGTCTCAACGGCATCGAAGGGTGGCGAGACACCTAAGGTTGCAGGCGGTGCGGCAACCACTGGGGAAGAGAACAAGCCGGAGACCCATCCGGAAGCTCAAGGTAAGGAACGAACTGAAATACCTTGGCCACTTGATTTTATGAGAATCAAGACAAAGGTTGATCCTTTAAAAGGGTCAGTCAGCAGCCGACAACGGATGAATGCCGACTACGCTGCTTCTATCTCACAAAGCACTACTTTTGATGCAAATCTGACTTCTGACCAGCCGGATCACCTGGGGCCTCCTTTACCCAAAGATAGACTTTGAGGTCTATAAGCTGAGGTATGATTACGCCACTGCGGTGTATGATGCCCAGCAACTGGGTGATGCTCCACCACCTCGCTTCAAAGACTGGGCTGCTGAGCAGGGATATGAAGTCTCTGATGATGAGGAGGCGGCGGATGATCATCACGAGGGCCAAGCCAGCAAGACTCAGCCGGAGAAGACTCCACCTCAGCCTTAGGCGGGCCTCCCCACTTTCTGCGGCAGTATGCCATTCTGTTTCTTTCCCGGCTTGTATGCCGTGTATTATTGTATCTTTACCAACTACGGAGTTGGGTTAACATTTTATCTTTCTTTCTTCACCGGATGTGTCCGGTTAACACTTACTCTAGCCCTTGTGCCATTTTAAATATTAATGAAGTATTCCGACTCAGTCGGTGTTTATATATATTTGTGTTTTGTGTTTTTTATTTTGAATTTTGCCTCTGTTTGCAATTCTTTAATATTTTGCCTAACTTAAAAAAAGCATGCGGCAATTTGCAATCCGAGTGCTCTTGCTCCTGGGCGGCTGTGTGGTTGGTTAAATGTCAAGTTGATTGATTGGCTTGAAAACACTTGATACTAGGAGAAGTATGGAGTGTTTTTAGGCCAATCAATCACAATGGTGATTGCCCTAAACTAAGTGCACAACCGGTCATAATAGCGGGTGCTTTGAGCTTCTTACCCAGGCGGTCAATTCCGTCTGGGGTTAACGCGTAGCCATTACACCACCTTTTGCCCCAATAGGGGAAGTGAGTGCAACTTTGGAATAAATAACCCAAGTAAGAATTTCAACCAATGACCGACTGATGCCTTAGGGCATCCGGTACTTGGTTACTTAATTGTTCTTCATAGATTATTCTGGTCAGACAACTATGAGTTGACCAATTTGGTCGTTCAATTTTCGCAGTCTGCATGGATACGTAGAACCGACAAATAGTCCGTTCTCTGCGACAATTGCACCCGGAGGGGTGTCGCCGGACGCCCTTGTCCATGTTGGGACATGCGGTTTTATAAAATAAGCAACCATCCGGCCATATTGGCCTTTGGTCTTGTTTGAGACCGGTTGTATATAGCTAATAAGCGTTTTTGTGCTTAGTTTTTAATCGGATCATTTGGCCGAGCATAATTACAATATTGAATTTACACTAAATATCGAACTTAGCTTGTTGAACGAATAGTCCGTCTGAGTATTACCCAGGCGGTCCAGCAATTATTAAATTACACTATCAAACGTAATTTAAATAAATAAAGAGTCCGTCTGGGTTTTACCCAGGCGGACAAACAAATAAAAATGGTAAACATGGCAAAAATAATGTTTAACCAAACTAAGTATCAAACTTAGTAAGTTAAACACTGGGTCCGTTTGGGTATTACCCCGACGGACGAATGATAAAAATGGCAAAAATAATTCTGCAAACAAATCCTGAATTTTCATTAATTGACTTACTGTTTACAAAAATTATACTTTCTCAGAAGTAGTACTTTTTTAGATTGTCTACATTCTAAGTTCTAGGCAGGCGGCGACCGTCCGGAGTTTCCAGACGGTAGCTGCCGTTCCTAAATTCTTCATAAATACGGTAGGGGCCTTCCCGATTAGGGGTTAGCTTCCCAGCCTCATTGGCCCTACCGGTTGCCTCCATTTTTCGTAACACGAAGTCGTCCATTTTAAGGGGACGCTTGTGCACTCTCTTGTTATAAGCTCTGGTCATTCTCAGACGGTATATCTCATGGCGCAGGGCAGCGTTGCCCCTGCGTTCCGGGAGGGAGTCCAATGCCAGCCGCATGGCCTCCCAATTTGCCTCTTCATCATAGAGCATAACTCTAAGAGTCGGCTCATAATGCTCAATGGGAAAGATGGCTTCAGCACCGTATACCATAAGAAATGGGGTTTTTCCGGTTGCCCCTTTAGCAGTAGTCCGGATGGCCCACAGGACATGAATTAATTCCTCTGCCCATAAACCACCGGCTCTTTCAATTTTCTTTTTTATGCCGTCTGAGATGAGTTTGTTGAAGGCTTCAACTTGGCCGTTTGCTTGGGGTCGGCCGACTGATGCAAAACAATGTGAGATACCCTGATCTCCCAACCAAGTCTTGAGCTGGGGGGTCTCAAATTGAGGGCCATTATCAAACACCATAGACATAGGTACCCCAAACCGGGTGATGATGTTCTTCCAGATGAAGGAGATGACATCCTTTGTCTTGATGTTCTTAACCGGCTCAGCTTCTACCCATTTGGTGAAATAATCCACAGCCACCAAAATGTAGCGCTTTCCGCCTGGTGCAGGCGTATATGGACCCAAGATATCCATGCCCCATTTTGCAAATGGGACTAGGCTGTGGATTGCTGTAAGATCAGTAGCCGGGCGGCGAATCAGTGGGCCAAACCTTTGGCACTTGTCGCATCTTTTGACTAACTCTTTGGCGTCTACTTCAAGAGTAGGCCAAAAGTATTGCCGCCTGGCTCTGACGGCTAAAGTCCTGCCGCCTATATGAGAGGCGCAGTATCCGGCATGCAATTCTTCGAGAATTTCTTTCCCCTTTTCTGGGGTAACACACTTCAATAAGGGTTTGAGGAAACCTGCCTTGAAGAGTTCTCCATTTCTCAACTCGAAGTTTGTTGCCCGCTTTTTCAGGACGGCTGCCTCCTGTGATGAATCAGGAAGCGTTACATCTGCTAAATATGCCCGGATGCCATCCATCCAGGTAGAGCTTCGGTCTAAGGTTCCAATGGGCTCTTCATGTATGCTTCTCTTTTCAAGAACCTCCCAAAAGACCAATCGAGTATCACAGCAGGCGGAAGAAGCCAATTTAGACAATGCATCCGCCTGGTTGTTATCTGACCTAGGCACTTGATTCAGACGGAATTCCTCAAGTGCCCCAGTCTGTTCTTTGACTACCTGAAGATATTTGATCATAGCCGGATGAGTTGCCTCATATGCTCCCTCATACTGGCTAACGACCAATTGTGAATCAGAATAGGCGTCAATTTTAGTTGCCCCTGCTGCCTTACACATGCGGATTCCGGCTAGCAGGGCTTCATATTCCGCCTCGTTATTTGAGGCTTGAAACTTAAACCGTAGTGCATATTCAAATTTGTCCCCCTCTGGGGACTCATATATAATTCCTGCACCGCAGCCGTTCTTTGTTGAGCTTCCGTCCACATACACTTTCCAAACCTGGTCAACATTATCCGACTGCACCGGTCGTGTCATTTACACAATGAAGTCGGCAAACGTCTGACCTTTCACTGCCTTTCTAGGTTCAAAAGTGATTTCAAGACTTTGCATTTCAATAGCCCATTTTAACATTCTGCCGGATGACTCCAAAGTAGACATTGGCCGCTTGAGGGGCTGGACAGTGTAGATTACCACCGGATGAGCGAGGAATTAAGGTTTCAATTTCTTGAAAGCCATATACAGGGCAAGGCCAAAATTTTCTACCATGGGGTACCGGAGCTCAGCATTTTTTAAGACATGGCTAATGAAATAGACCGGAAGCTGAACATCGTCTCTCTCAGCAAGGAGAACGGCACTGAGGGCATGATCTGAGACGGCTAAGTACATGTATAACACCTCCCTAGGCAGTGGACTAACAAGTCTTGGCAAAGAGTGGAGGTGTTCTTTCAGCCGTTGAAAGGCCGCCTCAGCCTCATCCCCCCATTCAAATATGGTCTTCTTCCTGATTGCTTGGAAAAAGTAAAGGCATTTGTCACCTGACCGGCTGAGGAATCTCCCCAGAGCAGTCAGGCAACCGGTTAGTCTTTGTACTTCCTTGACAGTGCGGGGTGACTTAATGTCAATCACCGCCTGTATCTTCTCAGGGTTAGCCTCTATCCCCCTTTGATCAATCAGGAATCCGAGAAACTTCCCAGACTCAACACCAAAGACGCATTTCTTAGGATTCAACATGACCTTATGCCGCCTGAGTGTGGTGAAGGTTTTTCGGAGATCAGCAAGGTGATCCGCCTGCTGTTTGGATTTGACTATCATGTCGTCAATGTATGCCTCTACATTCCTCCCAATTTGATTAATAAAGACAGTATTAATCATCCGTTGGAACGTAGCCGGCGCATTTTTCAAGCCAAACGGCATCACCGTGTAACAGAATAGCCCCTAATCAGCGACGAAGGCCGTCTTTTCTTGATCTTTCTTCCACAGGGGTATCTGATGGAAGCCGGAGTAGGCATCCATAAAACTCATCAAGGCATGCCCGGCTGTTGAATCGACCAGACTGTCGATCTTAGGAAGCGGATAACTGTCCTTGGGACATGCCTTGTTGAGATCTGTGTAATCAACACACATCCTCCAAGTACCATTCGGCTTCTTTACAAGCACAACATTCGCCACCTAGTCGGGGAAATTACATGGCCGAATGAACCCAGCATCCAACAACTTTTTTACTTCGGCATCTGCCGCCTGACTTCTTTCCTCGCCGTGATTTCTTTTCTTTTGCCGGATGGTGTTCTTTTTAGGGTCCACGGCGAGTTTGTGGACAGCAAGATCCGGGCTGACGCCTGGCATCTCTTCCACTTCAAAGGCAAAAATTTCCTTGAATTCTTTCAGCAGAAGGTGCAAGTCTGCACCTAACTTAGCAAAGGCAACCGTCCCAACCTTTACAGTACGCTCCGGACGGCTGTCGTCCAGAGGTATGTTAATATGTTCACCAGCCGCTTGGGGACGGAGCTCATCTGACCGTTCACCGGTCAGTGATTGCTATTTTTTCTCCTTCTTCACCTCCACCAGCATAGGTGCCTTTCTTTTATTTCCGACGGCTGGTGGGGCAGGCGCTGGGTCATTATCCTTGACATTGTCAAGGTCTATTGGTTCCTGGCCGCCTAGGGTTACCGTGTCTCTAACGGCTGAAAGATAGCACTCTCGAGCCGTCTTCTGATCCCCATTCAGGGTACCAACAGTGCCATCATCCCTCTCATACTTGATGAGCATGAGAGATGGGATGATTACTGCCTTGGCTACGTTGAGGGTTGGCCTGCCAAGGAAAATGTTGTAGGCGGTCAACTCCTCAACGACCAAGAATCTGACGACAATGTGTCGTCCTTGGCCCTTCTCTCCCAGCCGGATGAGTAAGTTAATTCTTCCGGCTGGGTAGACCATCCCACCCCCAAAACCAACCAAAGGGTGGGTGACCGGATGCATGCTGCTGACATTGTATTTCATCTTTTGCAAGCACCGGAGGCTGATGATGTCTGATGAGCTGTCGGTGTCAATAAGGATTCTTCCAACCAGTTGGTTGGCAACCTTACATTCAATGACGACCGGGTCATCATGTGGACAGACTGAGGAGGAATCTCGATCCTCCTCACAGGGCGGATGGTCGTCTGAAAATATGATCGAATAATCAAGTTATTCGACTATTTAAAACAGAGACTAGTAAAGAAGATTCTCAAAAGAAATCATACCTCAGGAAGACGGGGTGGAGTAGCCAGAGAGGGAAGCAAGTCTTGCGCATAGTCACTCTCCATGTGAACTAGCTACTGCCATGGAAGAGTATAGCGCTCTCCCCTGTTGATCAGCTCTCTGATCAAGCGGGAGTCCAACATCGACTCTGGTGGGGATGAAGGCACCACAAAGCGAACGCCGCTATGTTGACGGACGACTCGCTCCCCCAAATACCAGACAAAGCGTCCGGTACCAACCAAAATGGTACGGTACGCTGAAATACGCAGGGCCTCAGGTAGATCAGTCATCCCGGCCATCGATGGGAACCTGGAAACCATAAAAAAGTTAGGCGTGAAACAACCGAAACAACATCAGAAGGAAAGAACGCAACAAAACTAATCCTTACGCCAACGGAAGAGGTGCCTCGGCGTAGTAGCCCACGAAGTGCCGGAACGGACTCCACCCGCGACTCTCCTCGGTCACGCCAGCTAGCCCCGACAGGGAAATCATGGACAGCTCCGCGACGCCGGTGAGGAGCCAAGCCTGGGAAGTACTCGTAGAACCATAGCTGCGATAAAAGTAATCTTTAGCACATGAGTCGAACAAGCTAAATTGAAACAAAAAGGAAAAGATCATCACCTCTACGACTCTCCATAGGCCATAAACGGTGATAGGGGACTCGTCATCCAGCTGCCGACAGCCATGACGTAGAGACAAAAGAAGATCCGCGTACCCAAGAATGGCCCAGCTATAGGATCCTATCTCGGGGATCTTGGCCAAAGAGGGGAGGTAGCAAAGGAGCACGCGTGAACTCCTGTCGGGAGAGAGGGTCATAGAAATCAGGATCAAGATGAAGATCCGCACCCGCTGCTCAGCCGTCGTATCCTCCATCTCGAAGCCGCGAGCTAGAACTGAAGCCAGCTCCGATCGTCCACTCCTAGGACCACCTCGAGATACTGGTCGGGTCCTAATGTGCTGAACAATCGGACCCAACAAATCAGCTACCTCAGCCGATCCCCAAGATAGATCGGACATCTGACCTACAGCCCGGTCGGTGAAGCGCAACCCGCTGATCATGCTGAAGTCTAGAGGGGTCACCGTCATCTCCCCCCAAGCAAAATGAAAGGTGTTGGTAGTATCCCAGAAATACTCCAACAATGCGCGAACGACTGTCGAGGGACCTGGTGAAGTCGAGGGATCAAATCGCCGGCTCCGGAACCATGTTGGCGAAGCGTGCCATCGACTATGCCGGAGAGTGCGCGATGAGAGACGTGGTTTTCACGGCAGAAAACCAACTGGTCCGGAGTCCACGGAGGTGGAACCCACCTACCCCTACTCGTTGAAATCCGAGGCTCGGACTCTAAGACTTCGTCGTCCATGCCCTCAGGGACAGTGGGAGTGTCCTCCCGGAAAACCCGACGCCGGCCGCGAGTAGAAAGATCGCAATTTCGTCGTCTACGCATGCTATTATCAAAATCTAAATGTTTAGCATCATTTCCTAAACATTTAATTCAAGTTGAAAAAATAAAAATACTTAGCATCATTTCCTAAGTTATTTAATTATATGCTAAATTTTTACCTCAAGGCTAAAAAATGGCAAAATTATGGTATTTAGTTTCTCCATGACAAACTAATACTACAGTTCTCCTAGCCGCATGATACTATGTTCTCCATGACAATATAGTACATACGCAAAATATGAATCAACACATCATTTCACAAGATTCACCACCATTTCAAGAGCAAAACATGAACATTATTTCACAAAGTAGCACCCAAAAAATGGTGATTTGCTCAATTCTCCATCAAATCATGCAATTTTTGTCTCAAATCTCTCACAAACACACATGTATACATATACAAGTAAAATCATGGCAAGAATTTCAACATAAAACTTCAAAATCAAAAACCCCAAAATTGATTTTTTAGGGTTTGTCATGAAATTATTTATGTGAACCAAATTCAAAGCAAAAATCAAAGGAAACTTACATGGATGCTTGTAGAGGGTCAAAAATGAGGAAAATAGCAAGAAATTACAGCAAATTGGTGAAAATTCGAACTCCAAAAGCACGAAAAAACTTCCGGCCACCAGCAGGACTACCGCGACACGGTCAACAAAATCCGTGACACGGCAAGGCTGTCCCGTGTCACGGCGAGCTTCACAGGCGACGGAGCTCTGGCGGTTCAGACGGCAGCTATGGCGGAGACAGCAACAACAGAAGCGAACAACCGCAGCAAAAAAAAAAAAAAAAAAAAAAGATCTGCAGAACCGCCGTGTCGCGGTTGCCGACTACCGTGTCACGGTGAGCTTCGACGGCCGGCGATTTACCTTAAACGTGGCACGACAATTTTTGTAAGCAAGAAGTGAAAATGGAGAAATATAGAGGAGATGAGAAATGGCGAAGATGTGAAGCAAAAATGTGATTTTAAAGCAAAAAGTAACCGTGCAACGGACCCCGTTAACCGTGCCACGGTTACCGTTATTTTGTAACGGCACAATTTGACGTGGCGCGTTGACCAATTCAAACAGCAAAATAAAAAAAAGGGGGGGAAAAAGTTCCCGTGACACGGGATTCTGTCCCGTCTGACGGGAGTCTTTCCCGTGTCGTAGGAAGTATTTGACGTGGCGCGACAATTCTGCACTTGGTCAGGGAATATTCCTGGCCTTTTTTGACTAGTTTGATTGATTTTTCGAGATTATTGAGTGGTTATTTTTCGCTAGAATTACGCGGAAAATTCCAACTGATATTTAAGGGGGACTAAAATTACCATTTTACCCCTGGCAAGCGTCAAAGTCTATTTTTCGGCATTTTAAGCATTTAATATGGTCAGATAATCGGCTTAAAATTGTGAATCATCTGCGGCCCACGTTCGGGGATAATCGAAACATCATACACTTACCAATTTCAGCAATCGTCAGCTTTCCTCAGGTTTGGAAAGCGTTATCGTTGGATTTTTCTTCAAGTATAGAAAACCGCCAAGTCGGCTTTCCTCAAGCTTGGAAAGCGTTATTGGTGGATTTTTCTTCAAGTATAGAAAACCGCCAAGTCGGCTTTCCTCAAGCATGGAAAGCATCATCGGTGGATTTCTTCAAGCATAGAATGACGCCAAATTCATACGTCGACTTTCCTCAGGCATGGAAAGTATTATCCGGTAGCTTTCTTCAGGCTTAGAAAACTACCAAACTCTTCAGTCGGTTTTCCTCAAGCATGGAAAGCGTTTCAACAAATGTCACTCGGTGGATTCCTTCAAGCTTAGGAAGTTGCCAAATTCGTTTGTCACCGATACACTGGTGCCAGATACGTATTTTATCCCTTTACTCTTTTATATGTGGAATTAACATTTTTCTGCAGGTATCGGCGTATGCAGAGTGATTTAGGATCGCAGAACATCTTAAATCATTCTCCGTCCCTATCGGCTACTTTGACTATTGTTTTCGAAACTGACGTTTCTACAAACTCAGTCAAAGTGGGGGCTTCTATAGACACCTAAAAATGTCTCCCCAAAACCAAACCCGATGATAAATAACCTTTCACCGCCACTATTGGTCGGGTTTAGTATTTAATCCCGAGAGTGCTTAAAAAATCGTATTTTATTAAATTCATACTTTTCAACGGTCCATGGATTAGTCTTGATGTTTGGTAAAAGCATAGTTTTAATTTCAGCCCAACTTATTTTGGCCCAAACCTTTTTATTTTATTGTTTTTTATTTTATTTTTGGCCCGAACCTTTTATTTATTTTTATTTAATTATTTTCTTATTTTAGCCCGAAAAATAAAAGTCAGAAAAAAGCCCGAAATTATCAATCGGCACTTTAAAAGCCGAAAGAAGTTAAGGTTAAAAATGAATTTAGACGGAAAAATGGACTGGAAGTTCCCGCGCCACGGCAGGCTGCCACCGTGTCACGAGAATCCTTCCCGTCTGACGGTGGGACTTCCCGTGACACGGGAGGTTTTCCGTGACACGGGACGTTCCGTGTCCTTTCCGCGTAAACCCTTAACGCGTTTTTCATCCCGTTTTCTGAAAATTTCCCGCGTCACTCCAAAACTGTACCGTGTCACATGAAAGTGTACCGTCTGACGGTACAGTCTGACCGTGTCACGGTACAGTCTGACCGTGTCACGGGATACTTTTTTAGGGTTTATATCATTTTAGGGTTCCGTGTGCTCCCTCAGCACATTTTCCCTATAAATACCCCCTCATTTCTGATGTACGGGGCACAGAGTAATTCTCTAATTTAATTTTCTCTCTTCTATGCTTTAGCCTAAACACTAGCCTACCCTTTTCTACTTTAAAATTCCTTCTTCAAGCACTCAAAGGAGTCCATATTTTACTCGAGGTTCTGTCCTTAAGCCAAGGCGTGAAAGGTAGAATCGTTTGAGGGTTTGGCCCCAAAATCAACCTTATTTTATTTAATTTAATTTAGTCATTGTTTTATTATTTCCTTGCAATTACTAACTCGTTTATTATTTTGTAGTTGCAAACAAACAGAATCGAAGTAAGGATCATGCTCTTTTTATTATTATTATTTTTCTAACGATTTTTATGTTGTTGAAATTGTGATTAAATTGGTTTTAATATTAATGTTTATTTTATTATTTATTTTGATCACCATATTGCATGCTAAAAGGAATATGTAATTGAAAATCACGACTAATAAGATAATTTGGACAACCGGTTTAGGATCCTTTTTAATCTTATTATTAATTGAAGTGATCACCAAATTTTTAGAATTATGTGTGCATTAATATTGAACAAATTTAGTTAAATAATAGTTTGGAGCGAATTGAATTATTGTTTGTATGCCTTTGAGATCACAGGAATGCTTTTCAATATAAGAATCGAGTAGAGGCCAATACGGGCGAATGTGACTCCATGACTCACTTCGTACCATCATCCCCGATCCTCCTTTCGTGGTTCCGAACCATATGGATTTAGTAATCTCATGGATTATGAATGGGGTGTAACCTTCACGGGTCTATCGTTGTTGCCTTCGTTGTCCCTTATTCGTGGTTGCCTTTTATGATCCGTGAACGGTTGACAAGTTCCTTAAAAACTTGTTGGCGGCTCCCTACTTTTTTGTCCCTATTCGTATATGTCAATTCCCACTTCCTATGAGTGCCAAGCATATTCACACATGCTTTTAACGTAGGCGCACTTCAAACGAAGCCAACAACAGTCCTTGTTAAACTCGTACTTGGGGACGTATGGTTTAAACTCTTTCTTCTTCTTCTGGGACGGATGGTCAGAATCACTAACCGCCCAGATTTCTTTTCTCTTTTTGCTCTCTTCTTTCTTTTTAGCCGGCTGAGCAGGCCGGTTGTCTTTCTGCTTGTCGGACTTTTTAGAGTCCGACTGGCTACCAGGCGAGCAGAGGTCGGTAGCTTGAATGTAGCTTTCTGCCTCCCTGAGGGCCGCCTGTAGGGTGAAAGCCCCTTTTATGACTAGGTCGAACTTAAAGGTTGACCCGTCTCTCAGACCTTTGAAAAATTCTGTAAAAGCTACCTCATCAGACAGTCCCTGAATCTGAATTCTGATAAGATTGAACTGCCTGACATATGAGCGCAACCCTTCTCTCTCTCCCTGCTTAACAGTGTTCAAATCAAGGCTTGTTTTCTTAGCAGGGATGTTCATTGAGAAGTTAGAAGCAAACAGGAAGGCTAGCTTCCTGAAGCTATCGATGGACCCAGCTGGCAGATTACCAAACCATTGTTGGGCAATGCCCTTCAATGTAGCCGGGAAACATCGACACCAAGTGGCATCATCCAACCCCTGCAGATACATGAGGTTGGTGTAAGCCATGAGGTGGTCTTCCGGATTGGTGGTACCATCGTAGGTACCAACTAATACATTCTTAACCTTGGTCGGCTGGGCCGCCTCGGTTATCTCCAGGGTGAACGCAGAAGGCTGTTCACCGAAGCGCAGCAGACGAAGCTGCCAGTCCAATGGCTGGACATTTGGGTATGCTGCCTGACCTCCAAAGAAGGCCGGCTTCATGAAGTGAGGAGGATACTGTCCGTAAGCCTGAGTAGGAACATACGGTACAGCTCCAATCATGTGAGGGCTAGAATGGACGGTATTACCGCCTGTCTGGCTCTCATGCAAGGAGGGTGCAATCCCTGCAGAAATATTGTTGAAGTTGTCTGGAAAGTTCGACGTTGAAGCCGACTCAGACAACGATTGGTTTCTCTTCCGGTTAATGATCTCCTGGGCATCAAGAGTTGATTTTTTTACTTTTCACCGGCTGTTGAGTTCGGCGAGTGTTATTGGTGTTCTTCCCAGGAAGGAGAATTTTTTACCAATCAATGGTCCCAGCTGCCTTCTCCTTTGGATGAGGAGTGGGCTGCCGGTCTTTGACTGACTTCCCCTTCTCTAGAGGAGTCTTCTTTGCCGACTGACCTTTACTTGGGCCAGCCCGGCTTTTGGTGATCAACTCTTTAATTTCACCCTTGAAACTTGTCATGAATCTCATGAGTTCGTCTCGGGTGACAGGGGCTGATCCAGCAGCCGATTGGGTTTCCCCTTCCGGCTGCCCAGTGGGTCTACTCGAACCCGCTTGGGAGGCACCCCGCTCCAGAATATATCTGGGCCGGATGCTCTTGATTCTGAGCGAGCCATCCTCGGCTGTAAAGGTTTCGAGCTGAGGATCCTCATCCTCCTGGTCTGTAAAAACTTCTGGGTCATCGCCCAGACGGTTAGGGGGTGGTACAGACTCTTGAACTATCTTCGAGGTACTCTCCCCACAGACGGCGCCAAATGTTTTGGGTGTTTTTGTCCCTTGGGAAAGTTACGTCACGCAGTCTGATCCGGCTGAGCTGCACCTCCAAAATAACGGAGACTCCGGGTGGTTGGAGCTCCGCCTTCGACGGTCAAGTTAGTAACTTGAAACGGAATAAAGAGAACGGAAATTTAGGTGGGTATCTGCTCGGATTCCAAGCTTAGGTCTTTCTCTGATGTAAGAGAATAAAGGTGTAATAAATGATTCAATGTGTCCCCAAATGGGGAAATATCTCCCTATTTATAGGGTCGTTGGAGAATGTGCCCTTATCTTGGTCACTTGACCTAGATTTTAGTGGGCTGCGCCGGTTTACGGCGCTCCTTGGGATTTGGGCCCTTGAAGGCCGCCATTTCAGAGGCGTATCTGAGGGCGCCAAGTGTCAAGAGGATGTTGAGCCACATAGGCCATCCTGAGCTCGACACGTGGCGACCTCTCATTGGTCCACGTGTCTAGGGTAAAAATACCCTAAACACTAATCATGTTGCTAACTTGTTTTTCAATGAGATTGTTCGTTTGCATGGCGTATCTAAATCCATGGTGAGTGATCGTGATCCAAAATTTCTAAGTCATTTTGGCTTACGTTATGGAGGAAGATGGGTACGAAATTGAACTTTAGCACTTCAAGTCATCCTCAAACAGATGGTCAAACCGAAGTGACTAATAGAACTTTGGGTTCCTTGCTGCGGTCTTTGGCTACTAAACGTCCCAAGCAATGGGAAGAGATGCTTCCTCATGCGGAGTTTGCTTACAATCGTGTGCCTAGCAAGACAACAGGTTTGAGTCCTTTTGAAGTGGTGTATGGATTCAATCCGTGCACTCCTATTGATCTCACTCCCATTCCCTCACCAAACAAGTTCAGCAATGATGCCGAGGTGCGTGCAAAAGAAGTCAAGTCTACGCATGAGCAAGTTCGTTCCAAAATTGAACAAGCTAATGCAAAGACAAAGGCCTACTATGACAAGAAAAGAAAAGAGGTCCGTTTTAAGCCCGGTGACTTAGTTTGGATTCATCTTCGAAAGGAAAGATTTCCTTCCAAAAGGCGGTCCAAGGTTAGTCCTCGTAGTGATGGTCCATTTGCTATTGTTGAAAAGGTGAATGATAATGCTTACAAAGTTGATTTGCCCGGAGATTATGGTGTTTCTAGCACCTTTAACGTGGCTGATTTATCACCTTACTATGATGAGTTTGAAGAGTTGCCAAGTTTGAGGGCAAACTCTTTTCAAGAAGGGGGGAATGTTGTAGCCAAGCCTAACAACTTGGTTATGGACATTTCTTTGGTTCAAGATGTAGCCTCATGTATTGGTGCTATGCATTCTATCCATGGGCAGCAAGATATTCAACCCCTTGAATTTCTTGTTGTTCTTATTAACTAGTTTATTCTAGTTCATTTTATGCTTTGAATAAATTGTAAACTTTAGTCATATTTTAAGTTTGCAAATTAGTTATATTTTTCTTAGTTCTTTTTAGCTGATTTTAGTTCGAAAATATTGTCACATTCACACAAAAGTACAAGTGAAAAGATACATCAAAATGGCAGCCATTTAAGCTTGGAATCCGAAAATTCTTTTACAAGGAATTTCAAAGCTGTGACTTGGAGTTACAATCAGTTTCAAAGAGGAATTACAAGCCTTAACTTCAGCCTTCAAGTGGCCGTTTATGTCAGTCAACATTGGAGCATCTAAAGCCTTAAATTCAGCCTTCAGTTAGCCGTTTAATTCAGTCATCTTTGGAGCATCTAAAGGCCGTCCAAGTACTTCTTGTCCACATACATTCAAGCTTATTTCAAGGCTTGAACCAAGGAGGAGTTACACTTCTTTGTTGTTTGAATTTGGGCGTGAATATTGGAGGAAATACATCTCCAACTTGCTGCTTGGATGGGCGTGAATCAAGGGGAGTTACACTCTCTTAATTCTGATTTTAGTTCTGCCTTAATTTGGAGGTTATAAACCACCATTTTCTCTTTGATGTATTTAGTTAAATAAGGCTTCTTTTATTAATGTATCTGGACAATAAAAAGCAGATTTGTACTTAGCTTAGGCGTGTAACAAGTGAGCTGAAAAGCCACTTAAGTTAGCTTGTACTTAAGGATGCTTGTTTACTATAAATAGCAAGTAAATGTGAATGAAAAAATCAGATTATTCAAACAAAAAAAAAACTTGTCTTACATTCATTTCTTGGATTAGAAACAAAAACCTGAAATTCTTGGATTTGGAATTTCGTTTCCTTTGCTTAGTTAGCTAGTTTAGGCTACTAGTTGGCTTGTGATCTTAGGAATCCAAAACGTTTCTTAGTGGTATGACTTTACCTAAGAAGCCTTTGGTTCTTAGCCTTAACTATCTCTTGGTTTATCCCTTGTGTATTTCGAGTGTTACTCCAAATATACAACATCAAGTTCCCCAGCCTCTTCTTTGACTGCCTGAAGATATTTGATCATAGCCGGATGAGTTGCCTCATATTTTCCCTCGTATTGGCTGACGACCAACTATGAATCAGAATAGGTGTCAATTTTAGTTGCTCCTGCTGCCTTACACATGCGGATTCCGGCTAGCAGGGCGTTATTTGAGGCTTGAAACTTAAATTGCAGTGCATATTCAAATTTGTCCCCCTCAGAAGACTCATATATAATTCCTACACCGCAGCCGTTCTTCGTTGAGCTTCCGTCCACATACACTTTCCAAACCTAGTCAATGTTATCCGGTTGCACCGGTCGTGTCATTTCAACAATGAAGTCGACAAACGCCTGACCTTTCACTGCCTTTCTAGGTTCAAAAGTGATTTCAAGACTTTGCATTTCAATAGCCCATTTCAACATTCTGCCGGATGACTCTAAAGTAGACATTGGCCGTTTGAGGGGCTGGTCGGTGTATATTACCACCGGATGAGCCAGAAAATACGGTTTCAATTTCTTGACCGCCATATCCAGGACAAGGCCAAATTTATCTACCATGGGGTACCGGAGCTCGGCATTTTTTAGAACATGGCTAATGAAATAGACCGGAAGCTGAACACCGTCTCTCTCAGCAAGGAGAACGACATTAAGGGCATGATCTGAGACGGCTAGGTACATGTATAACACTTCTCTAGGAAGTGGACTAATAAGCCTTGGCAAAGAGTGCAAGTGTTCTTTCTGCCGTTGAAAGGCCGCCTCAGCATCATCCCCCCCATTCAAATCTGGTCTTCTTCCTGATTGCTTGGAAGAAGTAAAGGCATTTGTCACCTGACCGGCTGAGAAATCTCCCCAAGGCCGCCAGGCAACCCGTTAGTCTCTGTGCTTCCTTGACATTACGGGCTGACTTCATGTCAATCACCGCCTGTATCTTCTCAGGGTTAGCCTCTATCCCCCTTTGATCAATCAGGAATCCGAGAAACTTCCCAGACTCAACACCAAAGACACATTTCTTAGGATTTAACATAACCTTATGCCGCCTGAGTGTGGTGAAGGTTTCTCGGAGATCAGCAAGGTGATCCGCCTGCTGCTTGGATTAGACTATCATGTCATCAATGTACGCCTCTACATTCCTCCCAATTTGATTAATAAAGACCGTATTAATCATCCGTTGGAACGTAGCCGACGCATTTTTCAAGCCAAACGACATCACAGTGTAACAGAATAGCCCCTGATCAGTGACGAAGGCCGTCTTTTCTTGATCTTTCTTCCACAGGGGTATCTGATGGAAGACGGAGTAGGCATCCATAAAGCTCATCAAGGCATGCCCGGCTGTTGAATCGACCAGACTGTCGATCTTAGGAAGCGGATAACTGTCCTTGGGACATGCCTTGTTGAGATCTATGTAATCAACACACATACGCCAGGTACCATTCGGCTTCTTTACAAGCACAACATTCGCCACCCAGTCGGGGAAATTACATGGCCAAATGAACCCGACATCCAACAGCTTTTTAACTTCGGCAGCTGCCGCCTGACTTCTTTCCTCGCCGTGATTTCTTTTCTTCTGCCAGATGGGCTTCTTTTTAGGGTCCACGACGATTTTGTGGACAGCAAGATCCGGGCTGACGCCTGGCATCTCTTCCACTTCAAAGGAAAAAATGTCTTTGAATTCTTTCAGCAGAAGGTGCAAGTCTGCACCCAACTTAGCAAAAGCAACCGTCCCAACCTTCACGGTACGCTCCGGACGGCTGTCGTCCAGAGGTATATCAATATGTTCAGCAGCCGGTTGGGGACGGAGCTCATCTGACCGTTCACCGGTCAGTAATTGCTATTTTTTCTCTTTCTTCACCTCCACCAGCATAGGTGCCTTTCTTTTCTTCCCGGCTGCTGGTGGGGCTGGTACTGGATCGGCATCCTTGACATTATTCAGGTCTATTGATTCATGGCTGTCTGGGGCCACGGTATCTTTGACGGCTGAGAGATAGCACTCCCGGGCCGTCTTCTAATCCCCATTCAAGGAACCGATAGAGCCGTCATCCCTCTCATACTTGATGAGCATGAGGGAAGGGATGATTACAGCCTTGGATTCATTGAGGGTTGGCCGACCCAAAATAATGTTGTAGGCGGTCAGCTCCTCAACTACCAAAAACTTGACGACCAGGTGTCACCCTTTTCCTTTCTCACCCAGCCGGATTGGTAGATCAACCCTTCCGACTGGGTAAACCATTCCACCCCTAAAGCCAACTAAGGGGTGGGTAACCAGATGCAAGCTACTGTCATTATATTTCAGCTTCTGCAGGCACCGGAGGCTGATGATGTCTAATGAGCTGCCGATATCAATAAGGATCCGTCCAACCAGCTGGTTGGCAACCTTACATTCAATGACAACCGGATCATCATGCGGACGGCGAAAACTACCCCTGTCCTTCTCAGTGATCAGAACGTCTAGGAAGGAGGAGCTTGCCGACGCCTGCCCATCATCATATTTGTCCATCTTTCGAAGATGGCTCTTGGTGCCCCGGATGGTAGGGCCACCACATGAGAACCCGCCTGCTATTGTGTAGACCGGCTCCTTGTCGGTATCCGAACTACTAGCAGGCTGGGGGGTAGTCTTAGAGGACTGACCCTTATTCTTCTTCTTTGTCCCGGCTGGGGACTTATAAATGTAGGACTTTAGCATTCCCTTGTCAGCCAGACAGTCCAGCGCCCGTTGAAGGCTGAAACAGTCGTTGGTGTCACGGCTAACTTCCTCATGGTATTGACAGAATTTATTTTTGTTCATTGATTGAATGGAACTTTTCATTGGATTCGGCTTCTCTAGGGACAGCCGATCCTTAATTTCCTTGAGGATGGAGTTGCAGTCCTTGTTAAACTCGTACTTGGGGACGTACGGTTTAAATTCTTTCTTCTTCTTCTAGGACGGCTGGTCAGAATCACTAAGCGCCCAGATTTCTTTTCTCTTCTTGCTCTCTTCGTTCTTTTTGGCCAGCTGGGCAGGCCGACTGTCTTTCTGCTTGTCGGACTTCTTGGAATCCGACTGGTTACCAAGCGAGCAGAGGTCAGTAGCTTGAATGTATCTTTCCGCCTCCCTCAGAGCCACCTGTAAGGTGAAAGCCCCTTTTCTGACTAGGTCGAACTTAAAAGTCGACCCGTCTCTCAGGCCTTTGAAAAAGTCTGTAAAAGCTACCTCATCAGACAATCCTTGAATTTGAATTCTAATCAGATTGAACCGCTTGACATAGGAGCGCAGCCCTTCTCTCTCCCCCTGCTTAATGGTGCTCAAGTCCAAGCTTATTTTCTTAGCAGGGATGTTCATTGAGAAGTTGGAAGAAAATAGGAAAGCAAGCTTCCTAAAACTATCAATGGACCCGGCTGGCAGATTGCCAAACCATTGTTGGGCAATGCCCTTCAACGTAGCCGGGAAGCAACGACACCAAGTGGCATCATCCAACCCCTTCAAGTACATGAGGTTGGTGTAAGCCATGAGGTGATCTTCCGGATTGGTGGTACCATCATAGGTACCAACCAATACATTCTTAACCTTCGTCGGTTGGGCCGCCTCGGTTATCTCCCGGGTGAACGCAGAAGGTTGTTCACCCAGGCTGGACATTGTGGTATGCCGCCTGACCTCCGAAGAGAGCCAGCTACATATAGTAAGGTGGGTAATGACCATAGACTTGAGAAGGTACATATCGTGCAGCCCCGATCATCTGAGGGCCAGAGTGGACGGTATTATCGCCTGTCTGACTCTCATCAAGGAAGGTGCATTCCCTACAGAAGTATTGTTAAAGCTGTCTGGAAAATTCGACGTAGAAGCCGATTCAGACAACTGTTGATTTCTCTTCCGGTTTATAATCTCCCGGGCATCAAGAGTTGATTTTTTACTTCCCACCGGCTGCTGAGTCCGGTGGGTGTTGTTGGTATTCCTCTTAGAGAGAAGAATTTTCGACCAATCAATAGTCCCGGCTGCCTTCTCCTTTGGATGAGGAGTGGGCTGCCGTTCTCTGACTGATTTCCCCTTTTCCAGAGGAGTCTTCTTGGCCGACTGACCTTTACTTGGGCTAGCCCGGCTCTGGGTGATCAACTCTTTAATTTCACCCTTGAAACTTGTCATGAACCTCATGAGTTCGTCTCGGGAGACAGGTGCTGATCCACCGGCCGTATGGGTTTCCCCTTTCGGCTGCCGAGGGGGTCGACTTGTACCCGCCTGGGAGGCAACCCGCTCCATAGTGTCTCTGGGCCGGATGCGCTTGATTCTGAGCGAGCCATCATCGGCTGTAAAGGTTTCGACCTGAGGATCCTCATATTCCTGGTCTGTAAAGACTTCTGGGTCATCGCCTAGACGGTTAGGGGGTGGTACAGACTCTTGAACCATCTTCGAGGTACTCTCCCCACAGACGGCGCCAAATGTTTTAGGTGTTTTTGTCCCTTGGGAGAGTTACGTCACGAAGTCTGATCCGGCTGAGTTGTACCTGCAAAATAACGGAGACTCCGGGTGGTTGGAGCTCCGCCTTGGACGATCAAGTTAGTAACTTGAAAGGGAATAAAGAGTACGGAAATTTAGGTGTGGATCTGCTTGGATTCCAAGCTCAGATATTTCTCAGATGTGAGAGAATGCAGGTGTAATAAATGATTGAATGTGTTCCCAAAGTGGGGAAATATCTCCCTATTTTTAGGGTCCTTGGAGAACGTGCCCCTATTTAGGTCACTTGACCTAAATTTCAGTGGGCTGCGCCGTAAAACGGCGCTTCTAGGGATTTGGGCCCTTGAAGGCCGTCATTTCTGAGGTGTATCTGAGGGCACCAAGTGTCAAGAGGATGTTAAGCCACGTGGGCCATCCTGAGTTCGACACGTGGCCTCCTCTCATTGGTCCACGTGTCTAGGGTATTTTTACCCTAAACAACAAATGTAGCCTAAAGAGAAATCTTTTTGTATTTTTGAAATTAGGTGAAATAGACTCAACAACAATAGCAAACATCTACGCCATTCCCCAGCAACGACGCCATTTTAAACAAGGGTTGAGACTAGGTCATTTGACTAATCTTCCCTAGGCCAAACAAAATTTGTAATCACTCAACACACCCTTATAACTAGCATAGGAGTAAGTCGAGGGTTGAACCACTAGGAATGGGAGGTGAATGCTAATGCTAAAGCTAAGCTATTTCGAAGAAGTGAAGTATGGTGTGTGTACTCTAAACAACTAAGGAAACTAGATTAAAACCAAATAAATCAAACACTAGGGTTTAGGATCCACATATACATGCAATGGATACAACTAATTGGGATTGGAATTGACTAAGTCGAGTGTTGCGAGGGAAAATCAATTAAGTAATCAAGAGAGTATCGTAAGCTAATCTCCTAGAGGTCAAACTAGCGCCAAGTACGAGACACTCTAGCTAGGAACTTCAAAAACCAACTCAATCGACAAATGCAAGCCACAAATCAATTGTCCATATCAATGTGAACTTACAATGCAATCTAGTGCAACAATCAAAGTTAGCTACTTCAACCAATCACACACAAGCACTTAATCAATCAACCAATTTAATCACTACATCAACTCCATAAATTCCCCTTAATTAGCGTCAATCCATTACTCATATGTGGTTCACCATTCCCCTAGAAATAAAACTACTCAAGTTAGTGCAGTCTACACACATGCGCCATGTACCATTCGGCTTTTTTACAAGCACAACGTTCGCAACCTAATTAGGGAAGTTACATGGCCGAATGAACCCAGCGTCTAACAGCTTTTGACCTTGACGACTGCCGCCTGACTCCTTTCCTCGTCGTGGTTTCTTTTTAGGATCCACGACGAGTTTGTGGACCACAAGATCCAGGCTTAGTTTGGGTGTTTTTGTCCCTCGGGAGAGTTACAGCTCGAGGACTGATCCGACTACGCTTGTATTTGCAAAACAATGGACACTCCGGGTGTTTGGAGCTCCGCCTCCAACGGTCAAGTTAGTACATGAATATGAGTGGAGAAAGTGCAGAAAATGAAATGAGATCTTCTCGGATTCCGAGATCAGGTGCTTATCTAATGTGATAGAATGTTGGGTAGGTGTAATAAATGGTATATGTTCTAAAGATCAGCCGGATGTATCTATGTCTATGGTATTTGATAATGGACCCCAATTTGTGACTCCTCAACTCAAAACTTGGTAGGGAGATCAAGGGATCTCAAACTGTTTTGCATCAGTCGGCCGACCCCAAGCAAACGACCAAGTTGAAGCCTTTAACAAACTCATCTCAGACAGTATTAAAAAGAAAATTGAGAGAACTGGTGGTTTATGGGCTGAATAGTTAATTCATGTCCTATGGGCCATCTGGACAACTGAAAAAGGGGCAACCGGTGTGACCCCATTTCTCATGGTTTATGGTGCTAAAGCCGTCTTGCACATCGAGCATTATGAGCCAGCTTTACGAGTCATGCTATACGATGAAGAGGCAAACTGGGAGGTCATGCGGCTAGTATTAGACTCACTCCCGTAGCATCTTTAGGTAAGACGGGCCCTGAAGGGTCGTTTGGAAAGTACCTCCTCCGCATCGCAGGGGGGGGGGGGAATACCACCGTGGGAGGCTTTGGAGTGGGCTTTGATATGGTCCCATCTGGCCTCTCTGCGGTTGTGGGTGTAGTAATCCCACAAGCTTCTGAAGGTAAATACAATCCCTTTGTATCCGCGCCAAACTTCCTCTTCGGACAGCCGACATCAAGCTAGTGCCGCCTATATAGCTCACTCACCTTTCACATATGGTGCAGATCAATCCCCCCTATGGCCGGACGTCCAGGCGCATGCCCGGTCCATGTTTGCGGCCGTCCCCAAGAAGGAGAAGGATGACATTCCAAGCATTGAGATGTTCAATGATAAATGAATCCTTGCACTCCTGTATGAGGTACACCTAATTTTCCTTTTCTGAAATTAAGTATAAAATATCTCGCATGATTAACAGCTTTAGGTAAGACGGACCCTGAAGGGTCTTTTGGAAAGCACCGCCTCCGTATCGCGGGGGGGGGGGGATACCACCGTGGGAGGCTTTGGAGTGGGCTTTGATATGGTCCCATCTGGCCTCTCTGCGGCTGTGGGTGGAGCAATCCCACAAGCTTCTGAAGGTAAATACGATCCCTTTGAATCCGCGCCAAACTTCCTCGTCGGACAGCCGACATCAAGCTAGTGCCGCCTATATAGCTCACTCACCTTTCACATATGGTGCTGATCAATCCCCCCGATGGCCGGACGTCCAGGCGCATGCCCGGTCCATGCTTGCGGCCGTTTCCAAGAAGGAGAAGGATGACATTCCAAGCATTGAGATGTTCAATGATAAATGAATCCTTGCACTCCTGTATGAGGTACACCTAATTTTCCTTTTCTGAAATTAAGTATAAAATATCTCGCATGATTAACACCATTTGTGTCTACAGACCATGCTCAAGGTTGAGGGACTCAAGCGGCCATATGCCTGGAAGAAGAAGGAGGTAAAGAGAGCCCTTAGATCAGCTAGGGATTCCCAAAATTTTGTTGAATATCAATGTACAATTAATGAACTTGAAACTAAAGCCGAATTGATGCAACAGGCGGATCAAATCAAGGGTCATAAGAAAGCCCTAGATGAGGCTAAGGAGAAGGCCAACACGGTTGAGACCAACCTCAAGAAGGCGGAGGAAGACCTCAAAATCTTGTAGTGTGCCTCTTTGAAGAAAGCAAATCTTAAGACGGAGGTTGAGAAACTGAAAAAGGATACAGAGCAAGTCCAACTGAATCTCAAGGCAACAATCGAGGCGAAGCAAGACCGCCTGATTGCAGAAAATGAAGAGGACTTCGACACCCGAATGAAGATCGCTTGGGCTACTCTTCACCCCAACAAGGACTAAGGCATGTGGGCTCTGGCTTCCCAATATGCTGAACATGTAGTTTATTTAAGGGAGAAAGGAGAGCCGGAGCCTGAGTCCTTTGACGTCTGGTCAAACAGAGAGCTTGAGAGGCCTGCCAAGGACCTCCGTGAAGAAGGAGAAGCCATTGAGCTTTAATCTGATGAGAACAATCTTAAGGAGAGTCAGGCGGCTCAAAACTAGGTGGTCCAGCACTAGAAGGACCAGGCGGCCCAACCTCAGCCTTAATTTCTTAGCGACAGTATGCCAAAATTTAGATTTTTCCGGCCTAAGTGCTGAGTATTTGTTTGTTTTAACTGACTATGGTGTCAGGTAACAATTTAACTTCTTTTCTCTCGGATGTTGATCCGGTTAACATTATTTATCCGGTTTTAACCGGTTTTAAATGAAATATGTCGACTAAGTCGGCTTAATGAAATTATATGGTTTTGATTCAATTTTTGTATGTGGATTCTGCAATTTATATTTTTTAAATTTTTGCCTAACTTTTTAAAGCATGCAACAATTCTAATGGTGTACCAGCTACTCTTGCCCCTGGCGGCTGTGTGATTGGTTTCAGTACTTCTTTGATTGATTGACTTTGGAATGTTTGATACTTTAAAGAGTAGAGAATGTTTCTAAGTCAATCAATCACAGTAGTGATTGCCCTAAACAAAATATACAGTCGTCAACAAGAGTCATTTTACCCAACCGGGTATTCGCATATAAATTCTTTGTGAGCTAGACGGGTAATTGCCGCCTGGTAGTCAATGGAACAAGGGACATATTGTCCGTTTGTCTGATGGATCCCAGACAGATTAAAGGCCGTCTAGGATACCTGCAATCCATCGCACCTGGTTTGTCTGCCTCATTGGGGTGACTGGTATAATATCGTTGAAAAGTCTAACAGAGAACTTCGGTAATTTATCGGCTGTTGTCACTTGACATCCGGTTTTAAACTTAATCATTCTTTTAGACTATTTTGGTCAGACAACTATGAGTTGACCAATTTGGTCGTTCAATCTTTGTCGTCTACATATGTTGGTAGAGAAAACGATAGGATGCCCTCTGCAACGATAACACCCGGAGGGGCGTCGCCGGACGACATACTCAAATAGGAGCAGACGAATTTATAAAAATAATTTTGCATCCAGCCATTTGCCACAACTTGAATATTATTTTAGCCACTAAGTCTTTTAACTTAGCTTATTTTTATTCATTATGGGGATCGTCTCTGCATTGCACAGATGAAGGTCCACCAACTTAAATATCAAGTTATCGGCTAAGATTAATAGGCGGTAGCATATCGTTGCGCATGTATATATACAAAGCAATTAGATCAATATTGAAAACAAAAGCAACTTTTTCATTGATAGGCTTTCTATTTACAAAAATTTACTAATATCAGAAGTAGTACTTTTTTAAGTTGTCTACATTCCAAGTTCTAGCCAGCCGCCTGCCGTCTAGAGTTTCCAGCCAGTAGGTGCCGTTTCTTACTTCTTCATAAATCTAGTAGGGGCCTTCCCAATCAAGAGTTAGGTTTCCTTGCTCATTGGCCCTACTAGTTGCCTCCATCTTTTGTAACACAAAGTCCCCAACTTTTAAGGGTCGTTTGTGCACTCTCTTGTTATAGGCACGAGTCATTCGTAGATGGTAAATCTCATGACGCAAGGCAGCCTTGCCCCTACGCTACGTTAGTGAGTCTAATACTAGCCGCATGACCTCCCAGTTTGCCTCTTCATTGTATAGCATGACTCGTAAAGCTGGCTCATAATGCTCGATGTTCAAGACGGCTTTAGCACCGTAAACCATGAGAAATGGGGTCTCACCGGTTGCCCCTTTTTCAGTTGTCCGGATGGTCCAAAGGACATGAATTAACTCTTCAGCCCATAAACCACCAGTTCTCTCAATTTTCTTTTTAATACTGTTTGAGATGAGTTTGTTAAAGGCTTCAACTTGGTCGTTTGCTTGGGGTCGGCCGACTGATGCAAAACAGTTTGAGATCCCTTGATCTCCCAACCAAGTTTTGAGCTAAGGAGTCTCAAATTGGGGTCCATTATCAAATACCATAGACATAGATACATCCTCCTCCCCAGTAGTTGCTGCACCGGCTGCAACATTAGGTGGCTGGCCACCCTTCGATGCCGTAGAGACATCCGGCGCATTCTTCTGCGAGCGTTATGAGCTTTCACTCAGAATTTTCATTGCAGAAGGAGATTTTCCCGGTCGTGGGACGACCCGGGTTGGCAGTAGAAGTTGACTAGTGGGTCCCTCCTGGCGGCCTTGGCAGCCAGGGCCTTTTCCAGATCCTTCCATTGCCTTTTGAAAAGCTTGGAGATGGAGCGCGGAACGCGTTTAGCATAGTCCTGCAAATTAAGAGTTAAATATACCCAACTGGCGAATTGCCTTTGCAAGAAATGTAAAGAAAAAGCTAAAGTCAGGCGGCCTTACCCTGCCGTTCTTTGCATCTTTAGCCACAACAGCGTCTCTCTTTGCGAGAGAGCTTTCCTTGCGTACTTGCGCTGCGGACATAGCCGAGGTTTTGGCTGGGTCAACCATTTTCAAGACGTCGGCTGCAAGAAGAAAATAAAGTTAGAAAAAATCATGAAAAGTTTGTAGTACAAAATAAAAACTACAGAAATGCCGGATGCAAGTGGATCTACCCTTCGGAAACATGGTACTTAACCCACAGGCGGACATAAAGCATTCATCTTTAAAGTAGTCCGGGTTGGGGATCCAGTTTTTCGGAACAATGATGTGAGTCCCATCCCCCAAGGGATCAGTGGTAGTTTCAAAGAAACCCGGCTCCATTATTTGCTTCCGGGCCCTAGAAGAGAGCGCCGGGAGGGGGCATTTCTTGCCCAGAAGAACCGGTTCCTGATTTTACCGGCGTAGTGTCCGGTTGTGTCTTAGGGTTGGTGAAATAAATTAAATAAAACTTGTCTTTCCACCTTGACCACTTGGACACCTTGTCCAAACTCATCAAATACTGGGGCAAGGTGGAAAGAGTGTACCATGCCCCAAGACCGCTTAGGGCCTTAATCAAGTAATGCATACATGCAAAGGCAGAGAAGCTGGGAGCTAAGTTCTGGAGCTCACATGCGACTATGTAAATCAGAATGTTCACCCATGAGTTGGGGGTAAGCTGCCAAACTCCCAGATCATACCCCTTCAGGATTTTCCTAATCCCGGTATGGAGGGGGAACCAAAGGCCGGCTTCTATTACCTCCTCGTAGCAGATAAAATAAATGTCTGCATTTTCTATCTTGTCATCTCATGCCATCACTGCATCACCAGGCGGGATGATAATATCCCACCACTTTCCAAAGGGGTGCTTTTCCTTGAAAGCCCTGAAGCCACTTTTCAGCAGGGCAATGTCACCCGGAAGCATCCTAATTTTCTTCGGGTTGGGGTTGTCAGCAACTTTCGCCGGCTGCTGGAAGTTAGCCGCGCAATTATCTTGATCGAAGCCAGAAGTCTCGGCCCCTGGTCTTTCAACGACCTCTGTACCGCCGGATCCTTCCTTGGATCCATTAGAGGAGGCGACCTCTTCTCCAGCTACCTCCCGTACGCTAGAGCTCCCAGAAGAAGAGGGAGCCTCTTCATCAGAATTGCTGCTCTCCTCCAAATCCTCATGTTTCCCATCCGAAAGAACCTCATCGGCAGGCACTTCCATAGTGCGCCGGTTCTTAGATTTTCAAGCCGTCTGTTTAACTCTAGCCATTTTGTCCTGCACAGACACAAAGAGGGAGGAATTCAGAGATGAGCACAACAGTTTCGACAGCCTAGAAATGGCACCCCCTATTCTAGACTCAGTCGTTCCGGGAGACCGGCTGAGTGTCCTAGGCAGTGCCGAGCGTGTGGATTGAGAACTCATTTTATTTCTAAGACAATGTATACATACGGAAAAAAGAATGTATACAAGTTGGAAAAGAAAAACTAAAGATGGTACAGGCGGTTACCTTACTTTTAACTCAGAAAAAATATGAAAACAGCTACAGACGGGGACCGGGTGTTGCAAGGTTAGCACACGGAAATCTGGAAAACTCTGACGCAGACGGAAGCAGAGAAACTCTCTCTAAAAATCTCTTTTTTCTCTCTCTTGAAAAGTCAAATGAAAATGAAGTGAGAGAAAAGGGGGGTAAACTTCTATTTATAGAAGGTGAAAACGGGGGTATCCCCGTTTGAAATTCAATTTTTACTATCCGTTGTTACTGTTCACCTTTGATAGGTGGACACGTGTCACAGGCATCACGTGACATGCACGTGACCCCGTGAGGGGAAAATGTTTAGGATAAATACCCTAGACATGTGGATCAATGAGAGGAGGCCACGTGTCGAGTTCAGGATAGCCCAAGTGGCCCAATAGCCTTTTGACACGAGTCCCCTTCAGATAAGCTTCTGAAATGGCGGCCTTCAAAGGCTCAAATCCCAAGAAGCGCCGTAAATCGGCGCAGCCCACCAAAACCTAGGTCAAGTGACCTAGATAGGGGCACTTCTACCAATGACCATATAAATAGGGAGATATTTCCCCATTTTGGGGACACATTCAATCATTTATTACACCTACTTTCTCTCTCTTTAAAGAAACACTTGAGCTTGGAATCCAAGCAGACCCCCACCTAAATTTCCGTACTCTTTATTCTCTTTCAAGTTACTAACTTGATCGTCGGATGCGGAGCTCCACCACCCGGAGTCTCTGTTGTTTTTGCAGGTACAACTCAGCCGGACCAATCTTTGTGACGTAAGTTTCCCAAGGGACAAAAAAACCCAAAACAAAACCAACCACACATCCGTCCAGGGGCAAGAGTAGTCGGATTGCAAATTGCCGCATGCTTTTTTAAGTTAGGCAAAATATTAATGAATTGCAGTATATACGCAAAATTTAAATTGAAAAAATTCAAACACAAAAATATATAAACAACCGATTGAGTCGGATTACTTTATTAAAATAAAAAATGTCACAAAGGCCAGAATAATTGTTAACCGGAATCTCATCCGGTGAAGAAGCAAAAGAAATAAATTTTTTACCCAACTCCACATTTGGTAAAGATACAACATTCCCGGCTTATAAGCCGAAAAATAAAGAACTTGGCATACTGCCGCTGAATTTGGGGAGGCTTGCCTAAGGCATAGGTGGAAGCTGCTCCAGCTGGTTCTGACAAGTTGGGAGGGCTTCTGATTGGTTATCAGTCACCTGAGGCTGACTGCCTTCATTTTGCTCATCCTCCGCCGACTCTTCCTCATTAACTGAGACTTCATATCCCATCTCTGCAGCCCAATCCTTGAAGCGAGGCGGAGCTGCCTATCCCAGCACTTGGGCATCATACACCGCAGTGGCGTAATCATACCTAAGTTTATAGACTTCAAAGTCTATACCGGATAGAGGAGACCCATAGTGATCTTCAGGCGGGCTGCATTGTCCCGCTCGTTCTCTTCCATCAGCCGCTTTTGCTCCTAGGCAATCTCATCTGACAGCTTGTTCCGCAGATTGACGATCTCCACCCCCAGTTGGGAGACGTCTGCTCAAAGCTTCGTGTTCTCCTTGTCAGCGTCCTCTAATGCCTTGAGTTCGGCTTGAGCATCCTTAAGTTTTAGCTCAAGGTCATTAGCCCGGCTGGTGGCTTCATCATTCGCAGCCGTCAAGCTCCAGATCAGCTTCTCCTATTTCAACTCTACTGCTTAGCATATTCAGCAGAGTTAAGGTTTTTAAGGGCCCTTCGTTTGGCGTCATTTACCTCTTCTTGCTTCCGCCTGAAGGGGCCTCGGAGCCCATCTACCCTCAACATTACATGAGAAAAAGGGGGCAGCTGGATTATGAAATGCTTCATAAAAATGAAGAAAAAATATCAGAATTGAGCTGAAGAATCTTTTACCTCAGCCAGTTGGCCCATTATCCAGTCATAGTCCACCACCTGTAGATCAGATATGAAATTTTTCTTCGACCGGGTGAGTGTCCTCACCATCCGTTTGGCAAACCCCACAAGATCCGGCTTGTCGGATGTAAGATCTGCACCAAAAGAAGTAGAAGTACTTGGTGAGAAGGATGCAGCATAGTTGGCATTCATCCGTTGAAGGCTGCTGACTGAACCCCCTGAGGGGTCTACCTTAGTCTTGACTCTCATGAAGTCAAGTGGCCAAGGTATTTCAATCTTTCCCTTACCTTGGGTTTTCCGATGGGGCTTAGGAGTCTCCTCCTCCCAAGTTGTTGCCGCACCGGCTGCAACATTAGGTGGTTGTTCACCCTTCGATGTCGTAGAGACATCTGGCGCATTCTTCTACGAGCGTTCGGAGCCTTCACTCAGAATCTTCATTGCCGAAGGAGATTTGCCCCCGGTCGTGGGACCACCCGGGTTGGCAGTAGAAGTTGACTCGGGGGTCCCTCCTGGCGGCCTTGGCCGCCGAGGTCTTTTCTAGATCCTCCCCTTGCCTTTTGAAAAGATTGGAGATGGAGCGTGGAACGCGTTTAGCAGTATCCTGCAAATTAAGAAGTTAAGTTATGCCATCCGATAAAAACCATTGCAAGAATTATAAAGAAAAAGCTAAAGTTAGGCGGTCATACCCCGCCTTTCTTGGCCTCAACGACTGCTCACTTTGCAAGAGCGATTTCTTTGCGCAGCAGCGCTGCTAACTTAACCAGAGTTTTTGCTGGGTCAACCATTTTCAAGGTGTCGGCTGCAAGGAGAAAATAAGAGTTAAAAAAAATAATGAAAAGTTTGTAGTACAAAATAAAAACTACAGAAATGTTGGATGCAAGTGGATCTACCCTTGGGAAACATAGGGATTAACCCACAAGCGTACAGAAAGCATTCATCCTTGAAGTAGTCCGGGTGGGGGATCCAGTTTTTCGGAACAATGATGTGAGTCCCATCCCCCAAGGGATTAGTAGTAGTTTCAAAGAAACCCGGCTCCATTATTTGCTCTCGGGGCCTAGTAGAGAGAGCCGGGAGAGGGCACTTCCTCCCTAGAAGAACCGGTTCCTGATTGAACCGGTGTAGTGTCCGGTTGTATCTCAGGGTTGGTGAAATAAATTAAATAAAACTTGTCTTTCCACCCTGACCACTTGGACACCTTGTCCAGACTCATTAAGTACTAGGGCAAGGTGGAAAGAGTGTACCATGCCCCATGACCGCCTGGGGCCTTGCTCAAGTAATGCATGTGAGCAAAGGCGGAGAAGCTGGGAGTAAGATTCTAAAGCTCGCAGGCAGCAATGTAGCTCAGAATATTAACCTATGAGTTGGGGGTGAGCTGCCAAACTCCCAGATCATACCCCTTTAGGATTTTCCTAATCCCGGTATGGAGAGGGAACCGAAGGCCGGCTTCTATTACCGCCTCGTAGATAACGAAATAATTGTCTGCATTCTCTATCTTATCATCCCATGCCATCACTGCATCACCAGGCGGGATGATAATATCCCACCCCTTTCCAAAGGGGTGCTTTTCCTTGAAAGCCCTGAAGCCACTCTTCACCATGGCTATGTCACCCGGAAGCATCCTAATCTTCTTCGGGTTGGGGTTGTCAGCAACTTTCGCCGACTGCAAATAGTCTGCCGCGAAATTATCCTAATCGGAGCCAGAAGTCTCGGCCCCTGATCTTTCAGCGGCCTTAGTACCGCCGGATCCTTCCCCATATCCATTAGAGGATGCGGCCTCTTCACCCTCCACCTCGAGTACGCTCGAGCTCCCGGAAGAAAAGGGAGCATCTTCATTAGAGTTGTCGCTCTCCTCCAAATCCTCATGTTCCCCATCCAAAACAACCTCGTCGGCAGGCACTTCCATAGTGCGCCGGCTCTTAGATTTTCTGGTCGTCTGTTTGACTCTGGCCATTGTGTCCTGCATAGACACAGAGAGGGAGGAATTCGGAGATGAGCACAGCAGTTCCGACAGTCCAGAAATGGCACCCCCTGTTCTAGACTCAGCCGTTCTAGGAGACCGGCTGAGCGTCCTAGGCAGTGCCGAGTATGTGGATCGAGAACTCGTTTTATTTCTAAGACTATGTATACATGCGGAAAAAAGAATGTATACAAGTTGGAAAAGAAAAACTAAAAATGGTACAGGCGGTTACCTTACTTTTAACTCTGAAAAATCTGAAAACAACTACAAACGGTGACCGGGTGTTGCAAAGTTAACACACGAGAATTTGGAAAACTCGGACGCAGATGGAAGGAGAGAATCTCTCTTTAAAAATCTCTTTTTTCTCTCTTTAGAAAGTCAAATGAAAATGAAGTGAGAGAAAAGGGTGGGGGGGGTAAACTTCTATTTATAGAAGGTGAAAACGGGGGCCTCACCATTTGAAATTCAAATTTTACTATCCGTTGTTACTGTTCACCTTTGATAGGTGGACATATGTCACAGGCATCACGTGACATGCACGTGACCCCTGTGAGGGGCAAATGTTTAGAGTAAAAATACCCTAGACATGTGGACCAATGAGAGGAGGTTACGTGTCAAGTTCAGGATGGCCCAAGTGGCCCAATAGCCTCTTGACACGTGTCCCCTTTAGATAAGCTTCTAAAATGGCAGCCTTCAAGGGCCCAAATCCTAAGAAGCGCCGTAATTCGGCGCATCCCACCAAAACCTAGGTCAAGTGACCTAAATAGGGGCACTCCTACCAATGACCATATAAATAGGGAGATATTTCCCCATTTTGGGGACACATTCAATTTTTTATTACCCCTACTTTCTCTCTCATCAGAGAAACACCTGAGCTTGGAATCTAAGCAGAACCCCACCTAAATTTCCGTACTCTTTATTCTCTTTCAAGTTAATAACTTGATCGTCGGAGGCGAAGCTCCACCACCCGGAGTCTCCGTTGTTTTTGCAGGTACAGCTGAGCCGGACCAATCTTTGTGACGTAACTCTCTCGATGGACAAAAACACCCAAAACAAGAATAGGCATAAATTTGTGTTGCCCCTGCCGCCTTACACATGCAAATTCCAGCTAACAGGGCTTCGTATTCCGCCTCTTTAATCGAGGCCTTAAACTTAAACTGAAGTGCATATTCAAATCTGTCCCCCTCAGGGGACCCATATATAATTCCTGCACCACAGTCGTTCTTTGTCGAGCTCTCGTCTACATACACTTTCCAAACCTGATCAATGTTATCCGAAGGAACCGGTCGTGTCATTTCAACAATGAAGTCGGCAAACGTCTGACCCTTCACTGCCTTTCTGGTTTTAAAAGTGATTTCAAGACTTTGCATTTCATTAGCCCATTTCAACATTTTGTCGGATGACTCCAAGGTAGACATTGGCCGCTTGAGTGGCTAATCGGTGTAAATTACAACCGGATTTGCCAAAAAGTACGGCTTCAGCCTTTTGAATGCTATAGATAAAGCAAGGCCAAAATTTGCAACCACGGGGTACCGGAGTTCAGCTTTTTTTAGCACATGGGTAATGAAATAGACCGGGAGCTGGATGATGCGTCTCTCAGGGTTAGCCTCTATCCCCTTTTGTTCAATTAGGAATCCGAGAAACTTCCCAGACTCAACACCAAAGACGCATTTCTTGGGATTTAACATAACCTTATGCTGCATGAGGGTGGTGAAGGTTTCTCGAAGATCAGCTAGATAATCAGCCTTTTGCTTGGATTTGACTTATCATTTCATCAATGTATGCCTCCACATTCCTCCCAATTTGATTAATAAAGAATTTATTAATCATCTGTTGGAATGTAGCCGGCACATTCTTCAAGTCAAACGGCATCACAGTGCAGCAGAATAACCCCTGATCAGTGAAGAAAGTCGTCTTCTCTTGATCTTTTTTCCAAAAGGGTATCTGATGGAAGCCGACGTACGCATCCATAAAACTCATCAAGGCATGTCCGGCTGTAGAATCGACCAGACTATCGATCTTTGGGAGCGGATAGCTGTCCTTTGGTCATGTCTTATTGAGGTTTGTGTAATCAACACACATACGCCAGGTAAAATTCGGCTTCTTTACAAGCACAACATTCGCCACCCAGTCGGGTAAATTACATGGCCGAATGAACCCAGCATCCAGCATCTTTTTTACTTCGGCTGCTGTTGTCTGACTTCTTTCCTCGCCGTGATTTCTTTTCTTTTGCCAGATGGGCTTCTTTTTTGGATCCACGGCGAGTTTGTGGACAGCGAGATCTAGGCTGACGCTTGACATCTCTTCCACTTTAAAGGCAAAAAATGTCTTTGAATTCTTTCAACAATATGTGCAGATTTGCACCCAGCTTAGCATAAGCAGCCGTCCCAAACTTAACCGTACGCTCTAGACGGCTGTCATCCAAAGGTATATCAATATAGTCTCCGGCCGGTTGGGGACGGAGCTCATCTGACTGTTCCCCGGTCAGTGATTGCTATTTTTTCTCTTCCTTCACCTCCACCAGCTGATGAGCCTTTCTTTTCTTTCCCGCTGCTGGTAGGGCTGGGCTGGCATCCTTGACATTGTCAAGGTCTATGGGTTCCTGCCCTTGCCGTCTGGGGCCATATTATCTTAAACGGCTGAGAGGTAGCACTCCCGGGCCGTCTTTTGGTCCCCATTCAAGGAACCAACAGAGCCATCATCCTTCTCATACTTAATGAGCATGAGAGAAGGGATTATTACAGCCTTGGCTTCGTTGAGGGTTTGACGGCCTAAGATGATGTTATAGGCGATCAGTTCCTCAACGACCAAGAATTTGACGACCAGGTGTCGTCCTTTTCCTTTTTCACCTAGTTGGATAGGTAAGTTAATCCTACCGACTGGGTAAACCATCCCACCCCCAAAACCAACCAAGGGGTGGGTAACCGGATGCATGCTGCTGAGTTTGTATTTCAGCTTTTGCCGGAACTGAAGACTGATGATGTCCGACGAGCTGCCGGTGTCAATAAGGATTCGCCCAACCAACTGATTGGCGACCTTACATTCAATGACAACCGGATCGTCATGCGGACGGCGGACAGTGCCCCTGTCCTTCTTAGTGATCAGAACGTCTAGGAAGGAGGAGCTAGCTGACGCCTGCTCATCATCATCATCATTGTCCATCTTTCGAAGATGGCTCTTGGTGCCCCGAATGGTAAGACCACCGCATGAGAACCCGCCTGCTATGGTGTAGACCGGCTCCTTATTGGTGTCCGAACTACTAGCAGGTTGGGGTGAATTAGAGGACTATCCCGGGTTCTTCTTATTAGTCCCTTTGGACTTAGAAATGTAGGACTTTAACATACCCTTGTCAGCCAGACGCTCCAACGCTCGCTCAAGGCTGAAGCAGTCGTTGGTGTCATGGCCAACTTCCCCATGATATTGGCAAATTTTATTTTTGTTCCTTAATTTAATGGAATTTTTCATTGGATTCGGCTTCTTTACAGACAGCCAGTCCTTGATCTCCATGAGGATGGAGTTGCAGTCCTTATTAAACTCGTACTTGGGGACGTACGGTGTAAATTCTTTCTTATTCTTCTGGGACGGCTGGTCAGAATCACTCACCGCCCAGACTTCTTTTCTCTTCTTGCTCTCATCTTTTTTCTTCGCCGGCTGAGCAGGCCGGCTGTCTTTTTGTTTGTCAGACATCTTGGAGTCCGACTGGCTACCAGGCGAGAAGAGGTCGGTTGCTTGAATATATCTTTCCACCTCCTTCAAGGCCGCCTGAAGCGTAAATGCCCCTTTTTTAACAAGTTCGAACTTCAAGGTCGACCCGTCACTCAGACCCTTAAAGAAGTCTGTAAAGGCAACTTAGTCAGACAATCCCTGAATCTGAATTCTGGTCAGATTGAACCGCCTGACATAAGAGCGTAATCCTTCTCTCTCTCCCTGCTTAAAGTGTTACCTTTTTCTTGTCTAAGACATCAAATATAATAATTGTTGCATGAAAAGATAACAATAACAAAACTATTGTTTGGAAATGTAACATTAATATCTATGTTGCCATCTATAGCAACATTTATATATATATATATATATATATATGATATATATATATGTACATATATATACATATATATATATATATATACGTATATATATATATATGTATATATGTACATATATATATATATATATATATATATATATATATATATATACATATGTACATATATATATATATGTACATATATATATATGTATACATATATATATACATATGTATACATATATGTACATATGTATAGATGTATATATATATATATATATGTATATATGTATGTATATATATATATATATATATATATATATATATATATATATATATATATATATATATATATATATATATATATATGTACATATGTGTATATATATATACATATGTTGTATATATATGTACATATGTGTATATATATATATATATATATATATATATATATATATATATATATATATATATATATATATACATATATATATATAGCAAGTTTGGTAGAGCTGGTGGGAAACTCAACTTGTGACTTTGAGGTCACAAGTTCGAGCCCTACCAACTACTAAATGTTTGGTAGTGACAACATTTAGAAACATTTTTTAATAATCTCCTTAGATGGCAACATTTTTCATTTGTTGTCTTTGTAAAAGTGTTGCCTTATGTATCATTTTACCTTGGCTTTCAAAATTGTTGCCTTTGAATAAAAATATGTTGCCTTATGAATAGACAACGGGGGCATAAATTACACCTCATATGTGTTGCCTTAGCTACAAGGAAACACTTTTTTTATATTAGGCAATGGTTTTCCATTGTTACCTTTGCTTTATTTTGTTGTAGTGCCTCTTACTGGTGATGATCTCCCGTGCATCTGGAGTTGATTTTTTGTTTCCCACCGATTGTTCACTCCGGCAGGTATTGTTGGTATTCCTCTTAGGCAGAAGAATCTTGGACCAGTCAATGGTCCCGGCTGCCTTCTCCTTTGAGTGCGGAGTTGGCAGCCTATCTCTGATTAATTTCCCCTTCTAAAGAAGAGTCTTCCTTGCCGATTGACCCCTTCTTGGGTCAGCCCGGCTCTTGGTGATCAGATCCTTGATTTGACCCTTGAAACTAGTCATGAATTTCATGAGTTCATCTCGAGTGATTGGAGTAGATCCACCGGCCGTATGGGTTTCCCCTTCCTACTTACCAGGAGGTTGACTTGTACCCCCCTGGCTTGCACCTCACTCCAGAGTGTCCCTGGGCCGGATGCGCTTGGTTATCAGAGAGCCATCATTGGCTATATAGGTTTCTACCTGAGGATCATAATCCTCTTGGTCAGTAACGACTTCCGGTTGGTTTACCGGACGCTCAGGAGGTGGTACATACTCTTGAACCATCCTTGAGGTACTCTCCCCACAGACGGTGCCAAATGTTTTGGGTGTTTTTGTCCCTCGTGAGAGTTACATACAAAGAGTGGTCCGGCTCGAGCTGCACCTGCAAAACAACGGAGACTCCGGTTGTTGGAGCTTCGCCTCCAACGATCAAGTTAGTAACTTGATAAAGACTAAACAGTGCAAAAACTTAGGTGGGTATCTGCTTGGATTCGAAGCTCAGGAGTTTCTCTGATGAGAGAGAAAGTAGGTGTAATAAATGTTTGATTGTGTCCCTAAAATGGGGAAATATCTCCCTATTTATAGGGCCGTTGGTAGGTGTGCCCCTATTTAGGTCACTTGACCTATATTTTAGTGGGCTGCGCCGAATTACGATGCTTCTTGGGATTTCGGCCCTTGAAGGCCGCCATTTTAGAAGTTATCTGAAGGGGACACATGTCAGGTGACCTTCTCTTATTGGTCCACATGTCTTGGGTATTTTTACCCTAAACAAATACCAACTTTAATGGTTTATATAATTTTCTATAAACTATACTCTTATATGCTTGATAATTGGAAGGTTTAAGAAATACCTTGTTGTGACAATTATTGCTGATGCATTTTGAACCTTGATTGTGTATAAATTTGCCATTTAAAGAGGTATATAATTGCAATGGGAGTTTTATATCTATGCTCAACGGTTCGGGTGCTTGCTACTATGAAGTAATTGACAATAACTTCTGATTTTTTTATTACTAATTACGTGTATATGTTACTTTTTGTTTGCTATCAAGACTAATAACTAATTGAAACATTGGTTATATAGCATTAGTCATAACTCTAATGATTACAGATATATAAACTATTAATTTTGTTTAAAAGGTACGTAGTACCTATTCATTAGTTGATTAAATTGCATAAAGGTGTCCAGCAGCTTCTCATTAACCTAGCTATTGGTCTGAAAAGGTTATGAAAGTCCTACTCATTTTTGCTACAGCAGGAATTCAAGATACACATGTGAGTAGAATAGTATATCTAATTAAGATCATATATATATATATATATATATATATATATATATACATATATACATATACAATCAAGTGACCAGTGCATATTTGCTTAAACAAATTATTATATAAAGTAGCTTATACCATGTGTCCATGATTGTACATAAAAGTAAAGCACATGAGTTAGCATTAGTGGAGTAAGGGAAAGTCAGAGGAGGAAATGAACAACCTGGTGTTGTTTGATAATGATACTTGTTGCACGCTTAAACTTTTGTAATATTAGTTATTATGGTTATTATGTCTATAATTTTTGGAGTTGATTTCTCCTCAAAGATGTGATTTCTCCCAAATAATGGATCAATCCTTGAACTGCTTTTATATAAAGTAATATGTTCGCTAATATTTAAGTTAACTTCAAAAAAAAAAAAAATTCAAAAAAAAAAGTTTATTTTAATCCTTGCCCATTTCATTACTTTTGTGCTATCCATAATTATTTCTTTTTGCTTTTGGATTGTGTTGGTCTATCTCATTTGACATAAGAACTGACTTTACTCCTGAGATGAAGAGAAATTGGGCTTATAATGAGTATTCCTTTATTTTCTGACTTACCCCCAAGATCCGTCCTCTTGATAATTTAATTTATAAGGATATAGAGTTTTCATCTAGGATACCTCATACCTTTGATGTCTGGATTAAGAGACAGAATGAAAGGCATGTGCTTCTCTGTGTACTTTTTTCGTGTTTCACATAATTGAAATTATTTTTGTATGAACAGATAAATGTTGTTTATTTGATTGGTACAATTTATTTGATTTTGCTTTAAGGAAATATCCATACCAAGAGAAGCATGTCCGGCAATCGCCATTGATACTTGGCAATTTGGAGGATTTTGGAGTTTTGTCTGAGCAACACTGCAACCTGATCTCTTTACTGTTGTTGAGTTTGAAGCTGGCAGGGGTTACCCAATTATTTGATGGAGCAACACTGTCAATTAATAAGGTCTTTTTGGTTGAGCAAAAGGCATACAAGCTCAAGGTTAGTGTACATTGAAACACCTCTATAAGATGTAAAACAATTCATTCTTCAATATATTTTCTTTGGATACTGAAATATATAATGTCGTGACTTAATTTGATAGATTGATACTCCTTAATATTTGTCCCGTCAAAAAATTAAAAAATTGTCTTAACATGCAAATAATATTTGGAAAATTCTCTCTCCATAATATTTTTTTAAGTTGTACGAAGAAAGATTCTCCTGGAGTAACACAACTAATTACAATCCCTCATATATCTTACACAATAAGAAGTCTACAACTGATAGACAGACAACTTAGCATTAGAGTGTTTAAGGATGATCTATTTCAGCGTTCTTACAAACTATAAATCTAAAGCAATCACATTCTCGATCCTGGCCTTCTTACTTATAGTAGATAGAAGATGGTGGGATTTAGATGTTATGGATGTTGGTCCATAATTACGTTTTTATTATAGATAGGCACCTTGAGCACTTGAGTTGTGTGATAACCTGTTGTAGTCTCAAAGTATATTTTCATGTCCTAGGATCAGATCTGGCTATTTCTTTCAAGTTTTATGAATTCTGCCTAGTTTGAGGTGCTTAGTCCCACACTGCTGTCTATCTAATTCTGGCATGAGGAGAAATCAATTCAAAATGGCTATATAATTGCTAAATTAGACATTTCCATGATCCTTATACCACTAAATTATGTCTTCTTTGCATATATATATTGTACATAATACTTTTTTTTATTGATGTTTTATTTACTATCCAGGCTTTGCATATTTAATCCAGGCTTTGCATATTTAATCCAGCCTTACTGTGCTTCTTTCACTGTTATCACTAGTTAGCAGCTGCGGTTACTGCGGGTGCTGCTGCGCTGGCTGGCTGTTATTTTGCTTATTTTGTTTTGATATTCGATGGTCTAGAGACCAAAGTTGTCTTTCTATTTCATCTAATTATTTGTTTGTTTTTCCAAACAAAAAAAATATGGTGTTTATGGATTTTTTAAAAGTAAATATGAAATTATATCAATTCTAATTGTTGTCTATCGTTTATGTTAATTCACATTCTTGGTTGTTGAATATGTTTATACGTAGTATTATTTTATATATTTAAAAAAATTAAAGCATAAGAATAATAATTTAAAATGTTACCTATTAATATAAAAAGTGTTATATTAGTTTGTTAAAAGTGATACTTAATGTTGAATACAATGAAACTATATATCAAATGATGATTGAAAAATGTTACCTAATAATCAAATAGGTGTTACCTTAGTTCGTAAAAGTGATACACAATGTTAGATTATGTGTTACTATATAATTGAAAAACGTTACTAAAGATAAATAAGTGTTACATAAGAAATAGAAAGTAACACTTTTAAAATGATACCAATAATATAAAAAAGTGTTACATAAGAGGGTTTATAATAACACTTTTAAAAGTGTTACTTTACGTTACCCAAAGTGTTACATAAGATCTTAGGTAACATGGGCGGATGTATCACCCACTAAAATGTTACCTATTTTCTACACTAACACTTTTACCACTTTATGTAACATTTTTTGGGTGTTACTTAAGGTTAATTATGTACTAGTGGCGATCGGGCTCTACTCCTCCAATAAACAGTCGGACTCCAAGAAGTCTGACCGACTACTCAGATGTCTCTAAAACTAGAAGAGAGCAAAGAGAAAAAACAGATCTAGGTGGTTGATAACTCTAATCAGCCGGCCCAGAAGAAAAAGAAAGAGTGGAAGTCGTACGTTCCAAGGTACGAGTTCCACAAGGACAACTACTCCATCCTCATGGAGATTAAAGATCGGCTGACTCTTGAGAAGCCAACTCCGTCCTTTGAAAGGTTTCGCTAAATATCGGAACAAGAACAATCACTGTCACTATCATTAGGATGTCGGCCATGACAGAAACGACTGCTTCAGCCTCAAGCGGATGCTTGATCGTCTGGCCGACAAAGGAGCGCTGAAATCCTATGTGAAGTCCAAAGTGACTTCAAAATCAAATCCGGGGCAGTTAAGCAAAAAGAATCCCCAGCCTACTATCATTTTTGAAACAGATGAGGATTCAGTCTATACGATAGCAGGCAGATTCCTAGAGGTGGGCCAACCATTCAGGGAAACAAGGACCATTTGAGAAAGATGGTCAATTATGTTGATGAGGGACAGGCGGCCAACACATCCGCCTTCCCCAAAGTCATCATCACCAAAAAGGACAGAGGCAAAGTCCGTCGGCCGAATGATGACCCTGTGGTCATAGACTGTAAAGTGGCCAACTAGTTGGTTGGTCGCATCTTGATTGACACCGGAAGCTCCTCAAACATCATCAACCGCAAATGCCTATCCAATGTCAAATAAAAATCGAATAGCATGATGGATATCTCCCATCCCCTTGTGGGTTTTGGGGGAGGAGTTGTGCATCCAGTCGGACGCATTTATTTGCCCATCCGACTGGGGAAAAAAGGTAGCAATCGGCACATGACCATCCGATTCCTGGTGGTCCAAGAGCTGACCGCCTACAATCTCATCCTTGGTCGACCCACTCTTAACGAGTTCAAGGCTGTCATCATTCCTGCTCTCATGCTTGTAAAGTATGGGAAGGATGATGGAACTGTTGGCTTCCTGAATGGGGACCAAAAGACGGCTCGAGAATGTTATCTCTCGGACGACAAGCCTGCTGCAGCTGTAGCCTATCAAGGCAAAGAGTCAATAGACCTTGATGATCTCAAGGATGATCATCCGACCCCACCAACCACCAAGAAAAGAAATCATGATCCGCTAGTGGTGGTAAAAAAGAAAAGCAATAACAAGCACTGACCGGGGAGCAATTAGATGACCTCTGTCCCCAGCCAGCTGGTGAAAACATTGATATTCCTCTAGACGACAGTTGGCCAAAGGGTACTGTTAAGATGGGGACGACTGCTTTTGCTAAGTTAGGTGAAATTCTGCACCAGCTAATGAAAGAATTCAAAGACACCTTTACCTTTGAAGTGGAAGAGATGCCAGGAATCAGCCCGTATCTTCCTTTCGACAAACTCGTTGTGGACCCTAAAAAGAATCTCATTTGACAAAAGAAAAGAAACCATGGCAAGGAGAGAAGTCAAGCGGCAGCCGCCAAAGTAAAAAAAGCTGTTAGACGCCGGGTTCATTCGGCCATGTAACTTCCCTGATTGGGTTGCAAATATTGTGCTTGTAAAGAAGCCAAATGGTACCTGGCGCATGTGTGTGGACTACACTAACTTAAACAAAGCATGTCCAAAGGAAAGTTATCCACTTCCAAAGATCAACAGTATGGTCGACTCTATAGCCGGACATGCGCTAATAAGCTTCATGGATGCCTATTCAGACTTCCACCAGATTCCCCTGTGGAAAAAAGACCAAGAAAAGACGACATTCGTCACCGATCAGGGGTTATTCTGTTATAATGTGATGCCGTTTGGTTTGAAGAATGCGCCTGCTACTTTCCAACGCATGATTAATACAATCTTCATTAATCAAATTGGGAGGAATGTAGAAGCTTACATTGATGACATGATACTCAAATTAAAACAGCAGGCAGATCACCTTGCTGACCTCCGAGAAACATTCGCCACACTCAGGCGGCACAAGGTCATGCTTAATCCAAAAAAGTGTGTCTTTGGTGTTGAGTCTGGGAAGTTTCTCGGATTCCTAGTTGACCAAAGGGGGATAGAGGCCAACCCTGAAAAAATACTGGCGGTAATCGACATGCAATTGCCCCGTACTCTGAAGGAAGTCCAAAAATTAACCGATTGTCTAGCAGCTCTGGGAAGATTTCTCAGTCGGTCAGGCGACAAGTGCCTCTACTTCTTCTAGGCGATCAGGAAGAAGACTAGATTTGAATAGTGGGATGATGTTGAGGCGGCCTTTCAAAAGCTGAAAACACATCTGCACTCTTTGCCAAGGTTGGTCAGCCCCTTGCCCAAAGAGACGCTCTATATGTATCTGGTTGTCTCAGATCATGCCCTCAGTGTCGTTCTCATAGCTGAAAGAGACAACATCCAGCTTTCGGTCTACTTCATTAGCCATGTTCTTAGAAATGCGGAACATTGGTACCCCATGGTTGAAAATTTTGGTCTCTCCCTTTATATGCTGTCAAAAAGTTTAAACCGTACTTCTTAGCACATCCGGTCACGGTCTACACTGACCAACCGATCAAGCAACCAATGACAACCTTAGAATCTTCTAGCCGAATGCTCAAATGTGCTATTGAGTTTCAAGGACTGGAAATCACTTTCAAACCAAGGAAGGCAATAAAGGGGCAGGCATTCGCCGACTTTATTGTTGAAATGAAAAGGCCGGCTGAGCCGGACAATATCAATCAGGTTTGGAAAGTGTATGTGGATGGGAGTTCCACGGTGAACGGTTACGGTGCAAGCATAATTTTTCAGTCTCCTAAGGGGGACAAATATGAATATGCACTACGGTTCAAGTTCCAAACCTCAAACAATGAGGCCGAGTATGAAGCTTTGCTAGCCGGCATCTGAATGTGCAAGGCAGCAGGGGCAACAAAGATTGACGCCTGCTCTGACTCCTAATTGGTCGTTAGCCAGTACAATGGGGTTTATGAGGCCACCCATCAGGCTGTGATCAAATATTTGTACGCGGTAAAAGATTAAGCTGGGACACTTGAAGACTTCAATGTAAGTCAAGTGCCCAGATTAGCAAACAATCAGGCGGATGCTCTGTCAAAACTGGTGTCATCCACCTCCTGTGAAATGCCTCGTTCAGTCTTTTGGGAATTCATGGAAAAAGAAGTAAATATGATGAAGACCCCATTGGAGTATTGGACCAAAGCTCTACCTGGATGGATAGCATCCGGGCATATCTTACAAACGACACCCTCCCAGATTCTCCTTAGGAGGCGGCCGTGCTGAAAAAACGGGTTGCAAGCTTTGAAATGAGACAAAGAGAGCTCTTCAAAGTAGGTTTCCTGAAACCTCTTTTGAAGTGTGTGACCCTAGAAAAGGGGTACGAAGTTCTTGAAGAATTGCATGCCGGATACTGTGCCTCTCTTGTAGGCGGTAGATCCTTAGATGTCAGGTCCAAGCGGCATTACTTTTCGCCTACCCTTGAGGCGGATGCTATGAAGATGGTTAAAAAATGCGACAAGTGTCAAAAATTTTGCAAGCTAATCCATCGTTCGGCCACCGACCTAACGGCAATCCACAACCCTGTACTGTTTGCTAAATGGGGTATGGACATATTGAGCCCATATACGGCTGCTCCTGGAGGCAAGCGCTATGTCTTAGTGGCTGTGGAATACTTTACCAAGTGGGTAGAGGTGGAGGCGGTAAAAAAACATCAAGATAAAGGACGTCATTTCCTTCATCTGGAAAAATATCATCACCCGTTTTGGGGTGCCTATGTCTATGGTTTTCGACAATGGCCCTAAGTTTGAGACCCCTCAACTAAAGACTTGGCTTGGAGATCAGGAGATCTCCAATTATTTTGCATCAATAGGCCGACCCCAAGCAAACGGCCAAGTCACAGCCTTCAACAAATTAATCTCGACAGCATAAAAAAGAAAATTGAAAGAGCCGGCGGCCTATGGGCGGATGAATTATCACTCGTCCTGTGAGTCATCAGGACAATAGCGAAAGGGGCAATTGGAGAAACCCCATTTCTCATGGTGTATGTGGTAGAAGCTGTCTTGCCTATTGAACACTATGAGCCGACTCTTCGGATTATGCTATATGATGAAGAGGCAAACTAAGAGGCCATGCGCCTGGCATTAGACTCACTCTCAGAGCGCAGGGGAAATGCCGCCTTGCGCCATGAGATCTGTTTAGGGTAATTTTACCCCGCCACGTGGTCCAATCAGAGGATGACACGTGTCAGCCTCAAGATGGCCCAAAGTGGACCAATCTCTGCTTGACACGTGTCACTTCAGAAAATAAGGGAAAAAAGGCGGCCTTTAGGCCCAAATCCCGAGAAAACCGCAAAGCGGCGCAGCCCACCACTGATTAGGGTACAGTGACCTAATCAGGGGCACAATTCCCAAGGACCCTATAAATAGGGAGATGTCCCTCTTTTTGAGGGCACGTTTTACCATTTATTACACTTGCATTCTCTCACATCAGAGAAACACCTGAGCTTGGAATCCGAGCAGATACCCCCCCTAAATTTCCGTTCTCTTTATTCCGTTTCAAGTTACTAACTTGACCGTCGGAGGCGGAGTTCCAACCACCCGGAGTCTCCGTTATTTTGCAGGTACAGCTCAGCTGGATCAAACTTCGTGACGTAACTCTCCTGAGCGACAAAAACACCCAAAACATTGGGCGCCGTCTGTGGGGAGAGTACCTCGAAGATGGTTCAAGAGTCTGTACCACCCCCTAACCGTCTGGATGATGACCCAGAAGTTTTTACAGACCAGGAGGATGAAGATCCTCAGGTCGAAACCTTTACAGCCGAAGACGGCTCTCTCAGAATCAAGCGCATCCGGCCCAGAGAGACTCTAGAGCAGGGTGCCTCCCAGGCGGGTCCGAGCAGACCCACTGGGCAGCCGGAAGGGGAAACCCAAACGGCCGCTGGATCAGCCCCTGTCACCCGAGACGAACTCATGAGATTCATGACAAGTTTCAAGGGTGAAATTAAAGAGCTGGTCACCAAAAGCCGGGCTGGCCCAAGTAAAGGTCAGTCGGCGAAGAAGACTCCTCCAGAGAAGGGGAAATCAGTCAGAGACCGGTAGCCCACTCCTCATCCAAAGAAGAAGGCAGGCGGGACCATTGATTGGTCAAAAATTCTCCTTCCTGGGAAGAACACCAATAACACTCGCCGGACTCAGCAGCCGGTGAGAAGTAAAAATCAACTCTTGATGCCCGGGAGATCATTAACCGGAAGAGAAACCTATCGCTGTCTGAGTTGGCTTCAACGTCGAACTTTCCAGACAGCTTCAACAACATTTCTGCAGGGAGTGCACCCTCCTTGCATGAGAGCCAGACAGGCGGTAATACCGTCCAATCTGGCCCTCACATGATTGGAGTTGTACCGTATGTGCCTACTCAGGCTTACGGACAGTATTCCTGATGAGTGACATTTATGTCACTCTTAAGGAGTAGTTTTAGAGTCTTTTCTGTGTTTATTTTGCCTTATTTTCCTTTTATTCTCTTGTTCTCTCTTTAATAAAGTTTCTAGTTTATTTTGGTAATTTTGGAGTGTTTTAATTTATTTTCTTTATTTAATTGGTTTCTAGTTTATTTTCGTATTTTATTTGCTTTCAATTTATTTTATTTCGTTCCTTTAATGTGTTACTTCCATAGTTTTAATAACCTTTATGTTTATTTTGTTATTTTATTTTACTTTATTTGCTTGTAGTTTTATTTAATTTTATTAGTTTTAGTCTATTTTCGTATTTTATTTTATTTGCTTGCGTAGATTTAATTATTTTTAGTTTTAGTTTTGTGTCTCTTATTTTCTATTTCATTTTATTTATTTCCATTTTATTTATTTTTATTTTATTTATCCCAATTTCTTCCTTCGGTTTTGTGTGTAGGGGTTCGGGATTCATGTCAAGTGAGTTCGGGTTCCAATTTGAGTCAAACGCCAAATGCCCATTTCACAAGCATGCTGCCCACTTATCCTTCACCCCATCTGTCCTTATCTTACACCACTCCTAAGCAACCAAATTCCCTGCACCAGTCCAACCTTCAACCACCAATTTACAGCCACCCTCACCTCGCAACAGCCACCAACTAACTCCCCTGCTCCCTCACGCACACCACCAGCGCACCTCCATTAGCACCAACATCAACAACATTGCGCAACCAACCTCTGCCACCTTCCTCTGTTTCCACTCGCAACAACAACAACAATCAGCAGCAACACCACACACACCAGCACCAACCACCGCCAAAACCACCACAATTGCCACGCCATACACCGACAGCGCATCCCCACAACAACTCCAATTACAGCAGCAACGCTGCCTCCCCACTTCGCAACACCAGCAGAAGCAATTTGCGCCACATCAAACCACCAATTCACACAAGCATCAGCTAGAAATAGAGCAAAATTAGAGTAAATCACAAATTGATCGAGTTCGGGCAAACCGTTGGTGGTTCGGTCGAAGTTCGAGTCAGAGACTTTGTGGGTTTTGTTACTCGAAGAGGAGTGGTCGAACATACCCATGGTTTGACCGAACCAACCCCGTAGTTCGGCCGCACCAACCCATGGTTCGACCGAACCGCTTCACGAGCCTCGCACATGATTTTTAATGAGGATCAAACGATAGAAGCTTGGTGATGGCCGTTGATCTTTGATATGCGTTGATGATGTGCGGTGATGATGGATTTTGATGAATGGTGAAGATGATAGTTGAAGGCTTGAAGCAGCCATTTTCGAAAGGCTTGCTGATTTTTTTGGGTGGGGAATTGATGGGTTTTGGTTTTATTTTTCTTTTTCTTTTATTTTTATTTCTTTTCCTTTTCCTTTTCTTATTTCTTTCTTTTATTTTTTATTCTTATTTTAGTTTTCTATTTTTACTTTTCCTTTTTAATTCATTTTATTTTATTTTATTTTCTTTTTCTATTTTTCCTAGTTTTATTAAGTTAGTATAAATACCCATTTTTTTGGGGGTAATTAAAAAAATATGGAATAACTATCTATTCCTCTCTCTAATTAGTTTTTAGTTTTAGGTTAGGTTAGGGTTAGTCTTCATTGGTAGAGAGAGAAAGTGAGGTTTTCTTCATTAATGAACTTGGATTTTGAAGAAGGAGCTTGTTCAATCCTTTGTAGACCTTCATCTTCAATTAATGAGCAATTTCTTACTCTTTCTCTTTACCTTTGTTCTTGATTTTGTTTATTTGCTTTTATTTTTCTTCCTTGCTTATTAATCATGTTGATGCTTATTGATTTGATGATTGATATTGTTTTCAACATGATTTGTGAGTAGTCATCTAGCCAAGGGTGTGGGGATGGTGTAGTTGCTACTTGTTCATGCTTTTAATGTTGGGGTTATGTTAATGGTTATTAAAGTCTTTGCATGCTTGATATTCTTTGGTCTTTCTTGCAAGTGCACATTGTTAGTTGATCAAAGATGAGTCTTTACTAACAAGTAACGGAAGTTGACTTAGTTGAGATTCATTACTATCGATTGTTATTTAATATTACCTCCTAGTATATGGTTCTAATGTGGAAACATAGAGGCTATGTTAGGAGAAGCCAATTGACCCCGGAAGGCGGCTAGATTGGACCCTTTACTTCGGTATTCATGCATGTTTAGTTTACCATTGATTTGCTACTTTGTTATTGTATGGTCAAGCGTCAACTTCACCTACCCATTTCCCTTGGTGCCTTAATGTTTTATTTCTTGTTTTAGCATTTCTAGACTTTAGTTTATTTATCTCCTATTCCAGACTAGCTTAATTGTCGATAACATTTGGTGGTGTTTAATCGTTCTCTGTGGTTCGACCCCTATTCTTGCCTTATACTCGTATTAGGTTTGTTTAGGTTGTATAAATTATATTTGACCTAGGGATAGACAATTGACGACGCGTTTATACCCTTGTCAATCCCCCTCCCTTCATGCAGCCGACCTTCTTTGGAGGTCAGGCGGCATATCCAAATGTCCAGCCATTGGACTGGCAGCTTCGTCTGCTGCGCCTGGGTGAACAGCCTTCTGCGTTCACCCGGGAGATAACCGAGGCGGCCCAGCCGGCCAAGGTTAAGAATGTATTGGTTGGTACCTATGATGGTACCACCTGTTTAGGGTAATTTTACCCCGCCACGTGGTCCAATCAGAGGATGACACGTGTCAGCCTCAGGATGGCCCAAACTGGACTAATCCCTGCTTGACACGTGTCACTCCAGAAATTAAGGGAAAAAGGCGGCCTTCAGGCCCAAATCCCGAGAAAGCCGAAAAGCGGCGCAGCCCACCACTGATTAGGGTACAGTGACCTAATTAGGGGCACAATTCCCAAGGACCCTTGCATTCTCTCACATCAGAGAAACACTTGAGCTTGGAATCCGAGTAGATACCCCCCTAAATTTCCGTTCTCTTAACTCCGTTTCAAGTTACTAACTTGACCGTCGGAGGCGGAGCTCCAACCACCCGGAGTCTCCGTTATTTTGCAGGTACAGCACAGCCGGATCAGACTTCGTGACGTAACTCTCCCGAGGGACAAAAACACCCAAAACATTTGGTGCCATCTGTGGGGAGAGTACCTCGAAGATGGTTCAAGAGTCTGTACCACCCCCTAACCGTCTGGACGATGACCCAGAAGTTTTTACAGACCAGGAGGATGAAGATCCTCAGGTCGAAACCTTTACAGCCGAAGACGGCTCTCTCAGAATCAAGCACATCCGGCCCAGAGAGACCCTGGAGCGGGATGCCTCCCAGGCGGGTTCGAGTAGACCCACTGGGCAGCCGGAAGGGGAAACCCAAACGGCCGCTGGATCAGCCCCTGTCACCCAAGACGAACTCATGAGATTCATGTCAAGTTTCAAGGGTGAAATTAAAGAGCTGATCACCAAAAGCCGGGCTGGCCCAAGTAAAGGTCTGTCGGCGAAGAAGACTCCTCCAGAGAAGGGGAAATCAGTTAGAGACCGGCAGCCCACTCCTCATCCAAAGGAGAAGGCAGCCGGGACCATTGATTGGTCAAAAATTCTCCTTCCTGGGAAGAACACCAATAACACTCGCCGGACTCAGCAGCCGGTGAGAAGTAAAAAATCAACTCTTGATGCCCGGGAGATCATTAACCGGAAGAGAAACCAATCGTTGTCTAAGTCGGCTTCAACGTCGAACTTTCCTAACAACTTCAAAAACATTTCTGCAGGGAGTGCACCCTCCTTGCATGAGAGCCAGACAGGCGGTAATACCGTTTATTCTGGCCCTCACATGATTGGAGTTGTACCGTATGTGCCTACTCAGGCTTACGGACAGTATCCCCCTCACTTCATGCAGCCGGCCTTCTTTGGAGGTCAGGCGACATATCCAAATGTCCAGCCATTGGACTAAGAGCTTCGTCTGCTGCGCCTGGGTGAACAGCCTTCTACGTTCACTCGGGAGATAACCGAGGCGGCCTAGCCGGCCAAGGTTAAGAATGTATTGGTTGGTACCTATGATGGTACCACCAATGCGGAAGACCACCTCATGGCATACACCAACCTCATGTATCTGCAGGGGTTGGATTATGCCACTTGGTGTCGGTGCTTCCCGGCTACATTGAAGGGCATTGGCCAGCAATGGTTTGGCAACTTGCCAGCCGGGTCCATCGATAGCTTTAGGAAGCTCGCCTTCCTATTTGCTTCCAACTTCTCAATGAACATCCCTGCTAAGAAAACAAGCATTGATTTGAGCACTGTTAAGCAGGGAGAGAGAGAAGGGCTGCGCTCATATGTCAGGCAGTTCAATCTGATAAGAATTCAGATTCAAGGACTGTCTGACGAGGTAGCTTTTACAGACTTTTTCAAAGGTCTGAGAGACGGGTCGACCTTTAAGTTCGACCTAGTAAGAAAAGGGGCTTTCACCTTACAGGCGGCCCTGAGGGAGGCGGAAAGCTACATCCAAGCTACCGACCTCTGCTCACCTGGTAACTAGTCCGACAAACAGAAAGACAACCGGTCTGCTCAGCCGGCCAAAAACAAAGAGGAGAGCAAGAAAAGAAAAGAAGTTTGGGCGGTTACTGACTTTGACCAGCTGTCCCAGAAGAAAAAGAAAGAGTTTAAACCGTACGTCCCCAAGTACGAGTTTAACAAAGACCGCAACTCCATCCTCATGGAGGTAAAGGACCGGCTGTCCATTGAGAAGCCGAATCCTATGAAGAGTTCTGTCCAGTTACGGAACAAAAATAAATTCTGTCAGTTCCATGAGGAGGTCGGCCATGACACCAACGACTGCTTCAGTCTTCAGCGGGCGTTGGACCGTCTGGCTGACAAAGGGTTGTTGAAGTCTCACATTTCTAAGTCCCCTGCCGGGGCAAAAAAGAAAAACAAGGGTCATTCCTCCAAGACTACCCCCCAGCCTGCTAGTAGCTCGGATACCGATAAGGAGCTGGTCTACACAATAGCACGCGGGTTCTCCTGTGGAGGCCCTACCATTCGGGGTACCAAGAGCCATCTTCGAAAGATGGACAAGGATGAAGACGAGCAGGCGTCTGCAAGCACCTCCTTCCCAGACGTCTTGATTACTGAGAAGGATAGGGGCAGCGTCCGCCGTCCGCATGGTGACCCGGTTGTCATTGAATGTAAGGTTGCCAACCAACTGGTTGGAAGAATCCTTATTGACACCGGCAGCTCATCAGACATCATCAGCCTCCGGTGCTTGCAAAAGCTGAAATATAACGTCAGCAGCATGCATCCGGTCACCCACCCCTTGGTTGGTTTCGGGGGTGGGATGGTCTACCCAGCCGAAAGAATTAACTTACCCATCCGGCTGGGAGAGAAGGGCCAAGGACGACATATTGACGTCAAATTCTTGGTCGTTGAGGAGTTGACCGCCTACAACATTATCCTTTGCTGGCCGACCCTCAACGTAGCCAAGGCAGTAATCATCCCATCTCTCATGCTCATCAAGTATGAGAGGGATGACGGCACTGTAGGTTCCCTGAATGGGGATCAGAAGACGGCCCGAGAGTGTTATCTCTCAGCCGTCAGAGACACTGTGGCCCCAGAAAGCCAGGAACCAATAGACCTTGACAATGTCAAGGATGCCGACCCTGCGCCTGTCCCTCCAGCAGCTGGGAAGAAAAGAAAGGCACCTCTGCTGGTGGAGGTGAAGAAAGAGAAAAAATAGCAATCGCTGACCGGTGAACGGTCAGAGGAGCTCCGCCCTCAACCGGCTGGTGAAAGTATTGATCTCGTTCTGGATGAAAGTCGTCCAGAACGTACTGTGAAGGTTGGGACGGTTGCTCATGCTACTTTAGGTGCAAGCTTGCACCTTCTGCTGAAGGAATTCAAAGACATTTTTGCCTTTGAAGTGGAAGAGATGCCAGGCGTCAGCCCGGATCTCGCTGTCCACAAACTTGCCGTGGACCCCAAAAAGAAGCCCATCCGGCAAAAGAAACGAAACCACGGCGTGCAGCTCCCGGTTTACTTCATTAGCCATGTTCTTAAAAATGCTGAACTCCGGTATCCCATGGTTGAAAATTTTGGCCTTGCTCTGTATATGGCTTTCAAAAAATTGAAGCCCTACTTTCTGGCACACCCGGTGGTGATTTACACTGACCAGCCGTTCAAGCGGCCAATGTCTACCTTGGACTCATCCGGGAGAATGTTGAAATGAGCTATTGAAATGCAAAACCTTGAAATCACTTACGAACCAAGAAAGGCAGTGAAAGGTCAGGCGTTTGCCGACTTCATTGTTGAAATGACCCGTCCGGTGGCTCCGGATAATCTTAATCGGGTTTGGAAAGTGTATGTAGACGGGAGCTCTACTAAGAACGGCTGTGGTGCAGGCGTAATTTACGAGTCTCCTGAAGGGGACAGATTTGAGTATGCACTACGCTTCAAATTTCAAGCCTCTAACAATGAGGCAGAATATGAAGCCCTGCTAGCCGGCATTCGCATGTGTAAGGCGACAGGGGCCATGAAAATTGACGCCTACTCTGATTCTCAATTGGTCGTTAGCCAGTATGAGGGAAGCTACGAGGCTACTCATCCGGCTATGATTAAATATCTTCAGGCAGTCAAAGAAGAGTCCAAGGCACTTGAGGAATTCCGTCTGAGTCAAGTGCCTAGGTTGGAAAACAACCAGGCGGATGCATTGTCAAAGCTGGCGTCTTCCGCTTGCCATGATACGCCTCGGTCAGTCTTTTGGGAAGTTCTTGAAAAGAGAAGCATCTATGAGGATCCCATTGGAATTCTGGACCGAAGCTCTACTTGGATGGATGGCATCCGGGCTTACCTTTCAGACGGCACACTTCCTGATTCGCCATAGGATGCAGCCGTCCTGAAAAAACGAGCTGCAAGCTTCGAGTTGAAAAATAAAGAACTCTTCAAGGCGGGGTTTCTGAAGCCTTTGTTGAAGTGTGTCACCCTAGAAAAGGGGAAAGAAGTTCTCGAAGACTTGCACTCAGGATTGTGCGCCTCTCATATAAGCGGCAGGTCCCTAGCCGTCAGAGCCAGATGACATTATTTTTGGCCCCCACTCTTGTTGCAGACGCCAAGGAATTGGTGTAGAAATGTGACAAATGCCAAAAATTTGGCAAGCTTATTCACCGTCCGGCTACTGATCTGACGGCCATCCACAGCCCAATCCCGTTTGCAAAATGGGGCATGGACATTCTAGGTCCTTACACGCCTACTCCAGGCGGAAAGCGCTACATCTTGGTGGCTGTGGATTATTTCACCAAGTGGGTGGAGGCTGAGGCGGTTAAAAACATCAAGACCTCAGACGTAATTTCCTTCATTTGGAAGAACATTATCACCCGGTATGGGGTACCTATGTCTATGGTGTTTGATAATGGTCCTCAGTTTGAGACGCCTCAGCTAAAAACTTGGTTGGGAGATCAGGGGATCTCAAGCTATCTTGCATCTGTTGGCCGGCCCCAAGCAAACGGCCAAGTTGAAGCCTTCAACAAACTCATCTCAGACGGCATTAAGAAGAAAATAGAAAGAGTCGGTGGCCTATGGGCAGAAGAGTTAATCCATGTCCTATGGGCCATCTGGACAACAGCAAAAGGGGCAACCGGTGAAACCCCATTTCTCATGGTTTACGGTGCTGAAGCCGTCTTGCCCATCGAACATTACGAGCCGACTCTCAGAGTCATGATACATGATGAAGAGGCAAACTGGGAAGCAATGCGCCTGGCATTAGACTCACTCCCGGAGCGCAGGGGCAATGCCGCATTGCGTCATGAGATTTACCGTCTGAGAATGACAAGAGCCTACAACAAAAAAGTACACAAGCGTCCTTTGAAAGTTGACGACTTAGTGTTACGAAAAATAGAGGCAACCGGTAGGGCCAATGAGCTGGGGAAGCTAACCCCAAATTGGGAAGGCCCCTACCGGATCTATGAAGAAGTAAGGGATGGCACCTACCGCCTGGAAAATACTGCCGCTGAATAAAAGAAAAAGACAAAAAACAGAGATTGGCATACTGCCGCTGAAAAGTCACTTCTGGCCTGCAGGCGGCTCCTCCTGGTCCTCCTCCTCATCATCTGAGGGTATCTCCTGCGCTTCACCCGGACCAGGTAACTGAGGTACGAGGGGCTCATTGTTGGCATTAACCCAGGCGTCGAAGTACTCAAGCTCTGGATCACCCTTCTCTCTCAGGTACACCACGTCCTCGGCGTACCTGTGAGCTAGTGCCCAGACGCCATAATCCGCGTCCGGGTACAGGGCAGCCCAGGCGATCTTCATCCGGGTGTCATTATCAGCGTCACTCTCAGAAACTAGACGGTTTTGCTCCGCCTCCAAGGTTGCTTCAAAGTTTATCTGAGCCTGAGTAGTCTCCTTCTCCAGTTTTTGAACCTTGGTCTTCAGATTGGTGTTCTCTTCAGAAACACCCTGAAGATTGCCAAGGTCCGTCTGGGCCTTCTTGAGCGCCTCATCAGCCTTTTTGGCACTCTCAGCAACCTTCATCTGGGCCTCCTCCGCCTTTTTCCGGCCGTCTCAGCATCAGTCGCTCGCTGCTTGGCCGCCTCTAGATCTGACTCCAACTGCTGGATTCTAGACGCCTGTGTCTCAATGATTGCTTTAGTTTCAAATTCATTTACGATAGTTGAGTGTAAATCAATATTGTCAGCGTCTATGGCGGACTTCTTGGCCCTTTTTACCTCTTCCCGTTTGCGGGAATAAGGACGTTTGAGCCCGTCAACCCGCAGCATAGCCTGCAGAAAAGCAAGCGGTGTGAGTATCGCAGGCGGGATAAAACACTTGGAAAAAATAAAATTGAATTGGCAAGTTTCTTACCTCAACCAGAAGGGATAGCATGCGTTCAAGATTGAACGTCTCTATCCCAGGGATACTGTCTTTATCCCTCTTCCGGACGGCTTCCAGCATGGCCTTGGCGTGCTTTTGGACGTCTGGCCAGCGGGGAGATTGATCTGCACCACAATCAATACGTGATGAGTGCGAAACTAAGGCAGCACCTATTTGTTGCCGGCCATCTGAAGATGACGTCTGTTGAGAATGGGATTTCACCCGCAAAGGCCACCCCAACTCAAGCAGGGATTCAAAAGGGTTCTTACCTTCAGATCCAACCAAGCGAGAACCGCTTGCAGGCGTGGAGAACCCCCCGGTCGCGGTCAAGGGGTTGACGAGATCAAGGCACACGCTGCCACCTATCTTCTCGACTCGCCCCGCTATCCGCATCTTCTGATGCCCGGCTGAGGCGCCAGGAGTTGACGCAGAGGTGGATTTTTTTATTTTGTTGAGAACGCCGAGGGTCTCCTCCCTAGCCCGTTTGAGTTGTTTCTCAAACGTCTTTCCAACCTCTCCCCCTGCGAAAATAACAAAGTTAAAGTTAGCATCCGGGGAGAAATAATTGCTAAGATCAATTTACGAAAGGGTCAGGCGTTTATTACCTTGGCTTTGACCTCAGCCGCAGCTTTTTCCGCAAGCTCTTTGCGGATGACGGTAGAGGATCGCTTAGGAGTCTTCTCCGACTGCAACATTTTTAATGCTTCATCTGCAAAAAGAGAAGTTGGTCAATATCATAAATCAATTCTAATAAAAAGCTACTATAGACGGATATAAACTTAGGCGCATACGTTTGGTAAACATGTGTCCTAGCCCGCAGGCTGCTAGGAAACACTCGTCCCTGAACCAGGCGCTCTTGGGGATCCTGTTCTTGGGAACTTTTATTGTTTCCTCGGTTGACAAAGTTGCGTCTGTGAGGCCGAAAAAGTCTGCCTCAATGATCTTGTCAAAATCTTCCTCTAGGATCCGGGGAAGAGCGCACTTCCGGCTCAACAAGTCGGGCTTCTTATTATATAGGCGAAATTCGTAATTCTCTCGTCTGGTTGGAGCTGACATCAGGTAGAACCTTTGCTTCCAGCCGTCGAATTTCGAGACCTTGTCTAAGGTCATCATATATTGGGGCTGTGTGGTAAGAGTGTACCATGCCCTCCAGCCGCCTAGGCTTCTGCTAAGATAATGCATACTAGCAAAAGCCTCCCAGCCGGGGTTAAGCCCCTGGAACTCGCAGGCGGTAACATACCCCAGAATGTTTGTCCAAGAGTTGGGGGTAAGTTGCCAGATTCCAAGGTCGTAGCCTCTTAAAATTGCCTTCACCGCCTGGTGAAGGGGGAAGCGAACGCCAGCTTTGAACGCCGCCTCATAACAGCCGAAATAACTGTTGGTGTTCTGTTGATCGTCCCCCTAGGCGATGGTGCCATTCTCAGGCGGCACTCGGATTCTATACCCATCTCCTAGCGGGTGTATTTGGGTAAAATTCTTTAAGTTCTCCTCCATTTGGATCCGGTCCTTGGAGGAGACGTGAATGTTGAAGGGATCATCCTTCTCGTTCCACTTTTTCCTTTCTTCCTCCTCGCTATCCGGAAGCGGGGGTAAGTCGTCACTGCTCTCAGAGGTAGAGGCGGAGCCGTCGCTCTCCGTCTCCTCCTCACTTTGATTCAAGGGGGCAGAGGCGGCCTCGTCGCCGCCTTGGTCGCATTCCTCCAAGAAGGAATCAGCAGGAGTTGAAGGGGCGCGCGGAGGGGATCTCTCCAGAGCCGTCTGGCCTCCCTGACTAGACGTTTCTCCCTCAGGTGTTTGGCCGCCTGAGCCTTCGCTCTTGTAATTTGGATCAGTTGTCGTCTGCATTGTCCGAGCCATGGTGTCCTGCACAGACACATAATTGGTCGGAATCTAAGGCAAAGGGTGGTCCCAACACCCCGAGACGGCACTCCCAGTCCTAGACTCAGCCGTCCCTGGTGACCAGCTGGACTCTAACCTAGGCTGTGCCGTGTGTGTTGGTGATGCATCCATTTATTGCAAGAAATATGTACAAGCGGTGAAAAAAGAAAAAGAGCTGAGAGAGACAGAGACGGTACCTTGGGATTTGATATCTGAAGGTAGGCGGGTCCGGCTGGATCGTTGGAGAACAAACTTTCTTACTCGCGCCTGACTCAAACGGATGACTTCTGCTCTCTCAAAGTTTTCTCTCTAGAAAATTTTTGTAAACGTACAAAATTATGAGGGTGAAACGGCTATATATAGAGGGTAAATATGGGGGCATTTCCGTAATTTACTCGGGAGGTGAACGGTTACTCTTTAATGGTAAAAATTACCGCCAATCGGAGCGTGACACATGTCAAAAATGCCACGTGGCGTGCCACGTCACATCTGTGAGGGGCAAATGTTTAAGGTAATTTTACCCCGCCACGTGGTCCAATCAGAGGATGACACGTGTCAGCCTCATGATGGCCAAAAGTGGACCAATCTCTGCTTGACACGTGTCACTCCAGAAAATAAGGGAAAAAAGGCGGCCTTCAGGCCCAAATCCCGAGAAAACCGCAAAGCGGCGCAGCCCACCACTAATTAGGGTACAGTGACCTTATCAGGGGCACAAATCCCAAAGATCCTATAAATAGGGAGATGTCCCTCTTTTTGAGGGCACGTTTTATCATTTATTACACATTTACTCTTTGATAGAGACATCCTGAGCTTGGAATCCGAGCAGATCCCTACCTAAATTTCCGTACCTTTTTCTCCCTTCAAGTTTCTAACTTGTGCGTCGGAGGCGGAGCACCACCCAACTGGTGTCTCCGTTTGTTTTGCAGGTACAGCTCACCCTAGATCAGTCTTCGTGTTGTAACTCTCCCGAGGGACAAAAATACCCAAAACAAGATCTACTGTCTGAGAATGACTCGGGCCTACAACAAAAGATTACACAAGCGCCCTTTAAAAATTAGAGACTTTGTGTTACAGAAAATGGAGGCAGTTGGTAGGGCGAAAGAGCAAGGGAAGCTAACCCCAAATTGGGAAGGTCCCTACCGAATCTATGAAGAAGTAAGAGGCGGCACTTACCGCCTGGAAACAACAGATGGCAAGAAGCTACCTAGAACCTAGAATGTAGATAACTTAAAGAAGTATTACTTCTGAAATTTTGTAAAGTCTTTGACCTATTAAATGAAATTTTGCCTTCATTTCATACTTGTCTTTATTTACTTTATTTTAAGTACCGACTACACAATATGTAGAAGGATCATGCTCACAAAAATGAAAGATGTCGCCTGCACGATATGCCGGTGGATCTTACGTAACTTTTATAGTCCATGAGTAGACGAACTAATTTATAACTAATAACGGTGCTTGAACATCGCCTGCACAATGTGCAGACGGACAACATCGAGATTTGATGAGTGACATTTATGTCACTCTTAGGAAGTATTTTTAGAGTCATTTTCGCGTTTATTTTATCTTATTTTCCCTTTCTTTCTTTTGTTTTCTCTTAATAACACTTCTTGTTTATTTTTGTAATTTTGTCGTGTTTTAGTTCTTTTCGTAGTTTTTATTAGAATTAGTTTATTTTCGTATTTTATTTGCTTTTGATTTGTTATATTTCGTTCTTTATTTTTCCCTTGAAATTATTCTAATTTACTTTTATTTATTTTAATTAGTTTTTAGTCTATTTTATTTCACTTTCTTTACTTGTATAGTTTTATTTAATTTTTATTAGTTTAGTGTTATTTATCTTATTTTATTTTACTTTATTTTACCTTTTCTTATTTTATTTTATTTTATCTTTTGATAATTCCCCTCGTGTTTTTGGTTGTAGGTGTTCCGGGTTTTAAAGTCATTTTCGTGTTTGGAGGTCTAAGGTTCGAGGCATAAGCTTCCAAACAGGTTGCTGCCACGCTTATCCATCACCCCACCTCCCTTATCCTCCACCACATCAACCACAACAGCCCCTCAGCCAACCTCCACTGCTTCTCCCCTGCTCCACCACACATCTACTAACCCCAAAATCAGCCTGTTGCGTCCTTGCACCACAACAGCCCCTCAGCGACACCCCACAACCACCAACAACAGCACACACAACCAAACACCACACACAACCAGCCGCAACAGACCCTGCTTCACCCCGCAACACCACCAACAACAGCAACAGCAACGAACACAACATCAACAATAACCACGCACCCGACCACCGCAACCACCAATTAAAGCCGACACTGCAGCGCCCCAAATCAGAGCAGCCCACAACTCATAGCTCCAATTCATCTCCATTCTCGATACCCTTCGCAGCGGGCACTCAATCAACCCAAACGGAAGCCCTTCACCACACCTGACCTGCAACTACTCAAACCACCAATTAAGCAACCAATCGACCCAAAAATCAGAACAATTAGCAAATTAATCAAGTTCGAGCAAATCAATGAGTGTTCGGCCGAACTTCGAGTCAGAGACTTTGGGGGTTTTGTTATTCGAAGAGGAGTGGTCGAACATACCCTTGGTTCGACCGAACCAACCCCGTAGTTCAGTCGAACCAGCCACCGGTTCGATCGAACCATTTCACGAGCTTCTCACGCGAGTTTTAATGAAAATTGAACGGCCTTGATTGATTGCTGGTTGATGTAGATGTCGGTGATGATTTTGAGCCATTGATGATGGTTGTTCGGTGTTGATATTGAAGCAGCCAATTTCAAAGAAGAAGGGGAAAGGGGATAGCTGATTGTTTTGGTGGGAATTGATTTGTTTTATTTTTATTTTTCTTTTTCTTTTATTTTTATTTCTATTTCTTTTCCCTTTTCTTATTTTCTTTCTTTTATTTTATTTTTATTTTTTGGTTTTTGATTTTTTTTTTAACTTTTCCTTTTAATTTATTTTATTTTATTTTCTTTTTCTATTTTTCCTAGTTTTTTTAAGTTAGTATAAATACCCATTTTTTTGGGGTAATTAGGGACATTCAAGAACTATCTATTCTTCTCTCTAATTAGTTTTAGGTTAGGTTAGGATTAGTCTTCATTGGTAGAGAGAGAGAGTGTGGTTTTCTTCATTAATGAACTTGGATCTTTAAGACGGAGCTTGTTCAATCCTTTGTAAACCTTCATCTTCAATTAATGAGCAATCTCTTACTCTTTCTCTTTACCTTTGTTTTTTTTTTTTTTTTTTTTTTTTTTTTTTGCTTATTTGCTTTTATTTTTCTTCTTTGCTTATTAATCATGTTGATGCTTATTGATTTGATGATTGATATTGTTTTCAACATGATTTGTGAGTAGTCACCTAGCCAAGGGTGTGGGGATGGTGTAGTTGCTACTTGTTCATGCTTTTAGTGTTGGGGTTATGTTAATGGTGATTAAAGTCTTTGCATGCTTGATATTCTTTGGTCTTTCTTGCAAGTGCACATTGTTAGTTGATCAAAGATGAGTCTTTACTAACAAGTAACGGAAGTTGACTTAGTTGAGATTCATTACTAACGATTGTTATTTAATAGTACCTCCTAGTATATGGTTCTAATGTGGAAACATAGAGGCTATGTTAGGAGAAGCCAATTGACCCCGGAAGGCGGCTAGATTGGACCCTTTACTTCGGTATTCATGCATGTTTAGTTTACCATTGATTTGCTACTTTGTTATTGCATGATCAAGCGTCAACTTCACCTACCCATTTCCCTTAGTGCCTTAATGTTTTATTTCTTGTTTTAGCATCTTTAGACTTTAGTTTATTTATCTCCTATTCCGGACTAGCTTAATTGTCGATAACATTTGGTGGTGTTTATCCGTTCTCTGTGGTTCGACCCCTATGCTTGCCTTATACTCGTATTAGGTTTGTTTAGGTTGTATAGATTGAATTTGATCTAGGGATAGACAATTAACGACGCGTTTATTCCCTTGTCAAATTGGCGCCGTTGCCGGGGGACAGCTTCCATTACCATTGTGTTATCTTATTGAGACTAGTCCATTGTTTATAATTTTCTTTTGATTTGTTGGTTTTTATTTGTGTTGCTTTATTTGAGAAAAAATGGCTTATATTTCTATTCCTCAATTTGATAATGAACCGTTTTGGGTGTATTTCAATAGACTTGAGGATTTCCTAGATGGTGTTAAAGGTTTAACCAAGGGTGATTATTGTGAAATCATCAATTTGGGATTAAATGAGAATTTTGGAGGAGTAGTTGATAATATGTTAAATGGTAAATTTCAAGACATGTCTTCGGATGAAGCTTGGGATTTCTATTCATGGTTAGCTAGGGATAATTATGGTTGGGAGAGGGCCAATCATGAGACTTATGTTCGGGATTCTCATGCTTTGAATGTTGATGCTAATTGTCATGATTTTTCTAATATGAATTCCCATGATGTGCTTGATGCTCCCCATAGTGACCATGTAATGCATGATTTCAACTCCCCTCCCTCTATAGCTCAATGTAATGAGGTGCATTCTAATGATGATGAAGTGCATGCTCTCTCTCATATTGCATCCGATTTTTGCATGAATTCTAAAGGTGTGCCCCATAGTCCCCTAGATGATTCCAATGAGTAAGCTTTTGACTCGTCTATCCATGATGATTTGGACTCATTTGAGATTATGGCCCAAATATTTCTTGAGTTTCAAACGGTTGGCCATAACCTTATGAGTGAGTTCATTGATAAGGCTTCATTAGAAAGAGACGAGTTTGAGAGAAATTTGCCCCCATTCACTCTTTATTTTGAGATGGTAGGCCTTGAGAAATTTAAGGGAGATTTTGTTCAAGGTTATGAAGAGGAGGTTGAGATTAAATCATTTGGAGTTTTTGAGCTTGAGGGAGAGGTAGAACATGAGGGTTCTTCATTTGAGGATTCCATGATTGATTTTCATTCCCTCATTAGTGATGTGAGATCTTGTGATGAGGGATTAGCTACCCCTTTTTCCCTTTCTCATACACCTTTTTCCCAAAGGTTTAACCATATCTCCTACTATCCTTTGTTCCTCCCTTCTTTTCTCAAAGAACCTCTTAGGGATCCTCTTCCTATTCATGCTTCCGAAGCCCCCAAATCTTTCATTGTTGATGAGGAAAAGAGTTATAATGCCAACCAAAAAGATTTTTGTGAGGAATTTTCTTTTTCTTCTTCTACTTTTTCTTCTTTTTTTCTTGATTTTTCTTTTGATTCTTTTACTTTTTCTTTTCTCCCTTCTCTCAAGCATAAAGTCTCCTTGTACTTTATGTTTTCTTGTCATATGAGCATCGCGTATGCTCTATGTCTTGATATGTTTGCTGGTGCATATGAGAAGCTATTGTGTTCTTTGTTGGGTTATTTACTAGATTGGGCATGCTTGGACGTTAAGCAAGCCTTTGCGGGAAGTAACCCGTGTTTTATTGCTTTCTTTTTCTTTCTTTTGTGTTTCTTGTTTTTGTTTACTCTCTTGTCTATGTGTATAGGTACTCGATGCATATACTCATGTGCAAGGATTTTGGATTGAGCTCCTTGAGAAGAAGCACACCAATGATTGCTTGCATTTGGAAAAGCAACAAAGACGAGGAATTAGATGAAATTGTGGATAATGTGCTCAATTGCGGGTTTCAACACCCACCTCACATTTGGTTTACTCTTTCCTTCTTCCCTCATCTTGGATTTGCTTTCTTAATTGCATTTGGATTGAATGAATATGAATTGTTGTGTGAATGTGTTTTCTTTCTTCCCCTCCCACCCACCCTTTGTGCCTTTATTTTGAGCATTGAGGACAATGCTCCATTCTAGCTTGGGGGAGTAGCAATTCGCTAGCTTGGGGGGGTTATCTATATCTCTTGGTGGTTTCTTAATCCATAGTCTCATGATTGCTTGATTTATTTCTCTCATACTTGCCAAAGTCTATTATTGAGATTGGTTTTCTATGTTTGGATGGCCATGAGCGCCTTATTGAGTTGACTTTTGGTATATGTAGTTTTGATTGATCATGCTTTCATCTTGCACAATTGTATATGCATTCTTGAGTATTGTTGGTTTTGTGAATATTTGTCTGTATAGTGTCTTTCCATGGCATTCAAGGCAAGTTTCAAAATGTTTTGTTTTAAACTTGGACATAATTGGACTTTAGCACCTAGAATACCCTCTTTGCTAGTTGTTAGAGGTTTTTGTGCACTCGAATGTCGAGGTTGGTTCAAACATATAACATTGCCAAGGTAGTAGAACTTAAGGGCTATGAGACCTTAGCTCACTTGGTTTGTGGTAAGATGGTTGTCGCTCTCTAGCTAGTTGAAGCTTTAAAGGTGATTTTTGCTATTCCACTACCGTCATTTTTGTGAGGATGTGTCTATTTTGTTCTAGCCTTCTACATTTCTTGCATGTGTGGCGTTTGGATCCTTGGCTTTGCTAGCTTATATCGAGAATTTGGCTTAATCTACCCAAGATCGAGACCTAACCAACCTAGGGGAAGACGAAGGCAATTAGGATTTTTGTTTTGTTTTATTATTTTCTATTCTATTATTTTTCTTTTGCATTTGCTCATTTAGTAACCCAATTTGAGCCATTTTCCCTTCTTTGGCTTAACCACATTACAAACCAATGGACCTTTGCTTTATTTTCACCTTTATTAGTTTTTGTGAAGCATTCTCGGGACTTGATTTGTATTTTTGGTTAATAAAAGTGAGAAAAAGAATGAAAAAGAAGTGAAAAACTCAAATTTTGGTACTTGTGTTTATATTTGTTATGTTGAATGGTTTGAGTAAATGAGAAGAAAATAAAGGAAATGAAAGAAAAAGCCGCTCAAAGTTAAAAGAGGCGAGAGAAAAGAATAAAAAGAAATGAAAAAAAAAAGAGGAAAATATTGAGAAAATACAAAAATATTTGTTGTTTGGTTGAAAAAGAATAAGCTTGGGGGAGGAGTTGCTAGAATATTTGATTTGAAAGTTGGTAGTTTATTGAGTTTGAATTGAGGAATGATCAACCTTGCTTCACTTCTAAGTTTACCACCAATTTCCAAATTTATTTCCGCACCCTTTACCCTAGCCTAAACGTTTCAACCCTTTTAAGACCTTTTGACCTTAGTAAGGTTTAGTTACTACCTATGGAGGGTAATCAAGCCAAGCCTATTGAGCGAGCTATCAATGCCAAGATGTCGGGTAGCCTAAATGTTTTTCATTGCTTATTTTGTTCCGATTCCTTCGAGGAATCTCGAGATATCACCTTAAAAGTGGATGCAAAACTAGTGAGGATGCGGGAGTTTGGTCGGAGATAAGGAGGAGTGTAAGTCCCTCTAAGTTCTCTACCTTTTGCACGCTTTATGTGTGCATCAACCTTAGCTATTCTTTTGCTTGGCTACCTTTAATGTCTAGAAAGGATTGTATTCTTGTGCATTTTGCCCATTGTTTGTGTTTGGTTTGAAATATCAAAACTCGGGTTTTCTTGATTTCACCTTTGCATTGAATGTTATGAGTTACCAAGAGTTGTGGGTTAAACCTCTTAGGAAACCCTCACGAGAGCTTACTCGTCCTCTTTGGCGACATAGGGGTTTAAAGGGCTCGATGCATAGGCTAAATGCATTCGTGATTCCTACGACAGTGAGTTAGTGTACATTCTTTCTCTTTGTTTCTATTTTGTTTCTTTTGCTTTCAATAATTCCATCTTGTTCTCTTTTGCCTTAGCTTTGCTCGAGGACGAGCAAAGGTTTAGCTTGGGGGAATTTGATGAGTGACATTTATGTCACTCTTAGGAAGTATTTTTAGAGTCATTTTCGCGTTTATTTTATCTTATTTTCCCTTTCTTTCGCTTGTTTTCTCTTAATAACACTTCTTGTTTATTTTGGTAATTTTGTCGTGTTTTAGTTCTTTTCGTAGTTTTTATTAGAATAAGTTTATTTTCGTATTTTATTTTCTTTTGATTTGTTATATTTCGTTCTTTATTTTTCCCTTAAAAGTATTCTAATTTACTTTTATTTATTTTAATTAGTTTTGAGTCTATTTTATTTCACTTTCTTTACTTGTATAGTTTTATTTAATTTTTATTAGTTTAGTGTTATTTATCTTATTTTATTTTACTTTATTTTACCTTTTCTTATTTTATTTTATTTTATCTTTTGATAATCCCCTCGTGTTTTTGGTTGTAGGTGTTCCGGGTTTTAAAGTCATTTTCGTGTTTGGAGGTCTAAGGTTCGAGGCATAAGCTTCCAAACAAGCTGCTGCCTTTAGGTGCTGCCACGCTTATCCATCACCCCACCTCCCTTATCCTCCACCACATCAACCACAGCAGCCCCTAAGCCAACCTCCTCTGCTTCTCCCCTGCTCCACCACACATCTACTAACCCCAAAATCAGCCTGATGCGTCCTTGCACCACAGCAGCCCCTCACCAACACCCCACAACCACCAACAACAGCACACACAACCAAACACCACACACCACCAGCCGCAACAGACCCTGCTTCACCCCGCAACACCACCAACAACAGCAACAGCAACGAACACAACATCAACAAAAACCACGCACCCGACCACCGCAACCACCAATTAAAGCCGACACTGCAGCGCCCCAAATCAGAGCAGCCCGCAACCCATAGCTCCAATTCATCTCCATTCTCGATACCCTTCGCAGCGGGCACTCACTCCACCCAAACGACAGCCCTTCACCACAACTGACCCGCAACTACTCAAACCACCAATTAAGCAACCAATCGACCCAAAAATCAGAACAATTAGCAAATTAATCAAATTCGAGCAAATCAACGAGTGTTCGGCCGAACTTCGAGTCAGAGACTTTGGGGGTTTTGTTATTCGAAGAGGAGTGGTCGAACATACCCTTGGTTCGACCGAACCAACCCCGTAGTTCAGTCGAACCAGCCGCCGGTTCGATCAAACCATTTCACGAGCTTCTCATGCGAGTTTTAATGAAAATTGAACGGCCTTGATTGATTGCTGGTTGATGAAGATGTCGGTGATGATTATGAGCCATTGATGATGGTTGTTTGGTGTTGATATTGAAGCAGCCAATTTCGAAGAAGAAGGGGAAAGGGGTTAACTGATGGTTTTGGTGGGAATTGATTTGTTTTATTTTTATTTTTCTTTTTCTCTTATTTTTATTTCTTTTTCTTTTCCCTTTTCTTATTTTCTTTCTTTTATTTTATTTTTATTTTTTAGTTTCTGATTTTTTTTTTTACTTTTCCTTTTAATTTTTTTGGTTAGGTTAGGAATAGTCTTCATTGGTAGAGAGAGAGAGTGTGGTTATCTTCATTAATGAACTTGGATCTTGAAGAAGGAGCTTGTTCAATCCTTTGTAAACCTTCATCTTCAATTAATGAGCAATCTCTTACTCTTTCTCTTTACCTTTGTTTTTTTTTTTTTTTTTGCTTATTTGCTTTTATTTTTCTTCTTTGCTTATTAATCATGTTGATGCTTATTGATTTGATGATTGATATTGTTTTCAACATGATTTGTGAGTAGTCACCTAGCCAAGGGTGTGGGGATGGTGTAGTTGCTAATTGTTCATGCTTTTAATGTTGGGGTTATGTTAATGGTGATTAAAGTCTTTGCATGCTTGATATTCTTTGGTCTTTCTTGCAAGTGCACATTGTTAGTTGATCAAAGATGAGTCTTTACTAACAAGTAACGGAAGTTGACTTAGTTGAGATTCATTACTATCGATTTTTATTTAATAGTACCTCCTAGTATATGGTTCTAATGTGGAAACATAGAGGCTATGTTAGGAGAAGCCAGGCTATGTTAGGAGAAGCCAATTGACCCCGGAAGGCGGCTAGATTGGACCCTTTACTTCGGTATTCATGCATGTTTAGTTTACCATTGATTTTCTACTTTGTTATTGCATGATCAAGCGTCAACTTCACCTACCCATTTCCCTTGGTGCCTTAATGTTTTATTTCTTGTTTTAGCATCTTTAGACTTTAGTTTATTTATCTCCTATTCCGGACTAGCTTAATTGTCGATAACATTTGGTGGTGTTTATCCGTTCTCTGTGGTTCGACCCCTATGCTTGCCTTATACTCGTATTAGGTTTGTTTAGGTTGTATAAATTGTATTTGATCTAGGGATAGACAATTAACGACGCGTTTATTCCCTTGTCAAGATTTTATGAGCTATCGCCTGTGCAGACGGCCTAGTACGTTTTAAAAACTTAAAATTATTAAGGGATCGTCTGCCCCAACAGCAGACATCCAAGATCCTTAAGAAAGAACCCGACTGCACCAAAGCAATCGCCCCAAAACTAATTGACTTCTTAAGAACTTAACATCTATTTACCTTTTATTTAATTTTTAAGCTAAGTCAATGACTAATGGCCGGATGAACACTATTTAAACTATCGTCTGCTCCAACATGAGTACGCCTGTCTCCTCCAACATGAGTGAGACAACCGGCGACGTCCATTTGAGCGAATTTGTCGAGGAGAAGCATCTCCTATTTGGATGGCACATTGCTCTACGAATACAACAAGCGGCCGTACCGAATGCGCTCAGGCAGCGCTCGCAGTCATTTGATTTAATCTGATTTGAAATCTTGAAAGAGTTGAGTTTTCCGACTGTTTTATCACAGGCGGAAAACGACTACTGTTCCATTTCAGAGGCTAACTTTCCTCTTATTTTTGCTCTGCGACCAGGCAGGCGGACAATCCCTTTTTCAATAAATATGCTAAGTCAAAAAACTTAGCAGCTTTTCTATGTTTCACGAGGCCTTTGGCCGGATGCATTCAAGAAACCGTTTGCTCTACATGGTCGTCTGTCGCTTGGTTTGGGGCAATCACCATAGTGATTGATTGACTTAAAAACCATTTATACTCTTTAAAGTATCAAAAATATCTAAGTCAATCAATCCGCTTAACCGAAACCCACCAACATCCGGCCAGGGGCAAGAACATTTGCATACTATACAGGTTAAAATACTTAGCCAAAAATTTTATGCATAAAAAATTGAAAGTTATAAAGAACAAAATCAAAATAAATACAACTAGTTAAAAACCGGATGCTTCAATAAAAAGGCAGCCACCCAAAACGGGCGACTGCTAGAGTTAGCCGGCATTGCCGGAAGATTATTGAATAACCCGACCCCTCGGTCGGTAAAATACAAAGATTACTCGGCACACAGGCTAAAAAAGCAAATACTTGGCCATTCGGCCGCAAAAACAAATACCTAAAAGCTTAATTAGCAGGGGAGAGGTTCTCATTGTTGGCAGCCGCCTCCTTATTTCCACCAGTCGGCTGCCCCACATTCTCTTCATCATCATCCTCCTCCTTCTCATCCTCGGAGGACTCTCTCGAGGAGCTGAATTCCTCAACAGCGGCCTTGGCCGCCTCCTTCTCAGCGTGCTGAAAGAGCTGGGCGTTGAAATCATTGTTGGCTTGATCAAACTTGGTTTTCCAAGTATCATAGTCAACGCCCGGATGAGCCGCTTGCCATGCCATCCGCATGATGGCTTTGTTGTCTTCCATCATCTACTTGACAAGGGCCTTCTTTTCCTCCTCATACCGAGCCTTGTACATTACTCGGAGTTGCCTCTCCTAGTTGGCCAAGCGCTGCTCCATGTGGCCCACCCGTGCTTAGCATTCTCATCATCCTACTTGGCCTCATCCAAGGGCTCAAGTTTCTCCTTAAGGCTCTTGATTTCATCTTTAAGCTCGTTGATCCTTGTCCGAGCCGCCTCCAAGTCACGATTCACCTACAGGTTGGCATCCGCCTGGGAATACATTATATTATGTGTCAATAACTCATTCTGAGCAATTTCAAATCGAGCTCTGTCTAAAGCGGAGGCGACCCAGGCATTAGCAGTTGTTACCTATTTTGACTTCTCTAGGATTCGCTTTTTAAGCCCTTGTACGCGCAGCATGGCCTGCATTCGGTCAAAGGGGTAGATGGTTAGCATCAGGCGGATATAAGTACAACTTTCACTAAATTTATTAAGTTCTTGCCTCGCAGAGGATCCTCAACATGCCATTCGAGTTGAGAGTGTCGACCCCTCGGACAGATGCCCTGTCCTCAAGGTCAAGCACCCGCATCATCTCCTTGGCCATTTGAACAACAATCGGCCTCTGAATAGGAGTGCGAAGATCAAAATAACATAGGTTAAGAGAAGGCCGAATGGTCTACAACTATGTAAAAAACATTAAGGGGAAGTAGCCTTACCCTCCAGCTGCTCCTCATCCCCCAAGACGGGCTTCTTCTTGTCTCATTCTGAACCAGCAACAAATTTGAGTGGCTTGCCACTCTTTCGATACCCTTTGGGCATCCGCCTTGCTGATCTCCCTATCAGCTTCGAGACGGGAGGTGTCACCTCCTTTCTTTTGTTTGTGGGCAACATGCTTTCGGTTCTTGCAAGAAGCACGCTTATCTCCAACCTTAAGTTTCTGCACCTTAGGGTCGGATGGTTTGAAGGGAGAAGGCTTGGTGGAACCACCCTGTACCAATAGATAATAGTTAGAAAACATGCGGGCTGGAATAAAATATTGTTCAAAAAAGGCAAGTGTGATAAACCTTTACCTTGGGGGTACGACCTGTTTTTTTGTTCTTCATTCGTCCGTTTGAGAACGTTCGAACGGTACATGGCTGCAGAGGCTGCAGCCAGTTTCTTGGAGGCCGAGAGCTTCTCCATAGCTTTGTCTGAACAAAGAAACAAGTGTTAGGAATATGTAAGTAAATATTGAAAATAGCTAAAGCATTAAAAATATAAAACGGTCGACTACCTCTCGGCATCTCTGTACTCAGCCCGCAGGCGGCCACGTACACCCCGTCCGAGAACCACTCGTAGCGAGGAATGTAACTCTGGGGGTGACTTCTTTCTCCCCCGTTTGTTCATTTGTCCGGACGGACAATTCGAACAGACCCTTATAAAAAATCTTCTTCTTGGGTTAGCAGGAGGTCAGAGGAGTGGACGATATAGAAATTTGTCCTCTAGTCCTTCCATTTGGACTCCTTGCCGATTGCCATCATGTACCCCTTGCAGGTGGTCAAGGTGTACTAGCCTTCGCCGCCTGCTTTCGGCGCTCGGCTTAGATAGTGTGCATGTGGGCGAACGCCTCAAAGCTGGGATACACTTCCAGCAATTCACATGTGGCAACGTACCCGATTATGTTAATCCAGGAGTTTGGGACCAGTTGCCAGATACCCAGTTGGTATTCATCAAGAACTTTCTCCACTTTCGGATGGAAAGGGAAGCGTAGACCCGCCTGAATGGTTGTCTCATAGCAACCAAAACTCTCATCATGGTAGCTGGTCATTCTGGGAAAAGTGATTACATCTACATCATCCAACACGGAGAGAATGAAGCCATGTCCCATGACATGCTTAGATATAAATTTGAACAGGTCAGCCTTCATTGTGTCCCGCTTGCCCTCGAGAACATGTTGATAATAGGGAGCACGCTACCGGCGGTGAGAAGCATGCGGCTCGACCCAACCCTCGCCTTTTTCCACGGACAAGGACTCCCTTGCCGTGCTTATCTTAGCTCATGCGTCCTCCGAGTCAACGGAGGCATTAATAGAAGATGACGAGGCCGAGTCGTCATCAGAGGTGTCGCTAGAGCTAAGGGACTATCGGCTGGTGCCAGCAGGGTCCTCCCTAAGTCTCTCCTCCGGCGCCTGTCCAGAAGGCATGGGTGCCAATTGGTTCTCAGCCTCCCACAATATTGTGTTGTTGGGATGCCGCGGGAGGTTAGGGAATCGTAATAAGTAGGAGTTGGAGGGAGGTTAGAAGAAGGGCTTGGAGGCCCTAATGGAGTCGTTTGAATATATGGTGGACCCGTCCAAATGGTAGAAAGAACCATCCAAATTATATTGTCTGGCCGTTCTCTTGGTTCTGGCCATAGTGTCCTGCACAGACACAGAAACGGTCGGATTCTGGGAAGTTCGCAAAGAAGGGTCCATGAACAATCATTCAGCACCGCTAGTTCTAGACTCAGTCGTCCCCGATGACTGGCTAATCATTGCCCTAGGCCATGCCGTGTGCATTTGGGAAACCATTTTAAAAAACAAAGCAAGAAAAAAGTAAAAAAAGAAAGAGAAAGGAGCAGGCGGTTACCTTTAAAAAGTAATAAGAGACGGTTGTAAAAGCTTGGACGTCTGTTTACAGACGGACTGATGGGCGGTTGTCGGACGTTTACAAGGAACTAGTCAAGAGTTCAAAAGTCAGAGATTTAAAGATTCTCCCCAAAGATTCAAGAAAGGGTGAATCCAAGGGAGGTCAACCCTTCTATTAACCCTTTTATTTATAGAGGGGGTAAATGATCTAGGGTAAAAACCCTAGATTTAGGTGAACAGTAAAAGTAATTTCTCGGCCACTTAGAGGCCGACACCTGTCACAAGCGCCACGTGGCATGCCACGTGACACTTGTGAGGGGCAAATGAATTGGGGTATTTAATACCCCCACGTGGACCAATAAGATAGTGACTCATGTCACTCTGGTAGGCGTCCAAATGGACCCTCCAGATGAGTGACATGTGTCACTCAGATATCCCTCCCTTGAAATGGCGGCCTTCAAGACCCAAACTTCGAGGGCGCCGCAAAACGGTGCTTCCCTAATCCCTAGGTCATCAAACCCTAAGGTAGGGCACACTTTCCAAGGTCCCTATAAATAGGGACATTCCCCTCATTTATGGGGACACATTACATTTCCAATCATTACTGAGCTGTCATTCTCAAGGAACAGACAGCACCTGAGCTTTGAATCCGAGCAGATAACTTAATTTCCTCACGTTTTATTCCGAATGCGTACTAACTTAATATTCGGAGGCAGACCACCGACCATTCGGTGCTCCGTTTTTTTTGCACGTACAAGCGACCTTGCTGAATCTAGTCTTAAGTTGTAACTCTCCCGAGGGACGCAAAAAACCCATAAACAGATGATATTATTTGTCTTGATGCCCTTGACCGCCTCTAGTTGCACTAACTTGGTGAAATAGTCCACATCCACAAGAATATAGCGCTTTTCACCTAGTGCAGGCGTATACGGACCTAGAATATCCATGCCCCATTTAGCAAAAAAACTGGGTTGTGGATTGCCGTCAAGTTAGTTGTCGGGCGATGGATAAGTTTGCCAAATCTGACACTTGTCACATTGCTTAACAAATTCCATGGCATCTGACTCAAGTGTGGGCTAGAAATAATGTCGCATGACTCTGACGGCTAAGGACCTTCCTCCTGCATGAGAGGCGCAGTATCCTGCATGCAAATCTTCGAGAACTTCTCTATCCTTTTCCAAGGTAACACACTTTAGTATGGTTTTTAGAAAACCCGCCTTGAAGAGCTCTCCTTCTCTCATCTCAAAGTGTCCTACACGCTTCTTCAGCACGGCTGCCCCTAGGGTGAATCAAGGAGCGTGCTGTCTGTGAGATACGCCCGGATGCCATCCATCCAAGTAGAACTTCGGTCCAAAATTCTAATGGGCTCTTTATCAGATATACTTCGTTTTTCCATTACTTCCCAAAAGACTGACCGAGGCATATCACAAGAGGCGGAGGATGCTAATTTTGACAGAGCATCCGCTTGGTTATTTTAAGACCAGGGCACTTGACTTAGATGAAATTCTTCAAGTGTCCCAGCTTTAGCTTTGACCGCCAGCAAATATTTTGATCATAACCGGATGGGTGGCCTCACACTCACCGTGGTATTGGCTAACGAAAAACTAAGAATCTGAGAGGCGTCAATTTTTTTTGCCAATACCACCTTACACATGCAGATACCAACTAGTAGAGCTTCATATTTTGCCTCATTATTTGAGGCTTGGAACTTAAACGGTAGTGCATACTCATATTTGTCTCCTTTCGGAGATGAATAGATTATGCTTGCACCACAGCCGTTCATAGTAGAGCTCCCGTCTACATGCACCTTCCAAACCTGATAAAGGTTATCAGGAGCAACCGGCCTTGTCATTTCGACAATGAAGTTGGAAAACGCCTGACCCTTCATTGCCTTTCTTGGTTAATTGGTGATTTCAAGACTTTACATTTCAATAGCCCATTTGAGCATTCTGCCAGATGAGTCCAGAGTTGTCATTAACCACTTGAGGGGCTGGTTTGTGTAGATCACCACAGGATGTGCCAAGAAGTATGGTTTCAACTTCTTAACAACCATGTAAAGAGCAAGGCCAAATTTTTTAACCATGGGGTACTAGAGTTTAGCATTTCTGAGTACATGTCTAATGAAATAGACCGGGAGCTAATTACCGTCTCTTTCAACAAGGAGAACATCACTGAAGACATGATTTGAGACGGCTTAGTACATATAGAGCGTCTTCTTTGGCAGAGGGCTAACAAGCCTCGGCAAGGAGTGTAAATGTTCTTTCAATTTTCGAAAGGCCGACTTAGCATCATCTCATCATTCAAACCTAGTCTTCTTCCTGATTGCTTGGAAGAAGTAAAGGCATTTGACACCTGACCGCTGAGGAATCTCCCAAGCGCAGCCAGACAACCAGTAAGCCTCTGAGCTTCCTTGAAAATGCGAGGTGACTTCATGTCTATCACCGCTTGTATCTTCTCAAGATTAGCCTTTATCCATTTTTTATCAATCAGGATTCCGAGAAACTTCCCAAACTCAACACTAAAAATACACTTTTTGGGAATTAACATGACCTTATGCCGCCTGAGTGTGGTGAAGGTTTCTCGGAGGTCAGCAAGATGATCTGTATGTAGCATAGATTTAACTATCATGTCATCAATGTACGCCTCTATATTCTTCCCAATCTAATTAATGAAGACTGTATTAATCATCCGTAGGAAAGTAGCAGGCACATTCTTCAACCCAAACAATATCACTGTATAACAGAATAACCCCTGATTGGTGACGAAGGTCGTCTTCTCTTTTTTATATCCACGGTGAGTTTAAGGACAGCGAGATCCGAGCTGATGCCTGGCATCTCTTCCACTTTAAAGTCAAAGATGTCTTTAAATTCTTTCATCATAAGGTGCAACTCTAGACCCTGCCTTTCAAAGGCGGTCGTCCCCACCGTAACCGTCCGCTCTGGACATTTGTCGTCCAGAGGGATATCCATGAGCTCACTACCCGGCTGGGGACAGAGGGCATTAGACCGTTCCCTAGTCAGTGATTGTAATTTCTTCTCTTTCTTCACCTCCACTAGCTTTTCAGTTTTTCTTTTCTTTACAGCTACGTGAAGGGGTGAATCAGGGTCCTTGACATCGTCAAGGTTTATTGGCTCCTTCGGTTGACCGGCTGCAGCAGTAGTCAGCTTGACATATGAGAGATAACACTATCTTGCCGTCTTTTGATCCTCGTTGAGGGAGCCTACACAGCCATCATCCTTTTCATACTTGAGAAGTAGGAGAGCTGGGATGATGACGATCTTGAACTCGTTCAGAGTGGGTTGGCCAAGAATGATGTTGTAGACGATCATCTCTGTAACCACAAGGAACCAGACGACCATGTGCAGCCCTTGCCCCTTCTCTAAGAGCCGGATAGGTATGTTACTTTGTTCGACTGGGTGGGAGACGTCGCGTAAGCCATCCCGCTTGTAATTAAGCCAGGATAGACACTGGTAGCTGATGAGGTCAGAGGAGCTACCCGTGTCTATGAGGATTCGGCCAACTAGCTGGTTGGAAACCATGCATTCAATGACGACTAGGTCGTCGTGCAGTCGACGAACTTTTCCCAGATTCTTCTCAGGGATGAGGGCGCCTGAAAATGTTCCACTTGAGGACGCCAGTCCATCATCAACTGAGTGGATCATCCTCTTTAGACGATCCTTGATGCCCTGGATGGTCGGGCCGCTTGCGAATCCGCCTGCTATTGTGTAGATCGGATCCTTGTCGGTATCCAAGCTACTAGTAGGCTGGACAATCTTTAACAATATCCCTAGATTCGTCTTAGATATCGCTTTAGACTTTAAGAAATAGGACTTCAGCAAGCCCTTGTCACCTAGACGGTCCAACATCCACTTGAGACTAAAGCAGTCGTCGGTGTCATGGCCCACCTCTTGATGGGAGTGGCAGAATTTATTCTTGTTCCGCGACTAAACGAACACTTCATAGGATTCAGCTTCTCAATAGTTAGTCGGTCCTTCACCTCTGTAAAGATGGTGTAATAGTCTTTATTCAATTCAAACCGTGAGACATACGGTTTGAATTCTTTCTTTTTTTTTGTACGGCTATTCAGGTTCTTTAACCGCCCAAACTTCTTTTCTCTTTTTACTCTCTTCAGTTTTTTGAGCCGACTGAGCAGACCGACTCTCTTTTTGCTTGTCGGACTTTTTGGAGTTTGACTGATGGCTGGACGAGCAGAGGTCGGTAGCTTGATTAAAGCTCTTCGTCTCTATCAATGCCTCTTGAAGGGTGAATACCCTCTTTCGGACCAGGACGAACTTAAAAGTTGACCCGTCCTTCAAACCCTTAATGAAGTCTATATAGGCTACCTCGTCAGATATCCCCTAGATTTGGATTCTCACTAGGTTGAACCGCCTGACATAGGAGCGAAGATCTTCTCTATCTCCCTGCCGAATGGTGCTCAAGTTGAGACTTGTCTTTTTGGCAGGGATGTTTATCGAGAAGTTGGAGGCAAACAAGAAGGCACGCTTCCTGAAGCTTTCAATGTATCCGGCTAGCAGGTTGCCAAACCATTGTTGGGAAATACCCTTCAATGAGGTTGGAGTAGGCCATGAGGTTGGAGAAGGCCAAGAGGTGGTCCTTTGGGTTGGTGGTACAATCATAAGCACCAACCAACACATTCCTTACTTTGGCCGGTTGTGCGGCCTCGGTTATCTCCTTGGTGAATGCAGAAGTTTGTTCACCAAGTTTGAGCAGATGGAGCTGTCAGTCCAAAGGTTGGACATTATATGCCGCCTGACCCCTAAAGAGGGTCGGCTGCATGAAGTGAGGAGAATACTGACCGTAGACCATAGGGGGTACATACGGCGCATTCCCAATCATCTGAGGGCCTGAATGGACGATATTAAAGCATGTATGGCTCTCATGTAAGGTTTAAATTTTCCCTACAGATGTATTCTTGAAGTTGTTTGGAAAGCTCAAAATAGAGGTTGACTTAGATAGCTGCTGAATTCTCATGCGCTCAATGATTTGCCGAGCATTAGGAGTAGATTTTTTGTTACCCACCGGCTGTTCCTCCCGACAGGGATTTCTTGGATTCTTCTATGGTAGAAGAATCTTTGACCAGTCGAAGGTCCCAGCTGCCTTGTCCTTAGGATGCGGGGTTGGTTGCTTGTCCCTGACTAGCTTCCTCCTCTCCTGAGGAGTCTTCCTTGCCAACTGACCCTTGCTTGGGCCAGCCCTGATCTTTGTGATCAGATCCTTGATTTCACCCTTGAAACTAGTCATAAATTTCATGAGTTTATCCCGGGTGACTGGGGCGGATCCGTTTGCCGTGAAGGTTTCCCCTTCCAGCTGGCCAGGAGGCCTGCTTGTACCCGCCTGGCTTGCGCCTCATTCCAGAGTGTCTCTGGGTCGAATGCGCTTGGTTATTAGGGAGCCAGCTTTGGCTATGTAAGTCTCGACCTGAGGATCTTCATCCTCATTGTTAGCAAAGACCTCCAGCTGATTAACTGTGTGGTCAAGAGGCGGTACAGACTCTTGAACCATCCTTGAGGTACTCTCTCCACAGACGGCGCTAAATGTTTTGGGTGTTTTTTTTCCCTCGAGAGAATTACTGCTCGAGGTCTAATCCGACTGCGCCAATACTTGCAAAACAACGGAGACTCCGGGTGTTTAGAGCTTCACCTTCGATGGTCAAGTTAGTACTTGAATATGAGTGTAGAAAGTGCAAAAAATGAAATGAGATCTTCTCGGATTCCGAGATCAACTGCTTCTCTGATGTGAGAAAATATAGGGTAGGTGTAATAAATGGTAGATGTCCCAAAAATGGGGGAAATCTCCCTATTTATAGGGTCATTGGAAAACGTGCCCCTGATTAGGTCACTCTGACCTAATTATACTAGGTTGCGCTGAATTACGGCTTTCTCGGGATTTGGGCCATTAAAGGCCGCCTTTTTCTCCCAAGTTCTAGGAAGGACACATGTCAAATGGAGATTGGTCCAATTCGGACCAACCAAGTATGATACGTGTCAAGATATGAGTGGACCATATGGCATGGGTAAAATTACCAAAAACGGGGCTAATGCCTAACATCTCTTCCACTTCAATGGCAAAGATGTCTTTGAATTTTTTTAGCAGGAGGTGAAAGTCTGCACTTAACCTTTCAAAGGCATTCGTCCCCACCTTTAATGTTTGCTCCGAACGGCTTTCGTCCAGAGGAATATCAATGTGCTAACCAACCGGCTGGGGACGGAGCTCATTTGACCGTCCCTCGGTCGGTGATTGCTATTTTTTCTCCTTCTTCACCTCAACTAGCTGATCAACTTTTCTTTTCTTTCCGGATGCAGGTGGAGCTAGATCAAAGACCTTGACATTGTCAAGGTCTATTTTCTCTTTCGGCTTATCAACTGCAACAACCGTTGGTTTAACGTCCAAGAGGTAGCACTCCCTTGCCGTCTTTCGATTCCCATTGAGGGAGCAAATATAGCCATCATCCTTTTCATACTTTAACAGCATGAGAGATGCGATGATGACGGCCTTGCACTCGTTTAAAGTGGGTTGGCCCAAAATTATGTTATAGGCAGTCAGCTTTTCAACCACTAAAAACCGGACAATCATATGTCACCCTTTTCCCTTCTACCTTAACCGGATGGGTAAGTCAATTTGTCCGACTAAGTGCACGACCCCTCTCCCAAAGCCAACAAGGAGATGGGAGACATCGTGCAAATTGTCTAGCTTATAATTCAGCTTGGACATACAATTGTAGCTGATAAGATCAGAGGTGCTACACGTGTTAATAAAGATCAGCTTAACTAGCAGGTTGGCGACCTTACATTCAATGACGACTTGGTCGTCATGCGGTCGGCGGACTTTGCCCTGATCCTTCTCAATGATGAGGACGGTTGGAAAGGTACCACTGGTGATCACTTTTCCATCATCAACTGATTGGATCATCTTCTTCATATGGTCCTTGGTACCCCGAATGGTTAGGCCACCATTGGCGAAACCGCCTACTATTGTGTAGACCAGATCTTTTTCGGTGTCCGAACTACTAGTAGGATAGGGTATCTTTTTGGACGATTGCCCCTTTTTTGTCTTTAAGGTGGCCTTAAACATGAGGATGTATGACTTCAACTCACCTTGATCAGCCAAACGGTTCAACAACCTCTGGAGGCTGAAGCAATCGTCGGTGTCATGGCCAATGTCCTCATGGAACTTATAGTATTTATTCTTGTTCCAGTTTTTGGAGGAACTTTCATGGTCGTGGGCTTCTCAATAGTCACCTAATCCCGTATCTCCATGAGGATGGAGTAGCAGTCTTTATTAAACTCATTCCTTGGGGCGTACGATTTGAAATCCTTCTTTTTCTTGTGGGACGGTTGATCAGAATCTTCAACCGCCCACACTTCTTTTCTCTTTTTGCTCTAATTAGCCCTTGGAGCAGGCTTAGCAGACCGGCTTTCCTTTTATTTGTCAAACATCTTGGAGTCTGACTTATTGCTGGACGTGTAGAGGTCGGTTGCTTATATAAAGCTCTCCGCCTCTATCAACTCCTCTTGAAGGGTAAAAACCCTCTTTTTGACAAGGTCACACTTAAAAGTTGACCTGTCATTTAGATCCTTAAAGAAGTTTGTATAGGCAACTTTGTGAGACAGTCCTTGAATTAGGATTCTTACCAGATTGAACCGCCTGACGTAGGAGCGGAGTCCCTCTCTCTACCCATGTCAAATAGTTCTCATGTCGAGACTTGTTTTCTTGGCAGGGATGTTCATCGAGAATTTTAAAGCAAACAAGAAGGCAAGCCTCCTTAAACTATCAATACATCCGGCTGGCAGGTTGCCGAACCATTGTTGGGCGATGCCCTTCATGGTAGCTGTGAAGCATCGGCACCATATATCATCCTCCAACCCCTGCATGTGCATAAGGTTAGAGTAGGCCATGAGGTGATCCTCCGGGTTAGAGGTACAATCATAGGCACCAACCAACACATTCTTAAGCTTGGCCGGCTATGCCGCCTCGGTTATCTCTTTGGTGAACGTAAAAGCTTGTTCACCAAGTTTGAGCAGACAGAACTGTTAGTCTAAAGGTTGGACATTATATGCTACCTGCCCCCCCAAAGAGGGTCGGCTACATGAAATGAGGGGAGTACTACCGTATGCCATATAAGCACATACGAGGCATTCCCAATCATCTAAGGGCGAAAATGGACGGACTTGCCGCTTGTATGGCTCTCATGTAAGGACTGAATATTCTTTGCAGATGTATTTTTAAAATTGTCTCGAAAGCTCGACATAGAAGCTGACTCAAACAGTTGTTGATTTCGATTTTGCTCGATGACATGATGAGCATCGGTGATGGTTTTCTTGCTGCAATCCGGCCTAACAGCTTGGTTGACCATCCTTGTGCCCGTTTGGGGAAGAAGGATTTTTGTCCAGTCAATGGCAGGAAAAGTCTTCTCCTTTGGATGTGGAGTAGGCTGCCTGTCTTTAATTGATTAACCCTTTCATCTTGGGTTTTTGGGAAGAGTGCTTGAGTAGGAGTTCAATAGAGCATTGCATTAGCAAAAACTCTTACACTCACATAATACTCGGGTTTTGGTCGGACCTCGCTAACCTTGAGGTAACGGACCTAAAAGTCGCTAGTAGTTTTTGCGGGTGGACTTCCGTTGGAGACTCGTGTATTTTCGGAGCTCAAAGCTTTCAAGTAAGAGCCCGACTTTGAGGGCGAAGCACGCTTCAAAGGTAAATTCCGATTTTATCCTTTAATGTTTATTTGTTATGCTTTATGGTTTTATTAATAGCGAGTGGTTCTTTGGGTCGGGGTTGTTTCAGCGGTAAGTTGGACTTACCAAACCCCTAACAATTTGATCATGCCGGGTGAGTTGCCTCATATTTTCCCTTAACTAGCTTACGACCAATGGTGAATCAGAGTAGGCGTCAATTTTTGTTGCCCCCTGCCGCCATGAGGATTCCGGCTAATAGGGCTTCATATTCCGCCTTATTATTCGAGGCCTGAAACTTAAACCGCAGTACATATTCAAATCTGTCCCCCACAGAGGACTCATATATAATTCCTGCACCACAGCCGTTCTTTGTCGAGCTCCCGTCTACAGACACTTTTCAAACCTGATCAATGTTATCTGGAGGAACCGGTCGTGTCATTTCAACAATGAAGTCAGCAAATGCTTGACCCTTCACTGCCTTTTAAGGTTCAAAAGTCATTTCAAGACTTTGCATTTCAATAGCCCATTTCAACATTCTGCCGGATGACTCCAAGGTAAACATTGGCCACTTGAGGGGCTGATCGGTGTAAATTACAACCGGATGTGCCAGAAAATAAGGCTTCAGCTTCTTGAATGCCATATATAAAGCAAGGCCAAAATTTTCAACCATGGGGTACCGAAGTTCAGCATTTTTTAGCACATGGCTAATGAAATAGACCGGGAGCTGGATGTCATCTCTCTTAGTAAGGAGAACAGCACTAAGGCATGGTCTGAGACGATTAGGTACATATATAACGTCTCTTTGGGCAGAGGGCTAACAAGCCTTAACAAAGAGTGCAAGTGTTCTTTCAGCTTTTGTAAGGCCGCCTCAGCATCATCCCTCCATTCAAATCTAGTCTTCTTCCTGATTACTCGGAAAAAATAAAGGCATTTGTCACCTGACCGGCTGAGGAACCTCCCTAATGGCACCAAGAAACCGATTAGTCTATGTAATTCCTTAACAGTACGGGGTGACTTCATGTCAATCACCGCCTGTATCTTCTCAGGGTTAGCCTCTATCCCCCTTTGATCAATAAGGAATCCGAGAAACTTCCCAAACTTCACAGGGCTAATAGACGAGACTGACAGAGCAATGCTGAGTAGGAAGGCACCAGGTTACCCAGTTAAGCGGGCAGAGGTCACCCGGGCAAAGAACACGCCCAGGGCTGAACAGCCGAGCAGAGCCGAGCAAAGTCGCAGAGAAGCGGACAGAGCAGTGGGGCTGAGAAGGTCAGACCCAAGGAGAGGGCCAAGACCTGGAAGGTTCGACCAATATACCCCACTAGCACACTCAAGGTCTCATATATTCAGCGTGAATAAAGCCGATGATAAGTGGCAAAGACCCCCAAGGATGGTTAATGGAAACCGTGATACGAGCAAGTGGTGTGACTACCATAGAGACCATGGCCACACCACTGAAGAATGCACACACTTGAAGGATAACATAGAAGATTTAGTCATTAGAGGGTACCTGAATCAATTTAAGCAGCGCGATGACCCTCCGAGAAGGAGGGATGAGGATAGAACAGGCTGCGCTGACCGCAGAGGAGGTCATAGGGGTACCGCTGGAGACGGAGACAGAGATGGCAAGCCAGAACGCAGGGTATATGTGATCAGTGGGGGTCCGGTGCATGGAGGAACAGTTAATAGAGCACGGGCTGACCTGCGGGCGATGATACATCAAATAAACGACAATGAAAAGCGTAGATGGCCGCCTCTTCCCCTGCAGCCTCGAGCCACGTTTGACGAGTATGACCAGAAAGGCATAATTTACCCTCATGATGATCCACTGGTACTGACAATGAGAATTGCAAACTGGGAAGTGGATAGGATATTGATAGATGGAGGCAGCTCAGCCAACATCATATACATCAGCGCGTTCAACGAGCTGAAGTTGGACAAGAAGGATATGAAGAGGGTGAGTTACAAAGTCACCGGGTTCAATGGATCAGGGCTAACCCCGGAAGGCATAATCGAGCTCTCAGTTCGGGTGGGTGAGAGATCAAGAAGGCGTGATGTTTGAGCAGAATTCCTTGTGATAAACTCTCCTTCACCCTATAATGTGATCATGGGAAGATCACTCATCCACAAAATAGGCGGAGTGGTATCCACCTATCACCTTGCCATGGCCTACATAACTAATGAGGGACGGTCAGCAAAGCTGAGGGGAAGTCAGAAGACAGCTCAACAATGTTACATAACTGCCCTAAAGCAGCCCGCAAAAACCAGACAACAGTCTGACTTAGAGAGAAGGCCCCCTGAGCGGGCTAAGAGGAAGTCAAGGGAAGGGAAGCGTGAAGAGTATCACATGGAAAAGGATAAACGGAAGTTAGCAATGGAAAACTTCGAGCCTGCAAAAGAGGAGATGGCTAGGCCACTTCCTAGTGGGGAGCATGTCACTGTCGAGCTCACAAAAGGTGACCCCTCGAGAACGGTGAAAATTGGGAAAGACATTGATCAAGGAGTAGGGGTACACCTCGTAGAGCTGCTGAGGAAGAACAAGGATATTTTCTCATTTTCCACAGATGAGATGCCCGGAATCGACGCTGCGGTCATGGTACATAGGCTGAATGTGAAGGAGAATATTAAGCCAGTTAGGCAGAAAAAGCGAAGCTTCTCCACGGAGAAAAATCAAGCAATCCAGGAGGAGGTGGAGAAACTCTTGGAGGCAGGATTCATTGAACCTTGTTACTACCCAAAGTGGTTAGCCAACGTGGTAATGGTGAAGAAAGCAAATGGCCAGTGGAGAATGTGTGTTGATTTCAAAGATCTCAATAAGGCATGCCTAAAAGACTGTTACCCGCTGCCACGAATCGATCAGCTGGTAGACTCAACCAGCGGGCATGCCTTGCTAAGCTTCATGGACGCCTTTTTAGGGTACCATCAGATCAGCATGCATGAACCAGCCCGGCAAAAAATCGCATTCATCACCGAAGGGGGAGTGTACAATTACATAGCTATGCCCTTCGGGTTGAAGAATGCTGGGGCAACCTTTCAGAAGGAAATGGATAAAGTATTCCTACACCAGAAGGGTAGAAATGTTGAAGTATACGTTGACGACTCAATTGTTAAGAGCGTCACACAGGCAAGGCATATCATGGATCTGGAAGAAACATTTGCCACCCTAAACAAGTATAAAATCAAACTCTACCCGAAGAAATGTGTCTTTGGAGTGAGCTCAGGAAAGTTTTTAGGTTTTCTAATCACCGAAAGAGGGATAGACGCAAATCCAGAAAAGGTCAAAGCAGTCCTAAGCTGCCTAAGCCTAAGTGCGTCAAGGATATCATGCGGTTGACGGGCAGAATGGCCGCGCTGACCAGGTTCATCAGCAAGTCAGCGGATAGGGCTCTACTGTTCTATCAGCTACTAAAAGGGAATAGAGAATTTAAGTGGGGATTCAAAGAAAAAGAAGCCTTTGAGGGTATTAAGGAGCATCTGACTAAGCTCCCAACAATGATCAGCCCGGAGCTGAGGGAAAAGTTGCAACTGTACATCTCTGCGTCAATACAGACAATCACAGCCGTTCTGTTGGTGGAAAGTCAAAAGCAGCAGAGGCCAATATACTTCGTAAGCCATGTACTGACTGAGGCAGAACAAAGGTACCAATTGGTAGAGAAGCTGGCCTTCGCAGTGGTCACTACAACAAGAAAACTAAAACCATATTTTGACGCGCATGTAATACAAGTCCTCACAAATCACCTACTGGAAAAAGCGTTATAGAAAATGGATGCTTTCGGCAGACTCCTAAAGTGGGCAATTGAACTTTCTGAGTATGAATTCGAGGTCAAACCTAGGGCAGCCATCAAGGCACAAGCCTTAGCGGATTTCATATTGGAAGCCTCTTATGAGGAAAAAGAGGATGATATTGGGGTCTGGAAGGTGGAAGTAGATGGATCCTCAGCCCAAACGGGAAGTGGAGCAGGAGTCATAATAACATCTCCAAAGGGAAATGTATTTGAGTACGCCATAAAGTTCAAGTTCAAAGCATCAAACAACAAAGCAGAGTACGAAGCAGCGCTGGCAGGCCTGCGTAAGAGCATCGCAGCGGGAGCTCGCAAAGTACATCCACAAACTAATTCTCAGCTCGTTGCCAGCTTATTGCAGGGAGCGTACGAGATTAAAGAAGTCGCCATGATGAAATATGTAACTAAATTAAAGGACCTGGCAGCTTAGCTAGTCCACTTTCAGATAGACTTAGTTCCCAGAGCAGGAAATTCCCAGGCTGTCGCTTTATCTAAGTTAGCCAGTTCCACATTACAGAGCCTCACAAGGATAGTGATGGTTGAAGTTCTAGAGGACAGCAGTATTACCGAAAAGGAGCAGGTAAATTGCATTGGACAGCAGAGGGCTTGGTTTTCAGACATTCTGGTGTACAAAGTTCATGGCTCGCTGCCCGATAACGAAGTACAAGCTAAGAAGGTGAAGAAGGACGCCAATTGATATGTAGTGATGAATGGGGAGCTCAACAAAAAAGGCTTCTCAAAACCACTACTGAGGTGCATCCCAGAGTGGAAGCAGGAAGGCATTATGGAAGAAGCTCACTCGGGAATATGCGCTAACCACATTAGTGGAAAGGCATTGGGAGTAGAAGTCCTCAGAAGGGGGGCATACTGGCCAACTCTCACGCAAGAGGCGCTAGCATATGTAAAAAAATGCGACAAGTGTCAAAAGTATTCGCCAGTTATAAATCAACCAGCAAATGATCTAACTCTAATCCTCATCCCGATCCCGTTTGGTCAGTGGGTAATGGACATATTGGGACCTTTCACCACAGGGTTAGCGAGCAGGAAGTATCTCATCGTGGCAGTAGATTACTTTACAAAGTGGATAGAAGCTGAACCCACTAAGTACATAAAGGCAGTCCAAGTAAGGACATTCATATGGAAAAACATCATCACAAGATTCGGTGTGCCACATTGCATAGTCTTTGATCATTGTTGTCAGTTCGACTGTGACACCATCAAGGACTACCTAGAGGACATTGGCACCAATTATGCAAGTTCCTCAGTCTGCCATCCGCAGGGTAATGGCCAGGCAGAAGCAGCAGGCTGATCCCGACAGCCTTGCAAAGGAAGCTGAGGAATACAAAGGCCTATAGGCAGACCTAGTCCCAGAGGTCCTGTGGGCAAACAAAACCACTAAGAAGGAGTCCACTGGTAAAAGCCCTTTCACCCTGGCCTATGGGACTGATGCAGTAGTCCCAGTGGAAGTGCAAATTCCCAACCTGAGGATACAACACTATGAGCAACAAGGAAATGAAAAGCGCATGCTGGAAGAGCTAGATTTCCTACCAGAAGTAAGGCTAAAAGCAGCTCTCAAGCTGGCAGCCTAGAAGAACAGAATTTCAAAAGCTTTCAACAAGAGAGTCAAGCATAGAGAGCTCCTCCCCGGAGATTTAGTCCTTAGAAGGACAACAGCAGTGGGAAGAGAAAATCAGCATGGAAAGTTGTCAGCGAATTGGGAAGGCCCTTTTATTATTCACGAGCAGGTTGGACCATGAGTATGTTCCGTAAATCTATTTAATATGTTATGCCCCAGCATCATATGCTAACATGCAGACGTCAAACAAGAATAATTATAAAGTGTTAGAGGAAAAAAAACACTCTAGCACAAAGTGGCAAAGTACCGTTAAAACGACAAGTTAAAGCATCCCTCCCTAAAACCTCACCTCACCTGCTCAAAGCAAAACAGGGCACCACCTCGGGGACGCCTGAGGGGGAGGCATGGCACATTCAACTTGAGCAGGAGAGAAAAGGTGAAATAAATAAGATGAGCTATGTGGGCAACACTAAGGTTCTCTTAGTCTCACTTAGCCCAAATCTTTGAAGGGGAGAGGAAAGGAGGAGACAGACATACACTAAGCCCTTATGAAAAGAAGTAAGCAGGCACAAAACGACAAGTCGCAACATAAACAAGCTGAACGACATAGACAAGTCACTGTATAAACAAGATGAACGACATAAATAAGTCACAGCAAAACAAGCTGGATGACATAAAGAAAAAGAAAAGCTGATCGACACAAAAAAGTCTCAGCAGGGCAGATTAAATAACGCGCAATCGAATAAACTAATCAGCATGCAAACCTATCTCTACAAAAATCAAGTAGTGTACATAGTGCACAAGCATCCAAAGCAAACAAGACAGGAGGAGCAAAGCTCACAAGGGCTCCTGCTAAGCACAGCAGGGAGAAGGAGAGCAAAAGAGCCCTCAGCAACCAAATCAAGAAATCAGTGAAGCCCAACCTACGAGGTTTCACCAAATACAACACAGAGACTGTTGTGCCAAGGTCAAGGTACTGCTACACCTTGGCCCAGCAGCAATTCCAGACAAATACACAGACTATGAAATAATCAGCAGGTAAAATGACAGACGCATTCAGCAAGATAAATCATCATAGTTACAAAGCTGAACCCCTGCCCACCAAGGCAAAGTAAACATCCAACAAGTTAATTACAACATATGCAACGCCGAGCCCTCGTCCACCAAGACAAGGAAACACTCAGCGAATATAGTTGGAAAAATATAAAGTTAAGTCAAGCAGGAAAGGTCTAGCAACAAAAGATAAAATGTTCAGTAGAAACATAGAGAATTATAATCTTCGGCGGCTATACACCCCAAAGATAGAAGCAAAAACTACTTGGTTACTACATATCTGGGTGAGGGGATCTCAGAAGAACCACTGGAGTAGGAGGGTGACAACCGCCATAGCCTTTATTGGTCACCATCCAAAGACTCCACTCCAATAGCCGCAACAACATCAGGGAAGAGAGGATGATTAGCAGATAATAACACGAGGATGATTAGCAGGGAAATCAAATGTGCCAGCCTCTCCTGTAACCTCACCATCACCATATAAGCTGCTTACGCACCGAGCTGCAGCCTCCCATCCACCCTCAAGGCGATCAGCCAACAACTTAGCAAAAACAGGGGAGAGCACGAAGGCTTTGAGTGCCTCCTTCCTGGCAGCTTCCAGCTCAGCAGTGTGCGCAGCTCGCAAATCTGCAATCTTTGCCTCTAACGTTTGCACCCTGGCTTGAGAGGTCTTCATTTGCTCCTCGCAACCCTTCAACTTGGTCTGAGTGAGCTGAAATTCTCCCAACTGGAGCTGTGGGGCGTCTGCCCTCTCCCTCAGTGGAGTCACCTCACTAACCAAGTAAACCTGAAGTGTTGCGAAAGACTGGGATGGGAGGCGAGCCCCCCCCATCTTCCGCATATCTTGCTCATCCTAGCATCCCTTTCAGCCTGAGCTTGTTGAACCTCCAAATTCTTCAAAGAGAGAGTTAAGCCCTGATTCTAATACTCCTTCTCCACTGACATTAGAGCATTGGATAAATCTCCCATAGACATAACAAGCTGCAAGAAAAGCAGAGGGAAGGAGGAGTGAGCCAAAGAAAAGGTTAACTAAAAATAAAAGTAAAACAAGACAGTAACAACAGAGTAAGCAAAGAAGAAAAGAAAAGCTAAAATGAAAAAGAGAAAGGCCAAAAGCAGAAACTAACCTTCGCGTAGTAGCTAGGAGGCTGACTGAGCTGCGCGTTGAATCAGCAGGAAAACGAACCCCTTGAGTCAGGCGGTACCCCAAAGTACCACCAATCTGAGGGTCGTCCACAAACAAAGACTCATCAGCCCTCACATTCATCAGGGGCCGAAAGGGAGCATTCTCAGCTTCTGCAAGGCAGAGTATTGGGCGGAGATGGACATCAATGGGAACCTCAGAAAACTCAATAGCCCCAGTAGGGCGGAAAGTTCCTCCAGTAGAAAGTGAGGTAGCAGACAAAGGGTTCTCAAAAGCATCACTCAAAAATTGGTGAACACAACGGTTAAGTTCACTAGAATTTTAAGTGTCCACCCCCCCCCCCCATCATCATTCCCACCTGGAAGCCTGGTGTTGGCGGATGCAGATGCAAGAGGATCAGGACCAGGAGAGGTGCGACCCTTTTTCGCTTCCGGCTCATCTCCAGTAGGGGTAGAGGACACTGGATCATCCTCTAAGTCGATAATTGGACGATCCTGCTGGTGAGAACCCCCTGCCCGGGAGAGCCCACCCCTTGAAGCACTTCGAAGCCACCCTCTCAGCCCGTAGAGACGCGGCAGAAATCTAGGAAGCTCAATGACAGTCTCGTCAGGGAGCTGAGAGTCAGTGGCTGCAGCAGAAGGGACAGCTGTATCCTTCGCAGTAATAGAATCATCAATAGAAGAAGGAAAGAGCAGAACATGCTCAGCAGAAGAAATGGGTTTTTCACCCACAGTAGCGGTCTCAGCCCCCTCAGAGGGAAACTGGAGAATACTATTAGCAAAATCATCGGCAATAGCTTTTGGATCATCAGAAGCTTGATCACGCTGTCTTTTGGCAACAAAAGTCGGAGGTGCCACCTGGCCGGAAGCCGCGACAGACTACTTCTCAGGGGAAGCATCAGGCGCCACTAATGCCTCAGATTCTGAAGCCACCCTTCGAGGAGTAGGCCGAGTCTCACGCCTTCTCCCAACAGTAGAGGACGAAGGCTGGACCCAACACGCTCACCAGTAGCTGCTGTGCCAACGAGAGCCCGCTGCTCAGCAGGAGCTAGCCGCACCTCACCCTTCAGAGAGCCCGCAAACACCTCCAGCGTGTCAAAGAGCTGAGGAGGATTCTCAGAGGTAGTAGTCAAAGGGTCTTTCCAATTATCAGCCAGCCTAAGCATACGTTTGTCCAACTTATCATAGCCTGAAAAGCAAAAGGGCAGAAAAGTCAAGTAAAAAAAAAGAGGAAGAAAAAGAAAGGACAGAAAGTTGAAAACTTACCAGACTCATGCGTACTACACAAACGCATAGCAGAGAGCTGATCGTTACCCACAATATATATTGAGTTGGGCAGCCAAATCTTGGGGAACTTAGAGTCACCAGTCCCCGCTCCTTGCAGAGCCTCAAAAGCCTCTGTCTCACGAGCAGGCTCAGCAGGGGAGACACTAACTCCTTCCATGTTAGTGCGGATCTCTCTGAAGTTGCGCGGTGCAGCTAAATTAGAAGGCACCTTCTCCCAGAAAAATTTGCCAGTCTAGTCCCTAAAACGACCAAGTTTTAGGTAGGACAAGACCTTGCTCTCCTTAAAAGCAACATAATACCACCCTGACTCAGTCTTAGAAGCAGATCTCTTCAGGCTCATCAAAGACTTGAACAGATGCAGGGACTCAAGATACCTTCGAAACCTTAAAAACCACAGCAAACATATCAAAGTATGAAGGGAAGCAGGATGCACCAGAGATATACAAATATTGAAGGCACGTAGCAACTTCTCCAGGTTGGGGTTTAGAGGGAACCTCAAGCCCAAATCCACCTGTGAAGCGAACATAACAATATGACCAGCAGGAGGAGCTGATAGCTTGGCACCATCACCAGGGAGAACCAGCTCGTAACCCTCCCCAAAACCATAGAATTTCAGCCCAACAGCAGCCAGGTTCAGCCTCTTAGCATCCTTACACCAGATGGAGTCCAGCACATAATTTTTGGGCCCATAACATTTGTCATCCAGAAAAAACTCAACTCTTCCCTCCACTACGAGCTCTACTACGTAAGTGGGCTGACAGTCATAATAGGAGCGGTCACCAGGAGACTCAGTCATCCTGCCCGATTGAACAGCTGGAGAAGGAGACGGTGATGGAGTCTTAGTGCTACCACCTCGCACTACATAACGGTCAAACCGATGCACGTCAACCATGTTTTCAACCCAAGCAAAATTGTTTAAATGTTGAACATGGGGAATGAGGCTAACAAGAGACACGTCAGGGGGATTAGCCTTGACAGCGTCAGCTAACATTTTATGGCGCATTGCGCGCATCCTCAAACGGGTGAGATGGGATAAAGGAATCCCATCCAGCATTAGCACCCGCTCGCAATAAGGATCAAAGAAGTCAGGACGGGGTTCGCGCTGGAAAGGGCGAAAAGCGCTACCCTCAGCGGGATGACTACTACCCGACATAGACGTAGTAACAGGAGTCGCAGCAGTACCCATCCCGCTCGCAGCGGGGGTAAGTTTAGAAGGCATAACAGTTTGTACAGGAATAGGAGAAGAAGAAGGAGAAACCGAGGAAGTGTGCACAGGGCGCTCACTTGAAAGAGAGGTTCGGGAAGAAGAATCAGATCTAGTGGTCGTTTGAGGCTCATTCATGTTCTGACTATCAAAAGCATTAGACATTATGAAATCTACAAAGAAATATAAGCCCACAAAGAGAAGAAAAAGCAAAGGGGCACCAGAAAATCAAAAGATCAGTTTAGGAAACAAGATCAACGAAGGAATAAGAAGAAAAAACGAAGAATGCAATTACAACAACAAGAGAAAAATTTGAACAACGAAAGTTGGGAAGAATCAAAAGATATAATTTTGTGACAGAAAAAGGCATAAAGAAGCGAAATTAGGTAAATACATATGATAAAAGGTACAAAGTAAGTACCTTTAGGATAAAAAGTTGCAGAAGCAACAGAATACAACAACAATGGCGATCGCAAGAACCCGAACAAGACAAAGTTCAAAACTGCAAACAAGAAAGGCAATAGAAAAACAAATCAGTGAAGTGTAGGAGCAAAAAGAGGGAAAATGAAGCAAAATAAGGGCGAGAGAGACAAGAACTTACCACAACAATCAAAGAACACAAGCGTTTGAAGGAGAGAAATGAAGAGCGAAAATTTTGAAAGGATAAAAATAGAGAAGGGAAGATGAAAGTTTGGAAAAGTAAAAGAAGTGAATGTGAAAGGGGACAGTGAATTTAATACGAAGTAAAGAGGCGGTTAGGCACAAAGAAAAACCAAACCGCCATGTCACTTCAGTAAAAGCAAAACTGACGGCCTGGATCATCGACACGTGTCACACTCATGCAAATATTGTTCCCGCAAAAAAAAGATAATAAAAATAAAAATAATAAGAATACACACTTCAGCGAGAGTGATCGAAAATCCTCTCCGCAAACTCGTCATTTCTTAGACTTCAGCAGGAGTGATCGAAAATCCTCTCCGCAAGCTCGTCATTTCTCAGACTTCAGTGGGAGTGATCAAAAATCCTCTCCGCAAGCTCGTCATTTCTCAGACTTCAGCGGGAGTGATCGAAAATCCCCTCCGCAAGCTCGTCATTTCTCAGACTTCAGCGGGAGTGATCGAAAATCCTATCCGCAAGCTCGTCATTTCTCAGACTTCAGCGGGAGTGATCAAAAATCCTCCCCGCAAGCTCGTCATTTTTAAGACTTCAGCGGAAGTGATCGAAATTCCTCTCCGCGAGCTTGTCATTCCCTAAATTTAGAGCCATCGTCAACATACAAAAAATACGACAACACAGCCAACAAAAACAGAACCTGACCGCCCAAGTCTCTAGGCCGCATCAACACCCTAGAGACTTAAGGGGCTAGGAGTGTGCGGGTTAATTTGGCCGGACGACCCGTTGAGCCATGGCAGATAAGGCTACACGCTCAGAACAACTGTCATGAAAAGAACCTCACGCCATCTCTTGAAGGGCTAGTTGTAGGGGATAGCTCCTGCTTAGCTATTCCTTCCAGTTGGGCTCAGTTAAGAAGAATGTACCTGCATATAAAGAGTCGGCATGAGTGACCTCATACCACCTCTTGAGGGGCTAGTTGTAGAGGATAGCTCCCGTTGAACTATCGCCTAGCCCTAGGGTGCACACTCACTGCCGAGAAAGCATTGCATTAGCAAAAACTCTTACACTCACATAATACTCGGGTTTTGGTCGGACCTCGCTAACCTCGAGGTAACGGACCTAAAAGTCGCTAGTAGTTTTTGTGGGTGGACTTCCGTTGGAGGCTCGCGTATTTTTGAGGCTCAAAGCTTTCAAGTAAGAGCCCGACTTTAAGGGCGAAGCACGCTTCAAAGGTAAATTCTGAATTTATCCTTTTATGTTTATTTGTTATGCTTTATGGTTTTATTAATTGCGAGTGGTTCTTTAGGTTGGGGTTGTTTCAGCGGTAAGTTGGACTTACCAAACCCCCAACAATTTGATCATGCCGAGTGAATTGCCTCATATTTTCCCTCATATTGGCTTACGACCCATGGTGAATCAGAGTAGGCGTCAATTTTTGTTGCCCCCTGCCGCCATGCAGATTCCAGCTAACAAGGCTTCATATTCTGCCTTTTTATTCGAGGCCTGAAACTTAAACCGCAATGCATATTCAAATTTGTCCCCCTCAGAGGACTCATATATAATTCCTGCACCACAATCGTTATTTGTCGAGCTCCCGTCTACATACACTTTCCAAACCTGATCAATGTTATCTGGAGGAACCGGTCGTGTCATTTCAACAATGAAGTCAGCAAACGCTTGACCCTTCACTTCCTTTCAAGGTTCAAAAGTCATTTCAAGACTATGCATTTCAATAGCCCATTTCAACATTCTGCCGGATGACTCCAAGGTAGACATTGGCCGCTTGAGGGGCTGATCGGTGTAAACTACAACCGGATGTGTCAGAAAATAAGGCTTCAGCTTCTTGAATGCCATATATAAAGCAAGGCCAAAATTTTTAACCATGGGGTACCGAATTTCAGCTTTTTTTAGCACATGGCTAATAAAATAGACCGGGAGCTTGATGCCATCTCAGTAAGGAGAACAGCACTAAGGCATGGTCTGAGACGGCTAGGTACATATATAACGTCTCTTTGGGCAGAGGGCTAACAAGCCTTGGCAAAGAGTGCAAGTGTTCTTTCAGCTTTTGAAAGGCCGCCTCATTATCATCCCCTCATTCAAATCTAATCTTCTTCCTGATTGCTCGGAAGAAATAAAGGCATTTGTCACTTGACCAGCTGAGGAACCTCCACAATGGCGCCAAGAAACCGATTAGTCTATGTACTTCCTTAACAGTACGGGGTCACTTCATGTCAATAACCGTCTGTATCTTCTCAGGGTTAGCCTCTATCCCCCTTTGATCAATAAGGAATTCGAGAAACTTCCTAAACTTCACAGGGCGAAAAGAATCGACCAGACTGTCGATCTTTGGGAGCGGATAGCTGTCCTTTGGACATGCCTTGTTGAGGTCTGTGTAATCAACACACATACGCCAGTGACAAGGGAATAAACGCGTCGTCAATTGTCTATCCCTAGATCAAATACAATTTATACAACCTAAACAAACCTAATACGAGTATAAGGCAAGCATAGGGGTCGAACCACAGAGAACGGATAAACACCACCAAATGTTATCGACAATTAAGCTAGTCCGGAATAGGAGATAAATAAACTAAAGTCTAAAGATGCTAAAACAAGAAATATAACATTAAGGCACCAAGGGAAATGGGTAGGTGAAGTTGACTCTTGACCATACAATAACAAAGTAGAATATCAATGGTAAACTAAACATGCATGAATATCGAAGTAAAGGTTCCAATCTAGCCGCCTTCCGGGGTCAATTGGCTTCTCCTAACATAGCCTCTATGTTTCCACATTAGAACCATATACTAGGAGGTACTATTAAATAACAATCGATAGTAATGAACCTCAACTAAGTCAACTTCCGTTACTTGTTAGTAAAGACTCGTCTTTGATCAACTAACAATGTGCACTTGCAAGAAAGACCAAAGAATATCAAGCATGCAAAGACTTTAATCACTATTAACATAACCCAACATTATAAGCATGAACAATTAGCAACTACACCATCCCCACACCCTTAGCTAGGTGACTACTCACAAATCATATTGAAAACAATATCAATCATCAAATCAATAAGCATCAACATGATTAATAAGCAAAGAGGAAAAATCAAAGCAAAATAAGCAAAATAAAAAACAAAGGTAAAGAGAAAGAGTAAGAGATTGCTCATTAATTGAAGATGAAGGTCTACAAAGGATTGAACAAGCTCCGTCTTCAAAATCCAAGTTCATTAATGAAGAAAACCACACTTTCTCTCTCTACCAATGAAGACTAATCCTAACCTAACCTAAAACTAATTAGAGAGAAGAATAGATAGTTCTTGAATATCTCTCCTAATTACCCCAAAATTGGGTATTTATACTAAGCTAGCCAAAGTAAGAAAAATAAAAGAAGGAAAATAAAATAAAGAAAGAAAAGGAAAATAAAAATAAAATAAAAGAGAAAAGAAATAAAAGAGAAAAGAAATAAGAAAAGGAAAGGAAAAATAAACCCACAAATCCCCCAAAAACCATCAGCTACCCCGATTTCCCCTTCTTCGAAATTCATGGCTGTTCTATCATCATCATCATACCACCATCATCAACCATTATCATTAAATCACCGCCGTCAATCATCATCTCTTATCATTGAGCATCAATCAAGGCTGTTCGATCTTCATTAAAACCATGTGCGAGGCCCGTGGAACGGTTCGATCGAACCGGTGGTTGGTTCGACCGAACTACGGGGTTGGTTCGGTCGAACCATGGGTGTGTTCGACCACTCTTCTTCGAATAACAAAACCCCTAAAGTCTCTGACTCGACGTTCGGCCGAACACTCATTGGTTTGCTCGAACTTGATTAATTTGTGATTTGCTCTGAATTGGGGATGTTGCTTGGGCGATTTGGGGTTGCAATTGGTGGCTGATTTGGTTGGTGGTTGCGGCTGCTTGTTTGTGTGGTGAAGGTTGATGTGGTTTGGTTTGGGTTGCAGCGTTGGTGTGAGAACAGGGGGTAGTGGTGGCTGTGATGCGTGGTAGAGCTGTGGGTTTTCGTGGCTGGTGGTGGTTGAAATGGGTGTTGGTTGGACGGTGGAACAGGGGAGGTTCTAGGTGGTCAGGTGATTGATTGGTTGTAGGTTTGTGGCTGATTGTGGTGGAAGGAGGCAACACGGTGTTGCGAATTGGAGCAGTTGCTGCCAGGGGAGTTGGTTCAGGTGGATTGCGCGGTGTTGTGAGGGTGATGGTGCGGCTGCAATTGGTGGGGGAAAATAGGAGGGTGCGGTTGTGGTGGCTGGCGAGATGAATTGTGATTGGAGGCTGGTGGTTGTTACGGCTGTTGTGTGGTGGTGTTGGTGGCAGCAGCTGTGCGTGAAGGTGGAAGGAGGAGGTGTGAGATGCTGTTGTGGTGGAGGATAAGGGGAATAGAGAAGAAGAGTGTGGTGAAGGATAAGGGGCAACAACTTTGGGGCTTGAAAGCTTCTTGGATTGACACCTTTGACTCGAGCCTCCGACCTCCGAGCACGATCCTACACAACCAAATAAAAACAAGGGAGAATCGGGACAAAGATAAAATAAAATAAAATGAAAATAAACAAAGGACGAAATAAAACAAAACCACGACAAATAAAATAAAATAAATAAAATAGAAATAAATAAAATGAAATAGAAAATATGAGACATAAAACTAAACTAATAAAAATAAAACAAAAACTATACAAGCAAATAAAGTAAAATAAAATACAAAAATAGACTAAAACTAATAAAATAAAGAAACTAAACCAAAACACTCCAAAATTACCAAAATAAACTAGAAACTTTATTAAAGAGAAAACAAGAGAATAAAAGGAAAATAAGGGAAAATAAACACGGAAAAGACTCTAAAACTACTCCTTAGGAGTGACATAAATGTCACTCATCAGCCAGGTACCATTCGGCTTCTTTACAAGCACAACATTTGCCACCCAATCGGGGAAATTACATGGCCGAATGAACCTAGCATCCAACAACTTTTTTACTTCGGCAGCTGCAGCCTGACTTCTATCCTCGTCGTGATTTCTTTTATTTTGCCGGTTGGGCTTCTTTTTTGGATCCACAGCGAGTTTGTGGACGGCGAGATCCGGGCTGACGCCTGTCATCTCTTCCACTTCAAAGGCAAAAATGTCTTTGAATTCTTTTAGCAATAGGTGCAGATCTGCACCCAGCTTAGTATAAGAAGTCGTCCTAACCTTAATAGTACGTTTTGGACGGCTGTCCCAACTAGTTGGGGATAGAGCTCATCTGATCGTTTCTCGGTCATTGATTGCTATTTTTTCTCTTACTTCACCTCCACCAGTTGATGAGCCTTTCTTTACTTTTCGGCTGCTGGTGGGTCTGGGCTGGCATTCTTGACATTGTCAAGGTCTATTGGCTCCTGCCCTTGTGTCTGGGGCCACAGTATCTTTGACGGCTAAGATGTAGCATTCCCGGGCCGTCTTCTAGTCCTTCTTCAAGGAACCAACAGAGCCATCATCCCTCTCATACTTGATGAGCATGAGAAAAGGGATGATTACAGCCTTGGCTTCGTTAAGGGTTGGACGACCTAAGGGTCGTCATGCGGACGTTGGACAGTGCCCCTGTCCTTCTCAGTGATCAGAACATCTGGGAAGGAGGAGCTAGCTGACGCATCCTCATCATCATCATCATCATTGTCCATATTTCGAAGATGGCTTTTGGTGCCCCGGATGGTAGGGCCACCGCATGAGAACCCGCCTGCTATAGTGTAGACCGTTTCTTTATCAGTTTCCGAGCTACTAGCAGGCTGGGGTGTCTTGGAGGACTGCCCCGGGTTCTTCTTATTAGTTCCTTTGGACTTAGAAATGTAGAACTTTAACATCCCTTTGTCAGTCAGACGGTTTAACGCCCGCTGAAGGCTGAAGCAGTCGTTGGTGTCATGGCCAACTTCCTCATGGTATTGGCAAAATTTATTTTTGTTCCTTAATTAAATGGAACTTTTCTTTGGATTCGGCTTCTCTAGAGACAGCTGGTCCTTGATCTCCATGAGGATGGAGTTGTAGTCCTTGTTAAACTCGTACTTGGGGACGTACGGTTGAAATTCTTTCTTTTTCTTCTGTGACGGCTGGTCAGAATCACTCACCGCCCACACTTCTTTTCTCTTCTTGCTCTCATCTTTTTTCTTCGCCAGGTGAGCAGGCCGGCTGTCTTTTTGTCTGTCAGACTTCTTGGAGTCCCACCGGCTACCAGGCGAGCAGAGGTTGGTTGCTTGAATATAGCTTTTCGCCTCCCTAAGGGCCGCCTGAAGCGTAAATGCCCCTTTTTCGACAAGGTCGAAATTAAAGGTCGACCCGTCTCTCAGACCCTTAAAGAAGTCTGTAAAGGCAACTTCGTCAGACAGTCCCTGAATATGAATTCTGGTCAGATTGAACCGCTTGACATAAGAGCGTAATCCTTCTCCCTCTCCCTGCTTAATGGTGCTCAAGTCAATACTTGTTTTCTTCGAAGGGATGTTCATTGAGAAGTTGGAAGCAAACAAGAAGGCAAGCTTCTTGAAACTATCGATGGAACCGTCTAGCAGGTTGCCAAACCATTGTTGGGCAATGCCCTTCAATGTATCCTAGAAACATCGACACCAAGTGGCATCATCGAACCCCTGTAAATACATGAGGTTGGTATAAGCCATGAAGTGATCTTTTAGGTTGGAGGTACCATCATAAGTACCTACCAACACATTTTTAACCTTTGCCGGCTTTGCCGCCTCGGTTATTTCCCTGGTGAACTCAGAAGGTTGTTCACCTAGGAGGAGCAAACGAAGCTGCCAGTTTAGTGGCTGGACATTGCTATATGTCGTCTGACCTCCGAAGAAGATAGGCGGCTGCATGAAATGAGGAGAATGTGGGCCGTAGACGATAGGCGGTACGTACGGTGCATTCCCAATCATCTGAGGGCCAGAATGGACGGTATTACCGCTTATATGGCTCTCATGCAAGGATTGTATATTCCCTACAGATGTATTCTTAAAGCTGTCTGGAAAGCTTGAAGTGGAAGCTGACTCAGACAACTGTTGATTCCTCTTGCTGGTGATGATCTCCCGGGCATCAAGAGTTGATTTTTTGTTTCCCACCGGTTGTTCACTCCGGCGGGTATTGTTGGTATTCCTCTTAGGCAGAAGAATCTTGGACCAGTCAAGGGTCCCGGCTGCCTTCTCCTTTTGATGCGGAGTCGGCTGCCTATCTCTGATTGGCTTCCTCTTCTCCAAAGGAGTCTTCCTTGTCGACTGACCATTACTTGGACCATCCCGGCTCTTGGCGATCATATCCTTGATTTAACCCTTGAAACTAGTCATGAACTTCATGAGTTCGTCTCGGGTAACTGGAGAAGATCCACTGGTCGTATGGGTCTCCCCTTCCGGCTGACTAGGGGATCGATTTGTACCCGCCTGGCTTGCACCCTGCACCAGGGTGTCCCTAGGGCGGATGCGCTTGGTTATCAGAGAGCAATCATTGGCTATATAGGTTTCGACCTGAGGGTCATCGTCCTCTTGGTCAGTAAAGACCTCCGGCTGGTCTACCATATGCTCAAGAGGTGGTACAGACTCTTAAACCATCCTTGAGGTACTCTCCCCACAGACGGCACCAAATGTTTTGGGTATTTTTGTCCCTCGAGAGAGTTACGTCACAAAGATTGGTTCGACTTAAGTTGCACCTGCAAAACAACAGAGACTCTGGTTGTTGGAGCTCCGCCTCCGACGATCAAGTTAGTAACTTGAAAGAGAATAAAGAGTGCGGGAATTTAGGTGGGTATCTGCTTGGATTCCAAGCTCAGGTGTTTCTCTGACGAGAGAGAAAGTAGGTGTAATAAATGATTAATTGTGTCCCTAAAATGGTGAAATATCTCCCTCTTTATAGGGTCGCTGGTAGGTGTGCCCCTATATAGGTCACTTGACCTAGATTTTAGTGGGCTGCGCCGAATTACGGAGCTTCTTGGGATTTGGGCCCTTGAAGGCCACAATTTCAGAAAATATCTGAAGGGGACACGTGTCAGATGGCTATTGGGCCACTTAGACCAGCCTGGTCTTGACACGTGGCTTTCTCTTATTGGTCCACATGTCTAGGGTATTTTTACCCTTAACACGGGTGGTTGGAGCTTTGCCTCCGACGTTCAAGTTAGAACGTCCTGGAGTATTTAAAAAGTACGAAAAGGTAAAAGTAAGATCTTCTCGGATTCCGAGATCAGGTGTTTTCTCTAATGTAAGAGAATGTAGGGTATATTGTAATTAATGTATCTTTCCTATAAATGGGGGAAATCTCCCTATTTATAGGGTCATCGGAAAAAGTGCCCTTTCTTAGGTCATCCTCACCTAATTTGGTAGGTTGCGCCGTAATAGGGATTTCTTGGGATTTGGGCTAGAAAGGCAACCTTTTCTCCCATTTGTTTGGCGTGACACATGTCATTAGATGAGAGGGCCTCGTGTCTTGGATAATTTTACCTAAAATATAGTCATATGCCTTTCTCAAATCCACCTTTACATAACACTTGGGAGGCTTCCTCTTATTACTATTGTATAGGATAGCTCCCGCTGAACTATCGCCCAGCCCCTAGGGTGCGCACTCACTGCCGAGAAAGCAGTTAAGGAGGGCTCATCAGCCCGGTGGAGTCAGCCCGCAGGGCTGATCAGGCTGAACTCTCCACGAAGGAGATGGTACGCCTATAAATAGAGGGTAAAGTACAACGGAAAGGAGGTTAGACACTCAAGTTATTATACTTTCTATATCTCTCTAAGTACACTTTCACTCTCTAAACACTCTCTAACTTAAGCTTTGGAGGGGGGTTCCTTGAGCCACCCCTGAGGGCAGTTTACGTGTGCTGCCTTGCGTAGGTTGTTGACGGGACCCAGCCTATCCAGCAGAACCCTTGGATCCATACCTGGAACAATTGGCGCTAGAAGGAGGGGACTGGATCATCTAACCTGAGGTTCACCAACTGAGCTAGGGACTAGTTAACCAACCATCATAGCCGGAGAAGAAACTGTACCGACACCCATGTCTAAAGCTAATGAGACCAACCAAACACCACAAAAAACAACCTCAGTAACCCTCGATCCAAAAGGATCCACCGGAAATCCCAAATCGACCATCTCTCAGAAATCCAACCCCATCGGATCGACATCGGCTGTAGCTAAAGCGGCGTCGAAACCAGTCGATCCGGCAGGATCCAGTTCCATTTTCAAATACAGAATGCCGTTAATAGGCGCGAACAATGAGCTCATTGTTTCAGCACCTGTAACCCAAAAACCGCAGCCCGTAAATATGCAAGCTATCCTGAAGAACCTCTCTAAGTGCAGTAAGGAACAGCTAGCAGCAATGACTGCGGTCCTTACCAATATGGGTAAGGGGGCGAATCTGTCACCGACAACGGCAAGTGCGGAGCCCGCAACCAAGAAGCCGGCTTCCTCAGCCCTCACCCCTGAGCAAAAGGAGCTCATTCAGCTAAGGAAGAGGGTATTGGAGTTGGAAGCTCGTAATCTGAATCGAGAATGGAGCATGGAGGAAATAACTCCGGCTCAGGTCAGCCCGGAGAAGCGGGTCCTCCGCAGCAGGTCGCCAGCCTCAGAGCGAGGACCCAGCCCAGAGAGAGACAAATGAGCGTGAATCTAAGTTGTTCCGGATGATTCCCCATTTTGTCAGGAGATTCTGGAAGAACCAATGGAGAAGGTAAAGATGCTGAGCTGCAGATACAACGAAACCACGACACCCAAAAGCCACATATCAGCTTTTGAGAACCACATGGTACTTTATACTATGACGGACTCAGTCTAGTGTAAGGCGTTCCGGCCGACCCTGGAGGGGTTGGCAGCAAAGTGGCATGGAGCTATTCCCAAATGTTCCATATACTCATATAACCAGCTGAAGAGAATGTTCATGGAGCATTTCATAACCCTGGTAGACCGAACTAACATGACAACCGAGCTGATGTCATTAGTTTAAGGGAAAGACGAGCCCCTGAGGGAGTTTATCACCAGATTCAACAAAGAGGCAACAACCATCCCCAATATGAGTCAAGAGGTAGCATTACTAGCAATGCAGAGTTGCTTACTACCAGGCTCACCATTCAGAGCGTATATGGGGCGTAAGAGCCTCAAAACGCTTGTTGAAGCGCTAGGTAAAGCACACGAGTTCATCAAAGCAGACTAGACTAACAGAGCAATGCTGAGTAGGAAGGCACCAGGTGACCCAGTTAAGCGGGCAGAGGTCACCCGGGCAGAGAACACGCCCAGGGTTGACCAGCCGAGCAAGGCCGAGCAAAGTCGCAGAGAAGCGGACAGAGCAGTGGGGGTGAGAAGGTCAAACCCAAAGAGAGGGCCAAGGCCTGGGATGTTCGACAAATATACCCCACTCAAGGTCTCATATATTCAGCGTGAATAAAGTCGATGATTAGTGGCAAAGACCCCCAAGGATGGTTAATGGAAACCGTGATACCAGCAAGTGGTGTGACTTCCACAGAGGCCATGGCCACACCACTGAAGAATGCACACACTTGAAGGATAACATAGAAGATTTAGTTAGGAGAGGGTACCTGAATCAATTTAAGCAGCGCGATGACCCTCCTAGAAGGAGGGACGAGGATAGAACAGGCTGCGCTGACCGCAGAGGAGGTCATAGGAGTCCCGCTGGAGACGGGGACAGAGATGGCAAGCCATAAGGCAGGGTATATGTGATTAGTGGGGGTTCGGTGCATGGAGGAATAGTTAACAGAGCACGGGCTGACCTACGGGCGATGATACATCAGATAAACGACAATGAGATGCGTAGATAGCTGCCTCTTCCCCCGCAGCCTCGAGCCACGTTTGAGGAGTATGACCAGAAAGGCATAATTTACCCTCATGATGATCCACTGATAGTGACAATGAGAATTGCAAACTAGGAAGTGGATAGGATATTGATAGATGGAGGCAGCTCAGCCAACATCATATACATTAGAGCGTTCAACGAGCTGAAGTTGGAAAAGAAGGATATGAAGAGGGTGAGTTACAAAGTCACCAGGTTCAATGGATCAGGGCTAACCCCGGAAGTCATAATCGAGCTCTCAGTCCGGGTGGGTGAGAGATCAAGAAGGCGTGATGTTCGAGCAGAATTCCTTGTGATAAACTCTCCTTCACCCTACAATGTGATCATGGGAAGACCACTCATCCACAAAATAGGCGGAGTGGTATCAACCTATCACCTTGCCATGGTCTACACAACTAATGAGGGACGGTCAGCAAAGCTGAGGGGAAGTCAGAAGACAGCTCAACAATGTTACATAATTGCCCTAAAGTAGCCCGCAAAAACCAGACAGCAGCCTGGCTCAGAGAGAAGGGCCCCTGAGCAGGCTAAGAGGAAGGCAAGGAAAAGGAAGCGTGAAGAATATCACAAGGAAAAGGATAAACGGAAGTTAGCAATGGAAAACTTCGAGCCTGCAAAAGAGGAGATGGCTAGACCACTTCCTAGTGGGGAGTATGTCATAGTCGAGCTCACAGAAGGTGACCCCTCGCGAACGGTGAAAATTGGGAAAGACATTGATCCAAGAGTAGGGCTACACCTCGTAGAGCTGCTGAGGAAGAACAAGGATATTTTCGCATTTTCCGCTGATGAGATGCCCGAAATTGACCCTGCCGTCATGGTACACAGGCTGAATGTGAAGGAAGATATTAAGCCAGTTAGGCAAAAAAAGCGAAGCTTCTCTACGGAGAAAAATCAAGCAATCCAGGAGGATCGATCAGCTAGTAGACTCAACCAGCGGGCACGCCATGCTAAGCTTCATGGACACCTTCTCAGGGTACCATCAAATCAGCCTGCATGAACCAGCCCGATAGAAAATCGCATTCATCACCGAAGAGGGAGTGTACAATTACATAGCTATGCCCTTCGGGCTGAAGAATGCTGGGGCAACCTTTCAGAAGACAATGGATAGAGTATTCCTACACCAGAAGGGTAGAAATGTTGAAGTATACGTTGACGACTCAATTGTTAAGAGCGTCAAGCAGGCAGGGCATATCATAGATCTGGAAGAAACATTTGCCACCCTAAACAAGTATAAAATCAAACTCTACCCGGAGAAATGTGTCTTTGGAGTGAGCTTAGGAAAGTTCTTAGGTTTTCTGATGAGCGAGAGAGGGATAGACGCAAATCCAGAAAAGGTAGAAGCAGTCCTAATCTGCCTGAGCCTAAATGCGTCAAGAATATCATGCGGTTGACGGGCAGAATGGCCGCGCTAACAAGGTTCATCAGCAAGTCAGCGGATATGGCTCTACCGTTCTATCAGCTACTGAAAGGGAACAGAGAATTTAAGTGGGGAGTCAAAGAAAAAGAAGCCTTTGAGGGTATTAAGGAGCATCTGACTAAGTTCCCAACAATGATCAGCCCGGAGTTGAAGGAAAATTTGCAACTGTACATCTCTGCGTCAATACAGACAATCGCAGCCGTTCTGCTGGTGGAAAGATAAAAGCAGCATAGGCCAATATACTTCGTGAGCCATGTACTGACTGAGGAAAAACAAAGGTACCCATTGGTAGAGAAGTTGGCCTTCGTAGTTGTCACTACAGCAAGAAAACTAAAACCATATTTTGACGCGCATGTAATACAAGTCCTCACAAATCACCCATTGGAAAAAGCGTTACAGAAAATGGATGCTTTAGGCATACTCCTAAAGTAGGCAATTGAACTTTCTGAGTACGAATTCGAGGTCAAACCTAGGGCAGTCATCAAGGCACAAGCCTTAGCGGACTTCATAGTGGAAGCCTCCTATAAGGAAAAAGAGGATGATATTGGGGTCTGGAAGGTGGAAGTAGATGGATCCTCAGTCCAAACGGGAAGTGGAGCAGGAGTCATAATAACATCTCCAAAGGGAAATGTATTTGAGTACGCCATAAAGTTCAAGTTCAAAGCATCAAACAATGAAGCAGAGTACGAAGCAGCGCTGGCAGGCCTGCGTATGAGCATCGCAGCGGGAGCCTGCAAAGTACATCTACAAACTGATTCTCAGCTCGTCGCCAGCCAATTGCAGGGAGCGTACGAGATTAGAGAAGCCGCCATGCTGAAATATGTAACTAAAGTAAAGGAGATGGCAGCTCAGCTAGTCCACTTTCAGATAAACTTATGTAGCTAGAGCAGGAAATTCCCAGGCTGACGCTTTAGCTAGAGCCTCACAAGGACATTGATGGTTGAAGTCCTAGAGGAAAGCAGTATTACCGAAAAGGAGCAGGTAAACTGCATTGGACAGCAGAGGGCTTGGTTTTTAGACATTCTGGCATACAAAGTTCTTGGCTTGCTGCCCGATGACGAAGTACAAGCTAAGAAGGTGAAGAAGGACGCCAATTGGTATGTGGTGATGAATGGGGAGCTCAACAAAAAAGGCTTCTCAAAACCACTGCTGAGGTGCATCCCAGAGTGGGAGCAAGAAGGCATTATGGAAGAAGCTCACTCGGGAATATGCGCTAACCACATTGGTGGAAAGGCATTGGGAGTAGAAGTCCTCAGAAGGGGGCATACTGGCCAACTCTCACGCAAGACGCGCTAGCATATGTAAAAAAATGCGACAAGTGTCAAAAGTATTCGCCAGTTATAAATCAACCAGCAAATGATCTAACTCCAATCCTCAGCCCGATCCCGTTTGCTCAGTGGGTAATGGACATATTGGGATCTTTCACCACTAGGTCAGCGGGCAGGAAGGATCTCATCGTGGCAGTAGATTACTTTACAAAGTGGATAGAAGCTGAACTCACTAAGTACATAAAGGCAGTCCAAGTAAGGACATTCATATGGAAAAACATCATCACAAAATTCGGTGTGCCACAATGCATAGTCTTTGATCATGGTTGTCAGTTCGACTGTGACACCACCAAGGACTACCTGGAGGACATGGGCACCAAGTATGCAAGTGCCTTAGTCTGCAATCCAGAGAGTAATGGCCAGGCAGAAGCAGCAAACAAGCTGATCCTGACAGGCTTGCAAAGGAAGCTGGAGGAATACAAAGGCCTATGGGCAGACCTAGTCCCAGAGGTCCTGTGGGCAAACAAAACCACTGAGAAGGAGTCCACTGGTAAAAGCCCTTTCACCCTGGCCTATGGGGCTGATGCAGTCGTCCCAGTGGAAGTGCAAATTCCTAGCTTGAGGATACATCACTATGAGCAACAAGGAAACGAAAAGCGCATGCTTGAAGAGCTAGATTTCCTACCAGAAGTAAGGCTAAAAGCAGCTCTCAAGCTGGCAGCCTAGAAGAGCAGAAATTCAAAAGCTTTCAATAAGAGATAAGCATAGAGAGCTCCTCCCCGGAGATTTAGTCCTTAGAAGGACAGCTGCAGTGGGAAGAGGAAATCAACATGGAAAGTTGTCAGCGAACTGGGAAGGCCCTTTTATCATTCACGAGCAGGTTAGACTAGGAGCATTCCTCCTTGCAGATCAAGAAGGTCAGGTCCTAAGAAACATTTTCAATGTCGATGTGTTAAAGAAATATTTTGTTTAAATAGCCTGAAAAAACAAATATAGTTGTTTCAAGTTTGATAAACCTTTATTCAGTTCATGTTATGTTAATTAAGGCATTTGAGCCATTTTCATTCAATGAAATACAAGCCTTTGCGTGAGGAGTGTGTTGCGTAAATCTGTTTAATATGTTATGCCCTAGCATCATATGCTAACATGCAGACGTCAAACAAGAATAATTATAAAGTGTTAGAGGCAAAAAAACACTCTAGCACAAAGTGGCAAAGTACCGTTAAAATGACAAGTTAAAGCATCCCTCCCTAAAACCTCACCTCACCTGCTCAAAGAAAAACAGGTCACCACCTCGGGGACGCCTAAGGCGGAGGCCTGGCACGTTCAGCTTGAGCAGGAGAGAAAAGGGGAAACGAAAAAGATGAGCTACGTGGGCAACACAAAGGTTCTCTTAGTCCCACTTAGCCCACCTCTTTGAGGGGAAGAGGAAAGGAAGAGACGGACATACAGTAAGCCCTTACGAAAAGAAGTAAGCAGGCACAAAACGACAAGTCGCAGCATAAACAAGCTGAACGACATAGACAAGTCACTGTATAAACAAGATGAACGACAGAAATAAGTCACTTCAAAATAAGCTGAATGACATAAAGAAAAAGAAAAGCTGATCAACACAAAAAGTCTCAGCAGGGCAGATTAAATAACGCGCAATCGAATAAACTAATCAGCATGCAAACCAGTCTCTACAAAAATCAAGTAGAGTACATAGTGCACAAGCATCCAAAGCAAACAAGACAGGAGGAGCAAAGCTCACAAGGGCTCCTGCTAAGCACATCAGGGAGAAGGAGAGCAAAAGAGCCCTCAGCAACCAAATCAGGAAATCAGTGAAGGTCTAGGTACTGCTACACCATGGCCCAGCAGCAATTCCGGAGAAATACGCAGACTATGAAATAATTAGCAGGTAAAATGACAAAAGCATTCAGCAAGATAAATCATCATAGTTCAAAGCTGAACCCCTGCCCACCAAGGCAATGTAAACATCAAGCAAGTTAATTACAACATATGCAACGCTGAGCCCTCGTCCACAAAGACAAGGAACTCAGCGAATATAGTTGGAAAAATATAAAGTTAAGTCAAGCTGGACAGGTCTAGCAACAAAAGATAAAATGTTCAGCAGAAACATAGAGAAATATAATCTTCGGCGGCTATACACCCCAAAGATAGAAGCAAAAACTACTTGGTTACTACAGATCTGGGTGAGGGGAACTCAGAAGAACCACCGGAGTAGGAGGGTGACAGCCGCCATAGCCTTTATTAGTCACCAGCCACTCCAATAGCCGCAACAACATCAGGGCAGAGAGGAACCTACAAGTTCAGAACAGCGTGGCCAGGAACCTTGCAGCTAATAACACGAGGATGATTAGTAGGGAAATCAAATGTGCCAGCCTCTCCCGCAACCTCAACCTTAGCCCAAAAAGCGTTGAAACGAGCCTGCTGCTCCACACCCTCACCATATAAGCTGCTTACGCACCGAGCTGCAGCCTCCCATCCACCATCATGGCGATCAGCCAGCAACTTAGCAAAAACAGAGGAGAGCACGAAGGCTTTGAGTGCCTCCTTCCTGGCAGCTTCCAGCTCAGCAGTCTGCGCAGCTCGCAAATCTGCAATCTTTGCCTCTAACGTTTGCACCCTGGCTTGAGAGGTCTTCAGTTGCTCCTCGCAACCCTTCAACTTGGTCTAAGTGAGCTGAAATTCTCCCAACTGGAGTTGCAGGGCGTCCGCCCTCTCCCTCAGTGGAGTCACCTCACTGACCATAGCATCCCTTTCAGCTTGAGCTTGTTGAACCTCCAAATTCTTCTGAGAGAGAGTTATGCCCTGATTCTGATACTCCTTCTCCACTGACAGCAGAGCATTGGATAAATATCCCATAGACATAACAAGCTGCAAGAAAGGCAGAGGGAAGGAGGAGTGAGCCAAAGAAAAGGTTAACTAAAAATAAAAGTAAAACAAGACAGTAACAACAGAGTAAGCAGAGAAGAAAAGAAAAGCTAAAATGAAAAAGAGAAAGGCCAAAAGCAGAAACAAACCTTCTGCAGGTCATGGCAGGCCGTAGTAGCTAGGAGGCTGACTGAGCTGCGCGTAGAATCAGCAGGAAGACGAACCCCTTGAGTCAGGCGGTACCCCAAAGTACCACTTTTTTTAGGGTCGTCCACAAAAAAAGACTCATCAGCCCTCACATTCATCGGGGCCGAAAGGGAGCATTCTCAGCTCCAGCAGGGCAGAGTATTGGGCGGAGATTGACATCAATGGGAACCTCAAAAAACTTAATAGCCCCAGTAGGGCGGAAAGTTTCTCCAACAGAAAGTGAGGTAGCAGACACAGGGTTCTCAAAAGCATCAATCAAGAATTGGTGAACACAACGGTTAAGTTCACTAGAATTCTGAGTGTCCACCACCCATCAGCATTCCCACCTAGAAGTCCGGTGTTGGCGGATGCGGATGCAAGAGGATTAGGACTAGGAGAGGTGCGAGCCTTTTTCGCTTCCAGCTCATCTCCAGTAGGGGTAGAGGACACTAGATCATCCTCCAAGCCGATGATTTTGCTGGTGAGAACCCCCTGCCCGGGAGAGCCCACCCCTTGAAGCACTTTGAAGCCGCCCTCTCAGCCCTTAGAGACGCGGCGGAAATCTAGGAAGCTCCATGACAGTCTCGTTAGGGAGCTGAAAGTTAGTGGCTGCAGCAGGAGGGACAGCAGTATCCTTCGCAGCAATAGAATCATCAATAGAAGAAGGAAAGAGCAGAACATGCTCAGCAGAAGAAATGGGTTTTTCACCCACAAAAGCGGTCTCAGCCCCCTCAGAGGGAAACTGGAGAATACTATCAGCTAAATCATCGGCAATAACTTTTGGATCATCAGAAGCTTGATCACGTTGTCTTTTGGCAGCAGAAGTCTGAGGTGCCACCAGGCCGGAAGCCGCGACAGACTGCTTCTCAAGGGAAGCATCAAGCGCCACTAACGCCTTAGATTCAGAAGCCACCCTTCGAGGAGTAGGCCGAGTCTAACGCCTACTCCCAACAGTAGAGGACGAAGGCTCAGCCTCCGAGTGGCTGGACCCAGAACGCTCACTAGTAGCTGCTGTGCCAACGACAGCCCGCAGCTCAGCAGGAGCTAGCCGCACCTAACCCTTTAGAGAGCCCGCAAACACCTCCAGCGTGTCAAAGAGCTGAGGAGGATTCTCAGAGGTAGCAGTCAAAGGGTCTTTCCAATTATCAGGCAACCTAAGCATACGTTTGTCCAACTTAGCATAGCCTGAAAAGAAAAAGGGCAGAAAAGTCAAGTAAAAAAAAGAGGAAGAAAAAGAAAGGACAGAAAGTTGAAAACTTACCAGACTCATGCGTACGGCACAAACGCTTAGCAGAGAGCTGCTCGTTACCCATAATATATATTGAGTTGGGCAGCCAAATCTTGGGGAACTTAGAGTCACCAATCCCCGCTCCTTGCAGAGCCTCAAAAGCCTCTGTCTAACGGGCAAGCTCAGCAGGGGAGACGCTAACTTCAGCCATGTTAGTGCGGATCTCTCTGAAGTTGCGCGGTGCAGCAAAATTAGAAGGCACCTTCACCCAGAAAAATTTGCCAGTCCAGTCCCTGAAACGGCCAAGTTTTGGGTAGGACAAGACCCTGCTCTTCTTAAGAGCGACATAATACCACCCTGACTCAGTCCCAGAAGCAAATCTCTTCAGGCTCATCAAAGACTTGAACAGATGCAGGGACTCAAGATACCTTCGAAACCTCAAAAACCACAGCAAACAGATCAAAGTATGAAGGGAAGCAGGTTGCACCAAAGATATACAGATATTGAAGGCACCTAGCGACTTCTCCAGGGTGGGGTCTAGAGGGAACCTCAAGCCCAAATTCAGCTGTGAAGCGAACACAACTATATGAAAAAAAGGAGGAGCTGATAGCTTCGCACCATCACCAGGGAGAACCAGCTTGTAACCCTCCCCAAAACCATAGAATTTCTGCCCAACAGCAGCGAGGTTCAGCCTCTTAGCATCCTTACGCCAGCTGGAGTCCAGGAAACAATTTTTGGGCCTATAACATTTGTCATCTAGAAAAAAACTCAACTCTGCCCTCCACTACGGGCTCCACAACGTAAGTAGGCTGACAGTCATAATAGGAGCGGTCACCAAGAGACTCAGTTATCCTGCCCGATTGAACAGCTGGAGAAGGAGACGGTGATGGAGTCTCACTACTGCCACCTCGCTCTACATAACGGTCACACCTATGCACGTCAGCCATGTTATCAAGCCAAGCAAAACTGTTTAAAGGCTAAACATGGGGAATGGGGCTAACAAGAGACACGTCAGGGGGATTAGCCTTGACAGCGTCAGCAAACATTTTATGACGTATTGCGCGCATCCTCAAACGGGTGAGATGGGATAAAGGAATCCCATCCAGCATGAGCTCTCGCTCGCAATAAGGATCTAAGAAGTCAAGACAGGGTTCGCGCTGGAAAGGGCGAAAAGCGCTACCCTTAGCGGGATGAAAACTGCCCGACCTAGACGTAGTAACAGGAGTCGCAGCAGTACCCATCTCGGTCGCAGCGGGGGGAAATTCAGAAGGCATAACAGTTTGTACAGGAATAGGAGAAGAAGAAGGAGAAATAGGGGAAGTGTGCGCAGGGCGCTCACTTGAAAGAGAGGATCGGGAAGAAGAATCCGATCCAGTGGTCGTTTGAGGCTCATTCATGTTCTGACTATCAGAAGCGTCAGACATTATGAAATCTACAAAGAAATACAAGCCCACAAAGAGAAGAAAAAGCAATGGGGCACCTGAAAATCAAAAGATCAGTTTAGGAAACAAGAACAACGAAGGAATAAGAAGAAAAAACCAAGAATGCAATTACAACAACAAGGAGAAAAATTTGAACAACGACAGTTGGGAAGAATCAAAAGATACAATTTTGTGACAAAAAAAAGGCAAAAAGAAGCGAAATTGGGTAAATACATATGACCACAGGTACAAAGTAAGTAACTTTAGGAGAAAAAGTTGTAGAAGCAACAGAATACAACAACAATGGCGATCGCAAGAACCCGAACAAGACGAAGTTCAAAACTGCAAACAAGAAAGGCAATAGAAAAACAAATCAGTGAAGTGTAGGAGCAAAAACAGGGAAAAGGAAGCAAAATAAGGGCGAGAGAGACAAGAACTTACTATAACAATCGAAGAACACAGGCGTTTGAAGGAGAGAAATGAAGAGCGAAAATTTTGAAAGGATAAAAATAGAGAATGGAAGATGAAATTTTGGAAAAGTAAAAGAAGTGAATGTAAAAGGGGACGGTGAATTTAATACGGATTAAAGAGGCGGTTGGGCACAAAGCTAAACCAAACCGCCATGTCACTTCAGTAAAAGCAAAACTGACGGCCTGGATCATCGACACGTGTCCCACTCATGCAAACATTGTTCCCGCAAAAAAAAAATATAATAAAAATAAAAATAATAAGAATACGCACTTCAGCGGGTGTGATCGAAAATCCTCTCCGCAAGCTCGTCATTTCCCAGACTTCAGCGGGAGTGATCGAAAATCCTCTCCTCAAGCTAGTAATTTCTCATACTTCAGCGGGAGTGATCGAAAATCTTCTTCACAAGCTCGTCATTTCTCAGACTTCAGCGGGAGTGATAAAAAATCCTCTCCGCAAGCTCGTCATTTCTAAGACTTCAGCGGAAGTGATCGAAATTCTTCTCCGCAAGCTTGTCATTCCCCAAATATAGAACCATCGTCAACATGCAAAAAATACGACAACACAGCCAACAAAAACAGAACCTGACCACCCAAGTCTCTTAGGCCGCATCAACACCCTAGAGACTTGAGGGGCTAGGAGTGTGCAGGTTAATTTTGCCGGACGACAAGTTGAGCCATGGCAGATAAGGCTACACGCTCAGAACAGCTGGCATGAAAAGAACCTCACGCCATCTCTTGAAGGGCTATTGGCGTGAATTGAGTAACCTTTTGAGCATTATCTACCTTTGGGATTAAGGTAAGAGTAGTAGCATTTATTTTCTTTAAAAGTTTGCCATGTTTAGAAAAATCCATAACAGAATTAACCACTGCAAGTCTTGTTACATCCCATGTACTCTTAGCAAACTTGTTTGAGAAACCATCTAGCCCTGGAGCTTTGTCATCAGCAATACTCTAAATTGCATTCTTAACATCCCTATCGCTAAAATACCTACACAAACAAGCTATCGAAGCACTATCCAAGTACTTGCCTTCTTGAATTACAGTATGATGCAGCTCACCGCTAGCTGCAACACTAGACTCTAGAAGGGACTTATAATAATCTAGGAAAGCATCACAGACCTACATAGGATAAGAAATAACATTCCAATCCTCTCCAACAATGGAATATATACTAATTTGAATCCTTCTCTTCCTCAACATAGCATGGAGGAAAGCTGAATTCATATCACCATCTTTTAAAACCAGTGCACCTTAGCTTTTAGTTTCAAGAAATTATACTTAGCTGTATGAGTCTTAGCATATTTCTCCCTAGCTATCTTTTCCTATAGAAGTAATTCCTCATTTCTGGGGTTATCTTGCACCTTAGCCTGAATATCCAAGAGCTTCCTCTTAGCAATTGCATATGCAGTCTCAACACCAGTGAACTTAGTCAAAGTGATGCCTTTAAGCTGCTTCTTTGTTTCATCTAGCTTTCTAACCACTTATTTGATTCAAAAAGCATAGTTTTAATTTATTTAACTTTTATTTATTTTAATTAGCTTTGTTAAAGGCATTTGACTTTCATTCGATTCAAAAAGCTTTGTTTGAATGTATTTGACTTTCATTTGAATCAATTAGCTTTCTTTTTAATGCATTTTGAGTGAAGAACAGTATTAAAATCACAAGTCAAAAGCTAAGGAATAGTAATAGAGCCTAAAGATTCAATTTCATGCCTAAGAGGAACTCTATCATAGATAAAGTGGAGCCCATAGACAAAAGTACAAGCAATAGTATGACTGCCATCTTTAAAACTAATTGCAGTATTAATGAATTGTTCATGAATATTAAGAACAGTCAAATCAACCCTTTCAGAATGCCAGCTAACCTAGATTCTACCCCTAGGTGAAGTAGAAAAGTTACAGCACCAACTCCAAGCATTAACAAACTTCTTCTGAAGAGCAATACTCTTATGAACTTTAACTTTAGTTTCCAGAATTCCAATGACATCACCACCATGATCATGCAATAACTTCATGACAGAAGCTATTTTATTAGGGTCATTAAGACCCCTAATATTCCATGAGAGGACAATCATGTTCCTAGAGGGGGATTACCATCACCCCTATTAGGAATAGCATCACTACCATCATTATCAATGTCCTAAAAAAGAGCTTCATATGGATTAGAGCTAGAAACAGTTGGCTGAAAAATAGTTGAGCTCACACTTCTGTTCTTCTTACCAACTACCCTCCATTCCCTGTCATAATTGGCTTGCTGAATAGTTAGTGATTTGGGGCATTTCATACCCCCAAGTGGACCAATGGGAGAGCGACACGTGTTGCTCCATGAGGCGTCCAAATGGACTCTCCAGATGCGTGACACATGTCACTCAGATATTCCCCCTTGGAAATGGCGGCCTTCAAGGCCCAAACTTTAAGGGCTCCGCAAAACGGCGCTGCTCTATTACCTAGGTCATCAAACCCTAGGGTAAGGCACGTTTTCCTATGACCCTATAAATAGGGAGATTCCCCCAATTATTGGGATAATTTTTTGACACCTCGAACATTACGTCTTAATCTTTAAGGCTTTTATTGCTCCCTAAAAGAGAGAATACCTAAGCTTGGAATTTGAGCAGATACCTTACTTTCCGCACGTTTTCACTCCGATTCCGTACTAATTTAATCTTCGAAGGCGGACCTCCGACCATTCGGAGCTTCGTTTGTTTTGCAGGTACAGGCGTCCTTGGCGAACCTAGTTTTGGAGTTGTAACTCTCCCAAGGGACTCAAAAACCCTGAAACATTTGGCGCCATCTCTGGGGAGAGTACCTCTTAGATGGCTTCACAAGAACAACCTGTGTCACCTTCAGAGACTATCCGGCCTCTGGAAGAAGTAGAGGTCCAGATGGACCATGATTCAAGTGACGATGGAGACATCGAAAAACTTTGTGGCCCCAGATGGGTCACTCATCTCTAAGCGCCTCCGTCACGAAGACAAGCGGGAACGCAATGCTAACCAAGCGGGTCCGAGCAGGCCCCCTGGACATCAAATAAGCCCTCAGGGCATCCGGCTGATCCCTCCCAGGCAACAGAATCAATCCCGGTCACCCGCGATGAGCTCATGAAATTCATAAGCAGCCTCAAAGTTGAAATTAAAGATCTAATCAACAAGCGGTCGGCTGCTCCTAGAAAGGAATAGTCAACCAAAAAGCTGGCTCAAGTTGGAAAGCAAAAGTTGATCTAGGACCGTCAGCCGACTCCTTATCCTGCTCCAAAGGAGAAGGCTTGGACCCTGTTCGACCTTTCAAGGCTCCGTTTCCCATAATCGGTGACAAGAAAAGCCATCCGACATGTATAGCCGAATGGTAGTAAGAAGTCCTTTCTTGATGCTCGTTAGTACATCGAGCAGAAGAGGACCCAGCAGCTGTCGGAGTTGGCTTCTACTTCGACCTATCATGATAGCTTCCAGAATACCTCTGTGAGGAATTCTCAATTAGTATAGGGGACGCCGTCAAGCGACCCCCTTGTACAGTCTTGGCCCCATGTAATCAACTCGGCGCATTATATGGCACAACCATTTCACCGACCGCCTACTTTTCCCTACATCCAGCCTACCTTCTTCGGAAGACAAGCGGCGTACAACTACCAGCCTATGTACTGGCAGCTTTGGCTACAAAACCTTAGGGAACAACCCTCTACATTCTCTAAGGAAAAAGTCGAGGCCAAATAGCCGGCCAAGGTTTAAAATGTAATGGTTGGGACTTATGATGGTACCTCCAACCCAGAAGATCACCTCTTGGAATACACCCACCTCGTATACTTACAAGGGTTGGATGATGCCGCCTGGTGTCGCTGCTTCCCAGCCACTCTAAAGGGCATAGCCCAGTAATGGTTTAGCAATTTGCCGGCTTGTTACATTAACAGCTTTAATACACTTGCGTTCTTGTTTGCTTCTAACTTCTTTATGAACATCCCTGTAAAGAAAACGAGCCCTGATCTAGGCCATGTATAGCAGGGAGATAGAGAACGGCTGCGATCATACGTCAGGCGGTTCAATCTGGTGAGAATCCAGATCCAAGGACTGTCTGACGAAGTGGCTTATACAGACTTCTTCAAAAGTCTGAAGGACGGGTCAACTTTCAAGTTCGAACTCGTCCACAAGAAAATCTTAACCCTCCAAGGAGCCCTGATGGAGGCAGAAGCCTACATACAAGCGACCGAACTCTGCTCCTTCAATAAGTAGTTAGACTCAAAGATGTCTGACCGACAAAAGGAGATTCGTCCTACTTAGCTATCTCTAAAACCAGAAGAGAGAAAAAAGAAAAAACAGATCTGGGCGGTTGATAATTCCGATCAGCCGGCCTAGAAGAAAAAGAAAAAAATGAAAGTCGTACTTTCCAAGGTACAAGTTCTACAAGGACAGCTACTCCATCCTTATGGAGATAAAGGATCAGCTGACTCTAGAGAAGTCGGCTCCTATGAAAGGTTCCGCTGAAAATCCGAACAAGAACAAACACTGTCATTATCATGAGGATGTCGGCTATGACACGAATGACTGCTTTAGCCTCAAGCGCTGAAATCCTATGTGAAGTCCAAAGAGACTTCAAAGGCGAATCCAGGGCAGTCAAGCAAAAAGACTCCCAAGCCTGCTATTAGCTCCAAAACGGATGAAGATCTGGTCTATACGATAGCAGGCGGATTTGCCGGAGGTGTCCCGACCATCCGGGGAACCAAGGACCGTCTGAGAAAGATGGTCCATTCTATTGAAGAAGGACAAGCGAATAGCAGATCCGCCTTCCCCGAAGTCATCATCATCGAAAGGGACAGAGGCAAAGTCTGTCGGCCGCCTGATGACCCTGTTGTAATAGAATGCAAAGTGACCTACAAGTTGGTTGGTCGCATCCTGTTAGACACACAAAGTTCCTCAGACATCATCAGCCGCAAATGTCTATCCAACCTCAAGTATAATCCGGATAGCACGATTGATGTCTCCCATCCCCTTGTGGGCTTTGGGGGAGGAGTTGTGCATCTAGTCGGACGCATTGATCTGCCAATCCGACTGGGGCAAAAAGGTAGCAATTGACAATCCGGTTACAGGTGGTCTAGGAGCTGACCGCCTACAATCTTATCGTTGGCCGATCCACATTTAACGAATGCAAGGCCGTAATCATCCCTGCTCTCATGCTCGTCAAGTATGAGATGGTAATGGAATTGTTGGCTCCCTAAACAGGGACCAGAAGACGGCTCGAGAATGCTATCTCTTGGACGTTAAGCCTGCGGCAGCTGCAGCCGATCAAGGCAATATGCTAATAGACCTTGATAATATCAAGGATGATCATCCGACCCCACATCCGCCAAGAAGAGAAACATGATTAGCTAGTGGCGGTAAAAAATAAAAGCAATAGCAATCACTGACCGGAGACCGGTCAGGCGACCACCGTCCCTACCCGGTTGGAGAAAACATTGATATTCCTCTAGACGACAGTCGACCAGAACGAACTATTAAGGTGGGGATGGATGCTTTTGCTAAGTTGGGTGCTGTTTTGGGTATTTTATACCTGGCCAAGTGGCCCAATTAGAGTCGGACATGGTTCACTGGAAAGGGCGCCACCTTGGACCTTCCAGATGGTGACACGTGTCAGACAGATACTGCCCTTGATTTGGGGTATTTGATGATCCCAAGTGGACCTATAAGAGAGCAACACGTGTCGCCCTAAGAGATGCCCAAGTGGCCTCTCAGGATGAGCGACACGTATCACTAAGATATCGCTTCTGAAATGGCGGCCCTCAAGGCCTAAACTTTGAGGCGCCGCAAAAAACGGCGTGCCCTAATCCCTAGGTCATCAAACCCTAGGGAGGGCACGCTTCCCCAAAATACCCTATAAATAGGGATAGTTCCCTCAGTTTTGGGACAATCTAACAACTTTACATTAATTATTGTAATTAATACTGAGCTGTCGTTCTCAAGAAACATACAGCTCCTGAGCTTGGAATCCGAGCAAATAACTTAATTTCCGCACGTTTTACTCCTAACCCTATACTAACTTAATCTTCGGAGGCGGACCACCGACCATCCGACAGTCCGTTTGTTTTGCAGGTACATGCGACCTTGTGAATCCAGTCTTGAGCTGTAACTCTCCCAAGGGACACAAAAAACCCCAAAATATTTGGTCCCGTTTGTGGGGAGAGTACCTCTAATATGGCTTCTCAAGATAATCCTATGCCGCCTCCAGAGACCAACCGGCCTTTAGAAGAAGTACATGTCCAGACGGACCATGATTCTGGTGACGACGTTGATGTCAAAACCTATTTGGCCCCGAATGGGTCACTCATCTCTAAGCGGCTCCTCCAGAAAGACAAGCGGGATCCGGTAAGCCCACAGGGCATGCGACTAATGCCTCCTAGGCGGCAGGATCAGCTACAGTCACTCGTGATGAGCTCATGAAATTCATGAGTAGCCTCAGGGGTAAAATCAAAGGGCTAATCAACAAGCGGACGGCTGCCCCTAGAAAGGAGCAGTCGGCCACAAAGCCTGCCAATTCTAGGCAGCAGAATTCGATCTGAGACCGACAACCGACTCCTCATCCGGAGAAGACTTGGCCTCGGCCTCCATTCGACCTATCAAGACTCTCTTCCCCTGAAACAGGGAAAAGAGAAGCCATCCGGCATGTTCAGCCGAATGGTAGCAAACAGACATTTCCTAATGCTTGTCAATACATTGACCAGCTAAGGAATCAGCAGCTGTTAGAGTCGGCTTCAACGTCGACTTATCATGACAGCTTTCAGAACACCTTGGTGAGGAATTCACCTTCAGGGCCGAGGACTCCTTTAAGCGGCCCCTTCATACAATCGGGGCGACACTTAAACAATTCGGCGCAGTATGTGGCACAACCACCATGCAGACCGCCTACTTTACCTTACATTCAGCCTGCCTTCTTTACAGGACAGGCGACATACAATTATCAGCCCTTGGACTGGCAGCTTTGGCTACAAAACGTAGGGGAGCAGCCCTCTGCGTTCTCCAGGGAAATATCTGAGGCCGAGCAATCGCCAAGGGTTAAAAAGTCATGGTTGGAACCTATGATGGTACTTCCAACCCTGAAGACCACCTCTTGGCATACACCCAGCTCATGTACTTACAGGGATTGGATGATGCCGCATGGTGTCGATGCTTCCCAGCCACCTTGAAGGGCATAGCCCAATAGTGGTTTGGCAACCTGCCGGCTCGTTGCATTAACAACTTCAAGACGCTTGCGTTCTTGTTTGCTTCTAACTTCTCTATGAACATCCCTACGAAGAAAACGAGCCTTGATTTAGGCCTTGTGCAGCAGGGAGATAGAGAAGGGCTACGTTCATACGTCAGGCGGTTCAATCTGGTGAGAATCCAGATACAAGGACTGTTTGACGAAGTGGCTTTCACAAACTTTTTTAAAGGTTTGAAGGACGGGACGACTTTCAAGTTTGAACTCGTCCAAAAGAAAATCTTCACCCTCCAAGGAGCCATGATGGAGGCGGACGCTTATATACAGGCGACCGAGCTATGCTCCTCTAATAAGCAATCGAGCTCTAAGAAGTCTGACCGACAGAAGGAGAGTCGGCCTGCTCAGCCGTCTCTAAAACCAGAAGAGAGCAAAAAGAAAAAACAAATCTGGGCGGTTGATAACTCCGATCAGCTAGCCCAGAAGAAAAAGAAAGAGTGGAAACCGTACGTTCCAAGGTACGAGTTCCACAAGGACAACTACTCCATTCTCATGGAGATTAGAGATTAGCTGACTCTTGAGAAGCCGACTCCTATGAAAGGTTCTGCTTAAAATCGGAACAAAAACAACCGCTGTCACTACCATGAGGATGTCGGACATGACACCAACGACTGCTTCAGCCTCAAGCAGGAGCTTAACCGTCTGGCCGACAAAGGAGCGCTGAAATCCTATGTGAAGTCCAAAGTGGCTTTCAAATCAAATCCTGTGAAGTCAAGCAAAAAGACTCCCCAGGCCGCTATCAGCTCTGAAACGGATGAGGAACCCGTCTATACGATAGTAGGCGGATTCTCCGGTGGTGGTCCAACCATCCGGGGAAATAAGGACATCTGAGAAAGATGGTGCACTTTGTTGATAAGGCACAGGCGGCCAGCACATCCGCCTTCCCCGAAGTCATCATCACCGAAAAGGACAAAGGCAAAGTCCGTCGGCCGCATGATGACCCTGTGGTCATAGAATGCATAGTGGCCAACTAATTGGTTGGTCGCATCTTGATTGACACAGGAAACTCCTCAGACATCATTAGCTACAAATGTCTATCCAACCTGAAATACAGGCCGGATAGTATGATGGATGTCTCCCATCCCCTAGTGGGTTTTGGGAGAGGAGTTGTGCATCCAGTCGGACGCATTGATTTGCCCATCCGACTAGGGGTCGGCACATGACCATCCGGTTCCTGGTGGTTGAGGAGCTGACCAGCTACAACCTCATCCTTGGCCGACCCACTCTAAACGAGTGCAAGGCCGTCATCATTCCAGTTGTTATGCTTGTCAAGTATGAAAGGGATGATGGGATTGTTGGCTCCCTAAACGGGGACTAGAGGACGGCTCGAGAATGCTATCTCTCGTACGTCAAGCCTGCGGTAGCTACAGCCGTACAGGGCCAAGAGCCAATTGCCTTGATGAGGTCAAGGATGACCATCCGGCTCCACCAGCCGTTAAAAAGCGAAATCCTAATCCACCGGTGGTGGTAAAAAAAGAAAAGCAATAGCAATCACTGACCGGGAAGCGGTTAGATGATCTCCGTGCTGGTAAGCATACTGATATTCCTTTGGACAACAATCGTCCAGAGCGAACTGTTAAGGTGGGGACGATTGCTTTTGCTAAGTTGGGCACAAGTCTTCACTAACTATTGAAAGAATTCAAAGACATTTTTGCTTTTGAGGGGGAAGAGATGCCAAGCATCAGCCCGGATCTTGCTGTCCACAAACTCGCTGTGGATCCCAAAAAGAATCCCATTTAGCAAAAGAAAAAAAACCATGGCGAGGAAAGAAGTCAGGCGGCAGCCGCCGAAGTTAAAAAGAGTTTAGACGCTGGGTTCATTCGGCCATGTAGCTTCCCTGAGTGGGTTGCGAATGTTGTGCTTGTAAAGAAGTCGAATGGTACTTGGCGCATGTGCGTAGATTATACTGACTTGAACAGAGCATGTCCGAAGGATAGTTATCCACTTCCAAAGATTGATAGTCTAGTCGACTCTACAGCCGGACATGCCCTGATGAGTTTTATGGACGCCTATTCAGGCTTTCATCAGATTCCCCGATGGAAGAAGGATCAAGAAAAGACGGCATTTGTCACTGATCAGGGGTTATTCTGTTACAATGTGATGTCGTTTAGTTTGAAGAATGCGCCTGCTACCTTCTAACGAATGATTAATACCGTCTTCATTAATCAGATTGGGAGGAATGTAGAGGCATACATTGATGATATGATAGTCAAATCTAAACAACAGGCGGATCAACTGTCTGACCTCCGAGAAACATTCGCCACACTCAGGCGACACAAGGTCATGCTTAATCCAAAAAAGTGTGTTTTTGGTGTTGAGTCTAGGAAGTTTCTCAGATTCCTGATTGACCAAAGGGAGATTGAGGCCACCCTTCACTACTACAAAACTTGGAAAAGAGACCCCTAATTAAAGACTCATTATTTAACCAACGGGTTTTTTAGATGTAAAAGATCCAATTTTAATTATAACGGGTCTCTTATATGTATTAGAAAAAACTAAAATAAACATATGAGACCAGTTATAACAGCTAACGGGTCTCTTAATTTTATTAGGTCCCACATCCCTAATGAGAAAATAAAAATAAGGGGTCTGTTTTTTTTTTATAGGTCTCTTAACTTTATTTGCTCCTTATTTATCATTATATTTCCCAACAAAACAAATTCACCTACTATCTCTCTCTTCAAAGCCTCCGTCCAAGCCCAACACCAAATAATTAAAACCCACATTTTCTCTTTGTCAAGCCGCCGTCACGTCTTCGTCCCTTCTCCATTGAATCAAAACAATGCCCCTTCATCCCTTCTCGCTACATTTACTCTAAGAACGGTAGAAAGGGGATCTTTCTCGATCTCTCCTTAATATGCTTTCTCTTTATTCTCTTATTTTTTATGAAGTTCGAATACTTTGCTAAGGTCCGATTAGAGTTCGGTAATAGATCTAAAAATTATGAAGAATTGTTGTCTAATTGATGACCTAACTTCGGTTAACAATTGAGGTAATTGATCTATCCATTGAGTTTTCAGTTTAAATTTTCTTGATATTTATAATTTGATTGTTATTAAATTTTTTGTATTTTATATATAGTTTACATACGCTTCCATCTTCATTCTGGTTGTATTTTTGGATCTCGCTTTCGGGATCATTTCTTTGCATAATGGAGGTTTCTTTGAGATTAATGTTGCTGTAATTCCTGGGACTTACTTTTTAGTATCATTTAAATTTTAAGTAATCATGCAAACCCAAAGTGCTTGCTGAAATTAGAGTTCAAATATGTATCAAGGCTCCGATTTAATCAGCTCTTCCACATAATTTTTATATTTGGAAATTAAATCCCTCCTTTGATTGAGCAATCGTTCGCTTTCTTCCAGTTTGCGCTTTTGCCCTTCCACTGCCATGGCTTTTGAATTAATTGTCCCTGCAATAGAGTTCAAAAGTTATTATTATTATTTTTTTATTGGCACTTCTCAAAGCGGTTGTTCAGCTCCCGAATTGTTGTTATTGAGCATAATAGTTGTTTTTTTTTTTTTTTTTTTGGTCTCGTTATTATGCTTAGTGGGTTGGTATGTTGTTTATTAGTGTTTGCCTGTTGTATATCATTTTCTTAAGGAATGATTGTTACATAATTAATTTCTTTTTATTTTTCTTATTTTAATTTTGTTATCACCACTTTGAGTGTTACAACTTTTTATGTTTTTGTTTTGGCAGATTTGCACAAAGGGAAAAAGGAGTATTCAAGTCTTGTTGGTGTATTTATAATTGTAAAATTCAAGGAAATCATATAGAAGTATATTTTTTGTTGCAATTTTATGTTGGACTATTTTTTTTTTGTATTACATTAATTTTAATATAATCCATTGCTATTTTCCGTGGTCGAATAATCCGCCAATTTTTATACAGCATATAAACAGAGTTAAATTTCAAAATTCATATGAAAACCTTTCAAACAATTAAAAAAAAAAGCAAATTTTTTTTTTTTTTTTTTATAAAATAAGAGAGCAAAGCGACCCGTTGTTTGACATGACAGGTCTGTTTGATACCACTAAACAGACCCCCTATCTCAAATAACGGGTCTCTTTATCTTCTAAATTATTAAATTTTCAACCTACATAACAGACCCGCTATCACTTACACCAGATCTCTTTGTCTTCATAAACAAACCCCCCTAAAGAACGGGTCTCTTAATCAAACAGACCCCTGAGATAGAGACCCGTTGTGAGGCGGTCTCTCTTGCATATTTCAACGGGTCTCTTTGCCAATTTTTGTAGTAGTGCTTGAAAAAATACAGGTGGTAATTGACATGCAGTCGCCCCGTTCTGTAAAGGAAGTTCAAAAACTAACTGGTTGTTTAGCTGGGAAGATTTCTCAGTCGGTCAGGTGACAAGTGTCTTTATTTCTTCCAGGCGATCAAAAAGAAGACTAGATTTGAATGGGGGAGGATGCTGAAGCCGCCTTCCAAAAGCTGAGAACGCATCTGCCTCTTTGCCAAGGTTGGTCAGTCCCTTGCCCAAAGAGGTGCTCTATATGTATTTGGCAGCTTCAGATCATGCCCTCAGTGCTGTACTCTTAGCTGAAAGAGACGACATCCAGCTCCCGGTCTACTTCATTAGCCACGTTCTCAGAAACGCAGAATTTCGATACCCCATGGTTGAAAAATTTGGTCTCGCCCTTTACATGGCTGTCAAGAAGTTGAAACCATACTTCTTGGCACATCCAGTTACGGTCTACACTGACCAACCGATCAAGCGGCCAATGACAACCTTGAAGTTTTCTGGTCGAATGCTCAAATGGGCTATTGAACTATAGGGACTGAAAGCATTCGCCGACTTTATTGTTGAAATGACAAGGTCGACAGAGCCGGATCTTATCAATCAGGCTTGGAAAGTGTATGTTGACGGAAGCTCCACGATGAACGGCTGTAGTGCAGGCATAATTTGTCAGTCTCCCTAGGGGGACAAATATGAATATGCACTACGGTTTAAGTTCTAGGCCTCAAATGATGAAGCCGAGTATAAAGCCTTATTAGCCGACATTCGGATGTGCAAGGCGGCAGGGGCAACAAGAATTGACGCCTGCTCTGACTCTCAATTGGTAGTAAGCCAATACAATGGTTTCTATGAAGCCACCCATCCGGTTATGATCAAATACTTGTAGGCGGTCAAGGCTGAAGCTGGGACACTTGAAGACTCTAAGTTAAGTCAAGTGTCAGATCAAATAATAATCAGGCGGATGCTCTGTCCAAACTAGCCTCATCCGCCTCCTGTGAAACGCCTCGGTCAGTCTTCTAGGAAGTCATGGAAAAGAGAAGTATATCTGATGAAGACCCCATTGGAGTACTTGACCAAAGCTCCACCTCGATGGATAACATCCGGGCGTATCTGACAGACGACACCCTCCCGGATTCACTCCAGGAGGCGGCCGTGCTGAAAAGGCGTGCTGCAAACTTTGAGATAAAGCAAGGTGAGCTCTTCAAAGCAGGTTTCATGAAGCCTTTTTTGAAGTGTGTGACCCCAGAAAAGGGGCAAGAAATCCTCAAAGAATTGCATGTCGGATACTGCGCCTCTCATGTAGGCGGCAAGTCCTTAGCTGTCAGGGCCAGACGGCATTACTTCTAGCCGACCCTGGAGTCGGATGCTATGGAGATGGTAAAAAAATGTGACAAGTGCCAAAAGCTTGGCAAGCTGATCCATTGTCCGGCCACTGACCTAACGGTCATCCACAATCCTGTGCCATTTGCTAAATGGGGCATGTACATCTTGGGTCCATATACGACTGCACCAGGCGGCATGCACTACATCTTAGTGGCTGTGGATTACTTTACCAAATGATTAGCGGTAGAGGCAGTCAAACACATCAAGACAAAGGATGTGATCTCCTTCATCTAGATGAATATCATCACTCGTTTCGGGGTACATATGTCTATGGTTTTTGATAATGGTCCCTAGTTTGAAACCCCTCATATGAAGACTTTGTTAAAAGATCAAGGGATCTCCAATTATTTTGCATCAGTCGGCCGACCCCAAGAAAACGGCCAAGTTGAAGCCTTCAACAAATTAATCTCAGACGACATTAAAAAGAAAGTTGAGAGAGCTGGCAGCCTATGGGCGGATTAATTATCACACGTCCTGTGGGCCATCAGAACAACAACAAAAGGGGCGACTGGAGAGACCCCATTCCTCATGGCGTATGGGGTAGAAGCTGTCTTGCCTATTGAACACTATGAGCCGACTCTTCGGATTATGCTATATGATGAAGAGGCAAACTGGGAGGCGATGCGCCTGGCATTGGATTCACTCCCAGAATGCAGGGGCAATGCTGCATTGCGCCATGAAATCTACCGTCTGAAAATGACTCGAGCATTCAACAAAAGAGTACACAAGCGCCCTTTAAAAGTTGTGGACTTTGTGTTACAGAAAATGGAGGCAGTCGGTAGGGCGAATGAGCTAGGGAAGTTAACTCCAAATTGGGAAGGCCCCTACCGAATCTATGAAGAAGTAAGAGGTGACACCTACCGCCTAGAAACACCAGACGGTAGGAGGCTCCCCTGAACCTGGAATGTAGATAATCTAAAGAAGTATTACTTCTGAAATATTGTAAAGTTTTTTTACTTGTTAATGAAATTTTGCCTTCATTTTCGTTCTTGTCTTTATTTACTTTATTTTGAGCACCGGTTGCACACAGTGCAGAAGAACCGGCTCATAACAATGAAGGATGCCGCTTGTGCTGGCGGATCCTACTTACCCATTGTGGTGCCAACTGCACAATGTGAAGGCGGACCAAAATCTTTAAAAAGCAACGTTAGAGTACCGCCTGTATAATATGTAGACGGCCAACACCTAGACTCCGCCAGCTACCACCTGCCCAATGGGCAGACGACTAAGCACATTGTTAATCTAAATATAATTTCAAGATAGTCTGCTCTAACGGCAAACGCCCAAAAGATAATCAGACTGCACCAAAGTAGTCGGCCTTAAACTTATGCCTAAGCTATGTTAATAACTTAGTAGCTAACGACTAAGTGACAAAAGAGGCCAATGGTCGGATGAAAAACTAAGTTAATAATTTAGTCATCTTTTGTTCTAAGCTAAGTCAATGACTTAGTGGTTATTTAATTCTTTAATCGAGGCCTCACGCATGATGACTTCATTATCGTCCATCATTTGTTTGACCAGGGCTTGTTTCTCCTCCTCCATCAAGGACATATACTTGGTCCGGAGTTGGGTCTCCTGGGTGCTCAGCCGCCCTCGGAGTCTCTTGACCGTCTCTCCCAAGCTAGCCGCCTTGGATTCAACCTCCTTGAGAGTGTCCAGCTTCTCTTCAAGGCCCTTGACCTGGTCTTGGAGCTCCCTCACTCGCTGCTTGGCCACGTCCAAGTTCTACTGAACTTGCAGGTTGGCAGACACCTGGGAATACAACATATCAAGTGTCAAAATCTCACTTGAACCAATATTCACAACTTTCTTGCCCTAAAACCAACACTCTCAAATTCAAACCTCAAAAGCCAATGCTTCACTAACTACAAGGGTTGGTAGAACATAGGTCGATAGGTTTGTAATATGGCTAGATCAAGAAAGGGGAATGAGGCCCAAATTGGTTAGCAAGTGGGTGGATGTAAAAACGGAAACCAAATTTGTAAAAAAACACAAAGAAAACAAAGAAAAATGAGAAGAAATGCCCTCTTCCTCTTTTAAAGTTGTTTGGTCACGATCTCGGGAGCTAAATACCAACACAAAGATTAAGACATGCATAGTTAAGGATCCGAAACTCCGCTCACAAAAATGATGAAGGCTAGAACAAATGACGCTCACACGGGATAAAAATAAGCAAATACCAACCAAGGGAATCCTATTCATTACGGAGAGCAACACCATCTTACCACTTTCCCGTGAACTAGGGGGTTCAAACATCCTCAAAAGTTCTAAACCGGGCTACCTTAGCGTATAATGTGTCTAATTCAACCTTAAGCATTCTTAAACCGTGTAAACCCTCATCAACTAGGAAGGTAAGCATTCAAAGTCATGTCATAAAAAAGGCACACAAATTCTCAAATCTAAATGAATGAGCAAATCCACATTAAAAATATTTCAACTTGCCATAGTCATGCTTGTTACACAAAAGAGAACAAGAAAAACACACAAAAAGGAAGAAGAAATTAAAAAGGTTCATAATCGAGGCATGTAAATCAAATAAATCCCAATCGACATACAAGTGATCGTTGATATCAACATCAACGATCCCAGGTTCCTTGGAACCAAAATCAATCAACCTCGAACCATTCAACTCTTCCTAAACTAGACCTAAACTAAGCACTCAAAGTAAAAGAAAAAGAAAGAGAGGAAAGGTCTCACCGAATGCCGCTTGAAATATAAGACAAGGTAATATATCCAATCTCACCAAGGGAGCTAGTGTTACTCCTTAACGTCCTTCATCTCCGCTTCAAGCTTCAATAAAGGTGAGCCAAACAAAAGAAACTACAATAAAACAAGAAAAGGTTAGAAAACAAAGAAAAAGACTAAAGAAATAAACAAAAAGAAGAAAAAAAATAAATAAAAAAGCTATCTACAAAGTTTGGATTAAGGGGATTTGGATTTTTGGGAATTTTGGATTTTTCTCTCGGGAGCCTTTCCACCTACAAAAACTCAAGAATCATCAAAGAAAATCATCAGAAATCAGCAAAAATAATCATAAAACATCATCATCATCACCATCACATCACCACATCAATATCAACACAACATCACCATCTTATCACATCACCATCACAACATCACCAACATCATCACCACCATCACAACGCCACATCAATACCACAAGGCCACTATCCTCACTATCCTCCTTATGTGCAAGAAACTACCCTACCACTCTACCTTCCTATGTACACTTCAACTAACTAAAAGGATATCCTCCCCCACACTATTCTTTTTGCTCGTCCCGAGCAAAAGTTACAAGCGAGAAGATCGGGGGGGGGGGGGGGAGGGAAAAGAACCCTCATCACTGGTGATCATCTCCTCGCCCCCGAGGTTGAGGGGGGTTATCAGGATCAAACCCGGGAGTGTCCATGAAAGGGTGGAAGGGTTGGTTAAAGTGCTCATAGGGCCACCCTTGGGCACCCCAACCACCATCAAAAGGAGCGGGGGTGGATGTGGATGCCGGGTCATAAGCCGGATCACACCCACGCGGACGATAGGGGTCGTATGGTGGGGTGCCAACGCGTTGGGTAGGGTCGATGGGACCTTCCCAATAGGTGTAGCAAGGGGGGTGGGGTTTTAAGGGTCATAGGGTCCCCAATGATTGACCGGACCCTCTTGAGGAGGGTGGTAAGGGTAGTTCACATAGGGCGCTTGAATGCCCGCTTGCACAAGATTGTCATAATTTGCCCTCGCGTAGTACCCCCATTGTTCAATGGAAGCTTGATTGTCTCGACGGATATCATCGAGGGTACTACGAAGGGCATTTAAATCAAAAGGAGGAATGGAAGAAGAAGAAGATGCCTCACCTCCCCCGCTAAGGGGGGGAATGATTTGCTCCTGATGGAGGACCGGCGGAGGTTGAGGAACTCCACCCCGGGCTCTAGTTCGTCTCACCTCATTGGGGATGTTTTGCTGAGGGATCTTCCATTTGAGAGGAGCGGAGTGGTCCACCGTAGTGAGGTCGGGGTCCGGAAGGACACACCATTCGATCTCCCTATCGACCAAGAGGATGAATCGGCGCTTGCTAGTGGTGTAGTTGAGGAAGCGGCTGTGACGGAGGGCGCTTATGGAAAGAGCATAGGGAGGGAACTCGTCGGTGAGCTCTTCTCGGGTTTGGTGCACAGGTGGGAGCAGTTCAATTTGATCTTTGTATGCTCCATTCTTCAAAGAAAGAGCAATGATAGTAATCATGCCACCCATAAAGATCTCATCACCGAGACGGTTATCCCTAGTATCCAAGAGCCGTTGGATGAAGGTGGACGAGCATTGAAATTTGAGCCGTTGAGGGTTATCGGCCAAGAATAGGCAAGCAACCTCATCTTTTACCATGGAGTCGAGGTTTGCTTTGAAGAACACGACATATTGGAGAAGCTGTACAAAATACCTCAAGGATATGTGAATGATATTGTTGACCTTTGAGGTATTAGTTTGAAACCTATCCTTGTTGGTGATACTCCTCCACCACTCTTGCTCGTTGTAAGGTATGCGATGAGAGGAGGTCATTTCGGATGGGTGATCAAGTCCGGTGGCATGCCAAAAGAATATCTCATTTAGATCACTTTCCGTTAAAGAGTGATCCTCGTTGAACATTCTAAAGTTAATCATAAGTTGAGGATCCTCATCAACATCTTCCGGCTCAAAAACTTCCTTGCGAAGAGAGGCAAGGACTTCCAAAGTTAAACGCTCGTAAGTGTAAGCGTGGAGGTGAATTAAGTCACCCCATCCAAAGTTTTGAGCTAACCTGATCACCTCATCCGATATTCCCAGCTTCCTCAAAGTTTGGGGGCAAAAAAATCTAGTAGAACGGATTGGACGCTTGATGAGTGACTCATAGATGGGCCAAAATTGCTCATCCGAAGCAACAATGCCATGATCATTGATGCCGGGAGGAGGTGGGAATTGTGGTCCTGAAGATTCTCCCACTCTCTTCCTCTTTGACTTTCCTTTTCCTTTGCCGAACATTTTGATTCTACAAATTCACCAAGAGTATATCATTAGAACAAATTGATAAGAAATGACATAAGAAGCCAAGTAGCTAGCCAAGGTAAAAGTGTATGCATGAGAGTATACAATTCAAGGCATGTATGAATACATTTGAACCAAGGCTTGAATAAGAATTCCTATGTGATTCCTATAAGTCCTAACAAAGTTTAGGTGAAATTTGTCATGATGTCCCCTAATTTTCATGATATCCATTCATCAAACCATCAAAAACAAACCAAAACAATGAATAACAATCTCCAACAACATCCAACTCATGTATTTCTCAATCATAATAAAATGGTAACATGAACACCCTAGTATGAAATCAACATTCTTAAGCCTTTGCTTAATCATCATAACAACATGTTCTACTATCAACAACCAATCAATTGCAACAAGTAAATCCAAAGAACCGCATGAATCAAACAAGTTATGACTAACAATTTCAAGAATACCACAATTCATACTTAAATATGTAAAACATGGTAAAACTATGAGAAATTGAAGAAATAAACTTGCAAAAGCTAGGAAAACCATACCACAATTGATTGGAGGAAAGTAAGAACCCAAAAACACCAAAGCACCCAAACCCTTGAAATTGGGGAAAATGAAAAGATGGGATTTTTGTGAGGAATTTTTGGTGGAGATTGTTGAAATTGAGTAGAGGATGGAAAATAAGTGAGAAAGGGTGAAGATTGGAGTGATTTTGATGGAGATTTGAGGTTTTAAGGGGAGGTGTAATGGAGGTTTAGAGTGAGAAGGAGGAGAAAGGGGTAGGTGACGAAAATGGGAATGAAAGGTCACGAAATTTTCAGCAACATAAAAACTATGGCAGCAGCAATTTTTTTTCAAATCTGGAGAATGGTTCGGCCGAACCAAGGGTATGTTCGGTCAACCACAGTGACAGTTCGGTCGAACTCACTTTTGGTTCGGTCGAACCATGGCAAAAATATGTTTTTCTAAAATCCAAGCAGGAAGTTCCAGCAAATATGCGAAAATAGAGGAGTGACTGAACCTGGAGAGAGTTCGGTCGAACTACAGAGCATGTTCGGTCGAACCTCCCCAGGGTTCGGTCGAACCTATGCTGAAACTTCATTTTTGCAAATTTTTCGCAGAATGTTGCTGAAATTTTTCAAAAATTGAGGAGTGACCGAACCCAGGACAGTTCGGCCGAACTACAGTATAAGTTCGGTCGAACCATCATTAGGTTCGGTCGAACCTTCTGCCAGAATGGAAAATTGAATTCTTGGCAGAGTGTTGCCATAAATCCTTGAAAATGCTGCAGTGGCCGAACATAAAGTGGTTCGGCCAAACTCCCTTAAAAATCACACAAGTAAAAATTGTCCTTAACACACATCTAAACACCATACAATCATGCTAGATGCAAAGCATATCAAAAATCCCAACACAATCAAAACTCATAAATCCCATCAATCCAAAATTGTAGATAGAAGGATAAAAGCAACATGAAAGGAAGAAAGTAGAAAAGGGTTAGAAACTCGGGTTGCCTCCTTGAAGCGCTTTTGGTTAACGTCGTTAGCTCGACGTTCCTTGAGTTGATTAAGGAGGGTCGAATTGACGATGCACATCAAGAAGTGTCACAGAAATCGGTTCATCACTTGGGAATCCTTCATAATAGGGCTTGAGACGGTGACCGTTGACTTTGAAGGGAGAGTGGCCGTCTTGGGAGATTTCGTAGGCTCCATAAGGAAACACTTTCGTGACAATGTACGGCCCACTCCACCTTGACCTAAGTTTTCCCGGGAAAAGCTTCAAGCGGGAGTTGAATAGGAGGACTTTTTGGCCTTTGACGAATTCCTTCTTGACAATTTGAGCATCGTACCAAGCCTTAGTCCGCGCCTTATACAAGCTTGCGCTATCGTAGGCATTCATCCTCAACTCCTCTAACTCATGTAGCTCTAGAAGCCTTTGCTCACCCGCACTATGGAGATCAAAGTTGATTTGCTTGATTGCCTAATGCGTTCGATGCTCCATCTCTACGGGCAAATGACAATTTTTCCCATAGACAAGCTTGTAGGGAGTGGTCCCTATTGGAGTTTTGAAGGCGGTCCTATACGCCCATAGAGAATCAATGAGTTTGGTGGACCAATCCTTCCTCGTCCTAGCAACCGTCTTCTCCAAAATCACCTTAAGCTCTCTATTGGTGACCTCCTTTTGACCACTCGCTTGAGGGTGGTAAGCAAGCCCTCGCTTGTGAGACACCCCATACTTATCAAGTAGTCGAACGAAGGTGTGGTGCTTGAAGTGCGATCCCCCGTCACTAATTATTGCTCTTGGAATACCAAATCTCGGAAAGATCACTTTCTTGAAAAGATTGACCACCACCTTAGAGTCATTCGTTAGACAAGCTACGGCCTCCGCCCACTTGGATATTTAGTCAACGGCAACCAAAATATACTTGTTCCCATGTGAAGAAATGAAAGGGCCCATGAAGTCTATAGCCCACACATCAAAAACTTCAAGCTCAAGGATGGGGTTTTGCGGCATTTCATCCCTTCTAGAAATATTCCCCATCCGTTGACATCTATCACAAGTCTTGACAAATATCCAAGCATCCTTGAATAGAGAAGGCCAAAAGAGCATAGATTGAAGGACCTTTGAGGCGGTCTTATGAGCACTCATATGCCCACCACAAGGAGAAGAGTGGCACATATGGAGAACACTTTGAACCTCGTCGTTGGGGACGCATCTCCTCAACAAACCATCTACCCCTCTCTTCAATAAAATGGGATCATCCCAAATGTATCTCTTGGCCTCGTGCTTGAGTTTTCGACGTTGTTGCGAAGTGAAATCCGGCGGTATGGCACTACAAGCTAAGTAATTCACAATATCCGCATACCACGGCTCCGATTTCACTTCAAGGACATATAGCACATCATCTCTTAGAGCGTCCTCTATTGGCAAGCCATCATCTTCAAACTTTGCACCGCCCAACCTTGAGAGGTGATCCGCCACCACATTCTCGGCTCCCTTCTTGTCTCTCATCTCATAATCGAAGTCTTGGAGGACTAAAACCCATCTCAACAACCTTGGTTTAGCTTCCTTATTCCCTATCAAATATTTTAGAGCCGAGTGGTCGGTATACACAATTGTCTTAGAACCAATGAGGTAGGTTCTAAACTTCTCGAATGAATGGATAACCGCTAGGAACTCCTTCTCGGTAGTTGTGTAGTTTCGTTGGGCATCATTGAGAGTTTTAGACAAATAATGTATGACATGAAGTTTCCCTTTCTTTCGTTGTCCAAGAACCGATCCAATGGCCTCGTCGCTTGCATCGCACATGAGCTCAAATGGAAGAGACCAATCCGGACCTTGGATAATAGGAGTGGTGCAAAGGGCTTCTTCCAACCTACAAAAGGACTTATGACAAGCATCATCAAACACAAACTCCTTATCTTGTTGCAATAGGGATGTGAGAGGCTTAGCGATCATTGAAAAATCTTTTATAAAGCGCCGATTGAACCCGACATGGCCAAGAAAAGACCTCACTTCCCTCACATTGGTGGGGGGAGGAAGTTTTTCGATGACCTCAACCTTGGCTCTATCAACCTCAATGCCGGCATGGGAAATTTTGTGCCCAAGAACCATCCCACTTTCCAACATAAAGTGGCACTTTTCCCAATTCAACACGAGGATAGCCCTCTCACACCTTTCTAAGCAACGAGATAAATTAGATAGACAATCTTCATAGGTGGCTCCTCGAACGGAGAAGTGATCCATGAAGACTTCTACCTCATCTTCAATCATATCACTAAAAATGGACATCATGCAACGTTGGAATGTTGCGGGGGCATTACAAAGCCCTAAAGGCATCCTACGGTACGCATAAGTACCGTAGGGGCATGTGAAATTCGTCTTCTCTTGATCCTTGGGGTCAACCGGGATTTGAAAAAATCCCGGGTAACCATCTAGGAAACAATAGAAGGAATGCTTTGTAAGCCTTTCCACCATTTGATGAATGAACGGTAATGGAAAATGATCTTTGCATGTACTTGTGTTAAGTTGGCGATAGTCAATACACATGCGCCAACCGGTAACAAGTCTAGTGGGTACTAGTTGATCATGATCATTTTTCACTACCGTCATGCCCCCTTTCTTAGGCACAACTTGCACGGGAGATACCCAATCACTATGAGCAATTGGGTAAATAATTCCCGTGTCAAGAAGCTTAGCCACTTCCTTCCGCACAACCTCTTGCATGGAAGGGTTAAGCTTTCTTTGCCTTTTCCTAACGGGTTTGGCATCTCTCTCTAGATCAATTTTGTGCATACATAAAGATGGACTAATACCTTTGATATCATCAATGGTATAACCCAAAGCTTTCTTGTGTTTTCTCAAAACATTGATCAAGAGGGAGGTTTGCTCCTCCGTTAGGTTAGAATTTACAATCACGGGGAAAGAATCATCGGGACCAAGAAATGCATACCTCAAGCCCAAAGGTAGAGGTTTCAAGTCTACCTTTGGTGCTCCCTTACCATTGGGGCTCTCTTCTCTTTCTTCAACTTGAAAGAGGTCATGAATGTAAGGAACCTCTTCTTCCATGCTCGCGCCCTTGCACTCCTTCTTGCTTTCCTCAAGCAAATCCTCATAGAATTGTATGTCTTCTTTGTGGTACCTATCTTTGATTCATTCAACAGCACACTTTCAAGAGGATCATTAGTAACATGCAAGTGGGAGCGAGAAAATTCATTAAGAATGGTATCAAGAACATCTACCCTAAAGCATTCACCACTTGAGGAGGGTTGTTGCATGACATTATTCAAATCAAACTCAATAGAATCATTGTCAATCTTAAAGGATATCTTCCCCTCCTTCACATCGATGATAGCTCTAGAAGTAGCTAGATATGGCCTACCCAAAATTATAGGAATCCTCTCATCCTCATCCATCTCTAGCACATAGAAATCCACGGGGAACGTGAACTTTCCTACCCTAAGGGGAATGTCCTCAATTTTGCCCATGGGGAACTTAACGAAACGGTCCGCTAGTTGGAGAGTAATGTTAGTGGGGGAGAGGGTTCCTACACTAAGCTTTTGGTAGACGGAATAGGGCATGAGACTCGCACTTGCTCCTAAATCACACAAGGCTTTATCAAATTCAATGTCATTGATTGAACAAGGGATGGAAAAGTTACCCGGATCTTTCAATTTGGTAGGAAGTTTGTTGCAAAGAATTGCACTACAATTGGCGGTCAAACTCACCGTCTCACACTCCCTTCTCCCACTCAAAAGGTCTTTCAAAAATTTGGAATAGTGGGGCATTTGCTTCATAGCATCAACAAAAGGGACGGAAATATGCAAATTCTTAATGACTTCCAAAAACTTCCCAAATTGGGCATCAAGTTTAGCTCTCACAAATCGTTGTGGAAAGGGTAGCTTCTCCTCTCTAGGTTGGCGATTTAGGGGCAAGGGAGTGGCTTCTTTTTCCTTGGGCACCTCAACATTTTTTTCCTTTTCAACACTCAATGGCTCATTGGGTTTTTCACCCTCATTCTCTAACTCCACCTCTTCTTGGAGTTCTTCCTCAATTAAAGGGTCACTCTCTACTACCTTCCCACTCCTAGTTGTCACGGCATACAAAGGTTTTGGGTTGACTCCTTGACTTGGGATGTGAGAAGAAGAAGAAGAAGAAGAAGAAGAAGGGGATGAATTAGATGCAAGTTGAGCAATTTGGGTCTCAAGCATTTTCATCTGAGCATTGGTTCGTTTTTGGGCCTCTTCATGTTTCTTTTGATCCTCCTGGCGCATATTCAAAAGAGCATCTAATTTAGCCATCACGGGATCAATTGGAGGGGCTTCAAGTTGAAGAGGTTGTTGAGGTGGAGGAAGTTGGGGTTGATGGAAACCCGGAGGCCTATTAGTTTGGGCATAGTTAGAAACAAATTGGCCCCTATTGCCTCCGGTGCCTTGGTTAGGAACATTGCTTTGTTGATTATTTCCCATGTTACCTTGGTCACCAAAATTTTGATTTTGATGGTCATGGTATCGGGAATTAGGTTGTTGGTTTTGATTACCATACCCCCTTTGGTTAGAGTAGCCTCTTCCATTGAAATTGGAAGGGTCTCCCCAACCATGGTATTGGTTATCATAACCACCACCACTTTGGTTCCAACCACGGTTTCCACCTTGATTCCAATTCCCCATTTGATTGGAGTTTGGCCTCAAGTTTCCTACATTTCCCATTCTAGGAGCGAAATTCATAGCATTGACATTTTCCATATTATCATCATGTTCATGGGAAGGGGGTTGAACTTCACAAGCATATACACAATGAGAGGTATCATGATCATAGGTTTCACAATTAGAGCAAAACATGCATCCTTGAGGCATTGTATTGTAAGAAGAGGAGGAGGAAGTACCCATACCATTGCCTCCCTTAGTTGAAGGGGAGGTATTACCATGAGGGTTGGACCTTTCTTTCATCAATTCATCCATTTGCTTGGTCATTTTGGAGATTTGGGTAGAAAGGTTGTTGATTGCGTTGGCTTGCTCCAATGCATAAACACCCTTACTAGAAGTAGCATCCCTTTCTCCTTCGTACCAATCATCATAGTGCTTTGCGACCTCCTCTATAATACACTCCACTTCATGCTCTCCTTTGTTCATGATTGGACCACCGGCCGCGGCGTCTAGGCTTGTCCTTCCTTGAGGTGTGAGACCTCCATAGAAAGTGTGAATGAGTTGATACTTTGGTATCCCATGGTGTGGGCATTGACGTTGAAGATCTTTGTATCGTTCCCATGCCGCACTTAGAGACTCACCACTCTTTTGGCGAAAACCTTGAATCAAAGACCGAGCCTCGGCGGTCTTCCTATGGTTATAAAACCTCCTCAAGAAAGTCGTTGTCACTTGGTCCCATGTTGTGAGAGAATTAGGGGGCACCTCCTTCTCTAGCCATTCTAGACCTCTCCCAATTAGCGAAAATGGAAACATTTTGAGGCGAATATATTCTTGAGTCACTCCATTGGCCTTTATTGTGTCACAATATTTCTCAAACTCTTTAAGGTGCTCATGAGGACTCTCAAACTTTCCACCCGAGAATTGTTTCCTCTCAATCAAAGCAATCAAATTAGGCTTGATCTCGAAATTGTTGGCTTGAGTAGTAGGAGTTAGGATCCCACTTTGCGCTCTAAAAGCTTCTGGGGCCCCAAGACGACTCAAAGGCGTATTCTCTCCCATTTTAGAACCTTCTTCACTCTCGAACTTATAGGTTGAGAAAGGGTTGATATCCGAACTCGAAGATGAGTTAGGGCTATCTAATTCTTCACTTGAGGGTGAAGAGGGTGGAGTATCTTCTAATTCTCTTAATCCTCTCGTTGGAGTGTGGGAATTTCTACTCCTTGCTCTTGCTTCTCTTCGAAGTAGGGATAAAGACCTATCTAGCTCTGGATCGATGGGAATCAAAGATCTTAAGCGGGTTCGTCCTCTGTTCATACAACAAAGATAAGAAGAACGTAAGCACTGACAAGTAACAAAAGTAGCAAACACTAACAAATAAAAGATGAGATAGTCTCAAACAAGCAATGAAATAGCAATGGAAGCCGTCTCCCCGGCAACGGCGCCAATTTGACAAGGAAATAATCGTGTCCTTGAGCGACTACACCTATATCAAATGAATTTATAACGCTCTACTGACCTAATATAAGTATAGGTTAAATTGAGGGGTCGAACCACAGGGAGAAATGCTTAAGCACCGTATTCATTACCTAGGGTCTAAGCTATCTCGGAACAAGAAGTGTGAACAACTAAGAGATTAAACTAAGAACGAAATGGTTAAAATTAATATAACTAGGCGCCAAGGGAAATGGGTAGGTGAAGATGACGCTTGATCATGCAATAACAAAGTAGCAAATCAATGGAAAACTAAACATGCTTGAATACCAAAGTAAGGCCCAATTTAACCGCCTTCCGGGGTTAATCGGTTTCTCCTAACATAGCCTCTATGTTTCCACACTAGAACCATATATTAGAAGGTGCAAACAAAGAATTATCGATAGTAATGAATCTCAACTAAGTCAACTTCCGTTACTTGTTAGCAAAGACTCATCTTTGATCAACTAACAATGTGCACTTGCAAGAAGACCAAAGAATATCAAGCATGCAAAGACTTTAATCACCATTAACATAACCCCAACAATATAAGCATGAACAATTAGCAACTACACCATCCCCACACCCTTGGCTAGGTGACTACTCACAAATCATATTGAAAACAATATCAATCATCAAATCAAAAAGCATCAACATGATTAATAAGCAAAGAAGAAAAATCAAAGCAAATAAGCAAAATAAAAAAAAAAGGTAAAGAGAAAGAGTAAGAGATTGCTCATTAATTGAAGATGAAGGTCTGCAAAGGATTGAACAAACTCTTTCTTCAAAATCCAAGTTCATCAATGAAGAAAACCACACTTTCTCTCTCTACCAATGAAGACTAATAGTGTTTCTCTCTCTAGATTAAGCTAAAATGTAGAAAAATTAAAACTAAGTTAATCTAATCTCTCCAAACGTTCTAAGATGGGACTTATATAGTCCGTACAGAGCCAGCTGATAAAAGGAGAGGTCCGACCGAACAATGGGAAGGTTCGGCTGGACTACAGGGTAGGTTCGGTCCAACCTCCCTGATCCTGGTCTGGTCGAACTTCTGTGGTTCGGCCACTCCTGCAAAATCGCCAAATTGCATCTTGTCCCTGCCTCGACGTTCGGCCGAGCCACCGAGCAGGTTCGGCCACACCTTGGTTCGGCCACACCTTCAGGAGGTTCGGCCGAACCTCTTCTGAATCATACTTCTTCCAGCTTCCCTTGAGCTTAGCTTGCTCCTCTTGAACATCTCGATGGTTCCTACAAAGCATAAGCATGAAAATCACAATAAAAACAAAGCGAGAAGGCTAAGAAAAGGGAAGATAAAGGAGAAAGAAAAGAGGAAGCAAAACTAAGTAAAAATGCTTAGAAAAAGGGCCAAACAAGTGCAAATGAGGGGAGAATCCTTAAACAAAAATTATAAAAGAGTGGCATAAATGCCACTCATCACCGGCGACGTCCATTTGGGCGAATTCGTCGAAGAGAAGCATCTCCCATTTGGGTGGCACATTGCTCTATGAATTGAAACAAGCGGCCCTATCAAATGCGTTAAGGCAACACTCGAAGTCATTTGATAATCTAACTTGAAATCTAAAAAGCATTGAGTTTTATGAAGTGTTCTAGTACAGGCGAAAGGTGGCTAATGTTTCATTTTAGAGGCTATATAGTTGCTTGTCCTTGCCTTGGGGCAAGGCAGGCGAACAATTAATTTTTCAAAAAATAAGTTAAGTTAAAAAAATTTAGCATTTTTACTACATATCATGAGGCCTTTGGCCGGATGCATTGAGTTACTGAAAATCGCTTGTTCAATGTGGTCGTCTGTCGCTTGGTTAGGGGCAATCACCATAGTGATTTATTGACTTAGAAACCATACATACTCTCAAAAGTATCAATAATTTCTAAGTCAATCAATCTGTTTTTTGAAACCAACCGACATCCGGACAGGGGTAAGAACATTCACATGGTATACGGGTTAAGCATACTTAGCCAAAACACAATACGAAAAATTGAACGCCTTAAAATTTAAAGTATCAATAAAATTGAAGGCATAAAATATAAATGAAACCGATTAAACGACCGGATGATAAGCAAATATATAAAACAACCGTCAAAATTGACGACTGAGAATGTTGACTGGCATAGCCATGAAATATTCAAGTTACCCGACCCCCTTGGTCGGTAAAAAGATACAATGAAATACTCGGCACGCAGGCCAAAAAAGCAAATATTTGGCCATTCGACTGCAGAAATGGATACTTTAAAGCTTTAAAATCAGGGGAGGGCCTCAGCATTAGCATTCGCCTAGTCCGCCGGCAACTACTTCTTTTTCCCTTCATCCTCCGCCCGATCCTCATCATCCCTAGAGGACGATTCATTAGAGGAATTGGACCCATCCTTGGCCTCCCTGGAAGCCGCCACCTAACCTTCCCTTAAGAGTTGGGCATTAAACTCATCATTTGCCTTATCAAACTAAACCTTCCAAGTCTGATAGTTGGCTGACGCCTACACTGCTTCGTTATCATCCATCATTTGTTTGACCAGGGTCTGTTTCTCCTAATCCATCAGAGACATGTACTTGGTCTTGAGTTGAGTTTCTTTGTTCTATAGCTGCCCTTTGAGTCTTTTGACCGTCTCCTCGAGGTCCTTGGCCTTCTTCTACGCCTCCTAGAGGGGCTCTTGCTTCTCCTTGAGGCTCTTGACCTCATCTTGAAGCTCCCTAACTCGCCTCTTCGTTGCGTCCAGATTGTGCTGGACTTGCAGATTTGCCGACGCTTGGGAATACTACATATCAAGTGTTAGAACTTCATTTTGGGCAATCTCAAACTGAGCTTTGTCCAAGGAAGAGGCAGCCCCAGCATTTGCTGCCTTTACCTCTTTGGTCTTGTCGTTGAGTGGCTTTCTAAGACCTCTCACGCGCAGAATAGCCTGTAGTCGGCCAGAACAAAAAGAATACATTAGAAAACACTCGGCTTAATCATCAATCAAGTCGAAAGACACATGTCTTACCTCGTAGAGAAGCGCCAGTATGGCGTCAAGGTCAAGAGTCCCGACTCCTCTAACAGATGCCTTGTCCTCAGGATCAAGCGTCTGGAGCATTTACTTGGCCATCTAAAGGACAATTGGCCTTGCTAGAGCATCTATCAAGACGAGTAAAATAAACTAAGTAAGAACTTTGAAAAGACAGTTGCATTTTTAGTTATTGAAGATATTGGTCGGATGTATTACCTTCCTCCTCCCCTGCGGCATCGCTACCGCCTACTGAGACGACATCATTATTGAGTGGCTTGCCACTCTTCGACACTCTTTGCTGAGCGTCCGGCTTGGATGGAGTATGGATGGGAGAGGAGGCGCCCGTTCCCTTCTTCGGCTTGTGGGCGATGTGTTTTTTACGGCTTTGGGTGACATCGCTAGCCGTCTGCTTTCGCAGCTTGGGATCCGGCTGTGGGGTGGGAACGGGCTTTGGTGAGCCACCCTACAAAAAGAGTTTGCATGTAATGGAAAATTCCAACAAGTTGAAATCTATTGAAAGATTCTAAGTAAAATAAATCGTTACCTGAGGAGTGTCGTTTGGCGGTTGTTCTTTAGTCGTTCGTTTGAGGTTTGAACAATAGAAGGCGGCAGAGACAATCGGTTTCTTGTGACTAGAAAGCTTTGACATTGCAAGATCTGCAAAAATAAAGTACAAGGGTTAGAATCCCAGACAAACAATAAGCAACTGAACAATGAAAATGCATGCGGCCTACTACCTCTCGGCTTCTCAGAACTAAGCCACAAGAGGCCAAATATGTCCTGTCCAAGAGCCATTTGAATCGGGGAATGTAACTCTGGGGGGTTACCTCCTTGACCCCCGTCTCCTTGTTTGTTAAGACGGCCACCAAAAACAGGCCCGGATCAAAGATCTCCTCCTACGCCCGCCAGGGTACAGGCGGCAAGGCTTTCTTCCCAGCAAGGAGGAGCGGCTCCTTGATCAAGCGATTGTATTGCTTGTTCCTTTGGAAGTCTGGGGAATAGACCATGTAAAACTTAGACCTCCAATCCTTCAATTTGTTTTCCTTCCCTAGAGCCATCATATAAGGTTTGTGGCTGGTCTGAGTGAACCAGTCGGCCCCACTTGCGTGTGGAGTTTTGCTCAGGTAGTGCATATGAGCAAACGCCTCAAAGCTGGGATCCACCTCCAACATCTCATAGGCGGCAACGTAGCCCAGTATGTTAACCCAAGAATTGGGGGCTAGTTGCCAGACACCTAGTTGGTATCTGTCCAAAATCCTCTGCACAGCCGGGAAGCACAGTCCTACCTAGATGGAAGCCTCGTAGCATCCGAAGCACTGGTCACCATAGCAGGCCAATTTCGGCCAGGTGACCGTGTCCTCAGCGTCCGGCACGGACAACAAGAAGCCATGTCCCATGACATGGGCGGAAATAAACTTTCCAAAGTCTTCCGTCATCTTGTCCCGCCTCCTCTTGGCAACGTGGAAGAAATAGGGAGCATGTTTGAGTCGCCGCATAGCAGACGACTCTTCCCAGCCCTCTTCCTTCTCTATGGATATGGACTCTCGGGCAGTTTTAATATTGGACCGCGCCTCCTCCGAATCAATTGGTAAAGGACCTGGGGTAAAACCTTAGATTCAGGTGAACAGTAAAAAGTTACTTCTCAGCCAATCAAAGGTCGACACCTGTCACTGGCGTCACATGGCATGCCACGTCACTCTTGAGGGGCAAATAATTTGGGGTATTAATACCCGCAAGTGGACCAATGGGAGATCGACACGTTTTCAAACCCTAGGGCAGGGCACGTTTTCAAGCTTAGTGGGCAAAACGGCGCTGCCCTAATCCCTTGGTCATCAAATCCTAGGGGTAGGTCACGTTTTCCTAGGACCTTATTAATAGGGAGATTCCCCCAATTATTGGGACAGGTTTTTTACACCTCGAACTTTACGTCTTAATCATTAAGGCATTTATTTCTCCCTAAAACAGAGAACACCTAAGCTTGGAATCCGAGAAGATATCTTACTTTCCGCACGTTTTCACTCCGATTTCGTACTAACTTAATCTTTGGAGGCAGACCTCCGACCATTCGGAGCTTTGTTTGTTTTGCAAGTACATGCGTCCTTGGCGAACCCAGTCTTAGAGTTGTAACTCTCCCAAGGGACTCAAAAACCCTGAAATAGTTGGGGCAGGGGTAATAACAACAGTACTATGAATGGTCTCACCGGGACCAACAGCAAGATCAATTGTAGCAACTGTATGAACAGAATTAGGCTTAGCTTTAGGTACCCAAACTTTGTCAGGCTCCTTAGATGCAGGCTGCTTCTTTTGTTTCTGAGGCTATTTGCTAAGAACATCACAGTTGTGAGCCACCTTCTTATTACACTTTTTTCAGATTGGTGGGGCCCATTCAAAGATCACCTTCTGTTCAAATAACTGTCCCTCAGGACTTTCCATCCAAAAACTCTTGGAAAGAGGTTTAGTTACATCAATTTTAACAAGGAAACGAGCAAATGATACCCTTAACTGCCTAGATATGCACTCATCAGCATAAATGGGCACCCTAAGGACACTACCAAGCCTGCTTAAAGTCCCCACCCCCCAGCAATTAATACGTAGGATTAGAAATTTTACCCAAAGAGGTATAGTCCTTAGAACTTAAGCCTGAAAAACAAACTTTTCAGACCAAGGTTTAACTATGGCTGGCTTCCCAAAGAACATGTGAGGGCCAACACTCAATATGGAAGTCATATCATCAAAATTTTGCAAACAAATGAGAAAATAACCATAATCATGGCAATAAAATTCAGGTTTAAAAATGTTGGGGTTTTGTGAGTCTGACACATCGCGGAAACAAACCCAAAAACAAGACCGCACTCGCAATAAAATAAACCATAAAGCATAATTAACTTAAAGACAAGATTAGGATAATATTTATAACTTTGACGCGTGCTTTGCCGAATTCAAGGGGCTCTTAATTCGAAAGCAAGTCTAGAATGTACGACAACCTCCAATGGAAGTTCACCCACAACTCTACGACTTACAAGGGTCCAATTCCTTGGAGTTAGCAAAGCCTGACCTAAACTTGAGTAATTAATGAGTTTAACGATTTTCACAATGGTGATGCCTTTTTCAACTCTTACTCAAGTGAACAATCCCAAGCCATGCCTTGGCTATTTATAAGGAAAGCTTCCTTGTGAATTCCACTCATCTTTTAATGTGGGACTTTTTCACAAAAAGATCCCACATGGAAAGATTGATGAATTCATCCCTTAGTTAAATAAACCAAGGAACAAGTAACAAGTGCCACATGGTTAGGTGAGGAACACTTTCTCACTTAGTCCCCAAGGCAACTCACATGCATTGTGAGCTAACCATGTGTCACCCAACCTTGAGCCCCATGTTGGGTTTGGTTGGGCCACTTCCTTTTAGCCCGAGTCCATGACCCAGGTCCACGGCCCCCTTTTTGCCATATGTTGCTGCCAATGTGTCACGCTGCCACCTGGCGCGCTGCCAACGTGGCGTGCTGCCACTGGGTGACTTCTAACATGGCCGCTGCCACTTGGCGGCTGCCAATGTGGTTGCCATGTGGCACAATCCTATTTGGCGTGCTTCCTTAGCCTTTTGCGTGGCTAGGGTTTTACTTGTTACTTGAAGCATTTTCCCGTCTCGCCAAAACTTAAATTTTGGCTCGACATTTGAGATTTGGTTCCAAAGCTCGGTTTCGACGCTCCAATCTTGAATTTCCGACATCTAAATATTAATTACTCGGTCGACTTATTAATTAATTCCTAATTAATTCGTCGCTTTAGCTCGTTAGTTGCTTGGGTGTGACCCGAAGAGTTCATTCAAGATTAAGCTTTAATATTAATTATGCATTAATATTATTGATCGGAAGCGGCCTCCACCCAAGCATTCCGATCACTTGACCTCATTGAAAAATTAGCTTTCTAATAATTCTGAACCCCCTATCGGAATAATACACTTGTTCAAAGGACACCATTCCTTTCAATCTCCCACTTTTCCTTCCAAACAAGTGTGCTTTCAGTGTATAGCCCATTTCCTATGTCGCTTAATGCCACTTCATGAACTATAAGGTAAGATTTATTTGTCATCCTTACTACGCCCAGAAGTGTTTCTCGATTCCGAGTCCGATTGCCAATAAACAGCTGATTTCTAAAATCCATCCGAGCACGATCATGCATTTTACAGTCTCGCTCTTCGAGAGGCCTTGTAAACAACAAAGACATCTTCCCTATTTTTAATAGCTATTTTTAATATGGGGATATTTCTAGTCTTGTGATGTAGCTTCTCTTACTGAGAGGACCTAGCCGCCCGAGTGTTGCCGTTATAATCCCCTATTACGACAGACGTTTGACAATCATCAAAGCGGACTAGTACTCAAACAAGAAAGCTCACAATACTCATGGTCGAGGAAAAAGGTTCCGATAGCAATAATGAGAAGCATACTTATGACGGTTTTTAATCTCTTAAAGCATTCTCATAGGTCGATCTAGTATGGTTCTAAACCAAAACCTGTGTAAATGATTTATAACGATCATGTTATTGTAACATATGAAACCGTGCTATTAATCAAACTACACACTAAACTCAAATGGTCATTAATTGTCCATCATTTAAATGACCTCGCTTAGGGATAATTTTTTTTGATAATATTCAATGTTCACTTAATAGGTGTTTTCTTACCAAGGCTGGTTTTACTACCATATTTTGAATATTCTAAGAATCGAACGGACTCATTATTTAATCCTAAACCACAATTAAATAGAAAACGGAGTGATAAAATTGCATGAATTTTTAAATTACTCCAAAACCTGAATGGTTCAAATTATGATAAATGGTTTTTCCGAATGTTTAAAGAGTAACGCTCTTTATAAAACATTTATAGATATCACACCCATATCTAAAATCCTTGATTTCTTTCATGCAATTGTGAATGTTGTCGTTCACTTATTACATAGGTTTAGTTATAATTACTTTACTAATCTTAGCATCTTCATTACTGATCACTTTCATAATATGATGATAAAATTTGAGAGTGCCATGGATTATATGTGATTTAGGGTTTATTGTCAAAGTGATGGCTCCCACTCATTTTCATGATTGAGATCTTCAACTTGACAACCTACAATCATTAACGTTCAACAATGAACTTTCCATAGAACATATTCTTTATTATCGCCATTAAGGCAACAATATTCTCAACATATAATTTAGTAGACTTCCTAATGATGCTTTGCTTGGGTTATGCTCCAAACGACTCACAATGATTTAGGATATCCTAATCACTTGTGATCAGGGAAGTTTACTTTGAATTCCCGCACATTACACATGGATGCACAACCATGTTACCATTCTCAAGCCACGACTCATTGTTAGCTCGTGCTTATAAGTAGCTTCCTTGTTAAGGATCTAATTCTTGTTAAGGTATGTGCTTGAACCATCAATTCTCAAGTTGTATTTGTTTCCACAAGTCAAGAACTCATCCTTTTACTTATCCAAGTGCTTTGGATGTTCTTATCCATAATCCAACGATCTTTTACTTAGATTCAAGTTGACTGGTATTACATACGTACTTCATATGCTCTAAGCAAGTAAGTTGTGTGATGATTCCATATCATAGCTTTACATGATGGATTTGATTGTAGAATGATTCTCAATCTTATTCCATCCATGTAATATTTTAGCTCATTCAGTTTTACTGAGTCTTGCTGAATTATTCGCTATGTGATATGGTTGAAAGTCTCTTACTAGAGTCTTTCTTGTTTGACTTGGTATTTAGCCTAGGTTATACCTAGTTCAAACTTTTACTTAGCTTTATACATACGGGTTGAAAGCCTTAGAAAGTCCTTCATGTTCAACATGGTAAATTTCTTTACTCATTTAAACATTATAATTAAGTCTGATTTGGGTATTTTTACCCTACCAGCTGGCCTAATTCGAGCCAGCCACGTGTCATTGGAAGGGGCACCACCTTGGACCTTCCAGATGGTGACACGTGGCAGGAATATTTAGCCCCCTGGGAATGGAGGCTTTCAAGGCCCAAATCCCAAGGGGCCCTTACAAAAATGGCATGCCCTTTCTTAGGGCATAAAACCCTAGAAAAGGCACACATTCCTAGAACCCTATAAATAGGGAGCATTCCCCTCATTTATGGGGATCTGATTTTTTTGACAACTTTTATGACATAACCTTGATTGAATACCAATCATTGTTTGAACTGTCACTCTCAAGAAACAGTACACATGAGCTTGGAATCCAAGTAGATAACCTCTTTTCCGCACGTTTTCACTCCAAACATATACTAACTTAATCTTCGGAGGCGGACCACCGACCTACCGGCGGTCCGTTTGTTTTGCAGGTACAGGTGCCCCTTGTTGGATCCATTCTTAGCGTTGTAACTCTCCCGAGGGACATAAAACCCCAAAACATTTGGCGCCGTCTGTGGGGAGAGTACCTCTAAGATGGCTTCACAAGAACCTGTACCGAAACCTGAGACCAATCGGCCTCCGGAACCTGTACCCGAAACGCTGATGTCCAAACCTCTATGGATCCTAGCGGGTCCCTTATCTCTAGACGCATCCGCAATAAAGAAAAGCGGGAGCGTCACCATGATCAGGCGGGACCAAGCAAGACTGCTGGACAGCCAAGAAAGCCCTCAAGGCGGCCGGTTGATCCTTCCCAAGCGGCTGGATAAACCCCAGTCCCCCGAGACGAACTCATGAAACTCGTGAGCAGTCTCAGGGGTGAAATCTAGTAGCTTGCCACTAAGAAGTCGTCTACTCCGAGAAAGGAGTAGTCGGCCAAGAAGCTAGCCAAGCCTAGTAAACAAAAGTCGGACAGAGACCGCTAGCCGACTTCTCATCCTGCCCCCAAGGAGAAGGCTCGGCCCCAATTTGATCTCTCTAGACTTTGTTTCCCATAAACGGGTACAAGAAAAGCCATTCAGCAAGTACAGCCAGATGGTAGCAAGAAAACATTCTCTGATGCTCGACATTACATCGAGTAGAAGAGAACTCAACTGTTAGAGTCGACCTCTACATAGACCCACCATGATAGCTTTCAGAATACCTCTGTGAGGTATTCCCAATCTGTACATGAAACCCCAACAAGCAGCCCTCGGGTTTAGTCTGGCCCTCATGTGATACAATCGGCCCAGTACATGGCTCCGCCATTGTACAAGTCGCCTGCTTTACCCTACATCCAGCCTGCCTTCTTTGGAGGCCAGGCGGCATATGGCTATTAGCCCATGGATTGGCAACTTAGGCTGCAGCACCTTGGAGATCAACCCTCTGCGTTTTCCAAGGAAATAACCGAAGCCAAACAACCGGCCAAGGTTAAAAATGTGTTGGTTGGAACCTATGATGGGACCTCCAACCCTGAAGACCACCTGCTAGCATATACCCACCTCATGTACTTACAGGGGTTGGATGATGCCGCATGGTGTCGCTGCTTTCCAGCCACCCTGAAAGGGAAAGCCCAGTAATGGTTTGGCAACCTGCCAGCTGGTTGCATCAATAACTTCAAGACGCTTGCGTTCTTGTTTGCTTTAAACTTCTCTATGAACATCCCTGCCAAAAAGACAAGCCTTGATGTAGGCAATGTACAACAGGGAGATAGAGAAGGGTTACGCTCTTATGTCAGGCGGTTCAATCTGGTGAGAATCTAGATCCATGGGCTGTCTGATGAGGTTGCCTACACAGACTTCTTTAAGGATCTAAAGGACGGGTCTACTTTCAAGTATGAACTCGTCTGCAAACAAATCTTCACTCTGTAAATAAATCTTCACTCGGCACATGACCATCCGTTTCCTATTGGTTGAAGAGCTCACTGCCTATAACCTCATCTTTGGGTGACCCACTCTGAACGAGTGCAAGGCCGTCATCATTCCTGCTCTCATGCTGCTCAAGTATGAGAAGGATGATGGAACAGTCCGTTCCCTTAACGGGGACCAGAAGATGGCTCGAGAGTGTTACCTCTCGGACGTCAAGCCCGCGGCCATAGCAGCCGGCCGGGGCAAACAAACAATCGACCTTGATGATATCAAGGAAGATCATTCGGCCCCGCCAGCCGGTAAGAAAAGAAAGATTGATCAGCTGGTGGTGGTAAAAAAAGAAAAGTAATAGAAATCACTGACCGGGGAACGGTCAGATGATATCCCTTTGGACGACAGTCGGCTAGAGCGGATGGTTAAGGTGGGGACGGTTGCATTTGCTAAGCTAGGTGAGAGCCTGCATCAGCAGCTGAAAGAATTCAAAGACATCTTTGCCTTTGAAGCGGAAGAGATGCCAGGCATCAACCCGGATCTCGTTTTCCACAAACTCGTTGTGGATCCCAAAAAGAAGCCCATTTGGAAAAAGAAGAGAAACCATGGTGAGAAAAGAAGTAAGGCGGAAGACGCCGAAGTAAAAAAGCTACTGGACGCCAAGTTCATTCGGCCATGCAATTTCCCTAAGTGGGTAGTGTAGACACCTAAAAATGTCTCCCCAAAACCAAACCCGATGATGAACAACCTTTCATCGCCATTAATGGTCGGGTTGAGTATTTAATCTTTGGAGTGCTTAAATCCATATTCTATCCAATATATTTCATGAACTAATCCATTTCCTAACTCATTTCCCTACACCATAACCTATTTTCCACTTTTCGTGTCCACATCACAAAACCGAGAGAAACTGATTTTATGGATATATAATTTTGGTCCAAGTATTATTTTTATGAATAGGCCTTGAAATAATCTTTCCAACCATATATCATAAGCCCAATTCCAAGATATAACGAAAAAGATATGAGCAAAACACTAAACTCGGCCCAAATTCAACATCTTTCCACTAAAACGGCCATAAATTAAAATATACAAAAAATTTTGATCTGATTTTAATTGGGTTGGAAAGTAGACTTGATAAGCTTTCCAACGATATATTATATGCCTTATTTCGAGTTACGGATCAAAAGTTATAGTGATTTTAAAAAAGGGTAAAAAAAATGGAATTACCGCGCACCAGCCAAAATGCCGCGACGCGGCAAATGCTGACGTGTCACGGGGCTTATTGCCGTGACACAGTGCTTTTTTGTGTAATTTTGCATATTTAATCCACTGTGTCACGGGATTTTGCACCTTGTCATGGGATTTTGCATCGTAACACGGTGCAATTTCCCGTGTCACAGTGCCCATTCCGTGACACGGAGATGTTTCGTGTAATTTCCGTGTTTTCCCATACCGTGACATGGTGTACTGTACCGTGCCACGGTTTACACTTCTGTGTCATGGTACGTGTGCCGTGTCACGGAATTTTTTTTCGTGTCTTTTCAGCGTAAACCCTTCACGAGTTTTCACTTCCCGTATTTCCCGCGTCACTCCAGTTGTACACCGCGTCACGGGATTTTCCCCCGTCTGACGGTGCCTGGCACTGTGTCACGGTGTTTTCTGCCCTGTCGCGGGGTTATTTTTTTACGGTTTTTATCTTTTTAGGGTTCCGTGTGTTCCCTCTGCTCATTTTCCCTATTAATAGGAACCCCCTTTCTGCAGTTCGGGGCATCAAATCCTTCTCTCTTTCTCTCTTTTACACCAAAAATCTTTCTCTTCTCGCTCTCTTTCAAATTCCAAGCCTTAAACCTATATTTCTAATTACACCATTCTTCCCTTAAGCACTCCAAGGAGTCCATACTTAACCCGAGGTTCCGTCCTTAAACCAAGGCGTGAAAAGTACAAATAACTGAGAGTTTGGACCAAATCAAATCTACATTTATTTAATTTAATTTTCATCTGCTTTATATTTTTATTGAAGTTACTAACAGTTTATTCCTGATGTAGCAATTTAAAGGAACTCGTAGAATGTGAGTAATTAATTAATTTAATTATTCTTACTTTATTTTAATATTGCTAGTATCATGATTAGGTCATTTTATATTTGATTTGACTAATGCTATTATTGTTAAATTGCTTCCAAATTAATGTTTATTCTATTATTGTTATGATCACCATATTTCATGTTTAAAGGGAATATGTAATGTTAAATCACGCCTAATAAGATAATTTGGACGACCGGTTTAGGTTCCTTTTTAATCTTGTTATTTAATCAAGTGATCACTAATATTTTAGAATAATGTGTTGCATTAATATTAAACCAATTTAGCTTAATAATAATGTGGAGCAAATTGAATCTTTGTTTCCATGCCTTTTAGATCGCATGAATCACTTTTCACTATAAGAATCGAGTAGAGGCCAATACGGGCAAATGTGACTCCATGACTCACTTCGTACCATCATCCCCGATCCTCCTTTCGTGGTTCCGAACGATATGGAGTTAGTAATCTCATGGATTATGAATGGGGTGTAACCTTCACGGGTCAATCGTTTTGCCTATCGTTGTCCCTTATTCGTGGTTGCCTTATATGATCCGTGAACGGTTTACAAGTTCCTTAAAAACTTGTTGGCGGCTCCCTACTTTGCTTTGTCCCTAATCGTATATGTCAATTCCCACTTCCTATGAGTGCCAAGCATATTCACCACATGCTTAACGTAGGCGCACTTCGAACGACGCCTACAATTTGGCGACTCCACTAGGGAGGATTCTTGGTTATTTATCGATTTGAGTGATCGATATTTAATTAAGACGAGTGGATGAGACTTGAAAGATTCTTGAAAAATATTCCTCTGATTAATTTGGCATTTTTGCATAAGCATAGACGTTTAAACGTTGCATTTAGGTCTGTCCCGTAGAAAAAATTGAATAACTTGATTACGTACGAAGGAAAACAGGACACCAGTCAGATTTTCTGACTGCCGTGCCACGGCAAAATCTGTCGTGGCACGGTGCTCTATGCCATGTCACGGCAGTCCTAAAATCAGTCCGGTAGATTGTTTTCTCTTCTCACAGTCAACTTCCTTCGATTTTTTTGAAAAAACGTGTGTGTTCTACATGCGTCTTAGCCCCGGGAGATTTAAGCTCTATCAACCCAAAAACGCTCATGGCAATAAGGGTTTATCCGAGTTATTAAATCCACCCCAACCATGGAGTTGAGTTCGATTTCATCACGAACTCGCGAAGCCGCCCGTTGGCATACACCCTCAAGGGAGGATGCCTTGCTAACGCGTCCAAACTCTTAACCATGGTACCCTATTGACACCAAATAAACCTGACCATAGTTGAACATAGAACTTGACCTTAGGTTGCGAACTATCCTTTACATCATTGTGCCTACGTGTTTTATGTTTGGTCGTTTTGATCCTAACCTTAACGATATTTCTCTGTCTATGGCGGATTATTTTATGACTAACGATTGCCAATGGACCGTACTCACTTAGTAATTAGCGCAAAAAAAAATAAAATAAAATCCCGTGCCACGGGAAAGTTCACCGTGTCACGGCAATTTCCACCGTGGCACGGTGGATTTCCAATAAAAAAAATGGAAATGATCACCGCGTCACGGCAGCTTGTACCGTGACACGGTACAGTTTATCGTGTCAAGGTGATCAGGAAATAAGTCCAGACAACTTTTTTTTTAGTCTTCCGTGTTAATTTGGTCCTCGCGTCAGTCATTTTGGTTATTGTTCACATGTCTAGCCATACGATCATACCACGAGTCTTATAACATCACCTAATCACTCACGAGTCAAGTATAGTCCACACATTTTCTTTATATTCCGACTTGAGTCGTGCACCATGTCGTTTATGATCGTATACTAGGTTCATGCACCCCCATTTTCGTCACAATAAAAAAAATGAGTGGAGTTTTCTCACCTGTTTTCAAATGTCTTTTTTTTTTCTTCCTTTCCTATCTTGAGCAATGAGTCAAACATTTAAGTGAATTTATTTCATTTCACAGTACTTGGTCAAGGAGTAGGGGTAGATTGGTACGGTACGATTCATTACTGCATCAACCTCTTAGACTTTAAAGAGAACTTCACCATCTCCACATCACTCATCACCTTCAAACTACTTTCAATTTGTTCCAATGGCCACTAAGGAAGATATTGAGAACATTAACAAGTCCATTGAGACAATGTCTTACATGTTATAAGCACTCACTACCAGAGTCAACACTGTAGAGCAAAACCATGTTACAGCGGCTGCAATGGACAAGATCAAAGAGCAAATGAGCAAGATTTCTGAGGATTTCACCTATGTGGAACGACCTCCCACTCCTTTGGATGTGAAGGACAGACTCCCTGAAAAGTTCTCCACTGCTGATATTCCAAAGTTCAAGCCTACTGACAATCCAATATTCCATTTGAAGGCGTTCTCTGCAACCGTGGCTCTTAAGGGATTGGACGTAACACTCTTCCCTACGGTGTTCCCTCTCTCCTAAGAACATTCTTGCCAACAATGGTTTTATTCCCTAGATGCTAAGCGTACTGCGGCTTGGCAAGATGTCACCGACAGTTTCATGAATCGTTACAAGTGTAACATTCAAACTAAAACTTCTTAACGTGAACTCTCCATTCTCATACAGAAAGAGAATGAAGGCTTCACCGCTTATCTGAACAGGTGGAGGGAAACGACTTCACTCTTGGTAGATCCTCCCAAAGAAAGAGAGATGATTCGCCTCTTTATTCAAAATCTAACTCACAAGTATAGGGAACATCTCAAATTTCTTCCTTTGAACACTTTTGAAGCTGTATATGACATCGGCATCAATATCGAGGATGAGCTAATAAAGACTGCTAGTAGTAACAATAATAACACTTGGAAAAACAAGAAGAACGACCATCCTTCTTCTTCGTCTTATAAGCACAAAAATACTACCAACAATATAAGCCAAGTTGATCTTAATGAAGTGTTAGATCTTGATGCTCCATTGCCCAAGAAGAAAAGAACTTACACTCCTTTAGGAATGACTTATGAGGCGGTCTTTGATCGCCTTTACGGTCAAGGCTTGATCACACCTATTGGGCCATTTCCATAGCCAAAACCTGAAGAAAGGAGCGCCAAATGGAATCCCAATGCCCATTGCAAGTACCATCAAGGAAGGGGACACACTACGGAGCAATGTTGGAATTTGAAGGATGTCATTCAAGACTTGGTGGGTGCAAACAAACTTCTTGTCCCTCCAGGCGGCAAGAAGTAATGAACACAAGGCTCACAGCAGATCCTTCGTGCAAGATTTCATGATTTCTTTCTTTATCATTCATCTCCATTCCCCCATTCATGTCTAGCATAGGTTTTCCATTTTGAATTTTTATATGTTTCATGTGTTTCGTTCACCTTTTCCATTAATAAAATGAGAAAATTTCCTTTACATCTCGATCATAGAATTTTTCATTCATTCATTCATTCTAAAAAAAAAAAATTACCAAACCAAACACACGGTACACCAATGACTTGAGGCACCTTTGCAACCCTGTCATTCCCTTTTAACTGTTCAATCACATTCCATTTCTTCATCAACCATTTTGAGCCTCGTCTAATGTTTGGCCTTCATTTCTTCAACCCACATTCACATAACTTTGGGATTGGAAGATGTGTAATTGTATAACATTCAAAAAGCAAGTAAAAAAAAGCAGCAAAGCAACAATAAAACAATGTCTAAAGGCAAGTGTTCCAATGTCTTTGATATGAACACGCCTCAAATTGCGTCTCTCATCGAGTGCTTGGTATCGTGCCTAAGAAACATGAATGCTAAGTGAGTGAAGGACCTCATGATGTGAGATTGTCCTACATTGACTCAAAAGAATGAAAAAAAAGAAAAAAAAATCAAAACAAAAAAAATATATGAAAATGAACTTGCAAAATTCAAAATTGTCAAATTCACAATTACACATCTTGGGGATTCTCTCGGGTCTTGAGCCTTGTACCCTTTTCTTCTTTAAAACCATCAGCTTAACCACATTACAACCCTTGGAAAACCTCTTTGAGGTGTACATACACTTGTGCAAAGTTCGATTAGAGCTACGTTCGGCCTGATTCCTAATGAATACGTAGGCAACCTCACATCGAGGTGCGGCCACATTCATATGCATGATCGAGTCAAAGAATTTCCAATGCTTATCCCTATGACCCTATCCATCTAGAGCTAGACTTGGGGGCTTGAACCCACATCATTTAGCCTACCTAGCCTAAAAATTCGTCATCTTTGACTCTTCTCACATATATTTCCATCACCATAGCCATTGCAGCCTCACCTAGAATCACTTTCACACACGTCTTTCACACATACATAGCCATATCAGCTATCCCTTAGGAACCTTTTATCATGAAATCTTGTTTCCCCACTGTGCATGCTTCATCATCTTTCAAGACAACATTCATTAAAAGAAACATTGTATACTTGCTTACCTTCCTGACCTGAGCAATGTTCATTGTTTCATGCATCGCATAATGTGCTGAGCAACATTTATATTTCAATGATTTGTAATGATACAAAGCATATCGTTCTTAGCTCCTTGACCTAAGCAACTTTCATTATGCAATAATCACTTCATCTATATACGTGCTTAGCTTCAAGACCTAAGTGACGTTCAAGATCGTTTCTTTACACCATATATGATGCTTAGCTCCATGACCTAAGTTCATTCATCTATCGTGTCACATGATGTAATTGTCCTTAGCCTCCTAGCCTAAGAACATGCATAATGCATACATTATACTCAAGACGAGCAGTTTAATATGACAAGAAGAAAATCCATGTGATTCATTTCGTCTTGCTCAACAAGGTAGTTCAAAACTTCTTCCCTTTTTTATCATGACTTTTATTTTGGGGAAGTTAAAAAACAAAACTTCATTTTTCACGTCTTTCTTCTTCGGGAGAAAGTCGTCACCCTCCACTCATGACAAAAATGACGGAAAATTTTTGCTTTTGCATTTTTAATTGCTTGTGTCAGTGCACACACTCACTCAAGACACACACAATCACATGCCATACACATGTCATGTCATGTCAAACTTGGTCAAGTCAGTTGCTCAAGTCAACCATAGTATATACGAGTCCCTAGGAAAATTTTATTTTGCAGGTTTCATCTACATCCCACGTCCGGGGACAAGCGGACCATTTACAGCCCACGTCCGGGGACAAGCAGACCATGTACAGCCCACGTCTGGGGACAAGTGGACCATTTACAGCCTACGTCCGGGGACAAGCGGACCATGTATAGCCCACGTCCGGGGAAAAGCGGACCATCTACAGCCCACGTCCGGGTACAAGCGGACCATCTACAGCCCACGTCCGGGGACAAGCGGACCATTTACAGCCCACGTCCGGGGACAAGCGAACCATTTACAGCCCATGTCCGGGGACAAGCGGACCATTTACAGCCCATTTTCGGGGACAAGCGAACCATTTACAACCCACGTTCGGGGACAAGCGAACCAACTACAGCCCACGTTCGGGGACAATCGAACCTGCCAAAATCAGACAAGTCTTTCCTCAAGCATGGAAAGTGTCATCTGGTAGATTTCTTCAAGCATAGAAACCAGCCAAAATTATCTGTCGACTTTCCTCAAGCATGGAAAGTATTATCGGTGGGTTTCTTCAAGCTAAGCATAGAAAACCGCCAAATTCCTTTGTCGGCTTTCCTCAAGCATGGAAAGCATTATCGGTGGATTTCTTCAAGCATAGAAAGGCACTAAATTCAAATGTTAACTTTTCTCGAGCATGGAAATTATCATCCGGTAGATTTCTTCAAGGTTAGAAAGCTACCAAACTCATCAGTCGACTTTCCTCAGGCATGGAAAGTATTTCAAAAAAATGTCTTTCGGTGGATTCCTTCAATGTAGGGGAAGCTACCAAACTCATTTGTCACAGATACACTGGTGTCAGATAAGCATTCTATTCCTTTACTCTTTTATCTGTGAAACTAACATTTTTCTGCAGGTATCACTAATACAGAGTGATTTAGGATCGCAGAACGTCTTAAATAATTCTCCGTCCCTATAGAATACTTTGACTATCGTTTTCACAACTAACGTTTCTACAAACTCAGTCAAAGTGGGGGCTTCTGTAGACACCTAAAAATGTCTCCCCAAAACCAAACCCGATGATGAACAACATTTCACCGCCATTATTGGTCAGGTTGAGTATTTAATCTGTGGAGTGCTTAAATCCATATTCTATCCAATATATTTCATGAACTAATCCATTTCCTAGCTCATTTCCCTAAACCATAAACTATTTTCCACTTTTCGTGTCCACATCGGAAAACCGAGAGAAACTGATTTTATGGATATATAATTTTTGTCCAAGTATTATTTGGTTGAATAGGCCTTGAAAAAATCTTTCCAACCATATATCATTAGACAAATTCCGAGCTATAACGAAAAAGATATGAGCAAAACACTAAACTCGGCCCAAAACCGACACCCTTACACTAAAACGGTTATATCTTAATATATACAAATTATTTTAACCTGATTCTAGTTGGGTTGTAAAGTAGACTTGATAATATTTCCAATGATATATTATATGCCTTATTCTAAGTTACGGATCAAAAGTTATGTTTATTTTAAAAACGGGTAAAAAAGCTGGAATTACCGCGCAACAGCCTAAACGCCGCGACGCGGCAAATGCTGATTTGTCACGGGGCTTATTGCCGTGACACGATGCTTTTTTGTGTAATTTTGCACATTTAATCCACCGTGTCACGGGATTTTGCATCGTAACACGGTGCAATTTTCCGTGACACGGGGATGTTCCGTGTAATTTCCGCGTTTTACCATACCGTGACACGGTGTACTGTACCGTGCCACGGTGGACACTGCCGTGTCACGATAAGTGTGCCGTGTCACGGAATTTTTTCTTGTCTTTTCCGCGTAAACCCTTAACGCGTTTTCACTTCCTGTATTTCCCGCGTCACTCCAATTGTCCATCGCATCACGGGATTTTCCCCCGTCTGACAGTGTCATTCCCCGTCAGACGGTGCCTGGCACCGTGTCACGGTGTTTTCTACCGTGTCGCGGTGTTATTTTTTTTAGGGTTTTTATCTTTTTAGGGTTCCGTGTGTTCCCTCTGCTTATTTTCCCTATAAATAGGGACCCCCTTTCTGATGTTCGGGGCATCAAATCCTTCTCTCTTTCTCTCTTTTACACCTAAAATCATTCTCTTCTCTCTCTCTCTCAAATTCTAAGCCTTAAACCTATATTTCTAATTACACCATTCTTCCCTTAAGCACTCCAAGGAGTCCATACTTAACCCAAGGTTCCGTCCTTAAACCAAGGCGTGAAAGGTACAAATAACTAAGGGTTTGGACCAAATCAAATCTACATTTATTTAACTTAATTTTCATTTGCTTTATATTTTTATTGAAGTTACTAACAGTTTATTCATGATGTAGCAATTTAAAGGAACGCACAGAATGTGAGTAATTAATTGATTTAATTACTCTTATTTTATTTTAATATTGCTAGTATCATGATTAGGTCATTTAATATTTCATTTGACTAACGCTATCATTGTTAAATTGCTTCAAATAATAGTGTTTACTCTATTATTGTTATGATCACCATATTTCATGTTTAAAGGGAATATGTAATTTAAAATCACGCCTAATAAGATAATTTGGACGACCCGTTTATGTTCCTTTTTAATCTTGTTATTTAATCAAGTGATCACTAATATTTTAGAATAATGTGTTGCATTAATATTAAACCAATTTAGCTTAATAATAATGTGGAGCAAATTGAATCTTTGTTTCCATGCCTTTTAGATCGCAGGAATCACTTTTCATTACAAGAATAGAATAGAGGCCAATACGGGCGAATGTGACTCCATGACTCACTTCATACCATCATCCCTGATCCTCCTTTCGTGGTTCTGAACCATATGGAGTTAGTAATTTCATGGATTATGAATGGGTTGTAACCTTCATGGGTCAATCGTTGTTGCCTATCGTTGACCCTTATTCGTGGTTGCCTTATATGATCCGTGAACGGTTTACAAGTTCCTTAAAAACTTGTTGGTGGCTCCATACTTTGCTTTATCCCTAATCGTATATGTCAATTCTCACTTCCTATGAGTGACAAGCATATTCACCACATGCTTAACGTAGGCGCACTTCGAAAGACGCCTACAGGTAGCTAACGTTGTGTTAGTAAGAAAGCCGAATGGAACTTGGCGCATGTGTGTTGACTACACCGACCTCAACAAGGCATGTCCGAAGGATAGCTATCCACTGCCTAAGATCGACAGTCTGGTCATTTCAACAGCCGGACATGCCCTGATGAGTTTTATGGACGCCTATTCAGGCTTCCACCAGATCCCCCTATGGAAAAAAGATCAAGAAAAGACGACATTCGTTACTGATCAGGGGTTGTTTTGTTATACGATGAGTCGTTTGGCTTGAAGAATGTGCCTGCTACTTTCCAATGAATGATTAATACGGTCTTCATTAACCAAATTGGAGGAATGTAGAGGCGTACATTGATGACATGATAGTCAAATCCAAACAACAGGCGGATCACCTTGCTGATCTCCGAGAAATATTCGCCACACTCAGGCAGCACAAGGTCATGCTGAACCCAAAAAAGTGTGTTTTTGGTGTTGAGTCTGTGAAGTTTCTCGGAATCTTGATTGACCAAAGGGGAATAGAGGCCAACCCTGAAAAAATACAGGCGGTAATCGACATGCAGTCGCCCCGTACTGTGAAGGAAGTGAAAAAGCTAACATGTTGTCTGGCGGCCTTGGAGAGATTCCTCAGTCGGTCAGGTGACAAGTGTCTCTACTTCTTCCAGGCAATCAAGAAGAAGACCAACTTTGAATGGGGGGATGACGAAGAGGAGGCCTTTCAAAAGTTAAAAACTCATCTGCAGTCTTTGCCGAGGCTTGTTAGCCCTTTGCCCAAAAAGAAGCTCTTCATGTATTTGGCCGTCTCCGATCATGCCCTCAGTGCCGTTCTCTTAGCTGAAACAAACGGCATCCAGCTCCCGGTCTATTTCATTAGCCATGTTCTTAGGAATGTAGAGCTTCGGTACCCCATGGTTGAAAAATTTTGCCTTGCTCTTTACATAGCCATGAAAAAGCTAAAACCCTAGTTCTTGGTGCATGCGGTATTAGTCTATACTGACCAACCGATCAAGCGACCACTTACAACTTTGGAGTCTTCTGGACGAATGCTCAAATGGGCGATTAAAATGCAAGGATTGGGAAATCACTTACGAACCAAGGAAGGCAATAAAGGGGCAATCGCCGACTTTATTGTTGAAATGACAAGGCCGGTTGCACCGGACAATATCAGTCAGGTTTGGAAAGTGTATGTGGACTGGAGCTCCACTACGAACGGCTGTAGTGCAGGGATTATCTGTCAATCTCCTAAGGGAGATAAGTATGAATATGCACTACGGTTCAAGTTTTAGGTCTCTAACAATGAGGTCGAATATGAAGCCCTGCTAGCCGACATCCGGTATTGCAAGGTGGCAGGGGCAAAGAAAATTGACGCTTGCTTTGATTCACAACTAGTCGTACTCTAAGTCAATGGAACGTACGAGGCCACTCACCCGGCCATGATAAAATATTTGCACGCGGTCAAAAATGAAGTTGGGACACTTTAGGAATTTCATCTAAGTCAAGTGCCCAGGTCTTCAAACAATTAGGCGGATGCTCTGTCCAATTTGACATCATCCGCCTCTTGTGAAACGCCTCGGTCAGTTTTCTGGGAGGTCATGGAAAAGAGAAGTATATCTAACGAAGACCCCATTGGAATTCTCAATCGAAACTCAACCTGGATGGACAACATCCGGGCTTATCTTTCAGACGGCACGCTCCCTGATTCACCCCAGGAGGCGGCTGTTCTAAAGAAGCGAGTAGCAAACTTCGAGCTGAGACAAGGAAAACTCTTCAAGACTAGTTTTTTGAAACCACTGTTGAAGTGTGTTACCCTAGAGAAGGGAAAAGAAGTCCTCGAGGATTTGCATGCGGGTTTATGCGCCTCCCATATAGGCGGCAGGTCCCTAGCTGCCAAGTCCAGGCGGCTCTATTTCTGGCCAACTCTGGAGTCCGATGCAATGGAAATGGTCAAAAGATGTCACAAGTGCCAAAAGTTTGGCAAGCTTATCCATCGTCCGACTACAGACCTGACGGCCATCCACATCCCAACACCCTTTGCTTAAGGGGGCATGGATATACTTGGGCCTTACACAGCCGCCCCAGGCGGCAAGCACTACATATTGGTAGCTGTGGATTACTTTACCAAGTGGGTAGAGGCGGAGGTGGTCAAAAACATCAAGACTATAGATGTCATCTCCTTCATATGGAGGAATATTATCACTCGTCTCGGGGTGCCTATGTCTATGGTTTTTGACAATGGTCCTCAGTTTCAGACGCCTCAGCTCAAGACTTAGTTGGGGGACCAAGGGGTCTCTAGCTTCTTTGCATCAGTCGGCCGGCTCCAAGCAAACGGCTAGGTCGAAGCCTTCAACAAGTTAATCTCAGACGGGATTAAAAAGAAAATAGAGAGAGTTGGTAGCCTTTAGGCTGATGAATTACCACACGCCCTTTGGGCCATCTGAACAACCGCAAAGGAGCAACTGGAGAAACCCCATTCCTCATGGTGTATGGTGTAGAAGTTGTCCTGCCAATTGAACACTATGAGCCGACTCTTCGAATCATGTTGTATGACGAAGAAGCAAACTGGGAGGCCATGCGGCTAGCATTGGACTCACTTCCAGAGCGCAGGGGCAATGCTGCCTTGCGCCATGAGATATACCGTCTGAGAATGAGTTGGGCTTACAGCAAAAGAGTACACAAGCGTCCTCTTAAAGTGGGGGACTTTGTGCTACGAAAAATGGAGGCAGTTTGTAGGGCGAATGAGCAAAGAAATCTAACCCCAAATTGGGAAGGCCCCTACCAAATCTATGATGAAGTAAGAGATGGCACCTACCGCCTGGAAGAACCAGACGGCAGGCGGCTGCCTAGAACTTGGAATGTAGACAACTTAAAAAAGTACTATTTCTAAGAATTTTTGTAAATGTCTCGAAATTTTGTTAATGAGAATATGCCTTCATTTCCACCCTTGTCATTTTACTAATCTTTGTAAATTATATTAGCGTCGCCTGTACAAAGTGCAGACGACCACCCTATTTGCAAAGTGTCTGCCCCAACAGCAGACGCCCCAATCCATCTGAAGGAGCCGACTACACCAAAGAAGTCGACCCTACAAAATTATTTTTAAGTTAAGTCCAACACTTAATGGCTATTTACCATTTTTAAAGAGGCCTAAGGCCGGATATTATTTTAAAGAGGCCAATGGCCGGACATTAATAAAACAATAGAGGCCGACGACCACAGTCTACTCCAACATGAGTATGACTGTCTGCTCCAACATGAGTCAAATAACCAGCGACGTCCATTCGGGAGAATTCGTCGAGGAGAAGCATATCCCATTTGGGTGGCACATTGCTCTACTAATACATCAAACGGCCCTACCGAATGCTTAGGCAGCATTCGAAGTTGTTTGATTTAATCTAAAGTGAAATCTAAAAGGTAGAGAGTTTTTCAACTGTTCTAGTGCAATTGGAAAGCGGTCACTGTTTCATGATTAGAGGCTATCGAGGCATAAGGCCGGATGCGCCTGTTTTTGCTCTGGGGCACGACAGGCGGGAAATTCTTTTTCCATCAAAAAGCTAAGTCTAAAAACTTAGCATTCTACGTATACGAGGCTTATGGCCGGATGCGGCTGCTTCTGCTCTAAGGCAGGACAGGCGGACCTTTTTCTTATTAAGAAAGCGAGCTAAAATACTTAGCATATTATTTATACAAAAAAGAGGCCTCAGGCGAGATGCGCCTTTTCTTTGCTCTGGGGCAAACCAGGCCTAATATTTTTTCTTTAACAAATGAGCTAAGTTAAAAACTTAGCGTCTTATTTTAACGAGGCCTATGGCTGGATGAAATCAGAGGATCGACTACTCTGGATGGCCGTCTGTCGCTTGGTTTGGGGCAATCACCATAGTGATTGATTGACTTAGAAACCATGCATACTCTTCTAAGTATCAATAATTTCTAAGTCAATCAATCCAATCAACTAAAACCAATCGACATCCATCCAGGGGCAAGAACATTCGTTTACTATACAGGCTGAAATACTTAGCTAAAATTCTATGCATAAAAATTGGAAGCTTTGAAAATTTTTAAACCATAAACACTAATATAAATAAAACCGGCCAAACGACCGGATGCTTCATAAAAATTAACAGCCGTCAAAATTGACGACTTTAAAGTGTTAACTGGCTAAGCTAGGAGACTTGTTGAATTACCCGACCCCCTGGTCGGTAAAGATACATTTTTACTCGGCACACAGGCCGGAAGATCAAATATATGGCCATTCGGCAGCAGAAGAAATTCATAAAAAGCTTAAGTAGTAAGGGAGAGGTTCTCACCGTTGGAAGCCGTATCATCCGTATTTCCACCTGCCGGCTGCTCAGCATTTTCACCATCCTCCTCGTCCCCCTGCTCGTCCCCAGAAGAGCCCGATGAGGAGTCGGACTCTTCACCCTCAGCTGCAGCCTTGGCCGCCTCCTCCTGAGCTTGTCGAAGAAGGCCGGCATTGAAATCCTTATGGGCTTGATCAAACTTGGATTTCCAAGTGCCATAGTCAACACCCGGCTGTACGGCCTCCCATGCCATTCGCATGATGGATTCATAATCTTCCATCATTTGTTTGACAAGGGCCTCCTTCTCCTCCTCGGCTCGGGACTCAAACTTGGCCTTCAGTTGCTGCTCCTGGTTAGCCAGACACTTCTCTAGGCGGCCAACCCGTTCCTTGGCCCTCTCTGCTTCTTTCTTGGCCTCTTGCAGAGGCTCAAGCTTTTCCTTAAGGCCTTTAATTTCGGCCTTAAGATCATTGATTTTTGAGCGAGCTGAATCCAAGTCCTTCTTCACCTGCAGGTTCGCGTTCGCCTAGGAATACATCATATCAAGGGTTAGTAGCTCATTTTGACAATTTCAAATTGAGCTCGGTCTAAGGCGGACTCGGCTTGAGCATTAGCAGTCGTTACCTCTTTAGAATTCTCCTAGAGAGGCTTCCTTAGCCCCTGAATGAGCAGCATGGCCTGCATTGAAGTAGAGAGCTGAATGGCTAGAACCAGTCAGATACGTACTTCAAAGTAAATAAATTAAGTTAATTTTTTACCTCACTGAGGTTCCCCAAGATGGCATCCAAGTTAAGGGTGCCGACTTCTCTCACGGACGCCTAGTCCTTAGGATCAAGCGCCCTCAACATCTCCTTGGCCATCTGGATAACAGTCGGCCTTTGCACAGGAACTACAAGATGAAAATTAGTTAAGAAAATCTTAAGGATCTATCTATGTGATAGTATCAAAGCTAGAGGTGGTTTATACCATCCGGCTGAACCTCCTCCTCCTTCCCGAGACGCCTCTTCTCTCCTGCTGAGACGATAGCAGTGGTGGGTTGCTTAAAGCCACTCTTTGATGCCTGGTTGACATCCGGTTTGCTGACCTCCCTGTCAGCTTCGAGAGTGGAGCCGTCTCCTATTTTCTTAGGTTTGTGAGCAATGTGCTTCCGGGACTTGTCGGATGCGCTCACATCACCCGCCCCAATCTTTTGGATTTTGGGTTGGGATTGCTTAGAGGGAGAAGGTCTGGTGGAGCCACCCTGCATTAGCAAAAAGAAAAGGCGTCAGAAAACATGCGGACAAAAATTGACCTTGCTCAAAAACACCAAGTATGATAAATAACTACCTTGGGTGTCCCGCCTGTTTTCTGCTTGTCACTCGTCCGATTAAGGACATTCGAGCGGTATTTCGCCGTAGAGACGGCAGCCGGCTTCCTTGATGCAGAGACTTTTTCCATAGCCTTGTCTACACAAAACGCAAGAGTTAGAATTTGCAAACAGGAATCGAAAAGCAATTTAAAGTTGCATAAAATCAAACTGTCGACTACCTCTCGGCATCTTAGAACTTAGCCCATAAGCGGCCAAGAACACCCCATACTCTAACCATTTGTATAGGGGGATGTAGCTATGAGGGATGACCTCTTTCTCCCACTGTTCATTTGTCCGGACGGACACTTTAAACAACCCCCTATCAAAGATTTCCTCCTGGGATCGCCTAGGGAGAGGCAGCAGAGCACTTTTGCCAGCCAGGAAGGGCAGATCCTTGTTCCACCTATTGTATTTCTGATTCAGTCGGCTATCAGAGGAGTGGACTATGTAGAACTTTGTTCTCTAGTCCTTCCACTTGTTTTCCTTAACGACTGCCATCATGTACCCCTTGTATGTGGACAAGGTGTACCAGCCTTCGCCGCCTTTAGCTGGCGCTCGGCTAAGGTAGTGCATGTGGGCGAATGCCTCAAAGCTGGGCTCTACCTCCAGAATTTCACATGCGGCAACAAACCTGATGATATTAATCCAAGAATTCGGGACAAGTTGTCACATACCCAGTTGGTATCCGTCCAATATTCTCTCCATGGCCGGATAGAGAGGGAAGCGCAAGCCGGCTTGGAGGACCGCCTCGTAGCAGCCAAATGCTTGGTCCTTATAGCTTCCCAAGCTCGGCCAGGTTATTGTATCATCCTTATTTGGCACAGACAAGGAGAAGCCATGACCCATTACGGTCTTGCGCCTAAAATTGGGAAGGTCGGATGTCATAGAAGTCCGCTTGCTTTGCGGAACATGATTATAGTAGGGAGCACGTTCTAGGCGCCGAGAAGCACTCGGCTCGGCCTATCCTTCTCCCTTCTCCACTGACAAGGACTCCCTTATACTGCTTATCTTAGTTCTGGCCTCCTCTGAAGTAATGGAGGCATTCTCAGAAGATGACGAGGCCGAATCGTCATCTGAGCTCTCACCAGAGCTGGGGGACTGCCGACTGGTGCCAGCAGGGTCCTCCCCCATCTATCTTCCGAAGCTTGTTCTGAAGGCTCGAGTCTGTATTGATTGTCGGCTTCCCACAGTATGGTATCACTAGGGGTGCCGCTTGAAGAAGGTGAAGAGTGATAAGTTAGAGTTGGGGGAGGGTCGGATAAAGGGCTGGGGGGTTTTCGGAGACTTCATTGACAGGCACCCTAATGGAGCCGTTTGAATAAATAGTCGACCCCTCCGAATGGTAATAGGTGCCATCCGAATTATAAACCCTTGTTGTTTTCTTCGTTCTGGCCATAGTGTCCTGCACAGACATAGAAACGGTCGGATTCGAGGAAGTTCGCAAAGCAGGATCTCTGACCAAGCAGTCGGCACCGCTAGTTCTAGATTCATCCGTCCCCGGTGACCGGCTGATCACTATCCTATGTCGTGCCACGTGCGTTTGGGAAACCATTTTTCAAAAAACAAAGGAAAAATGTAAAAGTAAGAGAAAAGAACAGGCGGTTACTGATAAGTGACTTTTATGTCACTTTTAGGGTGTTTATTGAGTCGTATTCCGGCTTATTTTCTAATAATTTCACCATTTTATCCTTTATTTCTATTATTTTCTTATTCTCGTCTTTTATCTTTATTTTGTGTATTTTTGCCCTTTTTATTAGTTTTTAGTTTATTTTTGTAGTTTTAGTTAATAATTTCCCGCTTCTCTCATTTTATTTATTTTCTTTTAGTTTCTAGTTTCTAGTTTATTTTATTTTATTTTATTTTATTATTTCTTTAGTTTTAGCATTTTATTTTATTTTATTTTACTTTATTTATCTTATTTTATTTTATTTTATTTTATCTTCCGATTTCCCCTCGTGTTGTTTTTGGTTGTAGGTGTTCCGGGTTTCAAAGTCAAGTTTGTGTTCGGGGTCCAAGGTTCGAGCACAATTCACAAGCTTCCAAGCAACACCCTAGCTGCTGCCCTGTTATCCTTCACCACACAATCACCTTACCCTACACCACAACACAACAGCAACAACACACAACCTCCCCTGCACTTCCCCTGCTCCCACCAGCAACACACCACCACGCAACACCAACAGCTACAACAACAAACACCAACACCATCTGCAACAACAATCTGCAATAACAACTCCAACAGCACCAATTTCAACCACCGCCGATCACCCCAATCCAACCATCAGCCGTTCTCACAGCCCAGCATCACCGCAACCAACACCACAGCCATCGTGCAACCCCACAACAACGACCAGCCCGCAACACCTGCTACGCCTCCCAATTAAACCACCAACACCACCGTCACCTCCCATTTCGCCACCAAACTGCCAACAATTACCACCTCCAATCAACAACAACCACCCAAATCACCACCAAATTACTCACCTCATAGCCGCGCAACTCATACCATCTCAAGCCTCCTCCGCGGCCGCGCAGCCCTGTCAGAAGGCGCACACAATTGGAGTCCAAATTCAGAGTCGAGGCAGTAAGTTTGCGCGACCTCTGTGCGATGTCTGTGCGGGCGCGCAATTGTGGGTCAATCACGAGCTTCTCACGCGAGTTTTAATAAAAATTTAACGGCCTTGATTGATTTGCTGGTTGATGAAGATGTCGGTGATGATGGTGTTTCGATTTGAGCCGTTGATAATGCGTGGTGGTGATGTTGATGATGAAATCAAGAGTAGGGAATTTAAGGAAGAAGAGAAGGGGAAATCGGGTCTGATGGGATTTTGGGGCTTTTGGGATTTTAATTTCTTTTAATTTTACTTTTATTTTCCTTTTCTATTTCCTTTTTCTTTTTTCTTTTGTTTGTTTTATTTTATTTTCCATTTCATTTTCTCTTTTCTTTTATTTTCATAGCTTGTATATAAATACCCATTTTTGGGGTAATTAGAGAGGAGACCATTATGCTATTTTCTTAGTTAGTTTAGGAGAGCTTCTCTCTCTTAGGGTTAGATTAGATAGTTTTTAGAGAGATAAATTAGATTATTGCTCAATTTTCTTCCAAGTAATCAATTTTTGGTCAAGTTTAATTTCCAATCAAGCAATTCCTTCAAGTTTTCATCTTTCATTAATCCTCTCTCTAGTAATCTCTAATCCTTTCCTTTAGCTTTATTTATTTGCTTTATTGTTGCTTATTTTTGTTAGTCTTTTTAGTTCATCTAGTTATTATTGTTTTCATTGTTTTTAATCATGTTTTGTTTTGTGTTTCTTGAATATATTTTTGGTTTTGCTATTATGTTTAATCTCCTTTCTCTAGGCTAATCTTTTAGCTAGGGGAAGGGGGTGGAAAATATGTGTTGAATGTTGGATGAATGATGATAGTGGATTGATTACATGCCTTAAATTGATGAAAGATATGATTTTTATTAACTTGAGACTATTGTAGCACTTTATTTGATTGCCTTCTAGTTTAAATGCATGAAAATGATTTGAACTAGATTTAGATCACCTCTATTTTAATGATTGCATGAGAATGAGTTGTTAAAAATGGAGTTCCATGTATTGTGCCCCTTTATTCCTTGGTTAGCTTGTGCCTAATAGGATGCATGAGAATGATCCTAATTAGCATAGACCTCTTTCATTGATTTGCCTAGACTATTGCATGAGAATGAATTGTTTAGGTAGGATCTTGTGTTCTTTGGCATGTTCTTCATGATAACTATGATTATTCCCCTTTTTTCTAATCATGTTTGACACCCCCGTATCCCTAGCGTTGTTCTTTCTTGATTTTATTCGTCTTTATCTTTGCTTATTCGTAGTTTAGTGCTTCTTATCAAAAAAAAAAATTTCAACAAAATTATCCTTTCCTTGACTTTTGCTTAGCGAATTTAGTGTTTAGCTCGCATGCTTCCTTTTGGGTTCGACCCTTTACTTACCCCTATACTCGTATTAGGGTAGTTTAGGTTTTACAAATTGTTAATTTGATTAGGGTTAGTAGTCTAACGACACTATTAATCCCGATCAGTTACCTTAGAAGAAGGTACTAGGAGATGCTTGGTTTGCTGGAACAGACGGACAGGAAGCCGAGTGTCGGATGCTTGAAAAGTTTAAGTCTTTGAGAGTCTTTGAAAATCAGAATTCCAGGGATTCTCCAAAGATTCACAAAGGTGTGAATCCAAGGGGGGGGGGTGTCAAACCTTCCTATTTATAGAGGGGGTAAAACCCAAATTTTTCCCTTCAACAGTAAAATTTAAAATCCGGCCAGCCGGATCCTGACACCTGTCACAAGCAACACGTGGCAAGGGTGTATCCCTTGTAAGGGGCAAATGATTTGGGTATTTTTACCCTACTAGATGGCCTAATCCGAGCCAGCCACGTGTCATTAGAAGGGGCGCCACCTAGGACCTTCTAGATGGTGACACGTGGCAGGCAGATTTAGCCCCCTAGGAATGGCGGCTTTCAAGGCCCAAATCCCAAGGGGCCCCTGGAAAAACGGCGTGCCCTTGCCTAGGGCACGAAACCCTAGAAAGGGCACACATTCCTAGAACCCTATAAATAGGGAGCATTCCCCTCATTTATGGGGATCTGATTTTTTGGACAACTTTTATGACATAACCTTGATTGAATACCAATCATTGTCTGAACTGTCACTCTCAAGAAACAGTACACCTGAGCTTGGAATCTAAGCAGATAACCTCTTTTCCGCACGTTTTCACTTTGAACATATACTAACTTAATCTTCGGAGGCGGACGACCGACCTATTGGCGGTCCGTTTGTTTTGCATGTATAGGCGCCCCTTGTTGGATCCAGTCTTAGTGCTGTAACTCTCCCGAGGGACAAAAATCCCCGAAACAAAGTCTATTTTATAGAACTTAATTTCCAATATGTACTAAGTATCGCCTTTAGCTTGGTCCATTGTCGAAAATACTTTCAAATCTAAGCATTTAGCATTTGATAGTTATTTCACAATAGAGTTCATAAACTTTCTGTTGGACCCTAATGAAATTGACTTTTGCTCCCACTAAACTTTTTATTCATCAAAATTTCTATGCTTCTCCATCAGCCAACCCTCTTATTAACTTTATGAGACACCACGTTCCAATTCCTTTATCCAGTGCTTCCTTCAATCCCATAATGGATTTCTTGAGCTTGTTTTCAAATCTAGCATTATTTAGATTTTCAAAACCCTTAGACTATTTTATAGTCACTTTCAAAATCCTATATTAGGAAGGCGATTTTGGTATCTATTTTTCCATATTTCATAAATGCAATTTTGCTAGAACAATCACGAAAAGACTTTAGCATTCCGATTGGTGAATAGGTTTTTATTAAAATCAACTCCGTGAATTTAATTATATCCTTTTCAACCAATCTAGCTATGTATGCATATACATTTCCACATTTGATAGTTTTCTTCTTGAAACCTTATTTGCTATTGATGAGTCTTTCACACCTCATGCAAATCAATCAAGTATTAAATACGATTTTTAAACATGGAGTCTATTTCAGATCTTATGGCCTCTAACCATTATTTGGAATTTGGATTTGTCGTAGCTATCTTACAAGGAATTATTCCCTTACTATATAATAGAAAATAGTATGCTTGTAAGTCTTACGTTTATTTCTAACTTAATAGAAAATTTATAGGATTCAATCCAAGCCTCTGGTGAATTCTATACCTATACTGGGTTATTGCATCAAACACTGAGTTTCAAGGCGCTTCCAAAGCCCATTGATTATCTTGATCTTACTCCAACTTTTCAAAAGATTTTTGAGTAATGAATTCTCTTTTAAGGCACTTGTAAAGTCCTTTTGAGTATTCTTGATCAAGTACTCTTATAAAGCCCTTTTAAGGTCTTCTGAGATTCTCTATTCTAGTTTTTTGCTAATCTCGATGGTCATCGAGTTCATTTTACTCCCACTCGTCGTTTTGAAAATGCGTTACTTTCCAGAAAGACACCACTTAGAGCAACAAACATTATGTTCTCATTTAGGTTGTGGAGGTAGTGCCCGTAGTCTCACTTGAAAGCTTACAAAGAGACATGTATATTGTCTTTGGGTAAAAGTCCGTTGTTAAACAAACATTTAGCTCCCACTTCATCTATCTTAGCCTTTAATGAGCCATTAAGCTCCCACTCAACCACCTAGCTCTTGCTAAGCCAGTGAGCTCCCACTGAGCCAGTGAACTCCCATTATGGCTAAGAGTTTTAGACATATACTTGAAAGACATTTAGAAGTTAATTCTACAGAGTGTCCTCTCTTGGCTCCAACATAGTGTTTAGTGTAACATTAGTCCTTCGTGCAAATCTTAAGAACTTTATAGGAAGGGAGGTGATCTATCATTGTTCGAGTCATTTTTAAATGGCATCGAGGTCTCCGTGAAGACACAATATGTTCTTTGTGGAGTTATTTATGAAAATTTCAATTTCATAATTTTGTGATGGTCACGCTTGGCTCAATCAAACTTCGCTCGATCTAATCTAGATGTTTTGATATCTTGCCAAGTCGATTTTGTACTTCACTAAACTCTTGAGATTCCCTGGTTAAGTTTGTTCACATTTGATGAATGTAGCCATATTTTTTCAAATTCTTTGTGAAACGTTGAAGTAAATGAATCCTCTTTAGTTTTCGGAGTCAATTGTCTATACCATGAAGAATAGCTCTTTACTTTGTCAGTTTCAACAGTTCAGACTTGCTTGTCTTAGAACGATTATGAATTGATCATATTAAGAGGCTATCTAATAGAGCCTTAAGTACGTTTTTGTCGATGTGACATTGCTAAAGATGTTCGGAACACAAATCATGCCTATGATTTGAAATTTTGTGAGTTTTTCATGTTAGGGAAATGTTTGTTTATAATCAAGCATTCTTGACTCATGGTTTAGATAACCATGCCAATTCAAATAAATTCGCATCTATTGCTCTTTACTTTGAATGTGAGTCTTTCCGTGGGTTAACAGATTGTTTGCTGATTATGGAACATAATAATCATTTATTTGTTCCAGCCTTACCTTAAAAGGTCTTTAAACAAAGCATATCACCTTACAACTAATTTAGCTCCACTTGCTTCATACTAAGCTTGTAAGTCAATAACTTAGCTTATCTTTAATAGTTTGAGGTCACTTTCAAAGTGGAACATTCAAGTAGTATTTGATACTTGTGAAGATAATAACTTTCTAAGTTAATTAGAATAACATGAACTCTTTAGCATAAATGGAATATTATTCCTTTTCTTTGTTCCTCGATTCCTATAATTCTTATCATACTTTATCTCATAATCTTTCAGAATCATTTCTGTAAGAGTCTTTGACTTTTATACTTTGTTAGACATAATTAAGCATATAATGCGCCGTATAATAAAGTTACATCTTTTCCTTTAATTTGTACTTGAATTAAAACACCAATGAGTCGTACTCACCAGCGTATAAAGCGAAAAGATATGTTGGTTGTCAAGCATTGACAATTTTGAGTTTCCAACTCAATAATTCATGTTTATCAAACTACCTAGTATTTTGAACCCATGATGTCCAACCGTCCTTTTGGAATTATAAAAGTCATTTATGAGAGTTGTATTTTTAGAATTGCCTTTCCTTTCTTTGAGAACCATTTTCAAAGATTTCCTTTACCAATCAAGGAAAACAATATAGTTTGATTTGGAATTTTAAAAATATAATTGCAAACTATAAACCTTTATCAGGTAAATAACATAATAAGTTTGAAAATTAAAAGGTATTCATGCAAATTTTCAATCTTATTAAATGTCTTATCCACGCATTAAATTTGTCCCCATTTGGCGAGAATAAGTCGATTCCAAGATCCAAAGAAAAAAAGAGTGGTTAAACATGCTTTGGCTTGTCTTAACACTCAATCTCCTAAGGTAAGTAACGCTTTGCTAATGGATCTAAGCCACTCTTGGTTGAATAAATCGTTTCATTTAATGCTTTCTCAACAATTTATTCACTTTTCCACGACATGTTAGGAATCTATCACTCATATCGTTGAGTACAACCAAAACCAACTTGTATGTGATTTCTTGCTTTGGAAAACCCATCGACATTCCTTACGTATCCTAGGGAATAATTGTGATGCCTCGCTTAGGCGTAGACCATCACTACTCTCAATAGGTCGATAAATGTTGTTTTGGAATGGCAATTCACTCAATATTTTAGGGACCTAGTGTTTTGGGTGTTTTTGTCCCTCGGGAGAGTTATGTCACGAAGTCTGATCCGGCTGAGCTGTACCTGCAAAATAACGGAGACTCCGGGTGGTTAGAGCTCCGCCTCCGACGGTCAAGTTAGTAACTTGAAACGGAATAAAGAGAACGGAAAGTTAGGGGGGTATCTGCTCGGATTCCAAGCTCAGGTGTTTCTCTGATGTGAGAGAATGCAAGTGTAATAAATGGTAAAACGTGCCCTCAAAAAGAGGGACATCTCCCTATTTATAGGGTCCTTGGGAATTGTGCCCCTGATTAGGTCACTGTACCCTAATTAGTGGTGGGCTGCGCCGCTTTGCGGCTTTCTCGGGATTTGGGCCTGAAGGCCGCCCTTTTTCCCTTAATTTTTGGAGTGACACGTGTCAAGCAGGGATTGGTCCACTTTGGGCCATCCTAAGGCTGACACGTGTCATCCTCTGATTGGACCACGTGGCGGGGTAAAATTACCCTAAACATTTGCCCCTCACAGATGTGACGTGGCACGCCACGTGGCATCTGTGACACATGTCACGCTCCGGTTGGTGGTAATTTTACCATTAAAGAGTAACCGTTCACCTTCCGATTAAATTACGGAAATTCCCCCGTATTTACCCTCTATATATAGCCGTTTTACCCTCATGATTTAGTACGTTTACAAAAACTTTCTAGAGAGAAAACTTTGAGAGAGCAGAAGTCATCCGCTTGAGTCAAACGCGAGTAAGAAAGTTTGTTCTCCATCAACCCGGCCGGACCCGCCTTTCTTCAGATATCACATCCAAAGGTACCGTCTCTGTCTCTCTCAGCTCTTTTTCCTTTTTCACCGCTTGTACATATTTCTTGCAATAAATGGATGCATCACCAACACACACGGCACAACCTAGGTTAGAGTCCAGCCGGTCACCAGGGACGGCTAAGTCTAGGACTGGGAGTGCCGTCTCGGGGTGTTGGGACCACCCTTTGCCTTGGATTCTGACCAGTTATGTGTCTGTGCAGGACACCATGGCTCGGACAATGCAGACGTCAACTGATCCAAATTACAAGAGCGAAGGCTCAGGCGGCCAAACGCCTGAGGGAGAAACGTCAGGTCAGGGAGGCCAGACGGCTCTGAAGAGATCCCCTCCGCGCGCCCCTTCAACTCCTGCTGATTCCTTCTTGGAGGAATGCGACCAAGGCGGCGACGAGGCCGCCTCTGCCCCCTTGAATCAAAGTGAGGAGGAGACAGAGAGCGACAGCTCCGCCTCTACCTCTGAGAGCAGTGACGACTTACCCTCGCTTCCGGATAGCAAGGAGGAAGAAAGGAAAAAGTGGAACGAGAAGGATGATCTGTTCAACATCCACGTCTCCTCCAAGGACCGGATCCAAATGGAGGAGAACTAAAAAAAATTTACCCAAATACACCCGCTAGGAGACGGGTATAGAATCCGGGTGCCGCCTGAGAATGGCACCATCGCCTGGGAGAACAATGACCAGAACGCCAACAGCTATTTTGGCTGTTATGAGGCGGTGTTCAAGGTTGGTCTCCGCTTTCCCCTTCACCAGGCGGTGAAGGCAATTTTGAGAGGCTACGGCCTCGGAATCTGGCAACTTACCCCCAACTCTTGGACAAACATTCTGGGGTATGTTGCCGCCTGTGAGTTCCAGGGGCTTAACCCCGGCTGGGAGGCTTTTGCTAGTATGCATTATCTTAGCAGAAGCCCAGGCGGCTGGAGGGCGTGGTACACTCTAACCACACAGCCCCAATATATGATGACCTTGGACAAGGTCTCGAAATTCGACGGCTAAAAGCAAAGGTTCTACCTGATGTCAGCTCCAACCAGACGGGAGAATTACGAATTTCGTCTGTACAATAAGAAGTCCGACTTGTTGGGCCGGAAGTGCGCTCTTCCCCGGATCCCAGAGGAAGATTTTGACAAGATCATTGAGGCAGACTTTTTCGGCCTCACAGACGCAACTTTGTCAACCGGGGAAACAATAAAAGTTCCAAAGAACTGGATCCCCAAAAGCGCCTGGTTCAGGGATGAGTGATTCCTAGCCGCCTGCGGGCTAGGACACATGTTTACCAAACGTATGCACCTGAGTTTATATCCGTCTGTAGTAGCTTTTAATTAGAATTGATTTATGATATTGACCAACTTCTCTTTTTGCAGAAGAAGCATTAAAAATGTTGCAGTCGGAGAAGACTCTTAAGCGATCCTCGGCTGTCATTCGCAAGGCGCTTGCGGAAAGGGCTGCGGCTGAGGTCTAAGTCAAGGTAACAAACGCCTGACCCTTTCATAAGTTGATCCTTTAAAATCATTTTTCACGGATGCTAACCGTAACTTTGGTTATTTTTGCAGGGAGGAGAGGTTGGAAAGTCGTTTGAGAAACAACTCAAACGGGCTAGGGAGGAGAACCCCGCCGTTCTTAACAAAATAAAAAAATCCACCTCTGCGTCAACTCCGGGCGCCTCAGTCGGGCATCAGCAGATGCGGATAGCGGGGCGAAACGAGAAGATAGGCGGCAGAGGTTCACCACGCCTGCAAGCAGTTCCCGCTTGGCCGGCTCTGAAGGTAAGAACCCTTTTGAATCCCCGCTTGAGCTGGGGTGGCCTTTACGGGTGAAATCCAACTTTCAACAGACGTCATCTTCAGACGACCGGCAACAAATAGGTGCTGCCTTAGTTTCGCACTCATCACGTATTGATTGTGGTGCAGATCAATCTCCCCGCTGGCCAGACGTCCAGAAGCACTCTCCCCACAGACGGCGCCAAATGATTTGGGTGTTTTTGTCCCTCGGGAGAGTTACGTCACGAAGTCTGATCCGGCTGAGCTGTACCTGCAAAATAACGGAGACTCCTGGTAGTAACTTGAAACGGAATTAAGAGAACGGAAATTTAGGGGGGTATCTGCTCGGATTCCAAGCTCAGGTGTTTCTCTGATGTGAGAGAATGCAAGTGTAATAAATGGTAAAACGTGCCCTCAAAAAGAGGGACATCTCCCTATTTATAGGGTCCTTGGGAATTGTGCCCCTGATTAGGTCATTGTACCCTAATTAGTGGTGGGCTGCGCCGCTTTGCGGCTTTCTCGGGATTTGGGCCTGAAGGCCGCCCTTTTTCCCTTAATTTCTGAAGTGACACGTGTCAAGCAGGGATTGGTCCACTTTGGGCCATCCTGAGGCTGACACGTGTCATCCTCTGATTGGACCACGTGGCGGGGTAAAATTACCCTAAACACCTAGGGTTTCTATGTTAGTTGATTTTAGTGAACTTAATTAATCATCACAACATTCAAAATCCTAAACATGAATCTAACATATAATTCATATATAAATCATCATAAATATATGTCGAAAACATAAATAAAGATGCATTTGGCAACTAGCATGCCCCCTTGAATCTTCAAGTCTTCAAGGGACGGCTTTTGCAACTTCATGTCTTTGTCTTCCAAGAACCTCCGTATTTAAGACATGACCAAAATTATGCAAACACTAGTATCTACGAGTAGGACTAATCTAAATATTAAGGTACAAAAATACTCAACGGTTCGCAAATCGTATTTAGATCTACAAAAATACATCACGGATCACAGTCCCCTAATCGGGCCCCACTAGTTGCCTTTTTATAAAATCCGTGAGAGAATATACATTCCATTTATCCATTCACTATTTGTGAATGGCCCATGCATTTTACCACGATAAAACAAGTAACAATGCATAAAATACGCACAAAATAGTAACTAATCTAGGTGGTTCATCCGATTAACACGCCTGATGAAAACTAGTCAAAGTTGTTTAACCGATCATGTAAATAAGCGCAATTAATAATTAAAGCTCCCACTAAATTCCGCATCCATCTTAATTAATCCAATTAATTAAGCCGGTTAACCCAATTATTTGCTAAAATTGAATTTTTGCAAATGCCACTCAAAAACCTAGACCTAGCCTCCAATATTTATTAACGTAATCAAAACCATATTAAATTAATAAAATAATTATAACGGAAAAATAAGCAAACATTAAACCAATCGTACTCATGTGGCTCACGCATTACTTGCGTGCCACATGCGCCGTGGCTACTTACCCCTTCGCACTTAGCACCAAGCATCAAGCATGCACTAGCCCACGACCCACGCATAACCGCACCAAGCCTCGGCTAGCTCACTTGACAGCCACATATCGCCTGCAGCTATGCAGCCCGGCTAGCCAAGTGAGGGACTTGCCTTGGCTTGCGTGCCTTAGCTTCGGGTTTCCCACCCGATTTTTGCATGACTTTGCAATTAATTCTAAATTAATTTTAGAACTAATTTAATGAGCAAAAGTGACAAATTAAACAAGTCCAACCTTCCTTAAAATTTCACAAAAAGTGCACACAACCAAAATTATTTCCCAGAACCAATCTTTAATAAAATTGGTTTAACTTGGTGCAATAAAATAATACGGGCAAAATAAAAGGGAGTTGGAAAAATGAACACAATTTCATAAAAATTCCAACTTTAATACTTGTGAATCCTTGAAAATTATATCTTCCAATATGAAGATAAATAAATTTCTATCAAAAGTTTCAAACTTTATGATTCCAATCAACTTAAAAATGATCAAATCAACAAAGTTCAACAAAAATTCATTGAATTTAGTAACTTAAAGTTTCAATCACTTAAAACAATTAAATATTGAATCTTTAGTACTTGGAAGCAACAAAGAATAAACATTTCACATTTAATGCAATTATTTGCAAATATGTAAATAATAAAACCAAACTTTCAAACACAAATTACTACCAAGTAATCATGCCTAAAGAGGTTTAAAATTGCATATAAAATAAGGACTGAACTAATTATATAACCTCTATAAATATGCAACGAATTTTAAAGGTTAGAAAGACTTAAAATTTTTCGTCAAAATGAAAAAATCCCTCGAAAGTGCATTTCTGGTTGTTTTTGGCTAAAAACACAGTACTAAAGGGTAAAACCATTTCTAGCACACCTTTTCCACCAAAAATACACTATTTTCGGTCAAAATATAGGTTCGGGAGCTGAAGTCAACTCTACTACGGGATTAAAACTAATAATCCGAGCTAATAATCTAATTGGCAACTTAAAATTAGAAAAATTAAGCCATAAAAACACCTTGAAAAAATTATAATTTAAAATAAACGAGCGAGGCATTCTACTCAGGTAGAGAAAGACTCCATTTCCAAAGCTATCAGCCTTATGAGCAAGATTCCAAAGCAGCCTAGAAATAGCAGCAACATTCTACTCAGGTAGAGAAAGACTCCATTTCACAGAAATAGTGTCAAGAAAAGCCATTCGGCATGTACAGCCGGATGGAAGTAAGAAAACATTCTCTAATGCTCGACAATACATTGAACAAAAGAAGACCCAACAGCTGTTAGAGTCGACATCTACGTCGACTAATCATGATCGCTTTCAGAATACCTTTGTGAGGAATTCTCAGTCTATACATGGGACCCCGTCAAGCGGCCCTCTTGTCCAGTTAGGACCCCATGTAATCATTTCGGTGTAGTATATGGCACAGCCATTATACAGGCCGCCTGCTTTGCCCTACATCCAGCCTGCTTTCTTCGGAAAAATTAATCCGATTAACCACCTAGATTAGTTACTAGTGCGCGCGTTTGTTTAATGCATTATTACTTGTTTGTTGTTGTAAAATGCATGGGTCATTCACAAATAGTGAATGGATGAATGGAATATATATTCTCTCACAGGTTTTATGAAATGGCAACCAGTGGGACCCGATTAGGATAGAAAATACGGACTACGTGCTGTGATGTATTTTTGTAAATCTAAATACGGTCTATGCACCGTTGAGTATTTTTGTACCTTAATATTTAGATTAGTCCTAATCATAGATACTAGTATTTGCATAGTTTGGTTAAGTCTTGAAGACGGGGTTTCTTGGAAGACGAAGCCTTGAAATTGCAAGTGAAGACCTTTTGAAGACTTGAAGATTTCAAGGGGTCATGCTAGTTGCCAATATGCATCTTATACTTATGCTTTATATTTAGGAAAATTTGACATTTGCTACCACTAAAAACACCTCGGTTCACATTTGCTACTGGTTTAATTTTTTATTTTACTTTGGTACCACCTAAATTAGTGTTTGTTAAAAATCACTACCACTTAACAGAATCCGTTAAGTGGGCCTAATATTTCATTAAAAAACAATATAATTTATTTATAAAAAAAACAAAACAAAAACTTTTAAATAAAAAATTTCCAGCCACCTTCCCCTCCCGTGAGCCACCTTCCCCCTCCCCTTGTCGGCGCTAAATATTCCCTGACACCGGCGATTCTGACGCGACGCCCCAGACCACCACCACTGAAACCCCATATACCCAGACCACCGATCGACACCACGTCCAAAACCCAAACAATTACCACTGAAAACCCCTATACCCAGACCACCGATTGACGTCATCGAAGCCTCCACTAAAACCACCGACACCACCTAAACCTAGACCACCCACCTACCAACACCGACACAATCAAAACCACCCACAAACCCACGATAATCACCCAAACCAGCCATAAACTCGAAAAATCCCCAAAACCGCCCACTGAAACCCTTAAATTTGCTTCCCTTCTTGCCGCAAAACCAACATAGCCATGACGACGGCGACGATGTGCTGCAAGTAGTGCTTGCTGGAGGGGAAATCGAATGGTGTTGTGATAAATGGAGATTTAGAGGAGAGAGGAAGAGACAAGTTGGGTAGGGGAAGGGGAGGAGGGTCGATTTCGGTGGAGGAAACAAGAAGGGGGGTCGATTCCGGTGGTGGAGATGGGGAGGGGGCAGATTCCGGTGGCTTGAAGGTGGTTGGAAGGTGCCTGGAGGGGTGGTTGAACGGTGGAGTGGACCCCACTAACGGAAACAGAAACAGAATAAGGCATGTGGTAGTGATTTTTAGCAAAGTCTGATTTAGGTGGTAGTAAAAAAAAAAAAAAAAAAAAAAACCGGTAGTAAATGTGAACCAAGGTATTTTAAGTGGTAGCAAATGTCAAATTTTCCTTATATTTATGCTAGTGCTTATATATGAATGATATGTTAGATGCATGTTTAGGCTTTCTTTATGTTGCGATGATTAATTAAGTTCACTTAAATCAACCAACATAGAAAACCTAGGTCCCTAATAATATTGAGGTAAACTTGCCTTTCCAAAACAATACTTGCACACCGAATGAGTGTAATGGTGGGCTACGCCAAAGCGAGGCACCATTAGTACTTTAAGGAACGTAAGGCACACCAGGTGTGCATGATGGTTTTGGTTGAACTCATCGGTATGACTGAGGAGTCCTCACATGCCGTGGCAAAAGAGATACATCGTCAAAATGCATTGGATGCGACGATTATCTAACCAAGAATGGCTCGGAGCCATTAGCAAGGTAATGCTTACCTTGGGATAACAAGTGTTAGGACAAGCCAAAGCATGCCTAAAATACTTGTTGATCCCTTGGATCTTGGAATCGCCTTATTTTCACAATATGGGGACAATTTTATGTGTAAATAAGACGTTAAATAAGTATTGAAATATGCATGAATTAAATTCAATCTTATTTAAGTATTTTTTGAATGGTTTTTCATTTCAAATTCTTTCAATTGTAGAATCATGTCTTCGAACAACTCAAACAACTAGTTTTCATTGTGCTCAATTATCGATAAGGAGAAGTTGAGTGGGACCAATTTTCTTGATTGGCAAAGGAATTTGAGCATCGTTCTTATGCAAGAACAGAAAGAGTATGTCCTTGATAAGGAAATGCCCGAGGCTCCCAACGAGGAGGTGACTCAAGCTGCCCTAAACCGATGGCAAGTGGCCGATCGGGATGTCAAGTGCGTTATGCTAGCCACTATGTCTCCTGAGCTTCAGAAAACCTTCTTCGAGAAGGAATTGGCCTATGAGATCGTATCTGAGTTACAGAATATGTTTCAAGAGTAGGCTCGAACCGAAAGGTTTGAAACCTACAAGCAGATCCTTGAGACTAAGCTCAATAAAGGAGAGCCAATCAGCCCACATGTGCACAAAATGATCGGATTATTTGAGAACATGGGAAGGCTTGATGCGGGGTACTCAGCTGAGATGGCTATTGACATCATTCTCCATTCCCTTCACAAAGGCTATGACCAATTCAAGATGAACTACAATATGCATAGCATGGAGAAAACCCTCACTGAGTTTCATGGGATGTTGAAGCAAGCTAAGAAGACACTCAAAGATGAGGGAAAACATGATATGCTTATGATCAAGAAGGGCAAGCCATTCAAACGGGCAGGCAAAAAGAAGAAGGGCTTTAAGGGGAAAGGTAAGAAGAACTTTCCGCCTAAGCCGAAAGCTACCAAAGACAACAAGGAAAAGAAGGTAGCATCTTCTTAGTCTGATTCTGAATGCTTCTATTGTTAGAAGAAGGGACATTGGAAGAGAGACTGCCTCAAGCTTAAGGAAGATAAGAAGAACGGAACCGTTGCTTCTATACGTATCAGGTATTTACGTTATAGACATTCACTTCACTAGCTCAGCTTCATGGGTATTAGATACTGGATGTGGCTCACACCTTTGTTCCAATTCTTAGGCACTAAGGAACACTAGGAGGCCAGCGAAGGGAGAGATTGAGCTCCGGGTTGGAAATGGAGCAAGGATTGGTGCTATATCCGTAGGATCTCTTAGTTTATCTTTGCCCACGGGGCTAGTTTTGGAACTTGACAATGTTTATTGTGTTCCCAACATTACCAAAAACATTATTTCAATTTCGGCGTTGGACGCCAAAGGTTTTGAATTTCGAGTAAAAGACCAATCATGTTCATTTTATCTCGATAATGTTTTATATGGTACGACACATTCTGAATATGGTCTTTATGTGCTGTGTTTAGACAAAGATATCTATAACGTCAATTATCCCTCTAAGAAAGCTAAGACTACACAGTCTAGTAAAACCTACTTGTGGCATTGTCGCCTTGGCCACATTAACATCAAACGCATCAAGAAACTTCTACAAGAAGGCATTCTAGACACATTTGATTTAGAATCATTTGAAAATTGCGAAGGATGTTAACTAGGCAAGATGATAAAGAAACCATTCTCCAAGTTAGGAGAAAGGGCTGGTGACTTATTAGGCTTAATACACACCGATGTGTGTGGGCCAATGAGTACACCCGCAAGGAATGGTTATCGGTATTTCATAACCTTCACGGAAGACTATAGTAGATATTGCTATGTCTATCTAATGTCACACAAATCTGAATCATTTAATAAATTCAAAGAATTTCATAGTGAAGTTGAAATTCAACTTGGCAAGAATATCAAAGCGCTTCGATCGGATCGAGGTGGCGAATATTTGAGCCAAGAATTCGATGATCATCTGAAAGAACATGGGATACTTTCAGAATTGACACCACTGGGAACTCCTCAATGGAACGGAGCAACTGAAAGAAGAAATCCAACCTTGTTAGACATGGTACGATCGACTATGGGTCTTAGTGAACTTCTAATCTCTTTCTGCGGACATGCACTTTTAATTCCGGCACTTACACTGATTCGTGCTCTGTCAGAAGCTGTGGAAAAGACTCCATATGAATTATGGACGAAGAAAACTCCTAGGTTGACTTTTCTAAAGATTTGGGGATGCGAAGCATATGTCAAGAGACTCATGTCTGACAAACTTCATCCAAAATCTGACAAGGTTTTCTTTGTGGGGTATCCAAAAGAAACCAAGGGGTATTACTTCTACAACAAATCCGAGAACAAAGTGTTTGTTGCTCGTGATGGTGTCTTTTTGGAGAAGGAGCATCTTTCCAAAATGACAAGTGGAAGGAAAATCAAACTCGATGAAGTTCGAGAGGACGAGCAACAAGGACAAATTGACAATCAAAGTGCTCACGAAGCATCTGTTGACATTGGTCAAAGTCAAAATATGCAAAGTCAAACCAACAATGCAAATGCTCAGTCCATTACCCTACGTAGGTCTCAGAGGTCGAGATCTCAACATGATAGATATCTCGGATTGTTTTTAACCGAGAATCAGGACATCCTAATCATGGATGGAGATGAGTGATGAGTGTCATTTATGGCACTCATAGGGTAGTCTTTAAGGATGATTTCATCTTCCTTTTTATGCTTTCTTATCTTATTTTTGGTCCTTTTTCCTTTAATTCCATTCTTTCTTTAGTTCCTTGTGTTTTTCGTGTTTTCTTTGTGTTTTCCTTTTATTTAGTTTTTTTTCCCTTATATTCCTTTTTGTTGTTTGTTCTTGTAGGTACCTAGGATTTGTCTTTGCAAGGGGATCAAGATGGGCTATATTGACTAAGCAAGGAGGAAGTAATCGGCTCAGAGAAGGCATTAAGAGGGCTTGGAGAGGCCTTGGAGAGGGCATCAAGCCCTGCCAGTCTGCCGCGGGCGCGGGCTCATATGCACCAAATTGGCAAATTTCGACCAGGAACTCTCCGCGGTTTGGCCAGGGGCTCCCTGCGGGCGCGGGTAGCTTGGAGAGCTCGCTCCGTACCAGAGAGACCGCGGCCCTCTAATCACCCTTTGAGAGCAGGAGGCGCTTTTGCCGCGGGCGCGGGCTAGAAGACCCGCGGGCGCGGGTGTTGCCCAGAAAGCCCGCGAAGTTTTTAATGGGTTCCGTACCCATTTTTCCGCGGGCGCGGGGTTTATAAATACACTTGTAGCGGGCGCGGGCGCGGGCGCTAGAAGACCCGCGGGCGCGGGGTTTATAAATATCCTAGAGGGCGCAGGAATCCCGTTTTTCTTCTTTGCCTATAAATACACTTGTAATTCCTTTTTGAAGACAACTTTTAGATAATTTTCATTAGCTTAGTTTTAGAGAGAGAAGTTAGAGAGAAGTTCTTGGTTTTGGATTTGTATTTCAACATTGGATCAATTGTGCTTGGATTCCTTCATTTTCAATCATTAATGTTAGTAAGATTTTCTTCTTCTAGTTTATCTCTTTACTTAATTGATTTAGTTTCATCTTTGAGTTTTTGTATTTCTTGGATTTGAATTTGATATTGTAGTTGATATTGTTTTCTCTTGATTTTGATTTAGAATGATGATCAATGCTAATTCTAGTGATTTGTTCTTGAGTTACACCATGATTAGTGAGTAGATTAGTTGCTAGGGAGAAGGGGAAGCATGCTTGATTAATAATTTGTGCTAGTTGATGATCTTTGATTGATTGAATTGTTGCAATTAAATTGGTTGACATAGTTTTGCATGTGATAAATTATATTAGGAATGATCAACCTATAAGATTAATCTAGATTGCATTGCATTTCTTAATGACATGATCCATCAATTTGAGAATTGCTTTAATTGATTGAGTTTGATTGTGAATTTCCTTGATTAGCCATTCATAGTGACCCCTAGTTTGGCCTCTAGGAGATAGCTCTTGAACTCTCTTGATTGCTACTATTGTTTGTCCTTTGCAATGCTTGAATCAAACGAAGAAATTGTCGATTAGCACGATTATTGAACTAGCATGTGGAACCAATATCCCTAGCATTTAGCTTATTGAATTACTTGATTAGTCTAATTTTGCTATCATAACACCAACCATTTTCTCACTTCAATCTCCGAAATAGCTTGATTTAGGCTAAAGTTAACACCAACTAACTCCTTTGGGTTCGACCCTATACTTACCTATACTTATTTTAGGTTGGTTTAGGATTTTTATAAATAGTGTTTGATTTTGGGATAGGCAATTAATGACTAGTTTATTCCTCTATCAAGATGGCGCCGTTGTCGGGGAGTGATATTGGTGCTTAGCTTTACTTGTTGAGTCTATTTCATTTTAATTGAAAAAAAAAATACAAAAAGATTTTGTTTCTTAAGGCTACATTTGTAGCTGTGCTACTAATATTTTCATTGAGTTTTGGATGCATAATGCTCGTGATCGATCCATTGTGCCTTTTGACCCGGAAATCGAAAGGACTCTTTCAAGGAGAAGAATTACTAGTCGATCCTTGGAATTTAGTTCTTCAAGCAAAGAAGGATTTGAAGAAGAACTAGGCATGGGAGATCAACCAAAAGTTGCTTTGAAAGAATTGGGAATTCCCGGTGCGTACAAGTTTGAGAGTGGAATTGCTCCACCTACAACACCGGCGAATGATTTCGAAATTAGGCCGGCTATGATCGCTTTGATCTAAAGGAGAAAATATAGCGGAGCTAAGAATGAGAGTCCGTTGAACCATCTCAAGGAGTTCGAAAAGTATTGCAACACTATCAAAGTGAACGGAGTTTCTCAAGAATTCATCCGGCTAAAGTTGTTTCCATTTTCTCTCATAGGCCGATTCTTGGAGTGGTTGGATAAGGAGGTAAAGACAAATTCCCTTCAAACATGGGACGAAGTCACCAAGGAATTCTTGTCCCGATTCTACCCACAAAAGAAAACGGTGGAGGCTAGAGCTTTGATTCAAGGGTTCAAGCAAAGACCTAATGAAAGCCTCTACGAAGCATGGGAGAGGTATAAAGAGTACCAAAGGGAATGTCCCCACCACGGAATTCCAACCTATCAAGTCATTCAAATTTTCTATGGAGGCCTAAGTCCTCAAGGCAAATCATGCCTTGATGGGGGTGCAGAGTTCCCATAATGAATCCGACGGAAGAGGAAGTGGTGGACATTATAGAGGACGTGGTTATGTACTATAGAGATTGGCAAGATGGTGAGAGGGATTCAACTAGCAAGAGTGGCTCTTTGGTGTACTCTATAGACCATCTAAATGCGATCAACAACTTATACTCACAAATGACAAACTTGGGGAAAGAAATGACCGCGATCAAGGCCAAGTTGGAAGGCTCCTCTTTTTTACAAGCTTCGAATTCTCCCTCCCAATTTAAGGGGAGAGGTACCTTTTCTAACTCTCAACCCCCTTACTCTTCAAATAATATGCCTATTGGTTGCTTGTTTTGTGATGCATGTGGATCTTATGATCATGACTCTTGTAATTGCCCTCATGCTTCTCCGGAATGCGGTGATGATTTTTATAATAGTGAGAGTGAGAATGTGAATTATGTGTCAAATATTAATGTGCAAAGTTTTGATAATTAAAGAGTTCAATGGAATAGGAATTACCAAAACAAAGGTAATTTTGACAACTATAACCAAGGTGGTGGTTATAGGAGCCAAGGGAACCAAAGTTCTCGTGGCAACTATAACAATCAAGGTTATAGTAGTCAAAATCAAAACCAAAATTATGGTAAAACCAAAGTTATGGAAATCATAACCAAGGTAGTGGAAACCATAATCAAGGTTATGGTCAAAATCAAAATAGGGGTAATTGGAACAATCAAGGCAGGGGCAATTTTCAAAATAATTCTCAAAGAGGTCCCCCACCCGGATTTGTTCCAAAGACTCAAGGTGAAAATTTTTATTCACAATCTTCTTCTTTTAGGACAAATTTGGAGGAAATAATTGAAAATCAAACCAAGTTGTTGAACACATATATGGCCGTTAGTGACAAGAAGTTCAATGAAATGATGACCCACAACAAAATGCTTGAAAACCAAATTTCTCAACTTGCTAGTGCTTTGAAAGACCAAGCAAGCCCTTCTTCTTTACCTTCCCAAGGCCTAGTTCCCAAGAAATCCGTGAATGCTATTGTTACAAGGAGTGGTAAGGTTCTTGAGGAGAGATTGCCTAGGAGGAGTGAAAATAAGGAGGTCCCCAAGGAAGTTTTGGTTGAGAATGAGGGAAGTAGAGCATCTTTAGATGAGGTTGTGGTTGAGACACCAAGAGAGGTGAGAGTAGAGAAAGAGATTGTGAAACCCAAGCTCCCTTATCCCTAAAAATTCATGTGACACAAATTGGATGAGCAATTTGGGAGATTTATTAATATGCTAAAACAACTTCACCTTTCTCTACCTTTCACCGATGTGATCAACCAAATGCCTAATTATGCCAAATTCCTCAAAGACATTTTGAGTGGAAAGAGGACTTGTGATGTTTTGGAGACAATCAATTTGACTGAAAATTGTAGTGCGATCATCATGAACAAAATGCCACCCAAGTTGAAAGACCCCAGAAACTTCTCCATCCCTTGTGCTATTAACAAGATGCAATTTGATAATGCCTTATGTGACTTAGGAGTTAGTGTAAGCTTAATGCCATATTAGGTTTATCAAAGACTTGATCTAGGGGAACTCTTACCTTCTAACATTACCTTGAAACTAGCCGATAGGTCAATCAAGTTTCCAAAAGGTAAAGTAGAAGATGTTCCATGGAGGGTTGGGAAGTTTGTGTTTCCGGTGGATTTTGTTGTTTTTGAAATGTCTGAAGATGCTACCATTCCAATTATTCTAGGTAGACCCTTTCTTGCTACCTCGGGTGCTATGATAGATGTAAAGTGTGCAAAGATTTCCCTTAAGGTAGGAGATGAGGTCATAGAATTCGATTTGAATGAAAGCATGAAATATCCAAGTTCTTCTCTTGAAAATTGCATGATGATTGACTCTCTTGATCATGTTGTGTCTTCCATGCATGAGCACTTGCTCACCTCTAACGATGCTTTTGAGAATGTTTTGTTGAACAAAGACAAGCTAGGTGTACCATAAAAGGAGGTAGCATTGTATGAGGAATTGCTTAATGGAAGCATGGAGGGAGTGGATGAACAATTGTGCTTGAAGATCTCAAGCCATGAAGCTTTGCAAGCGGCCGCAACAAAAGAAGGTAAAGGTGTGCCTATGGTAGAGCTCAAACCTCTACCATCACACCTTAGGTATGAATTCTTAGGCCCAAATTCCACTTACCCCATAATTGTTAGTGCATCCTTGAGCGAGAGCCAAGCTCAAGCGTTATGTTGTGTCTTGAGAAAGCACCAAGGTGCTTTGGGCTATACTATCGATAATCTTAAAGGTATAAGCCCCGCTTTGTGTATACTCCACATAACGCTTGAGGAAGGCACCCTTCCTTCTATTGAACGACAAAGAAAGCTACACCCTCAAATGGGAGAGGTGGTGAAAAAAGAGATCACCAAGCTCTTGGATGCGGGAATCATATTCCCCATCTCAAGCTCTAGGTGGGTTTCTCCCGTTCATGTCGTTCCTAAGAAGGGGGGTATGACCGTAGTCAAGAATGAGAGTGGTGAGCTCATTCCAACTAGAACGGTCACCGGTTGGAGGATGTGTATAGACTATAGACGTCTAAATACATCCACCAAAAAGGATCACTTTCCCCTTCCATTCATTGATCAAATGTTAGAGAGACTAACAAGGCACAAGTTCTATTTCTTCCTTGATGGCTATTCGACATTTTTCCTAATTCCAATCCACCCCGAAGATCAAGAGAAGACAACATTTACATGCCCCTATGGGACCTTTTCTTATAGGAGAATGCCCTTTGGCCTTTGTAATGCACCCGCAACTTTCCAAAGATGCATGATGAGCATTTTTGGAGACATGTTGGAGGAAGAAATGGAGGTATTTATGGATGATTTCTCCATAGGTGGGGTTTCATTTGAAGAGTGCCTAGTTAATCTTGAGAAATGTTTGGCTCGGTGTGTAAAGGTTAATCTTGTCTTGAATTGGGAGAAATGCCATATCATGGTGAAGGAAGGGATAGTTCTTGGGCATAAGATCTCTCATAAAGGAATAGAGGTGGATAAGGCAAAAATTGAGGTTATTAAGAAGCTTCCACCTTCGGTGAATGTTAAGGGAGTGAGATCATTTTTGGGTCATGCGGGTTTCTATAGAAGATTCATCAAGGATTTCTCACTCATTGCCAAGCCCCTTAATGATCTTCTTCAAAAAGATGTTGAGTTCGTTTTTTATGATAAATGCTTGGAAGTATTTAATAGATTAAAGAAGGCCCTAATCTCTACCCCCATTGTTCAAGCCCCAAGATGGGATTTACCCTTTGAATTGATGTGTGATGCTAGTGATTGGGCAATTGGAGGTGTTTTGGGACAAAGTGTGGACAAGAAGCTTTATGTGATTTACTATATGTCCACGACACTAAATGGGGCCCAAGAGAATTACACAACAACGAAAAAAGAATTCTTGGCCATTGTTCATTCTTTCGAGAAATTCCGGTGTTATTTGTTGGGTTTCAAGACCATTGTCTTCCCGAATCATGCGGCTCTCAAGTATCTCTTTGCCAAGAAAGAGTCCAAGCCAAGGTTGATTCGTTGGGTGCTTGAATTACAAACTTTTGAAATAGAGATTAGGGATAAGAAGGGTGCGGAAAATGTTGTGGCGGACCATCTTTCTCGCCTTGAGGGTGATCAAATTCATGATGATGGTCTACCAATTGAAGATAGAATGCTTGATGATGTCTTGTATTCCATTAAAGTTAAGGATATCCCTTGGTATGCCGACTTGGTGAACTTTCTAGCATGTGGGGAGTTTCAACCTTCTTTCTCCAAGAACCAAAAGAAGAAGCTCAAGAGGGAGGCAAGACATTACTTGTGGGATGAACCAATCTTGTATAAACGAGGGGTGGATGGATTGCTTCGGCGTTGTGTCCCGAATGAAGAGGTGCCAAGTGTTCTAAAGATGTGCCATTCGGATGCAAGTGGCGGTCATATGGGCGTTTCCAAAACCGCCACTAAGGTTCTTCAATGTGGTTTGTGGTGGCCGCATCTCTTCAAAGATTCATGGGGCTTTGTAAAGTCATGCGACCGATGTCAAAGGGTTGGAAATATCTCCAAGAGGAATGAGATGCCTCAACAGCCTATTCTTGAGTTAGAGGTGTTCTGGGGTATTGACTTCATGGGACCATTCCCATCTTCATATGGAAATTAATTCATACTTGTGGCTGTGGACTATGTTTCTAAATGGGTTGATGCCATTGCCTCCCCTACTAATGACCACAAAGTAGTGTTGAAGTTGTTCAACAAAATCATCTTCCAAGGTTTGGCATCCCTAAGGCTGTGATAAGCGATAACGGATCTCATTTTGTTCACAACGCCTTCCAAAAGATGTTGAGGAAACATGGAGTGCATCAACGGTTTAGCCTTCCATATCATCCTCAATCGAGTGGCCAAGTCGAGGTCTCCAATCGTCAAATAAAGCTCATTCTTGAGAAGACGGTTGCAAGGAATATAAAGGATTGGTCGAACAAGTTAGATGATGCTCTTTGGGCTTATAGGACGGCTTTCAAGATGCCTATTGGTACCACTCCATATCGCCTTATCTATGGCAAGTCTTGCCATCTCCCGGTGGAGCTTGAACACCGTGCTTTATGGGCAATCAAAAAGATAAACTTTGATTTAGAAAGTGCGGGGGAGTAAAGGTGGTTGGATCTTCATGAGCTAGAGGAGCTTAGACTTGATGCTTATGACTATGCTAGCACCTATAAAGCTCGTTCCAAAGAAGCTCATGATAAGCTTATTGAGAAAAAGGAGTTTTCTGTGGGTGATAAAGTCCTCTACCACTCAAGAATGAAGTTATTTCCCGGAAAGCTCATGTCAAAATGGAGAGGTCCTTTCTTGGTGAAAGATGTTTTTGCTAATGGCACCGTGGAGATTTCTCCTTTTGATTCCTCATCTTCTTTCAAGGTTAACGGTCATCGGCTTAAGAAATATTTTGATGGAGTGTTTGTTGGTCTTATTCATAAAATGATTCTTTTCAAACCTTCTTGAGTGGGGTGGTAAACGTCGAGCTAACGACGTTAAACAAAAGCGCTTACGGGAGGCAACCCGGATTCTCACCTTTACTCTCTTTCCCTTCCTTTCTTTTATTTTTGGTTTTTTTGTTGATTTTTGCTCTTACCCTTCCTTGTGTTTTTGGTTTGTTTTGTAGGGTGCCTTCATTCATCATATATGTGTTTGATGAGGGTGATAAGAGGTTTTAAAGTGCAGGGGAGAGGGCACCCCGCGGGCTTGGAGAGGCCTCGGGTGCCCTTGCTTTCAAAAAGTTGAAATCGGATCAGTAGCTCTCCCGGTCTCTCCGCGGGCTCTCCGCGGGCGCGGGTGCCTTAGAGAGGGCGCGGGGGAAAATCAGAGAGGGTGCGACTCATTTTCTCAAATTTGGATTGGGAACTCTGCGCGGTTGCCCCGCGGGCGCGGCAATATTGGAGCTGGCGCGGGAAAATTAGAGAGGGCGCTGCCCCTGGTCAAGTATGAAATTTTCGAATTTTCCAGAAACTCTCCGCGATTGCCCCGCGGTCTCTCCGCGGGGGCGGCAATATTGGAGCGGGCGCGGCTTTGTCGAGAGAGGGCGCGGGCATCTGGGTTTTTGTATACCCGATTCCTTTCTCTTTCTCTTTCTCTCTCCTCTCTTATTTTCCCTTTCACTCTTAATTTTCCCCATTCTCTCTCTTCCTCCTCTCAAACCCTAACCCCCAAATCATCTCTTTCACTCAATTTTACTCAAATTCACCCTTGTTTTCTCTTAAATTTCCATCCCAACTTCCTTCATACTCCATTTTCATCAAGTTTACTCTTCTTTCTTGTGGTTTTCTTCGGGAATTTCGAGTATACTCGGTTTTGTGCTTGCTTTGAGTCTTCAATCTTGGTATACTTCTCACCTTTGTTTTATTTTTGTCAATTTCAATTGATTTTTATGCATTGGTTGTGAGTGGCCTTGATTAAGCTTGAGTATGATGTTTTTGGTTGTTTGTATGGTGGTTTTGGAATTATTTTGGGTGTTTTTGTGCTTCTTTTTGTGTTAGATTGTTAATATTTTTGGTTGTTGGATTTTTGGTTGTTTGTTGCTTGTAACAGGTACTTTGTAGTTTGTGGTGGTTTTGGGTGGTCTTGTGAACGGAGATTTGTTCACTTTGGTGGTAGTGTTGAATTTGGGTGGTTTTTTGTGATTCATTGTGTTGGTTGAGCTTGAAACTATGGATTTGTTGAGGAGAGTTAAGAGTAACAAGAAAAGTTCAAACCAATCTCCCGGCCAATCCTCTCGTAGCCAACCTTCAAACACCGAACCCCCTCAAAACCAAACTACTCAAGATAATTCCCCACCTCCTTCTTTACCCGTTCTCAAAATTCATTACCGGGCTAAGCACGCCGCTATCTATAATAAAATGAAATCCTGGAAATTTAGACCGACCCGCAACTATTTTCCCGAGGATATGGAAAAATTGGGTGTTGATGCCGATCTTAACATTTTGCTCCATAATCTTGGTTTGGATGAGTTTGTAAAGTCATCCCCCCGAACTTATTTGGAACCATGCATTGAACTTTTCTCCACCTTTGAGTTTAATATGATGGGGGATACCGACTATATCATCTCTTTTTAACTTTTCAATTCCAAGCATACCATGAAACTTACGGAATTCAACAAAGCCCTTGACTTCAACCCAAATACCGACATCTTTGAGCCCTTGGTTGCCCCTCACAAGACTGATTACAATGAGGTTGCTTGGTGGAGAGTCATATCTAGGAAGAAGGCGTTTGACTCTAAGGAATCGCTCACTAGCGAGATCATTCACCCGACTCTTCGTATTCTCCATCGGATTCTTGGTTATACAGTGTTTAGTAAGCAAGATCTTGGGAAGCTTTCGAGGGAGGAGATCTTGGTGCTTTGGATGGCTACAAGGTCGGATTTGGGGCCAAGGTTGAATTTTGGGTATCTTTTCATGAATTGTTGTAAATTGATCATCAATGGGAAGAAGACGGGTGAGATTCATTGTGGTGGTATGATTACTAGATTGGTGTATTATTTCAAGCAAGAGTGTTTCTTGAGGTCTTGCACTCCGATTGGAAAGAGTGAGGACATGTATTTGTATATGAAGCAACTTAACACCTTGCGCTTCATTTCTAAGACTAAGGGAAACGGTGGGTACTGTTTCGGGGGTTTTCTCCCTTGGGAGAGTTACAACACTGAGACAGGATTCAGCAAAGGACGCCTGTACCTGCAAAGCAAACGGACCGCCGGATGGTCGGTGGTCCGCCTCCGAAGATTAAGTTAGTAAGTGTTCGGTAATAAAATGTGCGGAAGTAAAGTTTATCTGCTCGGATTCCAAGCTCAGGTAAAGTGCTGTGTGTTCCTTGAAAACGACAGCTTTGTGATAAGTGACGTGTTGTCTCGTATTGCGTGTATATTCTCTGTCTTGTCATAAATGTAAGAATGTCCCTATTTATAGGGTCCTTTTGGAAAGTGTGCCCTCCCTAGGATCTAGTGACCTAGGGATTAGGGCACGCCGTTTTTGAGGGCCCCTTGGGATTTCGGCCTTGAAAGCCGCCATTCCCAGGGGGCAATATCTGCTCGACACGTGTCGCCATCTGGATGGTCCAACTAAGTGCCCCTTCTAGTGACACGTGTCATGCTCTGATTGGGCCACTTGGCAGGGTATAAAATACCCAAATCATTTGCCCCTCACAGGAGTCACGTGTATTGCACGTGGCTCCTGTGATAGGTGTCAGTATCCGAGTGGTCGAATTCAAAAAATTACTGTTGGAGGGAAATTTTTAGGGTTTTACCCCCCTATAAATAGTAAGGTTTGACCCCCCCTTAGATTCACACCTTTGCGAATCTCTGGAGAATCTTGGACTTTTTTACTTAAAGAATCTCAAAATTCCCTAAGTGTTTTAACTTTTCAAGCATCCGACACTCGGCCAACTGTCCAACTGTTCTTCAGCCAATCAAGCGTCTTTCACTCTTCTTCTAAAGGTAACACCTGTTTTTTCTTTTACTCTTCATTTTTTCTTGGTTTTCGAAAAAAAATGGTTCCCCAATCGCTTGCGGCACGGCATAGGATAGTGATCAGCCGGTCACCGGGGCCGGCTGAGTCTAGAACTAGCAATACCGAATGCTTGGCCAAAGACCTTGCTTTGCGAACTTCTCCGAATCCGACCGTTTCCGTGTCTGTGCAGGACACTATGGCCAGAACCAAAAGAACAGCAAGACAATATAGCTCTGATGGAATTTTCTACCATTCGAATGGGTCGATTGTATATTCAGACGGCTCAATAAGGGTGCCTCGAAGTGAGGTGTCGGAGAATCCTGACAGCCCTTCGTATCTTCCTCCAACCCCCACCTATTACCATTCGCCCACATCTAGTGGAACTCCAAGTGATGGAATCCTGGGGGAGGCGGATGAAGAATATCAACCCGGGCCTTCTGGACAGGCGCCGGAAGAGAGTCTGGGGGAGGACCCCGCTGGCACTAGTCGGCGGTCCCCTAGCTCTGATGAGAGCTCTGATGACGAGTCGGCCTCGTCATCTTCTTCAGAGGACGCCTCCATAACTTCGGAGGAGGCAAGAACGAAAATAGATTCTGCCAGGGAGTCCCTAGCAGTGGATAAGGGGGAAAGCTGGGCCGAGCCGAGCGCTTGGAGAGAGCCCCCTACTATCATCATGTTCCGCCCAGCAGGCGGAGCTCCATGGAATCCGGCCTTGCCAATTTTAGGCGCAAGGTCGTTCTGGGCTATGGCTATACTTTGTCGGTCCCTAATAAGGACGACACCATTACTTGGCCGAGCCTGGCCAGCTTTGAGGACAGAGCATTCGGTTGCTATGAAGCGGCCTTCCAAGCTGGCCTCCGCTTCCCTCTCCATCCGGCTGTGGAGAGGATCTTGGATGGATACCAACTGGGTATCTGGCAACTTGTACCCAACTCCTGGATTAATATTCTGGGGTACGTTGCCGCCTGTGAGATGCTGCAGGTGGAGGCGAGCTTTGAAGCGTTCGCCCACATGCACTATCTGAGCAGGGCGCCTGCTAGGGGCGGTGAGGGCTGGTACACCTTGACCATTTGCAAGGGGTACATGATGGCTATTGCCAAAGAGAACAAGTGGAAAGACTGGAGAGCTAAGTTTTACATAGTCAAGTCTGCCTACAGCCGCCTGAACCAAAAGTATAACAGGTGGAATAAGAATCCACCTCTCCTAGCAGGCAAGAGTGCATTGCCGCCTATTCCTAGGCAGGCAAGGGAGGAGATCATGGACAAAGGGTTGTTTACCGTGTCCGTGAGGACGAATGATGAGGGGGACAAGGAGGTCACCCCTCAATGCTATCTCTTCTTGTACAAATGGTTTGAGGAGGGAACGTTCTTAGCCGCCTGTGGGCTAAGCTCTAAAATGCCGAGAGGTAGTCGACCGTCTGTTTAATATGCAATTTCATTTTGCTTTTCAATACTTGTTTGATGGTGCTAACACTTGTTCATTTTTGCAGACAAGGCAATGGAGAAGCTCTCGGCCTTAAGGAAGCCGGTTGTATCTGCTGCTCGATACAGATCAAATGTCCTAAACAGGGCAGAGGCAACCACCCACACCAAGGTGGATGAGCAGAAAACTGGCGGCACCCCCAAGGTGAGAACTTGTTATACTTTTCATTTCTGACTAATGCTAAATTTGTCCGAATGATTTCTGACTTGTTTTATCTTATGTTGATGTAGGGTGCCCCTACCAAATCTCCCTCAAAACCATCCGACCCTAAAATCCAAAAGACAAGGGCGGGTGATGTGAGCGCATCCGGCAAGGGCGGTCGGAAGGACATTGCTCACAAGCCCAAGAGAGGCCCAGAAGCCTCCTCTCTCGAAGCTGATAGGGGGATCAGCAAACCGGATGTCCAGAGGACATCGAAGGGTGGCTTCAAGCAACCCACCACTGCTGTCGGCTCAACAGGAGAGAGGGGGAGTTTGGGGAAAGAGGAGGAAGGTCAGGACGACGGTAAAAACCATTCGCCATTTTTTTTCTTCCATTTAGATATACTTGTGTTATTTTTCTAAATCTCTTTCCTTCTCAGTCCCTGTGCAGAGGCCGACTGTAATCCAGATGGCCAAGTCCATGCTGAGGGCGGTTGATCCTGACGACAAGGCGTCTGTCAGAGGAGTCGGCACTCTGGACTTGGATGGCATCTTGGGGAACCTCTGCGAGGTATGAGTCTTAACTTAAGCAATTCTTTTTTTATTTTTATTTTTTTTTTTTTTTGCTCAAGTCTTTATCCGCCTGGTTTTAACCATTCGGCTCTTTTTGCAGGCCATGCTGCGCGTCCAAGGGCTCTGGCAACCCCTCAAGGACAAGTCCAAAGAGGTAACAGCCGCTAATGCTCGAGCCGAGTCCGCCTTGGATCGAGCTCAATTTGATATTGCTCAGAATGAGCTTCTGACGCTTGATATGATGTATTCGCAGGCGAAAGCCAATCTGCAGCTGAAGAAGGACCTGGACTTGGCCCGCTTACACATCACTTCCCTTAAGAAAGAAGTCAAAAGTCTTAAGGAGAAGCTCGAGCCTCTTCAGGATGCCAAGGAAGAGGCCGAGAGAGCCAAGCAGAGGGTGGGCCGCCTAGAGCAGCGCCTCGCCAACCAAGAGCATCAGCTGAAGACCAAGTTTGAGTCCGTAGCTGAACAAGAGAGAGAAGCTCTAGTTAAGAAAATGATGAGCGACTATGATGCCATCATGCAGGACACTTGGGCGGCTGTGCAGCCGGACTCGGACTATCAGACTTGGAAATCCAAGTTTGATGAAGCCAGCAAAGCATTCGACGCTCGCCTTCTTGAAGAGGCTGAGAATGCAGCTAAGGCTGCTGCTGAGGCCGAGGAAGGTTCTGGAGTCGTCCTCTAGCGGAGAGGAGGAAGATCAGGTGGAGGGACGAGAGAAAAATGATGAAGAGCAGCCGAAGGACAACAGGCCGGCTGCCAATGAAGAGACTCTCCCCTGATCACTTAAGATTTTTATTTTTTCTGTGGCCGAATGGCCATGTACTTGCTTTTCCGGCCTGCGTGCCGAGTATTGATGTATCTTTACCAACCGAGGGGTCGGGTACCTTGACAATTTCTCTGGCTTTGCTAGAAAACAATCTTAACCAATCGTCTGATGGCGATTGGTCTTTTTAATTTAAATCATCCGGCCATTTGGCTGAAGTTATTCATATTGTTGTCATTTGCATTTTTGAATTTTTCATTGCATGTTTTTGGCTAAGTATTATAACCTGTATACCATGCGAATGTTCTTGCCCCTGGACGGATGTCGAGTGGTTTCGGTTTATTGGATTGATTGAATTAGAAATTATTGATACTTAGAAGAGTATTCATGGTTTCTAAGTCAATCAATTACTATGGTGATTGCCCCAAACCACTCGGCAGACGTCCATCCAGAATTGGCAACTTTAAAGTTTTCATTCGGCTATTGGCTCAAACAAAACTCAAATTTCCAACTTAGCAAATTTTGCTAGGGGAAAACTTCCGCCTGTTTTGCCCCGTGAGCTAAAAATAGGCGCATCCGGCCATAGGACTCTTTTATATAAGATAAGTTTATAACTTAGCAAATGGTCTTTAAAAAGAATTGTTCGCCTGTCTTGCCCCTAAAGCAAAGAACTGGCGTCATCCGGTCAAAAGCCTCATTAGGTGCTTAAGTAGTTAACTTGTATATTAACAAGCATGTTCCGCCTGCTTTGCCCCTGGGCAAAAACAAGCGCATCCGGCTTAATGCCTCTTTAGCCTCTACTTGTGAAATAATGACCATTTTCGAGCTGTGCTAGAACAGTTAGAAAATTCAGGCCTTTTAGATTTCACTTTCGATTAAAACAAATGACTGCGAATGCTGCCTTACCATTCGGTAGGGCCGCTTGTTATATTTGTAGAGCAATGTGCCACCCAAATGGGAGATGCTTCTCCTCGACGAATTCGCCTTAATGGACGTCGCCGGTTATCTGATGGAGCAGACGGTCATACTCATGTTGGAGCAGACTGTGACCATTCGGTCTCTTTTTGTTTATTCATATCCGACCATGGGCCTCATCATGATTTTATCTGGCCTTAGGCCTCTTAAATGGTTGGGTAAATATTCGTTAAGTGTCGATATTAACTTAATGAATTTCGTAGGAACGACTGTTCTAAAGCAATCGGCTCCTTCAGAAGGATTGGGGCGTCTGCTGTTGGGACAAACACTTTCCAAACGCATTGGCCGTCTGTATTTTGTACAGGCGACACTAAGAAACTTAAATAAAAATACAAGTTGGGAAATGAAGGCATATTCTCATTAACAAAACTTGAGATAACAAAATTGAGGTCTTTACATTCGTACTTAGAAGTAGTACTTTTTCAAGTTGTCTACATTGCAAGTTCTAGGCAGCTGCCTGCCGTCTGGGTCTTCTAGGCGGTAGGTGTCGTCTCTTACTTCCTCATAGATTCGGTAGGGGCCTTCCCAATTTGGGGTTAGCTTTCCCTGCTCATTCGCCCTACCGACTGCCTCCATTTTCCGTAGCACAAAGTCCCCCACTTTGAGAGGACGCTTGTGTATTCTTTTGTTGTAAGCCCGAGTCATTCTCAGACGGTATATCTCATGACGCAAGGCAGCATTGCCTCTGCGCTCTGGAAGTGAGTCCAATGCAAGGCGCATGGCCTCCCAGTTCGCCTCTTCATCATACAGCATGATTCGAATAGTCGGCTCATAGTGCTGAATGGGCAGAACAGCTTCTGTTCCATACACCATAAGGAATGGGGTTTCTCTAGTTGCCCCTTTAGCAGTCGTTCTGATGGACCAGAGGACGTGTGGTAAATCATCCGCCCAAAGGCCACCAGCCCATTCAATTTTCTTCTTAATCCCGTCTGAGATTAACTTGTTGAAGGCTTCGACCTGGCCGTTTGCTTGAGGCCGGCCGACTGATGCAAAGAAGCTTGAGACTTCCTGGTCTCCCAACCAAGTCTTGAGTTGAGGCGTCTCAAATTGAGGACCATTGTCAAAAACCATAGACATGGGCACCCCGAAACGAGTGATTATGTTCCTCCAGATGAAGGAAATGACATCTTTTGTCTTGATGTTTTTGACTGCCTCCGCCTCTACCCACTTGGTAAAGTAATCCACAGCCACGAGTATATAGCGCTTGCCGCCTGGTGCAGCTGTATATGGCCCAGAATGTCCATGCCCCATTTGGCAAAAGGTATTGGGCTGTGGATGGCCGTCAGGTCTGTAGCCGGACGATGGATGAGCTTGCCAAATTTTTGGCACTTGTCACATTTTTTTTTACCATTTCCATTGCATCCGTCTCTAGAGTTGGCCAGAAGTAAAGCCGCCTGGCCTTGGCCGCGAGGGATCTGCCGCCTATATGGGAGGCGTAGAACCCCGAATGCAACTCTTCGAGGACTTCCTTACCCTTTTCAGGGGTAACACACTTCAACAGGGGTTTCAGAAAACCAGCCCTGAAGAGTTCTCCTTGTCGCAACTCGAAGTTAGCTGCTCGTTTTTTTTAGAACACCCGCCTCCTGTGGTGAGTCAGGGAGCGTGCCGTCTGCAAGATAGGCCCGGATGCTGTCCATCCAGGTTGAGCTTCGGTCAAGAATTCCAATGGGGTCTTCCTCAGATATACTTCTTCTTTCCATGACCTCCTAGAAAACTGACCGAGGCGCTTCACAGGAGGCGGATGATGCCAGCTTGGACAGAGCATCCGCCTGATTGTTTGAAGACCTGGGCACTTGACTTAGATTGAATTCTTCAAGTGTCCCAACTTCATCCTTGACCGCCTGCAAGTATTTAATCATTGCCGGATGAGTGGCCTCGTACGTCCCATTAACTTGGAGTACGACCAGTTGTGAATCCGAGCAGGCGTCAATTTTCTTTGCCCCTGCTGCCTTACAATACCGAATGTCAGCAAGCAGGGCTTCATACTCGGCCTCATTGTTAGAGACCTGGAACTTGAACCGTAGTGCATACTCGTATTAGTCTCCTTCAGGAGACTTACAAATAATTCCTGTACCACAGCCGTTCGCAGTGGAGCTCCCATCCACATACACTTTCCAAACCTGACTAGTATCATCCGGAGCAACCGGCCTTGTCATTTCCACAATAAAGTCGGCGAATGCTTGCCCCTTTATTGCTTTCCTTGGTTCGTAAGTGATTTCCTATCCTTGCATTTGAATCGCCCATTTGAGCATTCGTCCAGAAGACTCCAAGGTTGTGAGTGGCCGTTTGATCGGTTGGTCAATATAGACTTCTACCGCATGCGCCAAGAAGTAGGGTTTAAGCTTCTTGATGGCCATGTAAAGGGCAAGGCCAAATTTCTCAACCATGGGGTACCGAAGCTCCGCATTTCTCAGAACATGGCTAATGAAATAAACTGGGAGCTGGATGTCGTCTCTTTCAGCTAACAGAACGGCACTGAGGGCATGATCAGAGACGGCTAAGTACATGAAGAGCTTCTCTTTGGGCAAAGGGCTGACAAGCCTCGGCAAAGAGTGCAGATGAGTTTTTAGCTTTTGAAAGGCCGCCTCTGCATCATCCCCCCATTCAAAGTTTGTCTTCTTTTTGATTGCCTGGTAAAAATAGAGGCACTTGTCGCCTGACCGACTGAGGAATCTCCCCGAGGCCGCCAGACAACCTGTTAGTTTTTGCACTTCCTTTACAGTACGGGGCGACTGCATGTCGATTACCGCCTGTATTTTCTCAGGGTTGGCCTCTATTCCCCTTTGGTCAATAAAAAATCCGAGAAACTTCCCAGACTCAACACCAAAGACATACTTTTTTTGGTTTAGCATGACCTTGTGCCGCTTGAGTGTGGCGAATGTTTCTCGGAGATCAGCAAGATGATCCGCCTGTTGTTTGGATTTGACTATCATGTCATCAATGTACGCCTCTACATTCCTTCCGATTTGATTAATGAAGACCGTGCTAATCATTCGTTGGAAAGTAGCAGGCACATTCTTCAAACCAAACGGCATCACCGTATAACAGAACAAACCCTGATCAGTGACGAATGCCGTCTTTTCTTGATCTTTTTTCCACAGGGGGATCTGATGGAAACCTGAATAGGCGCCCATAAAACTCATCAAGGCATGTCCGGCTGTTGAGTCGACCAGACTGTCGATCTTAGGCAATGGATAGCTATCCTTTGGACATGCCTTGTTGAGGTCTGTGTAGTCAACACACATCCGCCAACTTCCATTCAGCTTTTTTACTAACACAACGTTAGCTACCCACTTAGGGAAATTGCACGGCCGAATGAACTTGGCATCTAACAGCTTTTTTACTTCAGCAGCTGCCGCCTGACTTCTTTGTTCACCGTGGTTTCTTTTCTTTTACCGGATGGGCTTCTTTTTAGGATCCACGGAGAGTTTGTGGACAGCGAGATCCGGGCTGATGTCTGGCATCTCCTCCACTTCAAAGGCAAAGATGTCTTTAAATTCTCTGAGTAGCTGGTGAAGGCTTTCACCCAGCTTTGCAAATGCAACCGTCCCCACCTTAATAGTCCGTTCTGGACGGCTGTCGTCCAGAGGGATATCAATGTGTTCACCATTAGGCTGGGGACGGAGGTCATCCGACCGTTCCCCGATCAGTGATTGCTATTGTTTTTCTTTTTTGACCACCACCAGCTGATCAGTCTTTCTTTTCTTTCCGGCTGGTGGGGCCGACTGTTATTCCTCGACTTCGTCAAGGTCGATTGTTTGCTTGCCCCAACCGGTTGCTACGGCTGCGGGCTTGACGTCCGAGAGGTAACACTCTCGAGCCGTCTTTTGGTCCCAATTAAGGGAGCCGACTGTTCCATCATCCATCTCATACTTGAGTAGCATGAGAGCAGGGATGATGACGGCCTTACACTCGTTAAGAGTGGGACGGCCAAAGATGAGGTTGTAAGCTGTGAGCTCTTCAACCACTAGGAAACGGATGGTCAGGTGCCGACCGTCTCCCCTGCTTCCCAGTCGGACAGGTAGGTCAATTCGTCCGACTGGGTGCACAAGTCCTCCCCCAAACCCAACAAGGGTGTGGGAGACCTCCATCATGCTGTCCGGTTTGTACTTGAGATTGGATAAGCATTTGAGGCTGATGAGGTTAGAGGAGCTTCCTGTGTCAATCAGAATTCGGCCAACCAATTGGTTGGCGACCTTGCACTCAATGACAACAGGGTCATCATGCGGCCGACGGACTTTGCCTCTGTCCTGCTCGGTGATGACAACTTTAGGGAAGGTGGATGTGCCTGCTGCATCCTCTTCCTCAACAGAGTTGACCATCTTTCTCAGATGGTCCTTGGTGCCCCGAATGGTCGGGCCACCACCGGCAAATCCGCCTGCTATGGTGTATACCGGATCTTCATCAGTTTTGGCACTCGCAGCAGGCTGGGAAGTCTTTTTCTTGGACTGCCCCGGATTTGCCTTTGAAGTCACTTTGGACTTCACATAGGACTTCAGCTGTCCTTTGTCGACCAGACGGTCGAGCTCCCGCTTGAGACTAAAGCAGTCGTTCGTGTCATGGCCAACATCCTCATGGAAATGGCAATGCTTGTTTTTGTTCCGATTTTCATCGGAACCTTTCATAGGAGTTGGCTTTTCAAGAGTCAGCCGATCCTTAATTTCCAAGAGGATGGAGCAGCAGTCCTTGTGGAATTCGTACCTTGGAACGTACGGTTTCCACTCCTTTTTCTTCTTCTGGGCCGGTTGATCAGAGTTATCAATGGCCCAGACTTGCTTTTTCTTTTTGCTCTCTTCTGGCTTAGGAGCTGGCTCGGCCGACTCTCTTTCTGTCGGTCGGACTTCTTATGGACCGACTGCTTATTGGAGGAGCATAGTTCGGTCGCCTGTATATAGGCTTCCGCCTCTCGCAAGGCTCCTTGCAGAGTAAATATTTGTTTGCGGACGAGTTCGTACTTAAAAGTAGACCCGTCTTTCAGACCCTTTAAGAAGTCTTTGAAAGCGACCTCATCAGACAGCCCATGAATCTGGATTCGGACCAGATTGAACCTCCTGACGTAGGAACGCAAGCCTTCTCTATCTCCCTGCTGTACATTGCCCAAGTCAAGACTTGTCTTTTTGGCAGGGATGTTCATATTGAAGTTTGAAGCAAACAAGAACGCAAGCGTCTTGAAGCTATTTATGCAACCAGCCGGCAGATTGCCAAACCACTGCTGGGTTATGCCCTTCAGGGTGGCTGGAAAGCAACGACACCATGCGGCATCATCCAACCCCTGTAAATACATGAGGTGGGTGTATGCTAGCAGGTGGTCTTCTGGGTTGGAGGTCCCGTCATAGGCTCCAACCAGAACGTTTTTAACTTTAGCCGGCTGTACGGCTTCAGTTATTTCCCTGGAGAAAGCAGAGGGTTGATCTCCAAGGTGTTGCAGCCTAAGCTGCCAGTCCATCGGCTGATAGCCGTATGCCGCTTGTCCTCCAAAGAGGGCAGGTTGCATGTAAGGTAAAATTGGCGCCTGGTACAATGGTTATGCCATGTACTGGGCCGACTGAATCATATGAGGACCAGACTAAACACCCGTTGGCTGCTTGCTGGAGTCTCATGTACAGACTGGGAACACCTCACAGAGGTATTCCGAAAGCTATCATGATAAGTCGACGTTGAAGCCGACTCTGATAGCTGGGTTCTCTTCTCCTCAATGTATTGCCGAGCGTCAGAGAACGTTTTCTTGCTACCATCCGGCTGTATGTGCCGGATGGCTTTTCTTGTGCCCATTTCTGGGAAACGGAGCCGAGTAAGGTCAAACTGGGGCCGGGCCTTCTCCTTAGGGGCAGGATGAGGAGTTGGCTGACGGTCCCTGACTGACTTCTGTTTGCCAGCTTGGGCTGGCTTCTTGGCCGACTGCTCTTTTCTAGGAGCAGGCGACTTCTTTGAGGCGAGTTGTTTGATTTCACCCCTGAGGCTGCTCAGGAGTGTCATTAGTTCATCTCGAGTGACGGGAGTCGATCGTGCCGCTTGGGAAGGATCAACTGGCCGCCCCGAGGGCTTCTTTGGCTGACCAGCAGCTTTGCTTGGGCCTGCCTGGTCATGGTGGCGCTCCCGCCTCTCCTTACTGTGGATGCGTTTAAAGATGAGGGATCCATTTGAATCCACATAGGTTTCGACATCAGCGTCGTCACCTGAGTCATGATCCGTTTGGACCTCTACGTCTTCTGGAGGCCGATTGGCTTCTGGGTTCGGTACAGGTGCTTGTGAATCCATTTCAGAGGTACTCTCCCCACAGACGGCGCAAAATGTTTCGGGTGTTTTTGTCCCTTGGGAGAGTTACAACACTGAGACTGGATTCAGCAAAGGACGCCTGTACCTACAAAGCAAACGGACCGCCGGATGGTCGGTGGTCCGCCTCCGAAGATTAAGTTAGTAAGCGTTCGGTAATAAAACGTGCGGAAGTAAAGTTTATCTGCTCGGATTCCAAGCTCAGTTAAAGTGTTGTGTGTTCCTTGAAAACGACAGCTCTGTGATAAGTGACGTGTTATCTCGTATTGCGTGTATATTCTATGTCTTGTCATAAATGTAAGAATGTCCCTATTTATAGGGTCCTTTTGGAAAGTGTGCCCTCCCTAGGATCTGGTGACCTAGGGATTAGGGCACGCCGTTTTTGAGGGCCCCTTGGGATTTCGGCCTTGAAAGCCGCCATTCCCAGGGGGCAATATCTGCTCGACACGTGTCGCCATCTGGATGGTCCAACTAAGTGCCCCTTCCAGTGACACGTGTCATGCTCTGATTGGGCCACTTGGCAGGGTATAAAATACCAAAATCAGGTACTCTTGGCTAGTGCGTAATGTGCACCATTGTTTGCTCCCAAACCCGGCTGCCACCTCAATCACTCGAGAGGTTAGGACTGTTTGGAGGATTCCCGAGGATAATGGGAGGGTTGAGAATGTTATGGAGGAGGATGTTGGTGATGAGGACGATGATGTGCATGATGGTGAAGGTGGAGAAGGAGAAGGTAGTGATGAAGAAGATGATGAAGAAGAAGAGCAACAACAACAACAACAATGGCAATTTTAGCATGAACAACAACAACAACCGCAGCAAAGAAGAAGAAGAAGAAGACAACAACATCAACAACAAGACAACCGAGGAGATGCATATCTCCGTGAGATGGAGGCTATGCGTGAGCATATGGAGCGCATGCAATTGAGCATGCAAGGTATGTATTCAAACCATCAAACTTTTCTTTTCAAACTAGCACCCTATATGACGCTAGTGTGCGTAGGGGGGAGGTCACTCCTCCGGTGAACTACCCATATGTGCCACCCCAACAAGGGCTAGTGCCATCTTGGGGTAGTGACAACCTCCCAACGTACCCATATTAGCCCGGGGTTACGAACCCCAATGAGCCAAGGCGTTACTTCCCAGATGAGTCCGGTCATTATGACTACCGGGTCTCGGGGGGGGGTGTGATTATCGGGGTGACCCCGACTACTACTATGTTCACCCCACTCACCCCGAGCTCTATATGCAACCGGAGCCTTTTGACCAATTGTCCACATCTCAACTTGACCTTTTTAAGGGTCGCTATGGGTTCCCTCCCAGTTATACCGGAGGTTGGGATGTGGATGACGGTGGTGCCGGCCCAAGTGGCCAATAGTTTCCCCTTTGGTTGTTTGATTCCCTTTTTGTTTCCTCCCTTTTAGCTTTGCATGTTTTTACGCATCGCGGTCGATGCCCTTATTTTGTGCGGGGGAATCAATTAGGATGTTTAAGGGTAGGGTTTTGGGGAGGCACCTTGGACTCTTGGGGATGTGTTTGAAAGGGCTTTGATGGATTTCTCTTAATTCACTCTTGGTAGTCTCGTTGGTATGTTGTTTATCTTGTTGTCTTGGTTTTTAATGATGATGTTTTGTGGTCCCTTCTGTTGATGATGATGATGATGGTTTCTCTGGTTCTTTGTACATAGTTTTCGCGTAAGTTTCCTTTTGTTTGCTTTTGTTTGGAAGTTACTAACAATTTCATTTTGTATATAGTCCTTTTCTTTTCTTTTTCTCACCTTGCTCATAGCTACTGCTTTGGTCTTTGAAGCTTCTTAGAGGAGGTCGTTCTTGCTCCTTTATTATTGTAGCATAGCTTGGACGCTTGGTGAGGCCTTTCTTGTTTTATCTCTTTACTTTTCTTCCTTTACTTTTCTTGGTTGCTTAGATTAGGATTAGCGTTAGGAGAATTGAACGTTTCGAGGATGTATGATTATAACACCTAGTGTGTTTGGGGTCTTTGGCGATGTGGCCATTTGACCGCTTGTTTGTCGATTGGGAAATACGTGTTATGATTGCATCTTTGTCCTTTTCTTTGTTCTCCTACTTTTCCTTTATCTTGGTTTTCCATATTTTATTTTCTTTTCTTTTCTCTTCTTTTTGTTCTTGGTTTTGTACATAGCTTTTTGAGGCTTTATTTTTCACCCTTTCATTTTTTTGACTTGGACTTGTAAACAATGGAATCTTGCTTTTGGATAATAACCTTACTAGGTGGTCATGGTATGCACGGTTTGAGAATACGTTTGGTTGATTCTAGGATAAAGCATGCTAAGGTAGTTGTCTAAAACTAGGGGGATCATGAAGCCAGATTCTACTTGTTTGTGGCATGTTGGTAGTTGCTCCCTATCTTCGATTTGACAACCTTAGTGAGTTTTTGCTACAACCATGTGAGATTCATACGTTTTCAAGCTTTCATCATATTCTTGCATGAGCGGCATGGATCCTTGACTTTCTTAAACCTAATCTTGAATCTTAACGTATGATTCCTAAGACCAAGACCGAACCACCTAGGGAGGACAAAGGAATCTTTTCGGGGAGGTATTTTTCCTTTTTCTAGGATAGTTTCCTTATTTTTACTTTTGGGTTTAGGGATACATTTGCCTACTTGCTAGCCCTTTGAACCTTTTTCCCCTCTTTTCAAGCCACATATTTAGAAATCTTGAGCCTTTTGTTTCATTTTCATTTTTCTTGGTTTTTGAGAAGCAAAGGTCAATGTTGGAAGATTGTGGTGTATAAGTTTGGATTTTGGTTCGAATTGGTGCACAAGGTTGAGTTGTTTATATTTGAAAAATAATGGCAAATGACTACGTAAAAGCCGTCCCAAATAAAAAGGCAAGGACTAATGCTTTGATAAAGTAAGATAAAATTCAAAAAAAAAATTAAAAAAAAATTTGCAAAAAAAAAAAAAAAAAACAAAGAAAAAAAAAAGAGAAAAGAAAAACCATAAAAATTCAAGTGTCTTTCTCCCTTTTATGCATTGAGGATAATGCTTCTTTTAGCTTGGGGGGAAAGCGTTTGCGCTTTTTGTTCTTAAGTTTGTAGATTGTTGCTTTGAATAAGTTTGGGGGTGTTAATATGTTTTTGTTTGGTGATTACTCGATTTTGGTGTTAAGATTTGGCCAATCTTTGCTTCACAATTTAGGTTAACCACCAAATTTTAAATTTAGCCTACCTTAACCCTTTTTGCCTTACGTTACAACCTTTGGGAAGAACTTTAGACCTAGGGGTTGAGTCATTCATCGGTGGAGGGAATCATGGGTTATAGCCTAAGGAAAAGGGTTGCGAAGTCAAGATGTCGAGTAAGCCAAAAATTTGATCTTTTTCCGGTTCCTTCGTGGAATCTATGAGACGCTAACTAAGGGGAGATATGAGATTAGTAGGGGGAACGCGGTAAGATCGTTTGGGATGAAAGTGGAGTGTGACAACTAGTTCCTATGCTTACCATATTTATGCTTCAATCAACCTTAGGTATCTTATAACGTGAATACCATTACTTACTTTAGAAAAGTTGTTATTCATTTGAACTATAGTCACTTTGTAAAGTCCATTTCACAAAGATTTTTATTTTTATTTTGTTTTTCATTATTTACTCTTTATTCTTGTATTTTGCCTCATTTTTCCTTCTTTTGTTTGTTTAATAAGAGTTATAGGTTATCTCTAAGAAACCTTTACGAGAGCATCACTCGTCCTCTAGAGCGATCTAGGGGTTTAAATGGCTTGTCTTTTGTTGCTAAAATTGACCGTGATTCCTACGAAAGTGAGTTAGTGTATATTCTCATCTCTTTCCTTTTCTTTTCTTATTTTGAATAAGCCCTTCTTTTTCCTTTTTAGCTTTTGTTTTGCTCGGGATGAGCAAAAGTCTAGCTTGGGGGAATTTGATGAGTGTCATTTATGGCACTCATAGGGTAGTCTTTTAGGATGATTTCATCTTCCTTTTTATGCTTTCTTATCTTATTTTTGGTCCTTTTTCCTTTAATTCCTTTCTTTCTTTAGTTCCTTGTGTTTTTCGTGTTTTCTTCGTGTTTTCCTTTTATTTGGTTTTTTTTCCCTTTTATTCCTTTTCGTTGTTTGTTCTAGTAGGTACCTAGGATTTGTCTTTGCAAGGGGATCAAGATGGGCTATATTGACTAAGCAAGGAGGAAGTAATCGGCTCAGAGAGGGCATGGAGAGGGCTTGGAGAGGCCTTGGAGAGAGCATCAAAGCCTGCCAGTCTACCGCAGGCGCGGGCTCATATGCACCAAATTGGCATATTTTGACCAGAAACTCTCCGCGGGCGCGGGTAGTTTGGAGAGCCCGCCCCGTACCAGAGAGACCGCGACCCTTTGATCACCCTTTGGGAGTAGGGGATTCGCCGCGCTTATGCCGCGGGCGCCGGTGCTTTTGCCGCGGGCGCGGGCTAGAAGACCCGCGGGCGCGGGTGTTTCCCAGAAAGCCCGCGTAGTTTTTAATGGGTTCCGCACACATTTTTCCGCGGGCGCGGGATTTATTGGAGAGGGCGCGGGAATCCTGTTTTTCTTCTTTGCCTATATATACACTAGTAATTTCTTTTTATAGACAACTTTTAGATAATTTTCATTAGCTTAGTTTTAGAGAGAGAAGTTAGAGAGAAGTTCTTGGTTTTGAATTTGTATTTCAACATTGGATCAATTGTGCTTGGATTCCTTCATTTTCAATCATTAATGTTAGTAAGATTTTCTTCTTCTAGTTCATCTCTTTACTTGATTGATTTAGTTTCATCTTTGATTGTTTGTATTGCTTGGATTTGAATTGGATATTGTAGTTGATATTGTTTTCTCTTGATTTTGATTTAGAATGATGATCAATGCTAATTCTAGTGATTTGTTCTTGAGTTACACCATGATTAGTAAGTAGATTAGTTGCTAGGGAGAAGGGGAAGCATGCTTGATTGATAATTTGTGCTAGTTGATGATCTTTGATTGATTGAATTGTTGCAATTAATTTGGTTGACATAGTTTTGCATGTGATTGATTAGATTAGGAATGATCAACCTATCAGATTAATCTAGATTGCATTGCATTTCTTAATGACATGACCCATCAATTTGAGAATTGCTTTAATTGATTGAGTTTGATTGTGAATTTCCTTGATAAGCCATTCATAGTGACCCCTAGTTTGGCCTCTAGGAGATAGCTCTTGAACTCTCTTGATTGCTACTATTGTTTGTCCTTTGCAATGCTTGAATCAAACGAAGAAATTGTCGATAAGCACGATTATTGAACTAGCATTTGGAACCAATATCCCTAGCATTTAGCTTATTGACTTACTTGATTAGTCTAATTTTTCTATCATAACACCAATCATTTTCTCACTTCAATCTCTGAAATAGCTTGATTTAGGCTAAAGTTAACACCAACTAACTCCTTTGGGTTCGACCCTATACTTACCTATACTTGTTTTAGGGTTGTTTAGGATTTTTATAAATAGTGTTTGATTTTGGGATAGGCAATTAACGACTAGTTTATTCCTCTATTGATGAGCCGGCAACCTACAAGCAAGCTATGACAAGCCTTGACTCTGCAAAAATGGCAAGAGGCCATGAAATCAGAAATGGACTCCATGTTTAAAAATCAAGTATGGGACTTGGTTGATTTACCCGAAGGTTACACACCTATCGGATGTAAATGGATTTTCAATTTGAAAACCGACAAAGATGGAAATGTATTCATTTACAAAACTAGACAGGTAGCAAAAGGTTACAGACAAGTTCATGGTATTGATTACGATGAAACCTTTTCTCCAGTTGCAATGCTTAAGTCTGTTCGGATTCTTCTAGCGATTGCTGCATATTACAATTATGAAATATGGTAAATGGATGTCAAAACCGCCTTCCTCAATGGAAATTTGGAAAAAACTGTGTACATGACACAGCCTGAAGTTTTTGTCGACCAAAACAATGCTAGAAAGGTATGCAAGCTTAAGAAGTCTATTTATGGATTAAAGCAAGTAAGCAGAAGTTGGAATATGCGATTCGACGAAGCCATTTGTAAATTTAGTTTTATCAAAATTCCAGATGAGTCTTGTGTTTACAGGAAGGTCAGTGGAAGTGACATCGCCTTCCTAGTCTTATATGTCGACGGCATCTTGCTCATTGGAAACAACATTCCGTTATTAGAGTTTGTAAAGGCTTGGCTCGGAAAATGTTTTTCAATGAAAGACTTGGGAGAGGCTCAGTACGTATTAGGCATCAAGATCTATAGGGATAGATCAAAGAGGATGATAGGATTGAGTCAAAGTACTTATATTAATAAGGTACTAGCTCGATTCCACATGGAAGGAGCCAAGAGAGGCCACCTACCCATGTCACATGGCATAACCCTAAGCAAGAATCAGTGTCCAAAGACACCTGATGAGCGGGAAAGGATAAATGAGATTCCATATGCTTCGCTTATTGGATCAATCATGTATGCCATGATATGTACTAGGCCAGATGTATCGTATGCCTTGAGAGCTACGAGCCGATACCAATTAGACCCAGGAGAGGCGCATTGGACAACGGCCAAGAATATCCTAAAGCACCTGAAAAGGAACAAAGATAAATTCCTGGTCTATAGCGGTAGAGATGAATTGGTTGTTGAGGTATACACCGATGCAAGCTTCCAGACAGATAGAGACGACTTCAAGTCATAGTCTGGGTACATATTATGTCTCAATGAAGGAGCGTTTAGTTGGAAGAGTGTTAAGAAAAGCACAACTGCTGATTCTACAACTGAAGCCGAATACTTGGTAGCATCTGAGGCAGCTAAGGAGGCAGTTTCGATTCGCAAGTTCATTGGGGAACTTGATGTTGTACCCTCCATCAAGGGTCCAATAGATCTCTATTGTGACAACAATGGGGCTATTGCTCAGGCCAGAGAGCCTCGAGAACATCAAAAGGTTAAACATGTCAAAAGGCGAATTCACATGATTGGAGAATAGAAATTAGAAGGTGAAATCAGAATTTTCAAAGTTGGAACGGATGATAATGTAGCCGATCCATTTACTAAACCTCTGTCTCAAGTGAAGCACAACAAACACGTTGAGGCAATGGGAATCAAGCATATTGGAAACTGGCTTTGATTTCCTTATTTTAGTGTTTTAATTAAATTTTGGACAATGTTGATGTAAAACACTATAATGAACCATTTAGTTTTGGAGTAATTAAATTTTCATGCGATTTAAATCACTCCGTTTCTATTTAATTGTGGTTTAGAATTAAATAATGAGTCCATTCGATTTAAAGAATATTAAAAATAGGGTATCAAGACAATGTCTTGGATAAAGAAACACCTATTACGTGAACGTTGAATATTTTAATCGAAAATTATCCCAAATCAAGGTCATTTATATGGTGGACGATTAATGACCAATAGAGATTAGTGTGTAGTATGATTTACAGCACCGTTTCTTGTGCTATAAGGACGTAAATCATTTGCATAGGTTTAGAACCATACTGGATCGACCTATGAGAATACTTTAAGAGATTCAAAATCGTCATGAGTATATTTCTCATTATTCTTGTATAGGATAGCTCCCGCTGAACTATCGCCCAGCCCCCAGGGTGCGCACTCACTACCGAGAAAGCAATTAAGGAGGGCTCATCAGCCCGGTGGAGTCAGCTCGCAGGGCTGACCAGGCTGAACTCTCCACGAAGGAGATGGTACGCCTATAAATAGAGGGTAAAGTACAACGGAAAAGAGGGGAGACTCTCAAGTTATTATACTTTCCACATCTCTAACTTAAGCTTCGGAGGGGGGTTCCTCGAGCCACCCCCGAGGGCAGTTTACGTGTGCTACCTTGTGGAGGTTGTTGACAGGACCCAGCTCACCCCGCAGAACCCTTAGATCCATATCTGGAACAATTGGCGCTAGAAGGAGGGGTAGGATAATCTAACATGAGGTTCACCAACTGAGTTAGGGACTAGTTAGCTAACCACCACGGCCGGAGAAGAAACTGTACCGACACCCATGTCCAAAGCTAATGAGATCAACCAAACACCGCAAAAAACACCCTTAGTAACCCTCGATCCAAAAGGATCCACCGGAAATCCCAAATCGACCATCTCTCAGAAATCCAACCCCATCGGATTATCATTGGCTGCAGCTAAAGCGGCGTCAAAACCAGTCGATCTGGTAGGATCCAGTTCCATTTTCAAATACGCAATGCCGTTAACAAGAGCGAACAATGAGCTCATTTTTTCAGCACCTGTAACCTAGAAACTGCAGCCCGTAAATATGCCATCCATCCTGCAGAACCTCTCTAAGTGTAGTAAGGAGCAGCTGGCAGCAATGACGGCGGTCCTTACCAATATGGGTAAGAGGGCGATTCCGTCACCGACAACAGCAACTGCGGAGCCCGCAACAAAGAAGCCGGCTTCCTCAGCCCTCATCCTTGAGCAAAAGGAGCTTATTCAGCTGAGGAAGAGGGTATTGGAGTTGGAAGCTCGTAATCTGAATCGAGAATCGAGCGTGGAGGAAATAACTGCAGCTCAGGTCAGCCTGGAGAAGCGGGTCCCCCGTAGCAGGTCGCCAGCTTCAGAGCAGGGATCCATCCCGGAGAGAGACAAACGAGCGCGAATCCAGGTTGTTCCAAATGATTCCCCATTTTGCCGGGTGATTTTGGAAGAACCAATGGAGAAGGTAAAGATTCCGAGCTGCGGATACAACAGAACCACAACACCTAAAAGCCACATATCATCTTTTGAGAACCACATGGTACTTTATACTATGACGGACTCAGTCTAGTGTAAGGCGTTCCCGCCGACCCTGGAGGGGCTGGCAGCGGAGTGGTATGGAGCTATTCCCAAATGTTCCCTATACTTGTATAACCAGCTGAAGAGAATGTTCATGGAGCATTTCATAACCCTGGTAGACCGAACTAAAATGACAACCGAGCTGATGTTATTAGTTCAAGGGAAAGACGAGCCCCTAAGGGAGTTTATCACCAGATTCAACAAAGAGGTAACAACTATCCCAAATATGAGTCAAGAGGTAGCACTACTAGCAATGCAGAGTAGCTTACTACCAGGCTCACCATTCAGAGCGTATATGGGGCGTAAGAGCCTCAATACACTTGCTGAAGTGCTAGGTAAAGCGCACAAGTTCATCAAAGCAGACGAGACTGACAGAGCAATGCTGAGTAGGAAGGCACCAGGTGACTCAGTTAAGCGGGCAGAGGTCACCCGGGCAGAGAACACACCAAGGGATGACCAGCCGAGCAGGGCCGAGCAAAGTCGTAGAGAAGCGGACAAAGCAGTGGGGGTGAGAAGGTCAGATCCAAAGAGAGGGCCAAAGCCTGGTAGGTTCGACCAATATACCCCACTAACCCACTCAAGGTCTCATATATTCAGCGTGAATAAAGCTGATGATAAGTGGCAGAGACCCCCAAGGATGGTTAATAGGAACCGTGATACCAGCAAGTGGTGTGACTTCCACAGAGACTATGGCCACACCATTGAGGAATGCACACACTTGAAGGATAACATAGAAGATTTAGTCAGGATAGGGTACCTGAATCGGATTAAGCAGCGCGATGACCCTCCCAAAAGGAGGGACGGGGATATAACAGGCCGCGCTGACCGCAGAGGAGGTCATAGGGGTCCCGCTGGAGACAGAGACAGAGATGGCAAGCCAGAAGGCAAGGTATATGTGATTAGTGGGGGTCCAGTGCATGGAGGAACAGTTAAGTGAGCACGGGCTGACCTACGGGCGATGATACATCAAATAAACGACAATGAGAAGAGTAGATGGCCACCTCTTCCCCCACAGCCACGAGCCACATTTGACGAGTATGACCAGAAGGGCATAATTTACCCTCATGATGATCCACTGGTAGTGACAATAAGAATTGCAAACTGGGAAGTGGATAGGATATTGATAGATGGAGGCAGCTCCGCCAACATCATATACATCAGCGCGTTCAACGAGCTGAAGTTGGACAAGAAGGATCTGAAGAGGGTACGAAGTCACCGGGTTTAATGGATCAGGGCTAACCCCGGAAAGCATAATCGAGCTCTTAGTTCGGGTGGGTGAGCGATCAAGAAGGCGTGATGTTCGAGCAGAATTCCTTGTGATAAACTCTCCTTCACCCTACAATGTGACCATGGGAAGACCACTCATCCACAAGATAGGCGGAGTGGTATCCACCTATCACCTTGCCATGGCCTACACAACTAATGAGGGACGGTCAGCAAAGCTCAGGGGAATTCAGAAGACAACTCAACAATGTTACATAACTGCCCTAAAGCAGCCAGCAAAAACCAGACAGCAGCCTGGCTCAGAGGGAAGGCCCCCTGGGCAGGCTGAGAGGAAGTCAAGAAAAAGGAAGCGTGAAGAATATCACAAGGAAAAGGATAAACAGAAGTTAGCAATGGAAAACTTCGAGCCTGCAAAAGAGGAGATGGCTAGAGCACTTCCCAGTGGGGAGCATGTCACAGTCAAGCTCACAGTAGGGGTACACCTCGTAGAGCCGCTTAGGAAGAACAAGGATATTTTCGCATTTTCCGTAGATGAGATGCCCGGAATTGACCCTGCAGTCATAGTACACAAGCTAAATGTGAAGGAGGATTTTAAGCCAGTTAGGCAGAAAAAGCGAAGCTTCTCCACGGAGAAAAATCAAGCAATCTAGGAAGAGGTGGAGAAACTCTTGGAGGCAGGATTCATTGAACCTTGTGACTACACAGAGTGGTTAGCCAACGTGGTCATGGTGAAGAAAGCAAATGGCCAGTGGAGAATGTGTGTTGATTTCAAAGATCTCAATAAGGCATGCCCAAAAGACTGTTACCCGCTGCCACGGATCGATCAGCTGGTAGACTCAACAAGCGGGCACGCCTTGCTAAGCTTCATGGACGCCTTCTCAGGGTACCATCAGATCAACCTGCATGAACCAGACCGGTAGAAAAACCGCATTCATCACCAAAGGGGGAGTGTACAATTACATAGCTATGCCCTTCGGGCTGAAGAATGTTGGGGCAACCTTTTAGAAGGCAATGGATAGAGTATTACTACACCAGAAGGGTAGAAACGTTGAAGTATACGTTGACGACTCAATTGTTAAGAGCGTCACGCAGGCAAGGCATATCATGGATCTGGAAGAAACATTTGCCACCCTAAACAAGTATAAAATCAAACTCAACCCGAAGAAATGTGTCTTTGGAGTGAGCTCAAGAAAGTTCTTGGTTTTCTGATCAGAGAGAGAGGGATAGATGCAAATCCAGAAAAGGTCGAAGCAGTCCTAAGCCTGCCTGAGCCTAAGTGCATCAAGGATATCATGCGGTTGACGGGCAGAATGGCCGCGCTGACCAGGTTCATCAGCAAGTCAGCGGATAAGGCTCTGCCGTTCTATCAGCTATTGAAAGGGAACAGAGAATTTAAGTGGGGAGCCAAAGAAAAAACAGAGAATCTGACTAAGCTCCCAATAATGATCAGCCCGGAGCTGAGGGAAAAGTTGCAACAGTACATCTCTGCGTCAATACAGACAATGGTTGTTCTGCTGGTGGAAAGACAAAAGCAGCAGAGGCCAATATACTTCGTGAGCCATGTACTGACTGAGGCAGAACAAAGGTACCTATTGGTAAAGAAGCTGGCCTTCGCAGTGGTCACCACAGCAAGGAAACTAAAACCATATTTTGACGCGCATATAATACAAATCCTCACAAATCACCCACTGGAAAAAGCATTACAGAAAATGGATGCATCAAGCAGACTCCTAAAGTGGGAAATTGGACTTTCTAAGTACGAATTCGAGGTCAAACCTAGGGAAGCCATCAAGGCACAAGCCTTAGCGGACTTCATAGTGGAAGCCTCCTATGAGGAGAAAGAGGATGATATTAGGGTCTGGAAGGTGGAAGTAAATGGATCCTCAGCCCAAACGGGAAGTGGTGCATGAGTCATAATAACATCTCTAGAGGGAAATGTATTCGAGTACGCCATAAAGTTCAAGTTCAAAGCATCAAACAACGAAGCAGAGTACGAAGCAGCGCTGGCAGGACTGCGTATGAGCATAGCAGCGGGAGCCCGCAAAGTACATCTGCAAACTGATTCCCAGCTCGTCGCCAACCAATTGCAAGGAGCGTACGAGATTAGAGAAGCCGCCATGCTGAAATATGTAACTAAAGTAAAGGAGCAGGCAGCTCAGCTAGTCCACTTTCAGATAGACTTAGTTCCTAGAGCAGGAAATTCCCAGGCTGACGCTTTATCTAAGTTAGCCAGTTCCACATTACAGAGCTTCACAAGGACAGTGATGGTTGAAGTCCTAGAGGAAAGCAGTATTACCGAAAAGGAGCAAGTAAACTGCATTGGACAGCAGAGGGCTTGGTTTTCAGACATTCTAGCATACAAAGTTCATGGCTCGCTGCCCAATGACAAAGTACAAGCTAAGAAGGTGAAGAAGGACGTCAATTGGTATGTGGTGATGAATGGGGAGCTCAATAAGAAAGGCTTCTCAAAACCACTGCTGAGGTGCATCCCAGTGTGGGAGCATGAAGGCATTATGGAAGAAGCCCACTCGGGAATATGCGCTAACCACATCGGGAATATGCCAACTCTCACGCAAGACGCGCTAGCATATGTAAAAAAATGCGACAACTGTCAAAAGTATTCACTAGTTATAAACCAACCAGCAAATGATCTAACTCCTATCCTCAACCTGATCCCGTTTGCTCAGTGGGGAATGGACATATTGGGACCTTTCACCACTGGGTCAGCGGGTAGGAAGTATCTCATCGTGGCAGTAGATTAATTTACAAAGTGGATAGAAGCTGAACCCACTAAGTACATAAAGGCAGTCCAAGTAAGGACATTGATATGGAAAAACATCATCACAAGATTCGGTGTGCCACAGTGCATAGTATTTGATCATGGATGTCAGTTCGATTGTGACACCATCAAGGACTACCTGGAGGACATGGGCACCAAGTATACAAGTGCCTCAGTCTGCCATCCGCAGAGTAATGGTCAGGTAGAAGCAGCAAACAAGCTGATCCTAACAGCCTTGCAAAGGAAGCTGGAGGAATACAAAGGCATATGGGCAGACCTAGTCCCAGAGGTCCTTTAGGCAAACAGAACCACTGAGAAGGAGTCCACTGGAAAAAGCCCTTTCACCCTGGCCTATGGGGCTGATGTAGTTGTCCCAGTGGAAGTGCCATTTCCCAGCCTGAGGATACAACACTTTGAGCAACAAGGAAACGAAAAGCGCATGCTGGAAGAGCTAGACTTCCTGCCAGAAGTAAAGCTAAAAGCAGCTCTCAACCTGGCAACCCAGAAGAGCAGGATTTCAAAAGCTTTCAATAAGAGGGTCAAGCATAGAGAGCTCCTGGCCGGAGATTTAGTCCTTAGAAGGACAGCAGCAGTGGGAAGAGGAGATCAGCATGGAATGTTGTTAGCGAACTAGGAAGGGCCTTTCATCATTCACGAGCAGGTTGGACCAGGAGCATTCCTCCTTGCAGATCAAGAAGGTCAGGTCTTAAGAAACAGTTTCAATGCTGATGTGTTAAAGAAATATTTTGTTTAAATAGCCTAAAAAAATATAGTTGTTTCAAGTTTGATAAACCTTTATTCAGTTCATGTTATTTAATTAAGGCATTTGAGCCATTTTTATTCAATGAAATGCAAGCCTCTGCGTGAGGAGTATGTTACGTAAATCTGTTAAATATGTTATGCCCCAGCATCATATGCTAACACGCAGAAGTCAAACAAGAATAATTATAAAGTGTTAGAGGCAAGAAACACTCTAGCACAAAGTGGCAAAGTACCGTTTAAACGACAAGTTAAAGCATCCCTCCCTAAAACCTCACCTCACCTGCTTCAAGAAAAACAGGGCACCTCCTCGGGGACGCCTGAGGAGGAGGCCTGACACGTTCAGCTTCAGCAGGAGAGAAAAGGGGAAACGAAGAAGACGAGCTACGTGGGCAACACTAAGGTTCTCTTAGTCCCACTTAGCCCACCTCTTTGATGGGGAGAGGAAAGGAGGAGACAGACATACAGTAAGCCCTTACGAAAAGAAGTAAGCAGGCACAAAATGACAAGTCGCAGCATAAACAAGCTGAACGACATAAACAAGTCACAGCATAAACAAGCTGAACGACAGAAATAAGTCACAACAAAACAAGCTGAATGACATAAAGGTAGCAGGTAAAAAAGTTGATCGACACAAATAAGTCTCAGCAGGGCAGATTAAATTACGCGCAATCGAATAAATTAATCGGCATGTGACAAGGGAATAAACGCGTCGTCAATTGTCTATCCCTAGATCAAATAAAATTTATACAACCTAAACAAACCTAATACGAGTATAAGGCAAGCATAGGGGTCGAACCACAGAGAACGGTAAACACCACCAAATGTTATCGACAATTAAGCTAGTCCGGAATAGGAGATAAATAAACTAAAGTCTAAAAATGCTAAAACAAGAAATAAAACATTAAGGCACCAAGGGAAATGGGTAGGTGAAGTTGACGCTTGACCATACAATAACAAAGTAGCATATCAATGGTAAACTAAACATGCATGAATATCGAAGTAAAGGGTCCAATCTAGCCGCCTTCCGGGGTCAATTGGCTTCTCCTAACATAGCCTCTATGTTTCCACATTAGAACCATATACTAGGAGGTACTATTAAATAACAATCGATAGTAATGAATCTCAACTAAGTCAACTTCCGTTACTTGTTAGTAAAGACTCATCTTTGATCAACTAACAATGTGCACTTGCAAGAAAGACCAAAGAATATCAAGCATGCAAAGACTTTAATCACCATTAACATAACCCCAACATTAAAAGCATGAACAATTAGCAACTACACCATCCCCACACCCTTGGCTAGACGACTACTCACAAATCATATTGAAAACAATATCAATCATCAAATCAATAAGCATCAACATGATTGATAAGCAAAGAAAAAAAATAAAAGCAAATAAGCAAAATAAAAAAAAAAAAAAAAAACAAAGGTAAAGAGAAAGAGTAAGAGATTGCTCATTAATTGAAGATGAAGGTCTACAAAGGATTGAACAAGCTCCTTCTTCAATATCCAAGTTCATTAATGAAGAAAACCACACTTTCTCTCTCTACCAATGAAGACTAATCCTAACCTAACCTAAAACTAATTAGAGAGAAGAATAGATAGTTCTTCTATGTCCTTTTTTTACCCCTAAAAATGGGTATTTATACTAACTTAATAAAACTAGGGAAAATAGAAAAAAAAGGAAAAGAAAATAAAATAAAAAGGAAAAGTAAAAATAGAAAACTAAAATAAGAATAAAAATAAAAGAAAGAAAATAAGAAAAAGAGAAAAAGAGAAAAGAAAAAAATAAAAATAAAAGAAAAACAAAATTAAATCCCAAAAGCAAAAAAAACAATCAGACGTTTTTTTCTTTCTTCTTCTCCTTCACATTGGCTGCTTCAAGTTTGATCTTCATTGAAGCGCATCTTATCACCACCGTTCATCAACCATCATCATCAAATCGAGGTCGTTGGTCTTCATTAACAATCGCGTGCGAAGCTCGTGAAATGGTTCGATCGAACCACGGGTTGGTGCGGCCGAACTACGGGGTTGGTTCGGTCGAACCATGGGTATGTTCGACCACTCCTCTTCGAATAACAAAACCCCCAAAGTCTCTGACTCGAAATTCGACCGAACTTCTCAATTGGTTTGCTCGAACCCAAATGAACTTGCATTTCTCTCTAATTTGGGGTTGTTGCTGTGCAGATTGGTGACGATGTGGCGCAATTGTTGCTGTGCAGATTGGTGACGATGTGGCGCAATTGTTGCTGCAATTGATGCTGGTGGTGGCTGCTAGGTGTGCGGCTGCTGTAATCGGTTGAGGGAGGTTGATTGCGGTGGTTTTGGTGTTGTTTGGTGGGCTGCTGGTGTTGGTGGAGCAGGGGATTGTGATGTGCTGTTGTGGGGTGTTGTGGTGCTTGCGGGGTTGCAGGCTGGTGGTGTGTGGTGTTTGGTTGTGTTGCTGTTGGTGAGAGCAGTGGTGCTGTGGGTTTTCGTGGCTGGTGGTAATTGGTGGTTGATTGTGGGTGGTTTGGGCAATTGCGGGTTGGTTTGGTTGGTTGAATGGTGGTGTATTGGTTGCGGCAGCAGGGGAGTTGTATTGGTGTGGGTTTGGTTTGGGGTATGGTTGTTGCGGCAGCTGTGCGGTGGTGTGAGGGTGGCTGCTGTTGGTTTGTGGGAACGGTGGGCTGTTGTGGCTGGTGGAGTTGCGGGGTGAAGCAGGGGCAGCGAAGTGCTTGTGTTGTTGGTGTGTGTGTGGTGGAGGATAAGGTGTGGGGTGTGGTGAAGGATAAGGGGCAGTAAAGAGGTAGCACAGCACAGTTTGCTTGGCTCAAAATTTTGTGCCTCGAACCTCGGACCTTGAACCTGATTTGAACTTGAAAATCGAGCATCAACCTGAACACCAAAAACACGAGGGTATTACCAAGAGATAAAATAAAATAAAGGTAAAATAAAGGTAAAATAAAGTAAAATAAAATAAGATAAATAACACTAAACTAATAAAAATTAAATAAAACTATACAAGTTAAGAAAGTGAAATAAAATAGACTCAAAACTAATTAAAATAAATAAAAGTACACTAGAAAACTTTCAAGGAAAAAATAAAGAACGAAAAATAACAAATCAAAAGCAAATAAAATACGAAAATAAACTAAAAACTACGAAAAGAACTAAAACACGACAAAATTACCAAAATAAACTAGAAACTTTATTAAAGAGAAAACAAGAGAAAGAAAGGGAAAATAAGATAAAATAAACACGAAAATGACTCTAAAATTACTCCCTAAGAGTGACATAAATGTCACTCATCAGCATGCAAACCAGTCTCTATAAAAATCAAGTAGAGTACATAGTGCACAAGCATCCAAAGCAAACATGACAGGAAGAGCAAAGCTCACCAGAGCTCCTGCTAAGCACAATAGGGAGAAGGAGAGCAAAAGGGCCTTCAGCAACCAAATCAGGAAATCAGTGAAGCCCAACCTACGAGGTTTCACCGAATACAACAAAGAGACTGCTGTGCTAAGGTCTAGGTACTGCTACACCTTGGCCCAGCAGCAATTCCGAACAAATACACAGACTATGAAATAATCAGCAGGTAAAATGACAGAAGCATTCAACAAGATAAATCATCATAGTTACAAAGCTGAACCCCTGCCCACCAAGGCTGAGTAAACATCCAGCAAGTTAATTACAACATATGCAACACTGAGCCCTCGTCCACCAAGACAAGGAAACACTCAGCGAATATAGTTGGAAAAATATAAAGTTAAGTCAAGCTGGACAGGTCCAGCAACAAAAGATAAAATGTTCAGTAGAAAACACAAAGAAATATAATCTTTGGCGGCTATACACCCCAAAGATAGCAACAAAAAGTACTTGGTTACTACAGGTCTGGGTCAGGGGAACTCAGAAGAACCACTGGAGTAGGAGGGTAACAGTCGCCATAGCCTTTATTGGTCACCAGCCATAGACTCCACTCCAATAGCCGCAACAACATCAGGACAGAGAGGAACCTCCAAGTTCAGAACAGCGTGATCAGGAACCTTGCAGCTAATAACACGAGGATGATTAGCAGGGAAATCAAATGCGCCAGCCTCTCCCACAACCTCAACCTTAGCCCAAAAAGCGTTGAAACGAGGCTGCTGCTCCTCACCCTCACCATATAAGCTGCTTACGCACCGAGCTGCAGCCTCCCATCCACCATCATGGCGATCAGCCAGCAACTTAGCAAAAGCAGGGGAGAGCACAAAGGCTTTGAGTGCCTCCTTTCTGGCAGCTTCCAGCTCAGCAGTGTGCGCAGCTCGCAAATCTGCAACCTCTGCCTCCAACGTTTGCACCCTGGCTTGAGAGGTCTTCAGTTGCTCCTCGCAGCTCTTCAACTTGGTCTAAGTGAGCTGAAATTCTCCCAACTGGAGCTGCAGGGCGTCCGCCCTCTCCCTCGGTGGAGTCACCTCACCGGCCATAACATCCCTTTCAGCCTGAGCTTGCTGAACCTCCAAATTCTTCTAAGAGAGAGTTATGCCCTGATTCTGATACTCCTTCTCCACTGACATCAGAGCATTGGATAAATCTCTTACAAACATAACAAGCTGCAAGAAAGGCTGAGGGAAGGAAAAGTGAGCCAAAGAAAAAGTTAACTAAAAATAAAAGTAAAACAAGACAGTAACAACAGAGCAAGTAGAGAAGAAAAGAAAAGCTAAAATGAAAAAGGGAAAGACCAAAAGCATAAACTAACCTTCTGTAGGTCATGGCAGGCCTTAGTAGTTGGGAGGCTGACTGAGCTGCGCGTAGAATCAGCAGGAAGACGAACCCCTTGATTCAAGCGGTACCCCAAGGTACCACCTTTCTGAGGGTCGTCCACAAACAAAGACTCATCAGCCCTAAAATTCATCAGGGGCCGAAAGGGAGCATTCTCAGCTCTAGCAGGGCAGAGTATTGGGCGGAGATGGACATCAATGGGAACCTCAGAAAACTCAATAGCCCAAGTAGGGCGGAAAGTTCCTCTAACAGAAAGTGAGGTAGCAGACAGAGGGTTCTCAAAAGCATCACTCAAGAATTGGTGAACTCAACGGTTAAGTTCACTGGAATTCTGAGTGTCCACCCCCCCCCATCAGCATTCCCACCTGGAAACCTGGTGTTGGCGGATGTAGATGCAAGAGGATCTGGACCAGGAGAGGTGCGAGCCTTTTTCACTTCCGGCTCATCTCCAGCAGGGGCAGAGGACATTGGATCATCCTCCAAGTCGATAATTGGACGATCCTGCTGGTGAGAACCCCCTGCCCTGGAGAGCCCACCCCTTTAAGCACTTCGAAGTCGCCATCTCAGTCCGTAGGGCCGCGGCGGAAATCTAGGAAGCTCCATGACAGTCTCGTCAGGGAGCTGAAAGTTAGTGGCTGCAGCAGAAGGGACAGCAATATCCTTCGCAGCAATAGCATCATCAACAGAAGAAGGAAAGAGCAAACATGCTCAGTAAAAGAAATGGGTTTTTCACCCACAGCAGCGGTCTCAACCTCCTCAGAGGGAAACTGGAGAACACTATCAGGAAAATCATCGGCAGTAGCTTTTGGATCATCAGAAGCTTGATCACGTTGTCTTTTGGCAGTAGAAGTCTGAGGTGCCACCTGGCCGGAAGCCGCGAAAGAATGCTTCTCAAGGGAAGCATTAGGCGCCACTAACGCCTCAGATTCTGAAGCCACCCTTCGAGGAGTAGGCTGAGTCTTACGCCTACTTCCAACAGTAGAAGACGAAGGCTCAGCCTCAGCGCGGCTGGACCCAGTACGCTCACTAGTAGCTTTTGTGCCAACGACAGCCCGCAGCTCAGCAGGGTGTAGGGAATAAATTCAAGCTTTTAAATCTCACTAGCTTGAACCCCACTTTGATCATACACTAAAGTAAGGTGGCGTCCAAAAGGGAAGAAGATAGAGCAAAAGAGTCGCCAACAAGTTTTTAAGGAACTTGTAAACCGTTCACAAGGTGAAGGTTACACCCCTTAACGATCCAAGAGATCGTCAACTCCATAAGGTCTAGAACCAAATAAGGGTTAGGGGATGATGGTACAAATCCAACCTAAAAGAGATTGAACCTGCCCTAATAATAGGCCTCTACTTTATTCTGATCGTATTCATGTGCGCTTTTTAACTAACATGCAATCAATAGGATTAACCCTAAACCTGTTTATCTATGTTGGTTGAATATTAATGCACAAACAAACTATTATTGGCGATCACTTGAAATATAATCACATTAACCCTAAAAAGATTATTAATTATCTTATTAAGCGTGATTACAAGTACTAAATTCCCTTTAAACATGCATAAAAGGTGTGATCAAGCAATAACAAAATAAGCATCAAGCAACATAATAAATAATTATGAATAATAATTATAATAATCATAATAATAATATCATCAAAATAAAATAATCATCATCAAAATAAAATAATCATCATCAAAATAATAATAATAATAACATCCATAATCATCATAAATTATAACAATTATAATCATAATCATGTTCATGTTAATATTAAAGCATAATAATAATAGCAAGATCCTAGGCCTGATACTAACAAGATTAATAACAAACCCTAGCATGTCACTAAGCAATAAAAATCAAATTTTTAACCCTAACATGATACGAACAATCATAAACATTAGGAAGAGAATAGGAAGCATCATGGCAATCATATTTAATATTAAAATTACCCTAGACATGATACTAGGAATATCATAATAACAATATAAACATGATTTCTACATCATAATATCAATTAAAACTATTAAAGCACTTACTTTGATGCCTCGTATCTCTTTCTAATAACAAAATACACACGTTAGTAACTTCAAGGAAAATAATAAACAAACAATCAAATTAAATAATTGAAAGAGAGATTTGGGACCAAACCCTCAGCAATTTAACCTTTCACGTCTTGGGCGAAGGCAACTTCGAATATGTCTAGGTGTTTCTAGATCTTGTGAATGCGAAATTTTGTATGTAAAAGCAAAGTTTTAAAGAAAGATGAATGAAGAATTAAGAGAATGCTAATTAAAACTGATTGTAGGTGAATGATGGATGTAGATGATGAATTGGTGAATGATTAGTGAGAATAGGTGAATGTAGAAAAATGAAAACGGAGTTTTTAATACGATATTTATAGAGAAAATCAGCCAAAAAGATAAAATAAACAAAACAGAGTCAGACGCACAAAAAACAGAGCTGGCGCCAGCCCTGGCTAACTGGCGCCAGGCACCAACACTAGCGCCAGGCGCCAATGGCTAGCGCCAGGCGCCAGGCCTGGTTCCAGGCACCAAGGCCTGGGGTTAGGCGCCAAGCCTGATTTTAAGGCGTTTTCGAAAATCAGATAAGTTTGCTGTACTGGAGGATAAAATCATATAATTTCCTCAAAAATGCTATTTGGTTTTGATTAAAACTCTGAAAAGTCAACAAAAGTCAATTTATCAATGCTAATTGAATTAGGAATGAAAAGAACCTTCTAGAAGACTAAAACCATTCCTAATGCAATTCCTAATTGCATTAGGAATGATAAATCATATTAGGTCCTCCCCTAGATCATTGGGCCGTATATAAAGCTCAAACCGGGCCCAGTTTAGTAAATTGGCCATAACTTCCTCAATATTAATCGGAATTGGGCTTATAATATATCGTTGGAAAGGTCTTTGCAAGCCTCATCCAACTACACTACTATTGGACCCATATCATGGACCAACCAAACTGGATTGGCTGTTTTCTTAAAATAAGTTTTCAAAAACAGAGAGAAGAGAAAAGAATAAAAAAACTATCCGCAACACTAGACTTTCCACACTTTCGCTTCATTCGATTATGATTCGACGTGAAAGGTACTCATCACTGGGTTTGGTTTTGGGGAGACACAAATGGGTGTCTACACAGGGGCTAGACGCACTTCACCCATCAGAGAGCCCGCAAACACCTCCAGCGTGTCAAAGAGCTGAGGAGGATTATCAAGGGTAGCAGTCAAAGGGTCTTTCCAATTATCAGCAAGCCCAAGCATACGTTTGTCCAACTTATCATAGCCTGAAAAGAAAAAGGGCAGAAAAGTCAAGTAAGGCAAAAAAAAAAAAGAGACGAGGAAGAAAAAGAAAGGACGGAAAGTGGAAAGCTTACCAGACTCATGCGTACGACACAAACGCATGGCAGAGAGCTGCTCGTTGCCCACAATATAGATGGAGTTGGGCAGCCAGACCTTGGGGAACTTAGAATCACCAGTCCCCACTGCCTACAGAGCCTCAAAAGCTTCTGTCTTACGGGCAGGCTCAGAAGGGGAGACTGTGACTGCAGCCATGTTGGTGCGGATCTCTCTGAAGTTGCGCAGGGCAGCAAAATTGGAAGGCACCTTCACCCAGAAAAATTTACCAGTCCAGTACTTGAAGCGGCCAAGTTTTGGGTTGGACAAGACCCTGCTCCCCTTGGGAGCAACATAATACCACCCCAACTCAGTCCCAGAAGCAGATCTCTTCAGGCTCATCAGAGACTTGAACAAGTGCAGGGACTCAGGATACCTTCGAAATCTTAAAAACCACAGCAAGCAAATCAAAGTGTGAAGGGAAGCAGGATGCACCAGAGATATACAAATATTGAAGGCACGTAGCAACTTCTCTAGGGTAGGGTCAAGGGGGAACCTCAAGCCCAAATCCAGCTGTGAAGCAAACACAACAATGTGACCAGTAGGAGGAGCTGATAGCTTCGCACCATCAGCAGGGAGAACCAGCTCGTAACCCTCCCCGAAACCACAGAATTTCTGCCCAACAGCAGCCAGATCCAGCCTCTTAGCATCCTTACGCCAGCTAGAGTCCAACACACAATTTTTGGGCCTATAACATTTGTCATCCAGAAAAAACTCAGTTTTGCCCTCCTCTACGGGCTCCACAACGTAAGTGGGCTGACAGTCAAAATAGGAGCGGTCACCAGGAGACTCAGTCATCCTGCCCGATTGAACAGCTGGAGAAGGAGACGGTGACGGAGTCTCAGTGTTGCCACCTCGCACTACATAATGATCAAACCGATGCACGTCAGCCATGTCATCAAGCCAAGCAAAACTGTTTAAAGGCTGAACATGGGGAATGGGGCTAACAAGAGACACGTGACAAGGGAATAAACGCGTCGTCAATTGTCTATCCCTAGATCAAATACAATTTATACAATCTAAACAAACCTAATACGAGTATAAGGCAAGCATAGGGGTCGAACCACAGAGAACGGATAAACACCACCAAATGTTATCGACAATTAAGCTAGCCCGGAATAGGGGATAAATAAACTAAAGTCTAAAGATGCTAAAACAAGAAATAAAACATTAAGGAAAATGGTTTAGGTATAGCATTCACTTGAACATAATCAAAGGCATAGAAATTGAATTAATTATGAACTAAACATGCTCGAATATCGAAATAAAGGATCGAATCTAGTCGCCTTCCGGGGTCAATTGGCTTCTCCTAACATAGCCTCTATGTTTCCACATTAGAACCATATACTAGGAGGTACTATTAAATAACAATCGATAGTAATGAACCTTAACTAAGTCAACTTCCGTTTCTTGTTAGCAAAGATTCACCTTTAATCAACCAACAATGTGCACTTGCAAGAAGATTAAAGAATATCAAGCATATAAAGACTTTAATCACAAATAAATCAATTCTAAACCCTAGAACATGCTCAAGGTCCAACTACACCACAACCATCCCCTTAATTGGGAAATTACTCACTAATCATGTTAATAACAAGATTAATTAACAAACAATCAAGAATAAACATGATTAACAAGCAATACCAACAACTAAAATAATAATCAAAATAAAACAAATAAAAATAGAGGAGAGAGAGTAAGAGATTGGTCATTAATTGAAGATGAAGGTCTACAAAGGATTAAACAAGCTCCTTCTTCAAAATCCAAGTTCATTAATGAAGAAAATCCCACTTTCTCTCTCTACCAATGAAGACTAATCCTAACCTAAACTAAAACTAATTAGAGAGTAGAATGGATGATTATTCAATGTCCCCCTTTAATTACCCCCAAAATTGGGTATTTATACTAAGCTAGCCAAAGTAAGAAAATAAAAGAAGGAAAATAAAAAAATAAAGAAAAGAATAGGAAAATTAAAAGAAATAAAGTAAAACTAAAGAAAGAAAATAAAAGAGAAAAGAAAAAGGGAAAAGAAAAGAAAGAAATAAAAATAAAAGAAAAAGGAAAATTAAAACAAAACAATCCCCCCAAAATCATCAGACCCTTTTCCCCTCTTCTTCGACATGTTGGCTGCTCTAAAAATGGGAGATGATCCCCTACTTTGAGCCTAACCAAAATCCATCATCAAGCTTCCATATGAAATCGCCACCGTTCATCTTCAACAGCACTCATCGAGCATCAATTCAAGCCGTTCGATCTTCATTAAAAACCATGCGCGAGTCTCGTGAAATGGTTCGATCGAACCGATGGCTGGTTCGACCGAACTACGGGGTTGGTTCGGTCGAACCAAGGGTGTGTTCGACCACTCCTCTTCGAATAACAAAACCCCCAAAGTCTCTGACTCGAAGTTCGGTCGAACCCTCAACGGTTTGCTCGAACTTGATTAATTTGCAATTTACTCTGATTTTTGCTTAATTGAGGGGTCGATTGGTTGCTTAATTGGTGGTTTGAGTAGTTGCGAGTCAGGTGTGGTCAAGGGCTGCCGTTTTGATTGGCTAAAAGCGGTTTATTGCGGTGGTCTGGGTTGGCGTGGTGGTTGAGGTGCGGCTACTGTTGCTGCAGGAGGTATGGTTGTTGCGGCAGCTGTGCGGTGGTGTGAGGGTGGCTGCTGTTGTGTGTGGTGTTTGCGGGGTTGCAGGCTGGTGGTGTGTGGTGTTTGCGGGGTTGCAGGCTGGTGGTGTGTGGTGTTTGGTTGTGTGTGCTGTTGTTGGTGGTTGTGGGGTTGATTGTTGCTTGAGGGAGGCAGCAGGGGCTGTTGCTCTGAGTTGCGGTGGTCAGGTGGTTGTTGGCTGGTGCGTTGATTGGGTGGCAGCAGCGGAGTAGGGGAGTGAGGTGCTGTTGTGGGGTGTTGGTGAGGGGCTGCTGTGGTGCAAGGACGCAGCAGGTTGATTTTGGGGTTAGTAGATGTGTGGTGGAGTAGGGGAGAAGCAGAGGAGGTTGGCTGATTTGTGTGAGGTTGATGTGGTGGAGGATAAGGGAGGTGGGGTGATGGATAAGCGTGGCAGCAACTAAAGGCAGAAGCTTGTTTGGAAGCTTATGCCTCGAACCTTAGACCTCCAAACACGAATATGACTTTAAAACCCGGAACACCTACAACCAAAAACACGAGGGGATTATCGAAAGATAAAATAAAATAAAATAAGATAAGAAAAAAATAAAGTAAAATAAAATAGGATAAATAAAGTAAAATAGAAAAAAGAGAAATAAAACTAAAACTAACAAAAATAAAACAAAAACTATATAACAAAAGAAAGTAAAATAAAATAACAAAATAAACATAAAGCTAATTAAAACTATGGAAGTAACAAAGGAAAGGAACGAAATACAATAAAACGAAAGCAAATAAAATACGAAAATAAACTAATTCTAATAAAAACTACGAAAAGAACTTAAAACACGACAAAATTACCAAAATAAACAAGAAATGTTATTAAGAGAAAACAAGAGAAAGAAAGGGAAAATAAGATAAAATAAACTCGAAAATGACTCTAAAAATACTTTCTAAGAGTGACATAAATGTCACTCATCAACACGTTAGGGGGATTAGCCTTGACAGCGTCAGCTAACATTTTATGGCGCATTACGCGCATCCTCAAACGGTTGTGATGGGATAAAGGAATCCCATCCAGCATGAGCACCCGCTCGCAATAAGGATATAAGAAATCAGGACGGGGTTTGTGCTGGAAAGGGCGAAAAGCACTACCCTCAATGGGATGACTACTGCCTGACCCAGACACAGCAGCAGGAGTCACAGCAGTACCCATCCCGCTCGTAGCAGAGGGAAAATCAGAAGGCATAACAGTTTGTACAGGAATAGGAGAAGAAGGAGAAACAAGGGAAGTGTGCGCAGGGCGCTCACCTGAAAGAGAGGATCGAGAAGAAGAATCCGATTCGGTGGCCGTTTGAGGCTCACTCATGTTCTAACTATCAAAAGCGTCATACATTATGAAATCTACAAAGAAATACAAGCCCACAAAGAGAAGAAAAGGCAATGGGGCACCAGAAAATCAAAAGATCAGTTTAGGAAACAAGAACAACGAAGGAATAAGGAGAAACAATCAAGAATGCAATTACAACAACAACAAGGAGAATAATTTAAACAACGACAGTTGGGAAGAATCAAAAGATACAATTTTGTGACGGAAAAAGGCAAAAAGAAGCGAAATTGGGTAAATACATATGACAAAAGGTACAAAGTAAGTACCTTTAGGAGAAAAAGTTGCAGAAGCAACAGAATACAACAACATTGGCGATCGCAAGAACCCAAATAAGACGAAGTTCAAAAATTGCAACCAAAAAAGGCAAAAGAAAAACAAATCAGTGAAGTGTAGGAGCAAAAACAGGGAAAATGAAGCAAAATAAGGGCGAGAGAGACAAGAACTTACCACAACAATCGAAGAACATAAGCGTTTGAAGGAGAGAAATGAAGAGCGAAAATTTTGAAATGATAAAAATGGAGAAGGGAAGATGAAAAATTGAAGAAGTAAAAGAAGTGAATGTAAAAGGGGACAGTGAATTTAATACGGAGTAAAGAGGCGGTTGGGCACAAAGCAAAACCAAACCGCCATGTCACTTCAGTAAAAGCAAAACTGACGGCCTGGATCATCAACACGTGTCCCACTCATGCAGACACTGTTCCCGCAAAAAAAAAACAAGAAAATAAAAAAAAAAAATAAGAATACGCATTTCAGCGGGAGTGATCGCAAATCCTCTCCGCAAGCTCGTCATTTCTCAGACTTCAACGGGAGTTATTGAAAATCCTCTCCGCAAGCTCGTCATTTCTCAGACTTTAGCGGGAGTGATCGAAAATCCTCTCCGCAAGCTCGCCATTTCTCAGACTTCAGCGGGAGTGATCAAAAATCCTCTCCGCATGCTCGTCATCTCTCAAACTTCAGCGGAAGTGATCGAAAATCCTTTCCGCAAGCTCGTCATTTCTCAAACTTCAGCGGGAGTGATCGAAAATCCTCTCCGCAAGCTCGTCATTTCTCAGACTTTAGCGGGAGTGATCGAAAATCCTCTCCGCAAGCTCGTCATTTCTCAGACTTCATCGGGAGTGATCGAAAATCCTCTCCGCAAGCTCGTCATTTCTCAGACTTCAGCGGGAGTGATCGAAATTCCTCTCAGCGAGCTCGTCATTTCTAGGGGAGTGATCAAAATTCCTCTCCGCGAGCTTGTCATTCCCCAAATTTAGAGCCATCGTCAACATATAAACAATACGACAACACAGCCAACAAAAACAGAACCTGACCTCCCAAGTCTCCAGGCCGCATCAACACCCTAGAGACTTGAGGGGCTAGGAATGTGCAGGTTAATTTGGCCGGACGACCCGTTAAGCCATGGCCGATAAGGCTACACGCTTAGAACAGTTGGCATGAAAAGAACCTCACGCCATCTCTTGAGGGGCTAGTTGTAGGGGATAGCTCCTGCTGAGCTATTCCTTCCAGCTGGGCTCAGTTAAGAAGAATGTACCTGCATATAAAGAGTCGGCATGAGTGACCTCATACCACCCTTGAGGGGCTAGTTATATAAGATAGCTCCCGCTGAACTATCGCCCAGCCCCCAGGGTGCGCACTCACTGCCGAGAAAGCAATTAAGGAGGGCTCATCAGCTCGGTGGAGTCAGCCCGCAGGGCTGACCAGGCTGAACTCTCCACGAAGAAGATGGTACGCCTATAAATAGAGGGTAAAGTACAACAGAAAAGAGGGAAGACACTCAAGTTATTATACTTTCTATATCTCTCTAAGTACACTTTCTCTCTCTAAACACTCTCTAACTTAAGCTTCGGAGGGGAGTTCCTCGAGCCACCCCCGAGGGCAGTTTACGTGTGCTGCCTTGTGTAGGTTGTTGACTGGACCCAGCTCACCCAGCAGAACCCTTGGATCCATACCTGGAACAATTGCTATCGAAACTCTTTTCCTTGACCATGAGTATTGTGAGGTCTCTTGTTTGAGTACTAGTCTGTTTTTTCATGTCGGTTAAACGTCTGCCGTAATTGGGGATTATAACGACGGCTATCAGGCGGCTAGGTCCTCTTAGTAAGAGAGGCTACATTACAAGACTGGGAATGTCCCCCTACTAACAATAGGGAACATGTCTTGTTGTTTACAAGGCCTCTCAAAGAGCTAGACTGTGAAAATGCATGGTCGTGCTCAGATGGATTTTAAAAATCATCTGCTTATTGACGGTCTAACTCGGATTTCGAGAAACACTTTTGGACGTAATAGGGATGACAAATAATCTTACCCTATAGTTCATGAAGAGACATGAAGAGACATAGGAAAGGGGTTGTACACTAAATGCGCACTTCTCCGGAAGGACAAGTGGGAGATTGAAAGGAATGTTGTCCTTCGAACAAGTGTACTATTCCGTTAGTGGGTTCAAAATTATTAGAAAGCTAATATATTGATTAAGGTCAAGTGATCAGAATGACTGGGTGGAGGCCGCTTCCGATCAGTAATATTAATGCATAATTAATATTACAGCTTAATCTTGACTGAACCCTTCGGGTCACACCCAAGCAACTAACGAACCGAAGCGACGAATTAATCCGGAAGGAATTAATAAGTCAACCGAGTAATTAATATTTAGACGTCGGGAATTCGAGCTTAGAGCGTCGAAACCGAACGTCGGAAGTCGAGTCGAAAAATAGTAAAAGACGAGCCGTGAAAATAATAATAAATCAACAAAGACCAAAATACCCCTAGCATCGGAACACCGAGTGCTAGGGGATATAGCCAAGCTAGCAGGCCGCACCAAGTGTAGGGCTAGCTAGGAAGCTGCGGCTAGCTGCCCGCACTAGGTCCGCGGCATGCTAGCAGCAGCAGCCCGCACGCAAGTGCATGGGGTGTCGGCCGAGAGAGTGCGAGCAGCAGCCCGCATTTTGTGTTGCGGGGATGGCTGGGTCGAGAGAAGGGCAGCAACAAATGGGAAGCCCACTTGGGTGCCTTGGTGCCAAAGTGGCGCAAGGTGAGGGAGAGAGTGGGGAGCAAGTTTGGTCCCCCCTCCTCCAAATGGTCCTCACCTAACCTCTCACATGAGTTTTCCAGTTGTTGATTTATTACTAGTTTGATTATTAATTTTATTTTAGGTTTAAATTATAATGGGAAAATCAAATTCTCCCACATTGATGGGAGAGCTTTTCACACTCATGCATTTCCCTATAAATACCCAAGTTGGGGCATTGGGAAAAGAACTTGAGTAATAGTTGAAAAAGGCATCACCATTGTGAAAACCTTTTAACTCATTAATTACTCGGGTTTTGGTCGGGCTTTGCTAACCCCAAGGCATTGGACCGTTTTCGATGGTCGAGTAGTGGGTGGACTGTCGTTTGAGGCCGTTGTAATTTCGAGGCTTGCTTTCGAAGTAAGAGCTCCTACCGATTGGGCGAAGTTCGCTCCAAAGGTAATCGTTTTATCTTAATCTTGTGATTAATTTAATTATGTTTATGGTTTTATTTATTGCGAGTGCGGTCTTGTATTTGGGTTTGTTTCTGCGGTGAGGTGGACTCACCAAACCCCGACACGTTTACCATCCCTTAGCCAATAAGCGAGAACAAGTTCGAGTCAAGAAGAAGTCGAATCTTAATTCATTCCTTTTGGAAATATTTATGTATATACATGTATTATCCAAACGGTTATTGAGAATCTGAAAATTTATTTATTTTGAGAAAACAAAAATTCAGAAAGGAAATTTTGAATACTATTTTTATTAGAAACATGTTGTTTCGAATAAGAATTCAAAATTTAAAAAGGGTCCAATAGTTTGTTTTGAAAAGAAACTTTTTCTAGTAGTAATCATAATCATATTATTTTCAAAACTGGACCCAAAATGGAAAGAAAAGTCTAGTTCGTAATTGAGTGTGACTTTTTTGTCCAAGATTGATGAAGATAGGTTGTAATTTGCAACTTATTTCAACAAAGATATGAAAATGTTTGCAAACTTTTGTATATCCAATTTTGTCATCTCACCCTTTTTAGTGTTTGTCATCATTGTCATACTTTGATAATTGAAAGTGAAGTTCTTCCAATTAAAAAGTGTCGTACTTTGAAAATGAATATTTACCAAACTTAGGTTTGATGGAGTGTTAGAATAATTTATAAAATCATTCGAATCACTTTCCAAAATATGGTCTTATTTCAAAATGAAAGTTGAGGTGAGACCTATATTTTTGTAGCCCCCAAGTGTAACCTTAGGTGGATTTTGCAATTCATGTATACAAATGCTAGGGGATGTTTCTCATGTTTATTTGAAGCCCCAACGTTTGTATTTTTAATTTGTGGAATATTACATATGTTTATCATGAATTGTTTGATCAAGCATCATAATTAATTATCTTGGTCAAGTAATAGGAAGTGGTATTCTTCCCTTTGTCATTTAAAGTTATTAAGATGGTTCGTAATAAGCTTTGCATGACTTTAATTTCGCAGCATAAATAGCGTGTTCAAATCTATAAATAGAGAGAAGTGGGGATGTCTTGGCTTTTTAGCCCCCAATTTGATGCAAAGAGTGAAAAAGTTATACCAGTTTTTAGTATTTTAGTTGCCAAATGGGAAGGATCATCCCGACTTACCCCCTAAAAAAGAAATGAACAAAAAAGACGGATTTGTATAAAAAGGAAGGGGAATTCAACTTTCCCATAGAAGAATAAAGAAAGAAATTAGACATGTTTTCAAAAAGCAAGGATTATTGACTTAATATTTGAATCATCGTGATGACTTGGCAGTGAGGTATACGTGTGATAGCGATAACGATCATTTTTTTTTCATGTAGCTATCATGTTCAATCAATATTCCTCACTTAGAGAAGATGGAGATATCCCACGAAGGCGGACATTTTAGTTGTTCATGACAAGTGAAAAGACAAATTCTCAAGAGTTGTAAAAGACATCTAAAGTTGACGTCGAGGCTGTCGATATATCAAATCAATTTATTGTATTAACTCTTTTTCTTTTAGGTAATGTATATAGAATCTGAATTACCTTTGTAATAAATAGCCCTAATATTAAAAGAAAATAAGATGAATGTGTTTTTTTTTAAAAAAAAAAACTGATAGTCATCTCATTTTTCTTTGGCAAAGGATATGGAAAACATCGAATTTAGTTTGATTCGATTGCTTTACTAACATGATGTAATCAAGCCGATGACTATCAAATCATCCAAATCATTTAAATTTTTTTTTTATATGATCTTGTAATCATAACTCAACACTTAATAGTAGGTCCATATGTGCAAAGGCCTTAGGTTGGCCATATTTTCATGGAATGGTGATTTTGGTATATGGTTATTTTTTAGGGTAATTTTACCCTGCCACATGGCCCAATCAGAAGGTGACACGTGTCAGCCCCAGATTGGTCTAAAATGGACCAATCCCTTCTCGACACGTGTCATTCCATAAATCAAGGAAAAAGGCGGCCTTCAGGCCCAAATCCCGAGAATGCCGCAAAACGGCGCAGCCCACCAATGATTAGGGTTCAGTGACCTAATCAGGGGCACAAATTCCCAAAGACCCTATAAATAGGGAGATGTCCCTCATTTTGAGGACATGTTTTACCATTTAATATACCTACATTCTCTTACATCAGAGAAACACCTGAGCTTGGAATCCGAGCAGATACCCACCTAAATTTCCGTACTCTTTATTCCTTTTCAAGTTACTAACTTGACCGTCGGAGGCGGAGCTCCAACCACCCGGAGTCTCCGTTATTTTGCAGGTGCAACTCAAGCCGGATCAGTCTTCGTGACGTAACTCTCCCGAGGGACAAAAAACACCCAAAACATTTGGCGCCGTCTATGGGGAGAGTACCTCGAAGATGGTTCAAAAGTCTGTACCACCCTCTAACCGTCTTGGCGAAGACCCGGAAGTCTTTACAGACCATGAGGAGGATGAGGATCCTCAGGTCAAAACCTCCACAGTCGAAGACGGCTCTCTCAGAGTCAAGCGCATCCGGCCTAGAGAGACTCTAGAGCGGGGCGCCTCCCAGGCGGGTCCGAGCAGACCCACCGGGCAGCCGGAAGGGGTAACCCAAACGGCAGCTGGATCAGCCCCTGTCACCCAAGACGAACTCATGAGGTTCATGACGAGTTTCAAGGGTGAAATTATAGAGCTGATCACCAAAAGCCGGGCTGGCCCAAGTAAAGGTCAGTCGGCGAAGAAGAATCCTCCAGAGAAGGGGAAGTCAGTCAGAAACCGGCAGCCCACTCCTCATCCAAAGGAGAAGGCAACCAGGACCATTGATTGGTCGAAAATTCTCCTTCCTGGGAGGAACACAAATAGCACTCGCCGGACCCAACAGCCGGTGAGAAGTAAAAAATCAACTCTTGATGCCCGGGAGATTATTAACCGGAAGAGAAACCAATCGCTGTTTGAGTCGGCTTCAACGTCGAACTTTCCAGACAGCTTCAACAACATCTCCGCAGGGAGTGCACCCTCCTTGCATGAGAGCCAGACAGGCGGTAATACCGTCCATTCTGGCCCTCATATGATTGGAGTTGTCCCGTATGTGCCTACTCAGGCTTACGGGCAGTATCCTCCTCACTTTATGCAGCCAGCCTTCTTTGGGGGTCAGGCGGCCTATCCAAATGTCCAGCCATTGGACTGGCAGCTTCGTCTGCTGCGCCAGGGTGAACAACCTTCTGCGTTCACTCGGGAGATAACCGAGGCGGCTCAGCCGGCCAAGGTTAAGAATGTGTTGATTGGTACATATGATGGTACCACCAATCCGGAAGACCACCTCATGACTTACACCAACCTCATGTATCTGCAGGGGTTAGATGATGCCACTTGGTGTCGATGCTTCCCGGCTACATTGAAGGGCATTGCCCAACAATGGTTTGGCAACCTGCCAGCCGGGTCCATAGACAGCTTCAAGAAGCTTGCCTTCCTGTTTGCTTCCAACTTCTCAATGAACATCCCTGCTAAGAAAACAAGCCTTGATTTGAGCATTGTTAAGCAGGGAGAGAGAGAAGGGCTGCGCTCATATGTCAGGCGGTTCAACCTGATCAGAATTCAGATTCAGGGGCTGTCTGATGAGGTAGCCTTTACAGACTTTTTTAAAGGTCTGAGAGACGGGTCGACCTTTAAGTTCGACCTAGTCAGAAAAGGGGCTTTCACCCTACAGGCGGCCCTGAGGGAGGCGGAAAGCTATATTCAAGCTACCGACCTCTGCTCGCCTGGTAGCCAGTCGGACTCTAAGAAGTCCGACAAACAGAAAGACAGCCGGTCAGCTCAGCCGGCCAAAAACAAAGAAGAGAGCAAGAAAAGAAAAGAAGTCTGGGCGGTTACTGACTCTGACCAGCCGTCCCAGAAGAAAAAAAAAGAATTTAAACCGTACGTCCCCAAGTACGAGTTTAATAAAGACTGCAACTCCATCCTCATGGAGGTAAAGGACCGGCTGTCCATTGAGAAGCCGAATCCTATGAAGAGTTCTGTCCAGTCACGGAACAAAAATAAATTTTGTCAGTTCCATGAGGAAGTTGGCCATGACACCAACGACTGCTTTAGTCTTCAGCGGGCGTTGGACCGTCTGGATGACAAAGGGCTGCTAAAGTCCTACATTTCTAAGTCCCCAGCCGGGGAAAAAAAGAAAAACAAGGGTCAGTCCTGCAGCAATCTTGTGGACTATAAGTGATTTCCCAGCCTATGGTATGCTTTCTGGATGGGCAACACCTGGTAAAAAAGCATGTCCATATTGCTTGAACAAATCAAAAGCTTTTTGTCTTGAACATGGTGGTAAAATGTCTTGGTTTGATTGTCACCGACAATTTCTTCCTCCCGAACATCCTTTTCGAAACAACAAAATTGCTTTTTGTAAGAACAAGGTTGAAAAGGGGACACCACCTCACATAATGTCCGGCGATGAGCTATGGCAACAAGTTCAACACTTTGCTAAGGCAACAGATGGACCAAAAGCTCTTGCAAGCTTGAAAAAGAAGAAACTAGGTAGGTTTAAGCAAAGCGTTCTTTGGGAGCTACCGTACTGGAAGACTCTTCTCCTCCGCCACAACCTCGATGTGATGCATATTGAAAAGAATTTCTTTGACCAACTAATTCACATAGTGATGGATGTGAAAAAACATACTTCAGACACAGTAGCATCTAGAAATGGCATTGCCAAATATTGGAAACGACCACAACTACATGTGACGGAGGATGCGAGAAGCAAAGACACTTTGCCGAAAGCCCCATTCTCACTCGACAAGGCTCAAAAGAAAGTGTTATGCGAGTGGGTAAGGAACTTGAAATTTCCCGATGGTTATGCTTCTAATTTGAGTAGATGTGTAGATTTACAATCATGTAAGCTTCATGGTTTAAAGAGCCACGACTATCATGTCTTCATGGAGAGATTGTTGCCAGTTGCTTTGAAGGAATTGCTCCCGGTCCATGTTTGGAAAGCTATTACTGAGATTAGTCTTTTCTTCCGTGATCTTTGTTGTTCCACCATCAAATTGAGTGATATGGAAAGATTGGAACATAACATTGCAGAAATTCTTTGTAAGCTCGAGAAGATATTTCCGCCAACGTTCTTCAACTCTATGGAACACTTACCAGTTCACTTGCCTTATGAAGCTAGGTTATGTGGTCCTGTCCAATATCGTTGGATGTATCCATTTGAGAGGTTTAAGCTCCTACAAACTCATAGCTGCCATTTTCGTTTATACACCTATAGTTGTTTGCATAACATATAACTTATTCAATATTTTTTATTATAGGTTCCTTAATCATTTGAAACGTAAAATTGGCAATAAGGCTCGTGTGGAAGGTTCAATACGCAATGCTTATCTAACGGAAGAGATAGGGTACTTTTGCTCTAACTACTTCCAACAAGGAGTGGATACCAAAACACGGGACTTAGGTCGAAATGTTCATGAGGATGTTGAAAGCACTTTGGATGATAGTGTTCCAGAACTGTTTAGGGTTGATCATGGACATGCTTCTACTGGTGGAGTTCATCGTTATTTGGATAAAAAAGAACTACAACGTGCTCATTTATATGTTTTGGGAAATAGCGGTATTCTGGAACCATATGAGAGGTATTAAATTTGTAAATTATCACAGTCACTAGGATTTCATTGAATTTTACATCGTATCCATTGTCGACCACCTTCATTAATACTCTTTCTTTGGTTATATGGAAGGGGGTTTGAGGACCACATTGTTCAAATGCAACCCACTATTCGCAAAGAAGATGTGTGGATTAAACATGAAGCTGAATTCCTCGAGTGGTTTAGGTTGAAAGTGAGTATGATACGCATTTGACATCTAACACGTTTTCTTACTTTGTTTCTATAACTTCACGACTAATATCAATTTATTAATATAATTATGCCATATGAGCAGGTGATTCAAGAAAAGCCAAATGATGAAATATTGTTTGCTTTGGCTATGGGCCCATCTAAGCGAGTGCGTACTTGGAGCCAATTCTATGTGAATGGAGAAATTCCAAACTTATGGCCATGGAAAACATAAGTCAACAATGAATTATGGAGTAAGCATATCCAATGAAGATGGTGGTGATTATTTTGGTTTTCTAGAGGATATCATCGAGTTGGAGTTCACTGGTGCCCTACGGACTTATAAGACTGTTCTTTTCAAGTGCAGTTGGATGGATTCCACTAGGGGTATGAACATTGATCAATACAAGCTTGTAGAAGTCAATCATACCAAAAAATACCCCAAGTACGATCCATTTGTGCTTTCTTACCAAGCAAACCAAGTCTACTATGCACCTTACCCAAGTCTGAAAAGAGATAAGGCTCAATGGTGGGATGTGTTCAAGAAAAAGGCGAGGTCTGTTGTTGATGCACCAGTTGACGAAGACTTTCTACAAGAAACCAGTGCGGACATTCCAACTCTTTGTGCTCCGGATGACATTCCAAACTATGAAGGTGATGAAGAAGGTTTTGAAGATTCGGATACTGAAAATGAAGTGTTGCCCGATGCCCCTCTAGACGAGTCCAGTTTCGAATCTACTGATAGTGAGGACGAGGATGAGGATGACGGATTTTGGGATGACGATACCGATGATGATCTTAGTGCTGATGGGGAGGACGATTCAACTGAGATTTAGGAGATTGATTGTAACCTTGTTTTGACTTTTTAATTATGTAATCTTAATGGATTTCAATTTATTTTAAAAGACCATCCTAGTTTCAATGTGATATACTTGTGTAAATATGTTATTATTTATATTTTGCAAAGCCAAGGTTATGTGTGACAGTACCTTATAGATCGTGATATAACATGGCTATATGATTTTTACCGATGTTCATAATGTTTTTCTTATTGTAGGTTGTCATGGCCGGTGGTGGTCGTCGGAAGTTGGGACATGCCACACCGAGAGAATTGTTTCCGTCGACAAGCCATGCAAATACGGAAACTTCTCAGGAAGTTACCCCATCCCCTGAGCTAGGTGTAGGCGGTTCTAGGACATCTACTCAGGTTCCTGAGACGCAAGACGGTAACTCTCCCATGGGTGAGGTTCCTACCCCCGTTGGGATAAGGACTTTTGCACCCGACGGGGTTATGGTAAGTTACTCATGGTTATCTTAATTTGCATTCCAACTTGAACAATCTTGGTTAGATTTGTATGTAATGACTTCATTTGTATGCTTATTGGTACAAAGGTTCGATGATAACACCGTGAGCACCTCCATTACAAATATTTTTCAAGCAAATTGGCGCGAACCATGGCTTAACTATGAAATGGTTGACAAGGATACTAAGACCCACTGGTGGAACTCGTTTACGGTATTATAAAACCCCCAAGTTTAGTTTACTCGTCTAACTTTGTTGTTTTTTGGTTACTTATTACAATAAATTATTATACATTTTATTTTTCTTGTTTGCAGAAACAATACCTTTGGAATGCTGATCTTAATGCCCTCGTGAAGAAGAAGTATGAAAAGAAGGCACATAAGAGGCTGAAAGAGATTACATACAATGTTTCGGTCAGAAACAAGGCAGTTCCAGTATGGATGGGAGAGGCTATGTTAGAGCAAATTATGGCGAAAAGAAAGGATCCGGTATTTCTGGAGAGGTCAGAAAAAGCGAAGAAGAACAGGAGGGGCGGCTCCCTGTCTAATCCAATTGAGCTGTCACACTTTTAAGGTTCTATCTCTGCATCAAAGCATGCAAAGAAAATGGTAATACTTAATGGTATATAATGATACTGATATGTTTTAGTAGTTACATACACTAAACATTTATGGAGTTATTTGATTTGTGCAGGCTCAGAAAGCCGGTGGAGTGCTTACAACTGCTCCGGAGGTGTTCCTAAAGACACATTTCAAGGAAGTTCCAGGAAAAGGAAAAGTTGCGGCTAACAAGAGGGCACAACGAATCTCGGTAACACATCTAACTTTGGAAACTAATGAAATTATTTTTTAAGGAAGCATGCAAAACATAGGCACTTATACTTGTGATTTGAAATTTGAGGAACCTATAACCTTGTAAATGCTTGAAAATGTCTATGATTAACCAATTTGAACCTATAAACATGTTTATTATTGTAGGCGTCGTTCGAAGTGCGCCTACGTAAAAGCATGTTGTGAATATGCTTGGCACTCATAGGAAGTAGGAATTGACATATACGATTAGGGACAAGGAAAGTAGGGAGCCGCCAACAAGTTTTTAAGGAACTTGTAAACCATTCACGGATCATTTAAGGCAACCACAAATAAAGGCACAACGATAGGCAACAACGATTGACCCGTGAAGGTTACACCCCATTCATAATCCATGAGATTACTAACTCCATATGGTTCGGAACCACGAAAGGAGGATCGGGGATGATGGTACGAAGTGAGTCATGGAGTCACATTCGCCCGTATTGGCCTCTACTCGATTCTTATATTGAAAAGCATTCCTGTGATCTAAAAGGCATACAAACAATAATTCAATTCGCTCCTAGACTATTATTTAACTAAATTGGTTTAATATTAATGCACACATAATTCTAAAATATTGGTGATCACTTCAATTAATGATAAGATTAAAAGGATCCTAAACCGGTTGTCCAAATTATCTTATTAGGCGTGATTTTCAATTACATATTCCCTTTAACATGCAATATGGTGATCAAAATAAATATAATATTAATATTAAAAACCAATTTAATCACAATTCCAACAACATAAAATCGTTACAAAAATAATAGAAATAAAAGGAGCATGATCCTTACTTCGATTCTGTTTGTTTGCAACTACAAAATAATAAACGAGTTAGTAACTTCAAGGAAATAATAAAACGATAACTAAATTAAAATAAATAAAATAAAGTTGATTTTGGGGCCAAACCCTCAAACAGTTCTACCTTTCACGCCTTGGTTTAAGGACAAAACCTCGAGTAAAATATGGACTCCTTTGAGTACTTGAAGAAGGAATTTTGAAGTAGAAAAGGGGTAGGGTAGTGTTTAGGCTAAAGCATAGAAGAGAGAAAATTAAATTAGAGAATTACTCCCTGCCCCGTACATCATAAATGACGGGGTATTTATAGGGAAAATGTGCTGAGGGAGCACACGGAACCCTAAAATGATAAAAACCCTAAAAAAGTATCCCGTGACACGGTCAGACTGTACCGTGACACGGTCAGACTGTACCATCAGACGGTACACATTCCCGTGACACGATACAGTTTTGGAGTGACGCGGGAAATTTTCAGAAAACGAGATGAAAAACGCGTTAAGGGTTTACGCGGAAAGGACACGGAACGTCCCGTGTCACGGCAGACCTCCCGTGTCACGGGAAGTCCCACCGTCAGACGGGAAAGATTCCCGTGACACGGTGGCAGTCTGTCGTGGCGCGGGAACTTCCAGTCCATTTTTTCGTCTAAATTCATTTTTAACCCTTATTTCTTTCGACTTTTTAAGTGCCGATTGATAATTTCGGGCTTTTTTCTGACTTTTATTATTCGGGCTAAAATAAGAAAATAATTAAATAAAAATAAATACAGGGTTTGGGCCAAAAATAAATAATAATAAAAAGGTTTGGGCTTAAAAATAATTAATAAGTTTGGGCTGAAATTAAAACTATGCTTTTACCAAACAACAAGAATAATCCATGGACCGTTCAAAATTATGGATTTAATAAAATACGATTTTTTAAACACTCTCGGGATTAAATACTAAACCCGACCAATAGTGGCGGTGAAAGGTTGTTCATCATCGGGTTTGGTTTTGGGGAGACATTTTTAGGTGTCTACAGAAGCCCCCACTTTGACTGAGTTTGTAGAAACGTTCTGCGATCCTAAATCATTCTGTATACGCCGATACCTGCAGAAAAATGTTAGTTCTACAGATAAAAGAGTAAAGGGATAGAATGCGTATCTGACACCAGTTTATCGGTGACAAATGAGTTTGGTATTTTCCTATGTTTGAAGGAATCCACCGGATGACGTTTGTTGAAATTCTTTCCATGCTTGAGGAAAGCCGACTGAAGAGTTTGGTAGCTTTCTAAGCCTGAAGAAAGCTACCGGATAATACTTTCCATGCCTGAGGAAAGTCGACAAACGAATTTGGTGTCATTCTATGCTTGAAGAATTCCACCGATAATGCCTTCCATGCTTGAGGAAAGCCGACAAAAGAATTTGGCGGTTTTCTATACTTGAAGAAAAATCCACCGATAACGCTTTCCAAGATTGAGGAAAGCCGACTTGGCGGTTTTCTATACTTAAAGAAAAATCCACCGATAATGTTTTCCAAGCCTGAGAAAGCCGACTTGGCGGTTTTCTATACTTGAAGAAAAATCCACCGATAACGCTTTCCAAGCCTGAGGAAAGCCGACTTGGCGGTTTTCTATACTTGAAGAAAAATCCACCGATAACACTCTCCAAGCCTGAGGAAAGTCGACTGATGAATATGGTGTCATTCTATGCTTGAAGAATTCCACCGATAATGCCTTCCATGCTTGAGGAAAGCCAATTTGGCGGTTTTCTATACTTGAAGAAAAATCCACCGGATAATACTTTCCATGCTTGAGGAAAGTCGAAAGATGATGAGATTGCAAGTCTCTGTGTATCGAGAACCTTGCGTCATGAAATGATGGTGGTCCGCTTGTCCCCGGACGTGGGCTGTAGATGGTCCGCTTGTCCCCAGACGTGGGTTGTAGATGGTCCGCTTGTCCCCGGACGTGGGTTGTAGATAAGACTTGCAAAAATAAATTTGCCAATGGACTCGTATATACTTTGATTGACTTGACCACTAACTTGACCAAGTTTGACTTGATGTGACATGACATGTGTATGACTTGTGAGTGTGTGTGTGTGTGTGTATATGTGTGTGTGCAGACACAAGCAAACGAAGATGCAAAATCAAAAATTTTCCGTCAATTTTTGTCATGAGTGGAGGGTACCGACTTTCTCCCGAAAAAGAAAGATGTGAAAACTGACCTTTTATTTTCGAACTTCCTTCGATGAAAACTTGGAAAAAGTTTTTTGAACTTCCCCAAAATAAAATAATGAAAAGGGAGAGAAGTTTTGAACTTCCTCCTTGAGCAAGACGAAATGAATCGTATGGATTGAATTGTTTGTCCTGAAAATAATGTATGCATGATGCATGTTCTTAGGCCAGGAGTCTAAGGACAATTACATCATGTGACACGATAGATGAATGAACTTAAGTCATGGAGCTAAGCATCATATATGGTGTAAAGAAGCGATTTTGAACGTCACTTAGGTCTAGAAGCTAAGCACGTATAGTGATTATTGCATAATGATCGTTGCTTAGGTCAAGGAGCTAAGCACGATATGCTTTGTATGATTAAAAATCATTGATATATAAATGTTTCTTAGCACATTATGCGAAACAATGAACATTGCTCAGGTCAGGAAGCTAAGCAAGTATACAATGTTTCTTCCACTGAATGTTGTCTTTAAATATGATGAAACATGCACAGTGTTGAAACAAGATTTCATGATAAAGGGCTCTTAAAGGGAAGGATGATTGATATGGATATGGATGTGTGAGTGAAGTGTGTGAATGTGATACTAAGGCTGGCTGCAAGGGTTATAGCGATGGAAAGAGATGTGAGAAGAGTTAAAGATGATGACTCTTCAGGCTGGGTAAGCTAATGTGATTTGGGTTCAAGCCCCCAAGTCTAGCTCTAAATGGGTAGGGATAAGCATTGGATATTCTTTGACTCGATCATGCATGGATATGAATATGAATGTGGCCGCACCTCGATGTGAGGTTGCCTACGTATCCGTTAGGAATCAGGCCGAACGTAGCTCTAACCGAACTTTGCACAAGTGTATGTACACCTCAAAGAGGTCTTTCAAGGGTTGTAATGTGGTTAAGTTGATGGTTTAAGGAAGAAAAGGGTAAAAGGCTCAAGACCCGAGAGAATCCCCAAGATGTGTAATTTTGAATTTTGCAAGTTTATTTTCAACACATTTTTTTTTTTGCTTTGAACTTTTTTTTTTTTCATTCTTTTGAATCAATGTAGGCAATCTCAGATCATGCGGTCCATCACTCACTTATCATTCATGTTTTTTAGGCACGGTACCGAGCACTCGATGAGAGACGCAATTTGAGACGTGTTCATATCAAAGACATTGGAACACTTGCCTTTAGACATTGTTTTATTGTTGCTTTGCTGCTTTCTTTTTTTTTTTTTTACTTGCTTTTTGAATGTTATACAATTACACATCTTCAAATCCCAGGGTTAAGTGAATGTGGGTTGAAGAAATGAAGGCCAAACGTTAGACGAGGCTCAAAATGGTTGATGAAGAAATGGAATGTGATTGAACGGTTAACAGGGAATGACATGGTTGCAAAGGTGCCTCAAGTCATTGGTGTACATTGGGTTTAGTTCGGTAATTGATTTTTTTTTTATTGAGAATGAATGAATGAATGAAAAATTCTATGATCGAGATGTAAAGGAAAATTGCTCATTTTATTAATGGAAAAGGTGAACGAAACACATGAAACATATAAAAAAATTCAAAGTGGAAAACCTATGCTAGACATGAATGGGGGAATGGAGAAGAATGATAAAGAAAGAAATCATGAAATCTTGCACGAAGGATCTGTGTGCATTGTATTCATTACTTCTTGCCGCCTGGAGGGACAGGAAGTTTGTTTGCATCCATCAAGTCTTGAATGACGTCCTTAAAATTCCAACATTGCTCCGTAGTGTGGCCCCTTCCTTAATGGTACTTGCAATGGGCATTGGGATTCCATTTGGCGCTCCTTTCTTCAGGTTTTGGCTCTGGAAATGGCCCAATAGGTGTGATCAAGCCTTGACCGTAAAGGCGATCAAAGGCCGCATCATAAGTCATTCCTAAATGAGTGTAAGTTCTTTTCTTCTTGGGCAATGGAGCATCAAGAGCTAACACTTCATTGATATCAACTCGGCTTATATTGTTGGTAGTATTTTCGTGCTTAGAAGACGAAGAAGAAGGATGGTCGTTCTTCTTGTTTTTCCAAGTGTCATTATTGTTACTACCAACAGTCTTTATTAGCTCATCCTCGATATTGATGCCGATGTCGTATACAGCTTCGAAAGTGTCCAGTGGAAGAAATTTGAGATGTTCCCTATATTTATGAGTCAGATTTTGAATAAAGAGGCGAACCATCTCTCTTTCTTTGGGAGGATCTACCAAGAGTGAAGTTGTTTCCCTACACCTGTTCAGGTAAGTGGTGAAGCCTTCATTCTCTTTCTGTTTGAGAATGGAGAGTTCACGTTCAGAAGTTTTGGTTTGAATGTTACACTTGTAACGATTCATGAAACTGTCGGTGACATCTTGCCAAGTCTCAGTATGCTTGGCATCTAAGGAATAAAACCATTGTTGGCAAGCATGTTCTAAGGAGAGAGGGAACACCGTAGGGAAGAGTGTAACGTTTAATCCCTTAAGAGCCATGGTTGCAGAGAGCGCCTTCAAATGGAATATTGGATTGTCAGTAGGCTTGAACTTTGGAATATCAGCAGTGGAGAACTTTTCAGGGAGTCTGTCCTTCACATCCAAAGGAGTGGGAGGCCGTTCCACATAAGTGAAATCCTCAGAGATCTTACTCATTTGTTCCTTCAGTTTGTCAAGGGTGGAAACAGTGACCTTGTTTTGTTCCATGGTAGTGACCCTAGTGGTAAGGGTTTGCATCATGGAAGACAGTGCCTCAATGGATTTGTTGATGTTCTCAATGTCTTCTTTAGTGGTCATTGAAAGGTGATGAGTTACGGAGATGACAAAGTTCTCTTTGAACTCCTATTAGATCTGAGAGATTGTTGCGGTAATGGCTCGAACCGTATTGATCTATCCCTGTTCCTTGACCAAGTACTGTGAAATAAAATAATTCACTTAATTGTTTGACTCATTGCTCAAGATAGGAAAGGAAGGAAAAAAATAGACATTTGAAAACAGGTGAGAAAACTCCACTCATTTTTTATTATGACGAAAAAAGGGTGCATGAACCTAATATATGATCATAAACGACCTGGTGCACGACTCGAGTCGGAACATAAAGAAAGTGTGTGGACTATACTTGACTCGTGAGTGACTAAGTGATGTTATAAGACTCGTGGTATGATCGTATGGCTAGACATGTGAACAATAACCAAAATGATTGACGCGAGGACCAAATTAACAAGGAAGACTTGACTGACGCTTTCTTTTCTTTTTTTTTTTTTTTTTTTTGCCGTGACACGGGAACTTCTCCCGTCGGACGGGATAAAATCCCGTGTCACGGGAATATTTTACATGTTTTTTTTTTTTTTTTTTTGCCGTGACATGGGAACTTCTCCCGTCATACGGGATAAACTCCCGTGTCACGGGAATATTTTACATGTTTTTTTTATTTTTTTTTTTTGCCGTGACACGGGAACTTCTCCTGTCAGACGGGATAAAATCCCGTCTCACGGGAATATTTTACATGTTTTTTTTTTTACAGGTCCACCGTGCCACGGTGGACTGTGCCGTGACACGGTGGACAGTCCTGTGTCGCGGCAACCATTCCCGTGCCACGGTGGATGCTGACGTGGCACGGGATTTTTTTTTTTTTTTTTTTTTTAAAAAAAAAAACTATAATGTTGAAATTCTACTTATTTATTTTTAAAGGGAGGATACCATCCGACTTACTCTAAAAAAAAACGACACAAAAACAAGACTTTCCTAAAATACGGTCAAAAAAGTGGTGCACGACTTAAAGCAAAAAAGTGTGTGAACACGACATGTGAGTGATTAAGTGAGGTTATGGACGCGTGTTTTGACCGTAAAACTAGACACGACACAAAACTGGACACAGCATTCGCACAAAAATCGAAAAAAGGACGGACCGGACACTTTTCTGGGCACCGTGTCACGGTACAGACTGTCGTGACACGGTGCAGTCTGCCGTCAGACGGTAGACAGCCCCGTGTCACGGTACTGTTCACCGTGGCGCTACAGAACATGTCGTGACACGGTGCGCAGTTCCAGGTCAGTTTTGTGATTTTTCCAGATTTTAACCGATCTTAGATCCGTACTAATTACTATGTGAGAATAAGAACCCTCGGTCATGGGTTAGACAAAAGAGCAACACATGAAGGTTAGAACCAAACAACCACATAGCATTTAGGCACGATGATGTAAAAAAAGTTCGCAACCTAAAGTCAAGATCTATGTTCAACTATTGGTCAAGCTTTGGGTGTCAAAAGGGTACCATGGTTAAGAGTTTGGACGCGTTAGCAAGGCAGCCTCCCTTGAGGGTGTATGCCAACGGGCGGCTCCGCGAGTTCGTGATGAAATCAAACTCGACTCCATGGTTTGGGTGGATTTAATAACTCGGATGAACCCTTATTGCCATGAGCGTTTTTGGGTCGATAGAGCTTAAATCCCCCGGGGCTAAGACGCATGTAGAACACATACGTTTTTTCAGAAAAATCGAAGGAAGTCGACTGTGAGGAAAGAAAATAGGCCACCGGACTGATTTTAGGACTGCCGTGACACGGCAAAAATTCCCGTGTCACGGTACTGTGCACCGTCAGACGGTGCACTGTACCGTGACACGGCAGATTCTTCCGTGGCACGGCAGTCAGAAGATCTGACTGGTGCTCTGTTTTCCTTCGCGCGCAACCAAGTTATCCAATTTTTCCTACGGGACAGACCTGAATGCGACGTTAAAACGTCTATGCAGATGCAAAAATGCCAAATTAATCACAGGAATATTTTTTCAAGAATCTTTCAAGTCTCATCCACTCATCTTAATTAAATACCGATCACTCAAATCAATAAATAATTAAGAATCCTCCCCAGTGGAGTCGCCAAATTGTAAGCATCGTTCGAAGTGCGCCTACGTAAAAGCATGTTGTGAATATGCTTGGCACTCATAGGAAGTAGGAATTGACATATACGATTGGGACAAGGAAAGTAGGGAGCCGCCAACAAGTTTTTAAGGAACTTGTAAACCGTTCACAGATCATTTAAGGCAACCACGAATAAAGGGACAACGATAGGCAACAACGATTTACCCGTGAAGGTTACACCCCATTCATAATCCATGAGATTACTAACTCCATATGGTTCGGAACCACGAAAGGAGGATCGGGGATGATGGTACGAAGTGAGTCATGGAGTCACATTCGCCCGTATTGGCCTCTACTCGATTCTTATATTGAAAAGCATTCCTGTGATCTAAAAGGCATACAAACAATAATTCAATTCGCTCCTAGACTATTATTTAACTAAATTGGTTTAATATTAATGCACACATAATTCTAAAATATTGGTGATCACTTCAATTAATAATAAGATTAAAAGGATCCTAAACCGGTTGTCCAAATTATCTTATTAGGCGTGATTTTCAATTACATATTCCCTTTAACATGCAATATGGTGATCAAAATAAATATAATATTAATATTAAAAACCAATTTAATCACAATTCCAACAACATAAAATCGTTAGAAAAATAATAGAAATAAAAGGAGCATGATCCTTACTTCGATTCTGTTTGTTTGCAACTACAAAATAATAAACGAGTTAGTAACTTCAAGGAAATAATAAAACGATAACTAAATTAAAATAAATAAAATAAAGTTGATTTTGGGGCCAAACCCTCAAACAGTTCTACCTTTCACGCCTTGGTTTAAGGACAAAACCTCGAGTAAAATATGGACTCCTTTGAGTACTTGAAGAAGGAATTTTGAAGTAGAAAAGGGGTAGGGTAGTGTTTAGGCTAAAGCATAGAAGAGAGAAAATTAAATTAGAGAATTACTCCCTGCCCCGTACATCAGAAATGAGGGGGTATTTATAGGGAAAATGTGCTGAGGGAGCACACGGAACCCTAAAATGATAAAAACCCTACAAAAGAATCCCGTGACACGGTCAGACTGTACCGAGACACGGTCAGACTGTACCGTCAGACAGTACACATTCCCGTGACACGGTATAGTTTTGGAGTGACGCGGGAAATTTTCAGAAAACGAGATGAAAAACGCGTTAAGGGTTTACGCAGAAAGGACACGGAACGTCCCGTGTCACGGCAGACCTCCCGTGTCACGGGAAGTCCCACCGTCAGACGGGAAAGATTCCCGTGACACGATGGCAGTCTATCGTGGCGCGGGAACTTCCAGTCCATTTTTCCGTCTAAATTCATTTTTAACCCTAATTTATTTCGGCTTTTTAAGTGCCAATTGATAATTTCGGGCTTTTTTCTGACTTTTATTATTCGGGCTAAAATAAGAAAATAATTAAATAAAAATAAATAAAGGGTTTGGGCCAAAAATAAATAATAATAAAAAGATTTGGGCTTAAAAATAATTAATAAGTTTGGGCTGAAATTAAAACTATGCTTTTACCAAACAACAAGACTAATCCATGGACCGTTCAAAAGTATGGATTTAATAAAATACGATTTTTTAAGCACTCTCGAGATTAAATACTAAACCCGACCAATAGTGGGGAGACATTTTTAGGTGTCTACAATTATGCTAAATATGAGTTGTTTGATTGATAAAATCTTAGAATATAGCAAAAACAAAGAAAATGGGTAAGTTCGAAGGTCATTTAAGCCATTTTATCCTACTCATAAACCTATAGCCTTGAATATGCATGAAAATGTGTACGTTTTTGCAATTTGAACCTATAAACATGTTTACTATGCTAAATATGAGTTGTTTGATTGATAAAATCTTAGAATATAGCAAAAACAAAGAAAATGGGTAAGTTAGAAGGTCATTTAAGCCATTTTTTCCTACTTATGAAACTATAGCCTTGAATATGTATGAAAATGTGTAAGTTTTTGCAATTTAAACCTATAAACATGTTTATTATGCTAAATACGAGTTGTTAGATTGATAAAATATTATAATATATCAAAAACAAAGAAAACAGGTAAGTTAGAAGGTCATTTATGCCATTTTAGCCTAGTCATGAACCTATAGCCATGAATACGCTAGAAAATGTGTAATTTTTTGCAATTTGAACCTATAAACATGTTTACTATGCTAAATACGAGTTGTTTGATTGATAAAATCTTATAATATAGCAAAAACAAAGAAAATGGGTAAGTTAGAAGGTCATTTTTGCCTATTTAGCCTAGTCATGAACCTATAGCCATGAATATGCTAGAAAATGTGTAAGTTTTTGCCATTTGAACCTATAAACATGTTAACTATGCTAAATATGAGTTGTTTGATTGATAAATCTTAGAATATAGCAAAAACAAAGAAAATGGGTAAGTTAGAAGGTCATTTATGCCATTTTAGCCTAGTCATGAACCAATAGCCTTGAATATGCATGAATATGTTTAAGTTTTTGCAATTTGAACCTATAAACATGTTTACTATGCTATATATGAGTTGTTTGATTGATAAAATCTTAGAATATAGCAAAAACAAAGAAAATGGGTAAGTTAGAAGGTCATTTAAGCCATTTTATCCTACTCATGAACCTATAGCCTTGAATATGCATGAAAATGTGTAAGTTTTTGCAATTTGAACCTATAAAAATGTTTATTATGCTAAATACAAGTTTTTAGATTGATAAAATCTTAGAATATAGCAAAAACAAAGAAAACAGGTAAGTTAGAAGGTCATTTATGCCATTTTAGCCTAGTCATGAACCTATAGCCATGAATACGCTAGAAAATGTGTAATTTTTTGCAATTTGAACCTATAAACATGTTTACTATGCTAAATACGAGTTGTTAGATTGATAAAATCTTAGAATATAGCAAAAACAAAGAAAACAGGTAAGTTAGAAGGTCATTTATGCCATTTTAGCCTAGTCATGAACCTATAGCCATGAATATGCTAGAAAATGTGTAAGTTTTTGCAATTTGAACCTATAAACATGTTTACTATGCTAAATATGAGTTGTTTGATTGATAAAATCTTAGAATATAGCAAAAACAAAGAAAACAGGTAAGTTAGAAGGTCATTTATGCCATTTTAGCCTAGTCATGAACCTATAGCCATGAATACGCTAGAAAATGTTTAAGTTTTTGCAATTTGAACCTATAAACATGTTTATTATGCTAAATACAAGTTGTTAGATTGATAAAATCTTAGAATATAGCAAAAACAAAGAAAACAGGTAAGTTAGAAGGTCATTTATGCCATTTTAGCCTAGTCATGAACCTATAGCCATGAATACGCTAGAAAATGTGTAAGTTTTTGCAATTTGAACCTATAAACATGTTTATTATGCTAAATACGAGTTGTTAGATTGATAAAATCTTAGAATATAGCAAAAACAAAGAAAACAGGTAAGTTAGAAGGTCATTTATGCCATTTTAGCCTAGTCATGAACCTATAGCCATGAATACGCTAGAAAATGTGTAATTTTTTGCAATTTGAACCTATAAACATGTTTACTATGCTAAATACGAGTTTTTTGATTGATCAAATCTTAGAATATAGCAAAAACAAAGAAAATGGGTAAGTTAGAAGGTCATTTATGCCTATTTAGCCTAGTCATGAACCTTTAGCCATGAATATGCTAGAAAATGTGTAAGTTTTTGCCATTTGAACCTATAAACATGTTAACTATGCTAAATATCAGTTGTTTGATTGATAAAATATTAGAATATAGCAAAAACAAAGAAAATGGGTAAGTTAGAAGGTCATTTATGCCATTTTAGCCTAGTCATGAACCAATAGCCTTGAATATGCATGAATATGTGTAAGTTTTTGCAATTTGAACCTATAAAAATGTTTACTATGCTAAATATGAGTTGTTTGATTGATAAAATCTTAGAATATATCAAAAACAAAGAAAATGGGTAAGTTAGAAGGTCATTTAAGCCATTTTATCCTACTCATAAACCTATAGCCTTGAATATGCATGAAAATGTGTAAGTTTTTGCAATTTGAACCTATAAACATGTTTACTATGCTAAATATGAGTTGTTTGATTTATAAAATCTTAGAATATAGCAAAAACAAAGAAAATGGGTAAGTTAGAAGGTCATTTAAGCCATTTTTTCCTACTCATGAAACTATAGCCTTGAATATGTATGAAAATGTGTAAGTTTTTGCAATTTGAACCTATAAACATGTTTACTATGCTAAATACGAGTTGTTTGATTGATAAAATCTTATAATATAGCAAAAACAAAGAAAATGGGTAAGTTAGAAGGTCATTTTTGCCTATTTAGCCTAGTCATGAACCTATAGCCATGAATATGCTAGAAAATGTGTAAGTTTTTGCCATTTGAACCTATAAACATGTTAACTATGCTAAATATGAGTTGTTTGATTGATAAATCTTAGAATATAGCAAAAACAAAGAAAATGGGTAAGTTAGAAGGTCATTTATGCCATTTTAGCCTAGTCATGAACCAATAGCCTTGAATATGCATGAATATGTTTAAGTTTTTGCAATTTGAACCTATAAACATGTTTACTATGCTATATATGAGTTGTTTGATTGATAAAATCTTAGAATATAGCAAAAACAAAGAAAATGGGTAAGTTAGAAGGTCATTTAAGCCATTTTATCCTACTCATGAACCTATAGCCTTGAATATGCATGAAAATGTGTAAGTTTTTGCAATTTGAACCTATAAAAATGTTTATTATGCTAAATACAAGTTGTTAGATTGATAAAATCTTAGAATATAGCAAAAACAAAGAAAACAGGTAAGTTAGAAGGTCATTTATGCCATTTTAGCCTAGTCATGAACCTATAGCCATGAATACGCTAGAAAATGTGTAATTTTTTGCAATTTGAACCTATAAACATGTTTACTATGCTAAATACGAGTTGTTAGATTGATAAAATCTTAGAATATAGCAAAAACAAAGAAAACAGGTAAGTTAGAAGGTCATTTATGCCATTTTAGCCTAGTCATGAACCTATAGCCATGAATATGCTAGAAAATGTGTAAGTTTTTGCAATTTGAACCTATAAACATGTTTACTATGCTAAATATGAGTTGTTTGATTGATAAAATCTTAGAATATAGCAAAAACAAAGAAAACAGGTAAGTTAGAAGGTCATTTATGCCATTTTAGCCTAGTCATGAACCTATAGCCATGAATACGCTAGAAAATGTGTAAGTTTTTGCAATTTGAACCTATAAACATGTTTATTATGCTAAATACGAGTTGTTAGATTGATAAAATCTTAGAATATAACAAAAACAAAGAAAACAGGTAAGTTAGAAGGTCATTTATGCCATTTTAGCCTAGTCATGAACCTATAGCCATGAATACACTAGAAAATGTGTAAGTTTTTGCAATTTGAACCTATAAACATGTTTATTATGCTAAATACGAGTTGTTAGATTGATAAAATCTTAGAATATAGCAAAAACAAAGAAAACAGGTAAGTTAGAAGGTCATTTATGCCATTTTAGCCTAGTCATGAACCTATAGCCATGAATACGCTAGAAAATGTGTAATTTTTTGCAATTTGAACCTATAAACATGTTTACTATGCTAAATATGAGTTGTTTGATTGATAAAATCTTAGAATATAGCAAAAACAAAGAAAATGGGTAAGTTAGAAGGTCATTTAAGCCATTTTATCCTACTCATGAACCTATAGCCTTGAATATGCATGAAAATGTGTAAGTTTTTGCAATTTGAACCTATAAACATGTTTATTATGCTAAATACAAGTTGTTAGATTGATAAAATCTTAGAATATAGCAAAAACAAAGAAAACAGGTAAGTTAGAAGGTCATTTATGCCATTTTAGCCTAGTCATGAACCCATAGCCATGAAAACGCTAGAAAATGTGTAATTTTTTGCAATTTGAACCTATAAACATGTTTACTATGCTAAATACGAGTTGTTAGATTGATAAAATCTTAGAATATAGCAAAAACAAAGAAAACAGGTAAGTTAGAAGGTCATTTATGCCATTTTAGCCTAGTCATGAACCTATAGCCATGAATATGCTAGAAAATGTGTAAGTTTTTGCAATTTGAACCTATAAACATGTTTACTATGCTAAATATGAGTTGTTTGATTGATAAAATCTTAGAATATAGCAAAAACAAAGAAAACAGGTAAGTTAGAAGGTCATTTATGCCATTTTAGCCTAGTCATGAACCTATAGCCATGAATACGCTAGAAAATGTGTAAGTTTTTGCAATTTGAACCTATAAACATGTTTACTATGCTAAATATGAGTTGTTTGATTGATAAAATCTTAGAATATAGCAAAAACAAAGAAAACAGGTAAGTTAGAAGGTCATTTATGCCATTTTAGCCTAGTCATGAACCTATGGCCATGAATACGCTAGAAAATGTGTACGTTTTTTCAATTTGAACCTATAAACATGTTTATTATGCTAAATACGAGTTGTTAGATTGATAAAATCTTAGAATATAGCAAAAACAAAGAAAACAGGTAAGTTAGAAGGTCATTTATGCCATTTTAGCCTAGTCATGAACCTATAGCCATGAATACGCTAGAAAATGTGTAAGTTTTTGCAATTTGAACCTATAAACATGTTTATTATGCTAAATACGAGTTGTTAGATTGATAAAATCTTAGAATATAGCAAAAACAAAGAAAACAGGTAAGTTAGAAGGTCATTTATGCCATTTTAGCCTAGTCATGAACCTATAGCCATGAATACGCTAGAAAATGTGTAATTTTTTGCAATTTGAACCTATAAACATGTTTACTATGCTAAATACGAGTTTTTTGATTGATCAAATCTTAGAATATAGCAAAAACAAAGAAAATGGGTAAGTTAGAAGGTCATTTATGCCTATTTAGCCTAGTCATGAACCTTTAGCCATGAATATGCTAGAAAATGTGTAAGTTTTTGCCATTTGAACCTATAAACATGTTAACTATGCTAAATATCAGTTGTTTGATTGATAAAATATAAGAATATAGCAAAAACAAAGAAAATGGGTAAGTTAGAAGGTCATTTATGCCATTTTAGCCTAGTCATGAACCAATAGCCTTGAATATGCATGAATATGTGTAAGTTTTTGCAATTTGAACCTATAAAAATGTTTACTATGCTAAATATGAGTTGTTTGATTGATAAAATCTTAGAATATATCAAAATCAAAGAAAATGGGTAAGTTAGAAGGTCATTTAAGCCATTTTATCCTACTCATAAACCTATAGCCTTGAATATGCATGAAAATGTGTAAGTTTTTGCAATTTGAACCTATAAACATGTTTACTATGCTAAATATGAGTTGTTTGATTGATAAAATCTTAGAATATAGCAAAAACAAAGAAAATGGGTAAGTTAGAAGGTCATTTAAGCCATTTTTTCCTACTCATGAAACTATAGCCTTGAATATGTATGAAAATGTGTAAGTTTTTGCAATTTGAACCTATAAACATGTTTATTATGCTAAATACTAGTTGTTAGATTGATAAAATCTTAGAATATAGCAAAAACAAAGAAAACAGGTAAGTTAGAAGGTCATTTATGCCATTTTAGCCTAGTCATGAACCTATAGCCATGAATACGCTAGAAAATGTGTAATTTTTTGCAATTTGAACCTATAAACATGTTTACTATGCTAAATACGAGTTGTTTGATTGATAAAATCTTAGAATATAGCAAAAACAAAGAAAATGGGTAAGTTAGAAGGTCATTTTTGCCTATTTAGCCTAGTCATGAACCTATAGCCATGAATATGCTAGAAAATGTGTAAGTTTTTGCTATTTGAACCTATAAACATGTTAACTATGCTAAATATGAGTTGTTTGATTGATAAATCTTAGAATATAGCAAAAACAAAGAAAATGGGTAAGTTAGAAGGTCATTTATGCTATTTTAGCCTAGTCATGAACCAATAGCCTTGAATATGCATGAATATGTGTAAGTTTTTGCAATTTGAACCTATAAACATGTTTACTATGCTATATATGAGTTGTTTGATTGATAAAATCTTAGAATATAGCAAAAACAAAGAAAATGGGTAAGTTAGAAGGTCATTTAAGCCATTTTATCCTACTCATGAACCTATAGCCTTGAATATGCATGAAAATGTGTAAGTTTTTGCAATTTGAACCTATAAACATGTTTATTATGCTAAATACAAGTTGTTAGATTGATAAAATCTTAGAATATAGCAAAAACAAAGAAAACAGGTAAGTTAGAAGGTCATTTATGCCATTTTAGCCTAGTCATGAACCTATAGCCATGAATACGCTAAAAAATGTGTAATTTTTTGCAATTTGAACCTATAAACATGTTTACTATGCTAAATACGAGTTGTTAGATTGATAAAATCTTAGAATATAGCAAAAACAAAGAAAACAGGTAAGTTAGAAGGTCATTTATGCCATTTTAGCCTAGTCATGAACCTATAGCCATGAATATGCTAGAAAATGTGTAAGTTTTTGCAATTTGAACCTATAAACATGTTTACTATGCTAAATATGAGTTGTTTGATTGATAAAATCTTAGAATATAGCAAAAACAAAGAAAATGGGTAAGTAAGAAGGTCATTTAAGCCATTTTATCCTACTCATGAACCTATAGCCTTGAATATGCATGAAAATGTGTAAGTTTTTGCAATTTGAACCTATAAACATGTTTACTATGCTAAATATGAGTTGTTTGATTGATAAAATCTTAGAATATAGCAAAAACAAAGAAAATGGGTAAGTTAGAAGGTCATTTAAGCCATTTTATCCTACTCATGAACCTATAGCCTTCAATATGCATGAAAATGTGTAAGTTTTTGCAATTTGAACCTATAAACATGTTTATTATGCTAAATACGAGTTGTTAGATTGATAAAATCTTAGAATATAGCAAAAACAAAGAAAAGAGGTAAGTTAGAAGGTCATTTATGCCATTTTAGCCTAGTCATGAACCTATAGCCATGAATACGCTAGAAAATGTGTAATTTTTTGCAATTTGAACCTAAAAACATGTTTACTATGCTAAATACGAGTTGTTTGATTGATAAAATCTTAGAATATAGCAAAAACAAAGAAAATGGGTAAGTTAGAAGGTTACTTATGCCATTTTAGCCTAGTCATGAACCAATAGCCTTGAATATGCATGAATATGTGTAAGTTTTTGCAATTTGAACCTATAAACATGTTTACTATGCTATATATGAGTTGTTTGATTGATATAATCTTAGAATATAGCAAAATCAAAGAGAATGGGTAAGTTAGAAGGTCATTTAAGCCATTTTATCCTACTCATGAACCTATAGCCTTGAATATGCATGAAAATGTGCAAGTTTTTGCAATTTGAACCTATAAACATGTTTATTATGCTAAATACGAATTGTTAGATTGATAAAATCTTATAATATAGCAAAAACAAAGAAAACAGGTAAGTTAGAAGGTCATTTATGCCATTTTAGCCTAGTCATGAACCTATAACCATGAATACGCTAGAAAATGTGTAATTTTTTGCAATTTGAACCTATAAAAATGTTTACTATGCTAAATACGAGTTGTTTTATTGATAAAATCTTAGAATATAGCAAAAACAAAGAAAATGGGTAAGTTAGAAGGTCATTTATGCCTATTTAGCCTAGTCATGAACCTATAGCCATGAATATGCTAGAAAATGTGTAATTTTTTGCCATTTGAACCTATAAACATGTTAACTATGCTAAATATGAGTTGTTTGATTGATAAAATCTTAGAATATAGCAAAAACAAAGAAAATGGGTAAGTTAGAAGGTCATTTATGCCATTTTAGCCTAGTCATGAACCAATAGCCATGAATATGCATGAAAATGTGTAAGTTTTTGCAATTTGAACCTATATACATGTTTACTATGCTAAATATGAGCTGTTTGATTGATAAAATATTAGAATATAGCAAAAACAAAGAAAATGGGTAAGTTAGAAGGTCATTTAAGCCATTTTATCCTACTCATGAACCTATAGCCTTGAATATGCATGAAAATGTGTAAGTTTTCGCAATTTGAACCTATAAACATGTTTACTATGCTAAATACGAGTTGTTAGATTGATAAAATCCTAGAATATAGCAAAAACAAAGAAAACAGGTAAGTTAGAAGGTCATTTATGCCATTTTAGCCTAGTCATGAACCTATAGCCATTAATATGCTAGAAAATGTGTAAGTTTTTGCAATTTGAACCTATAAACATGTTTACTATGCTAAATAAGAGTTGTATGATTGATAAAATCTTAGAATATAGCAAACACAAAGAAAATGGGTAAGTTAGAAGGTCATTTATGCCATTTTAGCCTAGTCATGAACCTATAATCATGAATATGCTAGAAAATGTGTAAGTTTTTTGCAATTTGAACCTATAAAAATGTTTACTATGCTAAATATGAGTTGTTTGATTGATAAAATCTTATAATATAGCAAAAACAAAGAAAATGGGTAAGTTAGAAGGTCATTTATGCCATTTTAGCCTAGTCATGAACCTATAGCCATGAATATGCATGAAAATGTGTAAGTTTTTGCAATTTGAACCTATAAACATGTTTACTATGCTAAATACGAGTTGTTAGATTGATAAAATCCTAGAATATAGCAAAAACAAAGAAAACAGGTAAGTTAGAAGGTCATTTATGCCATTTTAGCCTAGTCATGAACCTATAGCCATTAATATGCTAGAAAATGTGTAAGTTTTTGCAATTTGAACCTATAAACATGTTTACTATGCTAAATAAGAGTTGTATGATTGATAAAATCTTAGAATATAGCAAACACAAAGAAAATGGGTAAGTTAGAAGGTCATTTATGCCATTTTAGCCTAGTCATGAACCTATAATCATGAATATGCTAGAAAATGTGTAAGTTTTTTGCAATTTGAACCTATAAAAATGTTTACTATGCTAAATATGAGTTGTTTGATTAATAAAATCTTATAATATAGCAAAAACAAAGAAAATGGGTAAGTTAGAAGGTTATTTATGCCATTTTAGCCTAGTCATGAACCTATAGCCATGAATATGCATGAAAATGTGTAAGTTTTTGCAATTTGAACCTATAAACATGTTTACTATAGAAAATATGAATTGTTTGATTGATAAAATCTTAGAATATAGCAAAAACAAAGAAAATGGGTAAGTTAGAAGGTCATTTAAGCCATTTTATCCTACTCATGAACCTATAGCCTTGAATATGCATGAAAATTTGTAAGTTTTTGCAATTTGAACCTATAAACATGTTTATTATGCTAAATACGAGTTGTTTAAATGATAAAATCTTAGAATATAGCAAAAACAAAGAAAACATGTAAGTTAAAAGGTCATTTATGCCATTTTAGCCTAGTCATGAACCTATAGCCATGAATATGCTAGAAAATGTGTAAGTTTTTGCAATTTGAACCTATAAACATGTTTATTATGCTAAATACGAGTTGTTTGATTGATAAAATCTTAGAATATAGCAAAAACAAAGAAAATGGGTAAGTTAGAAGGTCATTTATGCCATTTTAGCCTAGTCATGAACCTATAACCATGAATATGTTAGAAAATGTTTAAGTTTTTGCAATTTGAACCTGTAAAAATGTTTACTATGCTAAATATGAGTTGTTTGATTGATAAAATCTTAGAATGTAGCAAAAACAAAGAAAATGGGAAGTTATAAGGTTATTTAACCCATTTTATCCTACTCATGAACCTATAGCCTTGAATATGCATGAAAATGTGTAAGTTTTTGCAATTTGAACCTATAAACAAGTTTATTATGCTAAATACGAGTTTTTTGATTGATAAAATCTTAGAATATCTTAAAAACAAAGAAAACAGGTAAGTTAGAAGGTCATTTATGCCATTTTAGCCTAGTCATGAACCTATAGCCATGAATATGCTAGAAAATGTGTAAGTTTTTGCAATTTGAACCAATAAAAATGTTTACTATGCTAAATATGAGTTGTTTGATTGATAAAATCTTAGAATATAGCAAAACGAAGAAAATGGGTAAGTTAGAAGGTCATTTATGCCATTTTAGCCTAGTCATGAACCTATAGCCATGAATATGCTAGAAAATGTGTAAGTTTTTGCAATTTGAACCTATACACATGTTTACTATGCTAAATAAGAGTTGTTTGATTGATTAAATCTTAGAATATAGTAAAAACAAAGAAAATGGGTAAGTTAGAAGGTCAATTATGCCATTTTAGCCTAGTCATGAACCTATAGCCATGAATATGCTAGAAAATATGTAAGTTTTTGCAATTTGAACCTATAAAAATGTTTACTATGCTAAATATGAGTTGTTTGATTGATAAAATCTTAGAATATAGCAAAAACAAAGAAAATGGGTAAGTTAGAAGGTCATTCATGCCATTTTAGCCTAGTCATGAACCTATACCCATGAATACGCTAGAAAATGTGTAAGTTTTTGCAATTTGAACCTATAAACATGTTTACTATGCTAAATAAGAGTTGTTTGATTGATAAAATCTTATAATATAGCAAAAACAAAGAAAATGGGTAAGTTAGAAGGTCATTTATGCCATTTTAGCCTAGTCATGAACCTATAACCATGAATATGCTAGAAAATGTTTAAGTTTTTGCAATTTGAACCTATAAAAATGTTTACTATGCTAAATATGAGTTGTTTGATTGATAAAATCTTAGAATGTAGCAAAAACAAAGAAAATGGGAAGTTAGAAGGTTATTTAAGCCATTTTATCCTACTCATGAACCTATAGCCTTGAATATGCATGAAAATGTGTAAGTTTTTGCAATTTGAACCTATAAACATGTGTATTATGCTAAATACGAGTTTTTTGATTGATAAAATCATAGAATATAGCAAAAACAAAGAAAACAGGTAAGTTAGAAGGTCATTTATGCCATTTTAGCCTAGCCATGAATATGCTAGAAAATGTGTAAGTTTTTGCAATTTGAACCTTTAAAAATGTTTACTATGTTAAATATGAGTTGTTTGATTGATAAAATCTTAGAATATAGCAAAAACAAAGAAAATGGGTAAGTTAGAAGGTCATTTATGCCATTTTAGCCTAGTCATGAACCTATAGCCATGAATATGCTAGAAAATGTGTAAGTTTTTGCCATTTGAACCTATAAACATGTTTACTATGCTAAATATGAGTTGTTTGATTGATAAAATCTTAGAATATAGCAAAAACAAAGAAAATGGGTAAGTTAGAAGGTCATTTATGCCATTTTAGCCTAGTCATGAACCTATAGCCATGAATAAGCTAGAAAATGTGTAAGTTTTTGCCATTTGAACCTATAAACATGTTTACTATGCTAAATATGAGTTGTTTGATTGATAAAATCTTAGAATATAGCAAAAACAAAGAAAATGGGTAAGTTAGAAGGTCATTTATGCCATTTTAGCCTAGTCATGAACCTATAGCCATGAATATGCTAGAAAATGTGTAAGTTTTTGCAATTTGAACCTATAAAAATGTTTACTATGCTAAATATGAGTTGTTTGATTGATAAAATCTTAGAATATAGCAAAAACAAAGAAAATGGGTAAGTTAGAAGGTCATTTATGCCATTTTAGCCTAGTCATGAACCTATACCCATGAATACGCTAGAAAATGTGTAAGTTTTTGCAATTTGAACCTATAAACATGTTTACTATGCTAAATAAGAGTTGTTTGATTGATAAAATCTTAGAATATAGAAAAAACAAAGAAAATGGGTAAGTTAGAAGGTCATTTATGCCATTTTAGCCTAGTCATGAACCTATAACCATGAATATGCTAGAAAATGTTTAAGTTTTTGCAATTTGAACCTATAAAAATGTTTACTATGCTAAATATGAGTTGTTTGATTGATAAAATCTTAGAATGTAGCAAAAACAAAGAAAATGGGAAGTTAGAAGGTTATTTAAGCCATTTTATCCTACTCATGAACCTATAGCCTTGAATATGCATGAAAATGTGTAAGTTTTTGCAATTTGAACCTATAAACATGTTTATTATGCTAAATACGAGTTTTTTGATTGATAAAATCATAGAATATAGCAAAAACAAAGAAAACAGGTAAGTTAGAAGGTCATTTATGCCATTTTAGCCTAGTCATGAACCTATAGCCATGAATATGCTAGAAAATGTGTAAGTTTTTGCAATTTGAACCAATAAAAATGTTTACTATGCTAAATATGAGTTGTTTGATTGATAAAATCTTAGAATATAGAAAAAACAAAGAAAATGGGTAAGTTAGAAGGTCATTTATGCCATTTTAGCCTAGTCATGAACCTATAGCCATGAATATGCTAGAAAATGTGTAAGTTTTTGCAATTTGAACCTTTAAAAATGTTTACTATGCTAAATACGAGTTGTTAGATTGATAAAATCTTAGAATATAGCAAAAACAAAGAAAATGGGTAAGTTAGAAGGTCATATATGCCATTTTAGCCTAGTCATGAACCTATAGCCATGAATATGCTAGAAAATGTGTAAGTTTTTGCAATTTGAACCTATAAACATGTTTACTATGCTAAATAAGAGTTGTTTGATTGATAAAATCTTATAATATAGCAAAAACAAAGTAAATGGGTAAGTTAGAAGGTCATTTATGCAATTTTAGCCTAGTCATGAACCTATAGCCATGAATATGCAAGAAAATGTGTAAGTTTTTGCAATTTGAACCTATAAAAATGTTTGCTATGCTAAATATGAGTTGTTTGATTGATAAAATCTTAGAATATAGCAAAAACAAAGAAACTGGGTAAGTTAGAAGGTCATTTATGCCATTTTAGCCTAGTCATGAACCAATAGCCATGAATATGCATGAAAATGTGAAGTTTTTGCAATTTGAACCTATAAACATGTTTACTATGCAAAATATGAGTTATTTGGTTGATAAATTATTAAAATATAGCAAAGACAAAGAAAATGGGTAAGTTAGAAGGTCATTTAAGCCATTTTATCCTACTCATGAACCTATAGCCTTGAATATGCATGAAAATGTGTAAGTTTTTGCAATTTGAACCTATAAACATGTTTATTATGCTAAATACGAGTTGTTTGATTGATAAAATCTTAGAATATAGCAAAAACAAAGAAAATGGGTAAGTTAGAAGGTCATTTAAGCCATTTTATCCTACTCATGAACCTATAGCCTTGAATTTGCACAAAATTTGTAAGTTTTTGCAATTTGAACCTATAAACATGTTTATTATGCTAAATACGAGTTGTTAGATTGATAAAATCTTAGAATATAGCAAAAACAAAGAAAACAGGTAAGTTAGAAGGTCATTTATGCCATTTTAGCCTAGTCATGAACCTATAGCCATGAATATGCTAAAAAATGTGTAAGTTTTTGCAATTTGAACCTATAAACATGTTTACTATGCTAAATAAGAGTTGTTTGATTGATAAAATCTTAGAATATAGCAAAAACAAAGAAAATGGGTAAGTTAGAAGGTCATTTATGCCATTTTAGCCTAGTCATGAACCTATAGCAATGAATATGCTAAAAAATGTGTAAGTTTTTGCAATTTGAACCTATAAACATGTTTACTATGCTAAATAAGAGTTGTTTCATTGATAAAATCTTAGAATATAGCAAAAACAAAGAAAATGGGTAAGTTAGAAGGTCATTTAAGCCATTTTAGCCTAGTCATGAACCTATAGCCATGAATATGCTAAAAAATGTGTAAGTTTTTGCAATTTGAACCTATAAAAATATTTACAATGCTAAATAAGAGTTGTTTGATTGATAAAATCTTAGAATATAGCAAAAAGAAAGAAAACAGGTAAGTTAGAAAGTCATTTATGCCATTTTAGCCTAGTCATGAACCTATAGCCATGAATATGCTAGAAAATGTGTAAGTTTTTGCAATTTGAACCTATAAAAATATTTACAATGCTAAATATGAGTTGTTTGATTGAAAAAATCTTAGAATATAGCAAAAACAAAGAAAACAGGTAAGTTAGAAAGTCATTTATGCCATTTTAGCCTAGTCATGAACCTATAGCCTTGAATATGCTAAAAAATGTGTAAGTTTTTGCAATTTGAACCTATAAACATGTTTATTATGCTAAATACGAGTTGTTTGATTGATAAAATCTTAGAATATAGCAAAAACAAAGAAAACAGGTAAGTTAGAAGGTCATTTATGCCATTTTAGCCTAGTCATGAACCTATAGCCATGAATATGCTAGAAAATGTGTAAGTTTTTGCTATTTGAACCTATAAAAATGTTTACTATGCTAAATATGAGCTGTTTGATTGATAAAATCTTAGAATATAGCAAAAACAAAGAAAATGGGTAAGTTAGAAGGTCATTTAAGCCATTTTAGCCTAGTCATGAACCTATAGCCATGAATATGCTAAAAAATGTGTAAGTTTTTGCAATTTGAACCTATAAAAATATTTACAATGCTAAATAAGAGTTGTTTGATTGATAAAATCTTAGAATATAGCAAAAACAAAGAAAACAGGTAAGTTAGAAAGTCATTTATGCCATTTTAGCCTAGTCATGAACCTATAGCCATGAATATGCTAGAAAATGTGTAAGTTTTTGCAATTTGAACCTATAAAAATATTTACAATGCTAAATATGAGTTGTTTGATTGATAAAATCTTAGAATATAGCAAAAACAAAGAAAATGGGTAAGTTAGAAGGTCATTTATGCCATTTTACCCTAGTCATGAACCTATAGCCATGAATATGCTAGAAAATGTGTAAGTTTTTGCAATTTGAACCTATAAAAATGTTTACTATGCTAAATATGAGTTTTTTGATTGATAAAATCGTAGAATATAGCAAAAACAAAGAAAATGGGTAAGTTACAAGGTCATTTATGCCATTTTATCCTACTCATGAACCTATAGCCTTGAATATGCATGAAAATTTGTAATTTTTGAAATTTGAACCTATAAACATGTTTATTATGCTAAAAACGAGTTGTTAGATTGATAAAATCTTAGAATATAGCAAAAACAAAGAAAACAGGTAAGTTAAAAGTTCATTTATGCCATTTTAGCCTAGTCATGAACCTATAGCCATGAATATGCTAGAAAATGTGTAAGTTTTTACAATTTGAACCTTTAAAAATGTTTACTATGCTAAATATGAGTAGTTTGATTAATAAAATCTAAGAATATAGCAAAAACAAAGAAAATGGGTAAGTTAGAAGGTCATTTAAGCCATTTTATCCTACTCATGAACCTATAGCCTTGAATATGCATGAAAATGTGTAAGTTTTTGCAATTTGAACCTATAAACATGTTTATTATGCTAAATACGAGTTGTTTGATTGATAAAATCTTAGAATATAGCAAAAACAAAGAAAACCGGTAAGTTAGAAGGTCATTTATGCCATTTTAGCCTAGTCATGAACCTATAGCCATGAATATGCTAGAAAATGTGTAAGTTTTTGCTATTTGAACCTATAAAATTGTTTACTATGCTAAATATGAGCTGTTTGATTGATAAAATCTTAGAATATAGCAAAAACAAAGAAAATGGGTAAGTTAGAAGGTCATTTAAGCCATTTTATCCTACTCATGAACCTATAGCCTTGAATATGCATGAAAATGTGTAAGTTTTTGCAATTTGAACCTATAAACATGTTTATTATGCTAAATACGAGTTGTTAGATTGATAAAATCTTAGAATATAGTAAAAACAAAGAAAACAGGTAAGTTAGAAGGTCATTTATGCTATTTTAGCCTAGTCATGAACCTATAGCCATGAATATGCTAGAAAATGTGTAAGTTTTTGCTATTTGAACCTATAAAAATGTTTACTATGCTAAATATGAGCTGTTTGATTGATAAAATCTTAGAATATAGCAAAAACAAAGAAAATGGGTAAGTTAGAAGGTCATTTATGCCATTTTAGCCTAGTCCTTAACCAATAGCCATGAATATGCATGAAAATTTGTAAGTTTTTGCAATTTGAACCTATAAACATGTTTACTATGCTAAATATGAGCTGTTTGATTGATAAAATCTTAGAATATAGAAAAAACAAAGAAAATGGGTAAGTTAGAAGGTCATTTAAGCCATTTTATCCTACTCATGAACCTACAGCCTTGAATATGCATGAAAATGTGTAAGTTTTTGCAATTTGAACCTATAAACATGTTTATTATGCTAAATACGAGTTGTTTGATTGATAAAATCTTAGAATATAGCAAAAACAAAGAAAACCGGTAAGTTAGAAGGTCATTTATGCCATTTTAGCCTAGTCATGAACCTATAGCCATGAATATGCTAGAAAATGTGTAAGTTTTTGCTATTTGAACCTATAAAATTGTTTACTATGCTAAATATGAGCTGTTTGATTGATAAAATCTTAGAATATAGCAAAAACAAAGAAAATGGGTAAGTTAGAAGGTCATTTAAGCCATTTTATCCTACTTATGAACCTATAGCCTTGAATATGCATGAAAATGTGTAAGTTTTTGCAATTTGAACCTATAAACATGTTTATTATGCTAAATACGAGTTGTTTGATTGATAAAATCTTAGAATATAGCAAAAACAAAGAAAACAGGTAAGTTAGAAAGTCATTTATGCCATTTTATCCTAGTCATGAACCTATAGCCATGAATATGCTAGAAAATGTGTAAGTTTTTGCAATTTGAACCTATAAAAATATTTACAATGCTAAATATGAGTTGTTTGATTGATAAAATCTTAGAATATAGCAAAAACAAAGAAAATGGGTAAGTTAGAAGGTCATTTATGCTATTTTACCCTAGTCATAAACCTATAGCCATGAATATGCTAGAAAATGTGTAAGTTTTTGCAATTTGAACCTATAAAAATGTTTACTATGCTAAATATGAGTTGTTTGATTGATAAAATCTTAGAATATAGCAAAAACAAAGAAAATGGGTAAGTTAGAAGGTCATTTATGCCATTTTATCCTACTCATGAACCTATAGCCTTGAATATGCATGAAAATTTGTAAGTTTTTGAAATTTGAACCTATAAACATGTTTATTATGCTAAAAACAAGTTGTTAGATTGATAAAATCTTAGAATATAGCAAAAACAAAGAAAACAGGTAAGTTAAAAGCTCATTTATGCCATTTTAGCCTAGTCATGAACCTATAGCCATGAATATGCTAGAAAATGTGTAAGTTTTTGCAATTTGAACTTATAAACATGTTTACTTTGATAAATAAGAGTTGTTTGATTGATAAAATCTTAGAATATAGCAAAAACAAAGAAAATGGGTAAGTTAGAAGGTCATTTATGCCATTTTAGCCTAAACATGAACCTATAGCCATGAATATGCTAGAAAATGTGTAAGTTTTTGCAATTTGAACCTATAAAAATATTTACTATGCTAAATATGAGTTGTTTGATTGATAAAATCTTAGAATATAGCAAAAACAAAGAAAATGGGTAAGTTAGAAGGTCATTTAAGCCATTTTATCCTACTCATGAACCTATAGCCTTGAATATGCATGAAAATTTGTAAGTTTTTGCAATTTGAACCTATAAACATGTTTATTATGCTAAATACGAGTTGTTAGATTGATAAAATCTTAGAATATAGCAAAAACAAAGAAAACAGGTAAGTTAGAAGGTCATTTATGCCATTTTAGCCTAGTCATGAACCTATAGCCATGAATATGCTAAAAAATGTGTAAGTTTTTGCAATTTGAACCTATAAACATGTTAACTATGCTAAATAAGAGTTGTTTGATTGATAAAATCTTAGAATATAGCAAAAACAAAGAAAATGGGTAAGTTAGGAGGTCATTTATGCCATTTTAGCCTAGTCATGAACCTATAGCCATGAATATGCATGAAAATTTGTAAGTTTTTGCAATTTGAACCTATAAAAATGTTTACTATGCTAAATATGAGTTGTTTGATTGATAAAATCTTAGATTATAGCAAAAACAAAGAAAATGGGTAAGTTAGAAGGTCATTTATGCCATTTTATCCTACTCATGAACCTATAGCCTTGAATATGCATGAAAATTTGTAAGTTTTTGAAATTTGAACCTATAAACATGTTTATTATGCTAAAAACGAGTTGTTAGATTGATAAAATCTTAGAATATAGCAAAAACAAAGAAAACAGGTAAGTTAAAAGCTCATTTATGCCATTTTAGCCTAGTCATGAACCTATAGCCATGAATATGCTAGAAAATGTGTAAGTTTTTGCAATTTGAACTTATAAACATGTTTACTTTGATAAATAAGAGTTGTTTGATTGATAAAATCTTAGAATATAGCAAAAACAAAGAAAATGGGTAAGTTAGAAGGTCATTTATGCCATTTTAGCCTAAACATGAACCTATAGCCATGAATATGCTAGAAAATGTGTAAGTTTTTGCAATTTGAACCTATAAAAATATTTACTATGCTAAATATGAGTTGTTTGATTGATAAAATCTTAGAATATAGCAAAAACAAAGAAAATGGGTAAGTTAGAAGGTCATTTAAGCCATTTTATCCTACTCATGAACCTATAGCCTTGAATATGCATGAAAATTTGTAAGTTTTTGCAATTTGAACCTATAAACATGTTTATTATGCTAAATACGAGTTGTTAGATTGATAAAATCTTAGAATATAGCAAAAACAATGAAAACAGGTAAGTTAGAAGGTCATTTATGCCATTTTAGCCTAGTCATGAACCTATAGCCATGAATATGCTAAAAAATGTGTAAGTTTTTGCAATTTGAACCTATAAAAATATTTACAATGCTAAATAAGAGTTGTTTGATTGATAAAATCTTAGAATATAGCAAAAACAAAGAAAACAGGTAAGTTAGAAAGTCATTTATGCCATTTTAGCCTAGTCATGAACCTATAGCCATGAATATGCTAGAAAATGTGTAAGTTTTTGCAATTTGAACCTATAAAAATATTTACAATGCTAAATATGAGTTGTTTGATTGATAAAATCTTAGAATATAGCAAAAACAATGAAAATGGGTAAGTTAGAAGGTCATTTATGCCATTTTACCCTAGTCATGAACCTATAGCCATGAATATGCTAGAAAATGTGTAAGTTTTTGCAATTTGAACCTATAAAAATGTTTACTATGCTAAATATGAGTTGTTTGATTGATAAAATCTTAGAATATAGCAAAAACAAAGAAAATGGGTAAGTTAGAAGGTCATTTATGCCATTTTATCCTACTCATGAACCTATAGCCTTGAATATGCATGAAAATTTGTAAGTTTTTGAAATTTGAACCTATAAACATGTTTATTATGCTAAAAACGAGTTGTTAGATTGATAAAATCTTAGAATATAGCAAAAACAAAGAAAACAGGTAAGTTAAAAGGTCATTTATGCCATTTCAGCCTAGTCATGAACCTATAGCCATGAATATGCTAGAAAATGTGTAAGTTTTTGCAATTTGAACTTATAAACATGTTTACTTTGCTAAATAAGAGTTGTTTGATTGATAAAATCTTAGAATATAGCAAAAACAAAGAAAATGGGTAAGTTAGAAGGTCATTTATGCCATTTTACCCTAGTCATGAACCTATAGCCATGAATATGCTAGAAAATGTGTAAGTTTTTGCAATTTGAACCTATAAAAATGTTTACTATGCTAAATATGAGTTGTTTGATTGATAAAATCTTAGAATATAGCAAAAACAAAGAAAATGGGTAAGTTAGAAGGTCATTTAAGCCATTTTATCCTACTCATGAACCTATAGCCTTGAATATGCATGAAAATTTGTAAGTTTTTGAAATTTGAACCTATAAACATGTTTATTATGCTAAAAACGAGTTGTTAGATTGATAAAATCTTAGAATATAGCAAAAACAAAGAAAACAGGTAAGTTAAAAGGTCATTTATGCCATTTTAGCCTAGTCATGAACCTATAGCCATGAATATGCTAGAAAATGTGTAAGTTTTTGCAATTTGAACTTATAAACATGTTTACTTTGCTAAATAAGAGTTGTTTGATTGATAAAATCTTAGAATATAGCAAAAACAAAAAAAATGGGTAAGTTAGAAGGTCATTTATGCCATTTTAGCCTAAACATGAACCTATAGCCATGAATATGCTAGAAAATGTGTAAGTTTTTGCAATTTGAACCTATAAAAATATTTACTATGCTAAATATGAGTTGTTTGATTGATAAAATCTTAGAATATAGCAAAAACAAAGAAAATGGGTAAGTTAGAAGGTTATTTAAGCCATTTTATCCTACTCATGAACCTATAGCCTTGAATATGCATGAAAATTTGTAAGTTTTTGCAATTTGAACCTATAAACATGTTTATTATGCTAAATACGAGTTGTTAGATTGATAAAATCTTAGAATATAGCAAAAACAAAGAAAACAGGTAAGTTAGAAGGTCATTTATGCCATTTTAGCCTAGTCATGAACCTATAGCCATGAATATGCTAAAAAATGTGTAAGTTTTTGCAATTTGAACCTATAAACATGTTAACTATGCTAAATAAGAGTTGTTTGATTGATAAAATCTTAGAATATAGCAAAAACAAAGAAAATGGGTAAGTTAGAAGGTCATTTATGCCATTTTAGCCTAGTCATGAACCTATAGCCATGAATATGCATGAAAATTTGTAAGTTTTTGCAATTTGAACCTATAAACATGTTTACTATGCTAAATATGAGCTGTTTGATTGATAAAATCTTAGAATATAGCAAAAACAAAGAAAATGGGTAAGTTAGAAGGTCATTTAAGCCATTTTATCCTACTCATGAACCTATAGCCTTGAATATGCTTGAAAATGTGTAAGTTTTTGCAATTTGAACCTATAAACATGTTTATTATGCTAAATACGAGTTGTTTGATTGATAAAATCTTAGAATATAGCAAAAACAAAGAAAACAGGTAAGTTAGAAAGTCATTTATGCCATTTTAGCCTAGTCATGAACCTATAGCCATGAATATGCTAGAAAATGTGTAAGTTTTTGCAATTTGAACCTATAAAAATATTTACAATGCTAAATATGAGTTGTTTGATTGATAAAATCTTAGAATATAGCAAAAACAAAGAAAATGGGTAAGTTAGAAGGTCATTTATGCCATTTTACCCTAGTCATGAACCTATAGCCATGAATATGCTAGAAAATGTGTAAGTTTTTGCAATTTGAACCTATAAAAATGTTTACTATGCTAAATATGAGTTGTTTGATTGATAAAATCTTAGAATATAGCAAAAACAAAGAAAATGGGTAAGTTAGAAGGTCATTTATGCCATTTTATCCTACTCATGAACCTATAGCCTTGAATATGCATGAAAATTTGTAAGTTTTTGAAATTTGAACCTATAAACATGTTTATTATGCTAAAAACGAGTTGTTAGATTGATAAAATCTTAGAATATAGCAAAAACAAAGAAAACAGGTAAGTTAAAAGGTCATTTATGCCATTTCAGCCTAGTCATGAACCTATAGCCATGAATATGCTAGAAAATGTGTAAGTTTTTGCAATTTGAACTTATAAACATGTTTACTTTGCTAAATAAGAGTTGTTTGATTGATAAAATCTTAGAATATAGCAAAAACAAAGAAAATGGGTAAGTTAGAAGGTCATTTATGCCATTTTACCCTAGTCATGAACCTATAGCCATGAATATGCTAGAAAATGTGTAAGTTTTTGCAATTTGAACCTATAAAAATGTTTACTATGCTAAATATGAGTTGTTTGATTGATAAAATCTTAGAATATAGCAAAAACAAAGAAAATGGGTAAGTTAGAAGGTCATTTAAGCCATTTTATCCTACTCATGAACCTATAGCCTTGAATATGCATGAAAATTTGTAAGTTTTTGAAATTTGAACCTATAAACATGTTTATTATGCTAAAAACGAGTTGTTAGATTGATAAAATCTTAGAATATAGCAAAAACAAAGAAAACAGGTAAGTTAAAAGGTCATTTATGCCATTTTAGCCTAGTCATGAACCTATAGCCATGAATATGCTAGAAAATGTGTAAGTTTTTGCAATTTGAACTTATAAACATGTTTACTTTGCTAAATAAGAGTTGTTTGATTGATAAAATCTTAGAATATAGCAAAAACAAAGAAAATGGGTAAGTTAGAAGGTCATTTATGCCATTTTAGCCTAAACATGAACCTATAGCCATGAATATGCTAGAAAATGTGTAAGTTTTTGCAATTTGAACCTATAAAAATATTTACTATGCTAAATATGAGTTGTTTGATTGATAAAATCTTAGAATATAGCAAAAACAAAGAAAATGGGTAAGTTAGAAGGTTATTTAAGCCATTTTATCCTACTCATGAACCTATAGCCTTGAATATGCATGAAAATTTGTAAGTTTTTGCAATTTGAACCTATAAACATGTTTATTATGCTAAATACGAGTTGTTAGATTGATAAAATCTTAGAATATAGCAAAAACAAAGAAAACAGGTAAGTTAGAAGGTCATTTATGCCATTTTAGCCTAGTCATGAACCTATAGCCATGAATATGCTAAAAAATGTGTAAGTTTTTGCAATTTGAACCTATAAACATGTTAACTATGCTAAATAAGAGTTGTTTGATTGATAAAATCTTAGAATATAGCAAAAACAAAGAAAATGGGTAAGTTAGAAGGTCATTTATGCCATTTTAGCCTAGTCATGAACCTATAGCCATGAATATGCATGAAAATTTGTAAGTTTTTGCAATTTGAACCTATAAACATGTTTACTATGCTAAATATGAGCTGTTTGATTGATAAAATCTTAGAATATAGCAAAAACAAAGAAAATGGGTAAGTTAGAAGGTCATTTAAGCCATTTTATCCTACTCATGAACCTATAGCCTTGAATATGCTTGAAAATGTGTAAGTTTTTGCAATTTGAACCTATAAACATGTTTATTATGCTAAATACGAGTTGTTTGATTGATAAAATCTTAGAATATAGCAAAAACAAAGAAAACAGGTAAGTTAGAAAGTCATTTATGCCATTTTAGCCTAGTCATGAACCTATAGCCATGAATATGCTAGAAAATGTGTAAGTTTTTGCAATTTGAACCTATAAAAATATTTACAATGCTAAATATGAGTTGTTTGATTGATAAAATCTTAGAATATAGCAAAAACAAAGAAAATGGGTAAGTTAGAAGGTCATTTATGCCATTTTACCCTAGTCATGAACCTATAGCCATGAATATGCTAGAAAATGTGTAAGTTTTTGCAATTTGAACCTATAAAAATGTTTACTATGCTAAATATGAGTTGTTTGATTGATAAAATCTTAGAATATAGCAAAAACAAAGAAAATGGGTAAGTTAGAAGGTCATTTATGCCATTTTATCCTACTCATGAACCTATAGCCTTGAATATGCATGAAAATTTGTAAGTTTTTGAAATTTGAACCTATAAACATGTTTATTATGCTAAAAACGAGTTGTTAGATTGATAAAATCTTAGAATATAGCAAAAACAAAGAAAACAGGTAAGTTAAAAGGTCATTTATGCCATTTCAGCCTAGTCATGAACCTATAGCCATGAATATGCTAGAAAATGTGTAAGTTTTTGCAATTTGAACTTATAAACATGTTTACTTTGCTAAATAAGAGTTGTTTGATTGATAAAATCTTAGAATATAGCAAAAACAAAGAAAATGGGTAAGTTAGAAGGTCATTTATGCCATTTTACCCTAGTCATGAACCTATAGCCATGAATATGCTAGAAAATGTGTAAGTTTTTGCAATTTGAACCTATAAAAATGTTTACTATGCTAAATATGAGTTGTTTGATTGATAAAATCTTAGAATATAGCAAAAACAAAGAAAATGGGTAAGTTAGAAGGTCATTTATGCCATTTTATCCTACTCATGAACCTATAGCCTTGAATATGCATGAAAATTTGTAAGTTTTTGAAATTTGAACCTATAAACATGTTTATTATGCTAAAAACGAGTTGTTAGATTGATAAAATCTTAGAATATAGCAAAAACAAAGAAAACAGGTAAGTTAAAAGGTCATTTATGCCATTTCAGCCTAGTCATGAACCTATAGCCATGAATATGCTAGAAAATGTGTAAGTTTTTGCAATTTGAACTTATAAACATGTTTAATTTGCTAAATAAGAGTTGTTTGATTGATAAAATCTTAGAATATAGCAAAAACAAAGAAAATGGGTAAGTTAGAAGGTCATTTATGCCATTTTAGCCTAAACATGAACCTATAGCCATGAATGTGCTAGAAAATGTGTAAGTTTTTGCAATTTGAACCTATAAAAATATTTACTATGCTAAATATGAGTTGTTTGATTGATAAAATCTTAGAATATAGCAAAAACAAAGAAAATGGGTAAGTTAGAAGGTCATTTAAGCCATTTTATCCTACTCATGAACCTATAGCCTTGAATATGCATGAAAATTTGTAAGTTTTTGCAATTTGAACCTATAAACATGTTTATTATGCTAAATACGAGTTGTTAGATTGATAAAATCTTAGAATATAGCAAAAACAAAGAAAACAGGTAAGTTAGAAGGTCATTTATGCCATTTTAGCCTAGTCATGAACCTATAGCCATGAATATGCTAAAAAATGTGTAAGTTTTTGCAATTTGAACCTATAAACATGTTAACTATTGTAAATAAGAGTTGTTTGATTGATAAAATCTTAGAATATAGCAAAAACAAAGAAAATGGGTAAGTTAGAAGGTCATTTATGCCATTTTAGCCTAGTCATGAACCTATAGCCATGAATATGCATGAAAATTTGTAAGTTTTTGCAATTTGAACCTATAAACATGTTTACTATGCTAAATATGAGCTGTTTGATTGATAAAATCTTAGAATATAGCAAAAACAAAGAAAATGGGTAAGTTAGAAGGTCATTTAAGCCATTTTATCCTACTCATGAACCTATAGCCTTGAATATGCTTGAAAATGTGTAAGTTTTTGCAATTTGAACCTATAACATGTTTATTATGCTAAATAAGAGTTGTTTGATTGATAAAATCTTAGAATATAGCAAAAACAAAGAAAATGGGTAAGTTAGAAGGTCATTTATGCCATTTTAGCCTAGTCATGAACCTATAGCCATGAATATGCTAGAAAATGTGTAAGTTTTTGCAATTTGAACCTATAAAAATATTTACAATGCTAAATATGAGTTGTTTGATTGATAAAATCTTAGAATATAGCAAAAACAAAGAAAATGGGTAAGTTAGAAGGTCATTTATGCCATTTTATCCTACTCATGAACCTATAGCCTTGAATATGCATGAAAATTTGTAAGTTTTTGAAATTTGAACCTATAAACATGTTTATTATGCTAAAAACGAGTTGTTAGATTGATAAAATCTTAGAATATAGCAAAAACAAAGAAAACAGGTAAGTTAGAAGGTCATTTATGCCATTTTAGCCTAGTCATGACCCTATAGCCATGAATATGCTAAAAAATGTGTAAGTTTTTGCAATTTGAACCTATAAACATGTTTACTATGCTAAATAAGAGGTTTTTGATTGATAAAATCTTAGAATATAGCAAAAACAAAGAAAATGGGTAAGTTAGAAGGTCATTTATGCCATTTTAGCCTAGTCATGAACCTATAGCCATGAATATGCTAAAAAATGTGTAAGTTTTTGCAATTTGAACCTATAAACATGTTTACTATGCTAAATAAGAGTTGTTTGATTGATAAAATCTTAGAATATAGCAAAAACAAAGAAAATGGGTAAGTTAGAAGGTCATTTAAGCCATTTTAGCCTAGTCATGAACCTATAGCCATGAATATGCTAAAAAATGTGTAAGTTTTTGCAATTTGAACCTATAAAAATGTTTACTATGCTAAATATGAGTAGTTTGATTGATAAAATCTTAGAATATAGCAAAAATAAAGAAAATGGGTAAGTTAGAAGGTCATTTATGCCATTTTAGCCTAGTCATGAACCTATAGCCATGAATATGCTACAAAATGTGTAAGTTTTTGCAATTTGAACCTATAAAAATGTTTACTATGCTAAATATGAGTTGTTTGATTGATAAAATCTTAGAATATAGCAAAAACAAAGAAAATGGGTAAGTTAGAAGGTCATTTAAGCCATTTTATCCTACTCATGAACCTATAGCCTTGAATATGCATGAAAATGTGTAAGTTTTTGCAATTTGAACTTATAAACATGTTTATTATGCTAAATAAGAGTTGTTTGATTGATAAAATCTTAGAATATAGCAAAAACAAAGAAAATGGGTAAGTTAGAAGGTCATTTATGCCATTTTAGCCTAGTCATGAACCTATAGCCATGAATATGCATGAAAATTTGTAAGTTTTTGCAATTTTTACCTATAAACATGTTTACTATGCTAAATATGAGCTGTTTGATTGATAAAATCTTAGAATATAGCAAAAACAAAGAAAATGGGTAAGTTAGAAGGTCATTTATGCCATTTTAGCCTAGTCATGAACCTATAGCCATGAATATGCTAGAAAATGTGTAAGTTTTTGCAATTTGAACCTATAAAAATATTTACAATGCTAAATATGAGTTGTTTGATTGATAAAATCTTAGAATATAGCAAAAACAAAGAAAATGGGTAAGTTAGAAGGTCATTTATGCCATTTTATCCTACTCATGAACCTATAGCCTTGAATATGCATGAAAATTTGTAAGTTTTTGAAATTTGAACCTATAAACATGTTTATTATGCTAAAAACGAGTTGTTAGATTGATAAAATCTTAGAATATAGCAAAAACAAAGAAAACAGGTAAGTTAGAAGGTCATTTATGCCATTTTAGCCTAGTCATGACCCTATAGCCATGAATATGCTAAAAAATGTGTAAGTTTTTGCAATTTGAACCTATAAACATGTTTACTATGCTAAATAAGAGGTTTTTGATTGATAAAATCTTAGAATATAGCAAAAACAAAGAAAATGGGTAAGTTAGAAGGTCATTTATGCCATTTTAGCCTAGTCATGAACCTATAGCCATGAATATGCTAAAAAATGTGTAAGTTTTTGCAATTTGAACCTATAAACATGTTTACTATGCTAAATAAGAGTTGTTTGATTGATAAAATCTTAGAATATAGCAAAAACAAAGAAAATGGGTAAGTTAGAAGGTCAATTAAGCCATTTTAGCCTAGTCATGAACCTATAGCCATGAATATGCTAAAAAATGTGTAAGTTTTTGCAATTTGAACCTATAAAAATGTTTACTATGCTAAATATGAGTAGTTTGATTGATAAAATCTTAGAATATAGCAAAAATAAAGAAAATGGGTAAGTTAGAAGGTCATTTATGCCATTTTAGCCTAGTCATGAACCTATAGCCATGAATATGCTACAAAATGTGTAAGTTTTTGCAATTTGAACCTATAAAAATGTTTACTATGCTAAATATGAGTTGTTTGATTGATAAAATCTTAGAATATAGCAAAAACAAAGAAAATGGGTAAGTTAGAAGGTCATTTAAGCCATTTTATCCTACTCATGAACCTATAGCCTTGAATATGCATGAAAATGTGTAAGTTTTTGCAATTTGAACTTATAAACATGTTTATTATGCTAAATAAGAGTTGTTTGATTGATAAAATCTTAGAATATAGCAAAAACAAAGAAAATGGGTAAGTTAGAAGGTCATTTATGCCATTTTAGCCTAGTCATGAACCTATAGCCATGAATATGCATGAAAATTTGTAAGTTTTTGCAATTTTTACCTATAAACATGTTTACTATGCTAAATATGAGCTGTTTGATTGATAAAATCTTAGAATATAGCAAAAACAAAGAAAATGGGTAAGTTAGAAGGTCATTTAAGCCATTTTATCCTACTCATGAACCTATAGCCTTGAATATGCATGAAAATGTGTAAGTTTTTGCAATTTGAACTTATAAACATGTTTATTATGCTAAATAAGAGTTGTTTGATTGATAAAATCTTAGAATATAGCAAAAACAAAGAAAATGGGTAAGTTAGAAGGTCATTTATGCCATTTTAGACTAGGCATGAACCTATAGCCATGAATATGTTAGAAAATGTGTAAGTTTTTGCAATTTGAACCTATAAAAATATTTACAATGCTAAATATGAGTTGTTTGATTGATAAAATCTTAGAATATAGCAAAAACAAAGAAAACAGGTAAGTTAGAAGGTCATTTATGCCATTTTAGCCTAGTCATGAACCTATAGCCATGAATATGCTAGAAAATGTGTAAGTTTTTGCTATTTGAACCAATAAAAATGTTTACTATGCTAAATATGAGCTGTTTGATTGATAAAATCTTAGAATATAGCAAAAACAAAGAAAATGGGTAAGTTAGAAGGTCATTTATGCCATTATAGCCTAGTCCTGAACCAATAGCCATGAATATGCATGAAAATTTGTAAGTTTTTGCAATTTGAACCTACAAACATGTTTACTATGCTAAATATGAGCTGTTTGATTGATAAAATCTTAGAATATAGCAAATACAAAGAAAATGGGTAAGTTAGAAGGTCATTTAAGCCATTTTATCCTACTCATGAACCTATAGCCTTGAATATGCATGAAATTGTGTAAGTTTTTGCAATTTGAACCTATAAACATGTTTATTATGCTAAATACGAGTTGTTTGATTGATAAAATCTTAGAATATAGCAAAACAAAGAAAACAGGTAAGTTAGAAAGTCATTTATGCCATTTTAGCCTAGTCATGAACCTATAACCATGAATATGCTAGAAAATGTGTAAGTTTTTGCAATTTGAACCGATAAAAATATTTACAATGCTAAATATGAGTTGTTTGATTGATAAAATCTTAGAATATAGCAAAAACAAAGAAAATGGGTAAGTTAGAAGGTCATTTTATGCCATTTTATCCTACTCATGAACCTATAGCCTTGAATATGCATGAAAATTTGTAAGTTTTTGCAATTTGAACCTATAAACATGTTTATTATGCTAAAAACGAGTTGTTAGATTGATAAAATCTTAGAATATAGCAAAAAAAAAGAAAACAGGTAAGTTAGAAGGTCATTTATGCCATTTTAGCCTAGTCATGAACCTATAGCCATGAATATGCTAAAAAATTTGTAAGTTTTTGCAATTTGAACCTATAAAAATGTTTACTATGCTAAATATGAGTAGTTTGATTGATAAAATCTTAGAATATAGCAAAAACAAAGAAAATGGGTAAGTTAGAAGGTCATTTAAGCCATTTTATCCTACTCATGAACCTATAGCCTTGAATATGCATGAAAATGTGTAAGTTTTTGCAATTTGAACCTATAAACATGTTTATTATGCTAAATACGAGTTGTTTGATTGATAAAATCTTAGAATATAGCAAAAACAAAGAAAACATGTAAGTTAGAAGGTCATTTATGCCATTTTAGCCTAGTCATGAACCTATAGCCATGAATATGCTAGAAAATATGTAAGTTTTTGCTATTTGAACCAATAAAAATGTTTACTATGCTAAATATGAGCTGTTTGATTGATAAAATCTTAGAATATAGCAAAAACAAAGAAAATGGGTAAGTTAGAAGGTCATTTATGCCATTTTAGCCTAGTCATGTACCAATAGCCATGAATATGCATGAAAATTTGTAAGTTTTTGCAATTTGAACCTATAAACATGTTTACTATGCTAAATATGAGCTGTTTGATTGATAAAATCTTAGAATATAGCAAAAACAAAGAAAATGGGAAAGTTAGAAGGTCATTTATGCCATTTTAGCCTAGTCATGAACCAATAGCCATGAATATGCATGAAAATTTGTAAGTTTTTGCAATTTGAACCTATAAAAATGTTTACTATGCTAAATATGAGTTGTTTGATTGATAAAATCTTAGAATATAGCAAAAACAAAGAAAATGGGTAAGTTAGAAGGTCATTTATGCCATTTTAGCCTAGTCATGAACCTATAGCCATGAATATGCTAGAAAATGTGTAAGTTTTTGCAATTTGAACCTATAAAAATATTTACTATGCTAAATTTGAGTTGTTTGATTGATAAAATCTTAGAATATAGCAAAAACAAAGAAAATGGGTAAGTTAGATGGTCATTTAAGCCATTTTATCCTACTCATGAACCTATAGCCTTGAATATGCATGAAAATGTGTAAGTTTTTGCAATTTGAACCTATAAACATGTTTATTATGCTAAATACGAGTTGTTAGATTGATAAAATCTTAGAATATAGCAAAAACAAAGAAAATAGGTAAGTTAGAAGGTCATTTATGCCATTTTAGCCTAATCATGAACCTATAGCCATGAATATGCTAGAAAATGTGTAAGTTTTTGCAATTTGAACCTATAAACATGTTTACTATGCTAAATAAGAGTTGTTTGATTGATAAAATCTTAGAATATAGCAAAAACAAAGAAAATGGGTAATTTAGAAGGTCATTTATGCCATTTTAGCCTAGTCATGAACCTATAGCCATGAATATGCTAGAAAATGTGTATGTTTTTGCAATTTGAACCTATAAAAATATTTACTATGCTAAATATGAGTTGTTTGATTGATAAAATCTTAGAATATAGCAAAAACAAAGAAAATGGGTAAGTTAGAAGGTCATTTAAGCCATTTTATCCTACTCATGAACCTATAGCCTTGAATATGCATGAAAATTTGTAAGTTTTTGCAATTTGAACCTATAAACATTTTTATTTTGCTAAAAAAGAGTTGTTAGATTGATAAAATCTTTGAATATAGCAAAAACAAAGAAAACAGGTAAGTTAGAAGGTCATTTATGCCATTTTAGCCTAGTCATGAACCTATAGCCATGAATATGCTAAAAAATGTGTAAGTTTTTGCAATTTGAACCTATAAACATGTTTACTATGCTAAATAAGAGGTTTTTGATTGATAAAATCTTAGAATATAGCAAAAACAAAGAAAATGGGTAAGTTAGAAGGTCATTTATGCCATTTTAGCCTAGTCATGAACCTATAGCCATGAATATGCTAAAAAATGTGTAAGTTTTTGCAATTTGAACCTATAAACATGTTTACTATGCTAAATAAGAGTTGTTTGATTGATAAAATCTTAGAATATAGCAAAAACAAAGAAAATGGGTAAGTTAGAAGGTCATTTAAGCCATTTTAGCCTAGTCATGAACCTATAGCCATGAATATGCTAAAAAATGTGTAAGTTTTTGCAATTTGAACCTATAAAAATGTTTACTATGCTAAATATGAGTAGTTTGATTGATAAAATCTTAGAATATAGCAAAAATAAAGAAAATGGGTAAGTTAGAAGGTCATTTATGCCATTTTAGCCTAGTCATGAACCTATAGCCATGAATATGCTACAAAATGTGTAAGTTTTTGCAATTTGAACCTATAAAAATGTTTACTATGCTAAATATGAGTTGTTTGATTGATAAAATCTTAGAATATAGCAAAAACAAAGAAAATGGGTAAGTTAGAAGGTCATTTAAGCCATTTTATCCTACTCATGAACCTATAGCCTTGAATATGCATGAAAATGTGTAAGTTTTTGCAATTTGAACTTATAAACATGTTTATTATGCTAAATAAGAGTTGTTTGATTGATAAAATCTTAGAATATAGCAAAAACAAAGAAAATGGGTAAGTTAGAAGGTCATTTATGCCATTTTAGCCTAGTCATGAACCTATAGCCATGAATATGCATGAAAATTTGTAAGTTTTTGCAATTTTTACCTATAAACATGTTTACTATGCTAAATATGAGCTGTTTGATTGATAAAATCTTAGAATATAGCAAAAACAAAGAAAATGGGTAAGTTAGAAGGTCATTTAAGCCATTTTATCCTACTCATGAACCTATAGCCTTGAATATGCATGAAAATGTGTAAGTTTTTGCAATTTGAACTTATAAACATGTTTATTATGCTAAATAAGAGTTGTTTGATTGATAAAATCTTAGAATATAGCAAAAACAAAGAAAATGGGTAAGTTAGAAGGTCATTTTATGCCATTTTATCCTACTCATTAACCTATAGCCTTGAATATGCATGAAAATTTGTAAGTTTTTGCAATTTGAACCTGTAAACATGTTTATTATGCTAAAAACGAGTTGTTAGATTGATAAAATCTTAGAATATAGCAAAAACAAAGAAAACAGGTAAGTTAGAAGGTCATTTATGCCATTTTAGCCTAGTCATGAACCTATAGCCATGAATATGCTAGAAAATGTGTAAGTTTTTGGAATTTGAACCTATAAACATGTTTACTATGCTAAATATGAGCTGTTTGATTGATAAAATCTTAGAATATAGCAAAAACAAAGAAAATGGGTAAGTTAGAAGGTCATTTAAGCCATTTTATCCTACTCATGAACCTATAGCCTTGAATATGTATGAAAATGTGTAAGTTTTTGCAATTTGAACCTATAAACATGTTTATTATGCTAAATACGAGTTGTTAGATTGATAAAATCTTAGAATATAGCAAAAACAAAGAAAACAGGTAAGTTAGAAGGTTATTTATGCCATTTTAGCCTAGTCATGAACCTATAGCCATGAATATGCTAGAAAATGTGTAAGTTTTTGCAATTTGAACCGATAAACATGTTTACTATGCTAAATAAGAGTTGTTTGATTGATAAAATTTTAGAATATAGCAAAAACAAAGAAAATGGGTAAGTTAGAAGGTCATTTATGCCATTTTAGCCTAGTCATGAACCTATAGCCATGAATATGCTAGAAAATGTGTAAGTTTTTGCAATTTGAACCTATAAAAATATTTACTATGCTAAATATGAATTGTTTGATTGATAAAATCTTAGAATATAGCAAAAACAAAGAAAATGGGTAAGTTAGAAGGTCATTTAAGCCATTTTATCCTACTCATGAACCTATTGCCTTGAATATGCATGAAAATTTGTAAGTTTTTGCAATTTGAACCTATAAACATGTTTATTATGATAAAAACGAGTTGTTAGATTGATAAAATCTTAGAATATAGCAAAAACAAAGAAAACAGGTAAGTTAGAAGGTCATTTATGCCATTTTAGCCTAGTCATGAACCTATAGCCATGAATATGCTAAAAAATGTGTAAATTTTTGCAATTTGAACCTATAAACATGTTTACTATGCTAAATAAGAGTTGTTTGATTGATAAAATCTTATAATATAGCAAAAACAAAGAAAATGGGTAAGTTAGAAGGTCATTTATTCCATTTTAGCCTAGTCATGAACAAATAGCCATGAATATGCATGAAAATTTGTAAATTTTTGCAATTTGAACCTATAAACATGCTTACTATGCTAAATATGAGTTGTTTGATTGATAAAATCTTATAATATAGCAAAAACAAAGAAAATGGGTAAGTTAGAAGGTCATTTAAGCCATTTTTTCCTACTCATGAACCTATAGACTTGAATATGCATGAAAATGTGTAAGTTTTTGCAATTTGAACCTATAATCATGTTTATTATGCTAAATACGAGTTGTTTGATTGATAAAATATTAGAATATAGCAAAAACAAAGAAAACAGGTAAGTTAGAAGGTCATTTATGCCATTTTAGCCTAGTCATGAACCTATAGCCATGAATATGCTAGAAAATATGTAAGTTTTTGCTATTTGAACCAATAAAAATGTTTACTATGCTAAATATGAGCTGTTTGATTGATAAAATCTTAGAATATAGCAAAAACAAAGAAAATGGGTAAGTTAGAAGGTCATTTATGCCATTTTAGCCTAGTCATGAACCAATAGCCATGAATATGCATGAAAATTTGTACGTTTATGCAAATTGAACCTATAAACATGTTTACTATGCTAAATATGAGCTGTTTGATTGATAAAATCTTAGAATATAGCAAAAACAAAGAAAATGGGTAAGTTAGAAGGTCATTTAAGCCATTTTATCCTACTCATGAACCTATAGCCTTGAATATGCATGAAAATGTGTAAGTTTTTGCAATTTGAACCTATAAACATTTTTATTATGCTAAATACGAGTTGTTAGATTGATAAAATTTTAGAATATAGCAAAAACAAAGAAAACAGGTAAGTTAGAAGGTCATTTATGCCATTTTAGCCTAGTCATGAACCTATAGCCATGAATATGCTAGAAAATGTGTAAGTTTTTGCAATTTGAACCTATAAACATGTTTACTATGCTAAATAAGAGTTGTTTGATGGATAAAATCTTAGAATATAGCAAAAACAAAGAAAATGGGTAAGTTAGAAGGTTATTTATGCCATTTTAGCCTAGTCATGAACCTATAGTCATGAATATGCTAGAAAATGTGTAAGTTTTTGCAATTTGAACCTATAAAAATATTTACTATGCTAAATATGAATTGTTTGATTGATAAAATCTTAGAATATAGCAAAAACAAAGAAAATGGGTAAGTTAGAAGGTCATTTAAGCCATTTTATCCTACTCATGAACCTATAGCCTTGAATATGCATGAAAATTTGTAAGTTTTTGCAATTTGAACCTATAAACATGTTTATTATGATAAAAACGAGTTGTTAGATTGATAAAATCTTAGAATATAGCAAAAACAAAGAAAACAGGTAAGTTAGAAGGTCATTTATGCCATTTTAGCCTAGTCATGAACCTATAGCCATGAATATGCTAAAAAATGTGTAAGTTTTTGCAATTTGAACCTATAAACATGTTTACTATGCTAAATAAGAGTTGTTTGATTGATAAAATCTTATAATATAGCAAAAACAAAGAAAATGGGTAAGTTAGAAGGTCATTTATTCCATTTTAGCCTAGTCATGAACCAATAGCCATGAATATGCATGAAAATTTGTAAGTTTTTGCAATTTGAACCTATAAACATGCTTACTATGCTAAATATGAGTTGTTTGATTGATAAAATCTTATAATATAGCAAAAACAAAGAAAATGGGTAAGTTAGAAGGTCATTTAAGCCATTTTATCCTACTCATGAACCTATAGCCTTGAATATGCATGAAAATTTGTAAGTTTTTGCAATTTGAACCTATAAACATGTATATTATGATAAAAACGAGTTGTTAGATTGATAAAATCTTAGAATATAGAAAAAACAAAGAAAACAGGTAAGTTAGAAGGTCATTTATGCCATTTTAGCCTAGTCATGAACCTATAGCCATGAATATGCTAAAAAATGTGTAAGTTATTGCAATTTGAACCTATAAACATGTTTACTATGCTAAATAAGAGTTGTTTGATTGATAAAATCTTAGAATATAGCAAAAACAAAGAAAATGGGTAAGTTAGAAGGTCATTTATTCCATTTTAGCCTAGTCATGAACCAATAGCCATGAATATGCATGAAAATTTGTAAGTTTTTGCAATTTGAACCTATAAACATGCTTACTATGCTAAATATGAGCTGTTTGATTGATAAAATCTTATAATATAGCAAAAACAAAGAAAATGGGTAAGTTAGAAGGTCATTTAAGCCATTTTATCCTACTCATGAACCTATAGCCTTGAATATGCATGAAAATGTGTAAGTTTTTGCAATTTGAACCTATAAACATGTTTATTATGCTAAATACGAGTTGTTAGATTGATAAAATCTTAGAATATAGCAAAAACAAAGAAAACAGGTAAGTTAGAAGGTCATTTATGCCATTTTAGCCTAGTCATGAACCTATAGCCATGAATATGCTAGAAAATATGTAAGTTTTTGCTATTTGAACCAATAAAATTGTTTACTATGCTAAATATGAGTTGTTTGATTGATAAAATCTTAGAATATAGCAAAAACAAAGAAAATGGGTAAGTTAGAAGGTCATTTATCCCATTTTATCCTAGTCATTAACCAATAGCCATGAATATGCATGAAAATTTGTAAGTTTTTGCAATTTGAACCTATAAACATGTTTACTATGCTAAATATGAGCTGTTTGATTGATAAAATCTTAGAATATAGCAAAACCAAAGAAAATGGGTAAGTTAGAAGGTCATTTAAGCCATTTTATCCTACTCATGAACCTATAGCTTTGAATATGCATGAAAATGGTAAGTTTTTGCAATTTGAACCTATAAACATGTTTATGATGCTAAATACGAGTTGTTTGATTGATAAAATCTTAGAATATAGCAAAAATAAAGAAAACAGGTAAGTTAGAAGGTCATTTATGCCATTTTAGCCTAGTCATGAACCTATAGCCATGAATATGCTAGAAAATGTATAAGTTTTTGCTATTTGAACCAATAAAAATGTTTACGATGCTAAATATGAGTTGTTTGATTGATAAAATCTTAGAATATAGCAAAAACAAAGAAAATGGGTAAGTTAGAAGGTCATTTATGCCATTTTAGCCTAGTCATGAACCAATAGCCATGAATATGCATGAAAATTTGTAAGTTTTTGCAATTTGAACCTATAAACATGTTTACTATGCTAAATATGAGCTGTTTGATTGATAAAATCTTAGAATATAGCAAAAACAAAGAAAATGGGTAAGTTAGAAGGTCATTTAAGCCATTTTATCCTACTCATGAACCTATAGCCTTGAATATGCATGAAAATGTGTAAGTTTTTGCAATTTGAACCTATAAACATGTTTATTATGCTAAATACGAGTTGTTCGATTGATAAAATCTTAGAATATAGCAAAAACAAAGAAAACAGGTAAGTTAGAAGGTCATTTATGCCATTTTAGGCTAGTCATGAACCTATAGCCATGAATATGCTAGAAAATGTGTAAGTTTTTGAAATTTGAACCTATAAACATGTTTACTATGCAAAATAAGAGTTGTTTGATTGATAAAATTTTAGAATATAGCAAAAACAAAGAAAATGGGTAAGTTAGAAGGTCATTTATGCCATTTTAGCCTAGTCATGAACCTATAGCCATGAATATGCTAGAAAATGTGTAAGTTTTTGCAATTTGAAGCTATAAAAATATTTACTATGCTAAATATGAGTTGTTTGATTGATAAAATCTTAGAATATAGCAAAAACAAAGAAAATGGGTAAGTTAAAAGAACATTTAAGCCATTTTATCCTACTCATGAACCTATAGCCTTGAATATGCATGAAAATTTGTAAGTTTTTGCAATTTGAACCTATAAACATGTTTATTATGCTAAAAAAGAGTTGTTAGATTGATAAAATCTTAGAATATAGCAAAAACAAAGAAAACAGGTAAGTTAGAAGGTCATTTATGCCATTTTAGCCTAGTCATGAACCTATAGCCATGAATATGCTAGAAAATGTGTAAGTTTTTGCAATTTGAACCTATAAACATGTTTACTATGCTAAATAAGAGTTGTTTGATTGATAAAATCTTAGAATATAGCAAAAACAAAGAAAATGAGTAAGTTAGAAGGTCATTTATGCCATTTTAGCCTAGTCATGAACCTATAGCCATGAATATGTTAGAAAATGTGTAAGTTTTTGCAATTTGAACCTATAAAAATATTTACTATGCTAAATATGAGTTGTTTGATTGATAAAATCTTAGAATATAGCAAAAACAAAGAAAATGGGTAAGTTAAAAGGTCATTTAAGCCATTTTATCCTACTCATGAACCTATAGCCTTGAACATGCATGAAAATTTGTAAGTTTTTGCAATTTGAACCTATAAACATGTTTATTATGCTAAATACTAGTTGTTTGATTGATAAAATCTTAGAATATAGCAAAAACAAAGAAAACAGGTAAGTTAGAAGGTCATTTATGCCATTTTAGCCTAGTCATGAACCTATAGCCATGAATATGCTAGAAAATGTGTAAGTTTTTGATATTTTAACCAATAAAAATGTTTACTATGCTAAATATGATTGTTTGATTGATAAAATCTTAGAATATAGCAAAAACAAAGAAAATGGGTAAGTTAGAAGGTCATTTATTCCATTTTAGCCTAGTCATGAACCAATAGCCATGAATATGCATGAAAATTTGTAAGTTTTTGCAATTTGAACCTATAAACATGTTTACTATGCAAATATGAGCTTTTTGATTGATAAAATCTTAGAATATAGCAAAAACAAAGAAAATGGGTAAGTTAGAAGGTCATTTAAGCCATTTTATCCTACTCATGAACCTATAGCCTTGAATATGCATGAAAATGTGTAAGTTTTTGCAATTTTAACCTATAAACATGTTTATTATGCTAAATACGAGTTGTTAGATTGATAAAATCTTAGAATATAGCAAAAACAAAGAAAACAGGTAAGTTAGAAGGTCATTTATGCCATTTTTGCCTAGTCATGAACCTATAGCCATGAATATGCTAGAAAATGTGTAAGTTTTTGCAATTTGAACCTATAAACATGTTTACTATGCTAAATAAGAGTTGTTTGATTGATAAAATCTTAGAATATAGCAAAAACAAAGAAAATGGGTAAGTTAGATGGTCATTTATGCCATTTTAGCCTAGTCATGAACCTATAGCCATGAATATGCTAGAAAATGTGTAAGTTTTTGCAATTTGAACCTATAATAATATTTACTATGCTAAATATGAGTTGTTTGATTGATAAAATCTTATAATATAGCAAAAACAAAGAAAATGGGTAAGTTAGAAGGTCATTTAAGCCATTTTATCCTACTCATGAACCTATAGCCTTGAATATGCAAGAAAATGTGTAAGTTTTTGCAATTTGAACCTATAAACATGTTTATTATGTTAAATACGAAGTGTTTGATTGATAAAATCTTAGAATATAGCAAAAACAAAGAAAACAGGTAAGTTAAAAGGTCATTTATGCCAATTTAGCCTAGTCATGAACCTATAGCCATGATTATGCATGAAAATGTGTAAGTTTTTGCAATTTGAACCTATTAAAATGTTTACTATGCTAAATATGAGTTGTTTGATTGATAAAATCTTAGAATATAGCAAAAACAAAGAAAATGGGTAAGTTAGAAGGTCATTTATGCCATTTTAGCCTAGTCATGAACCTATAGCCATGAATAAGCTAAAAAATGTGTAAGTTTTTGCAATTTGAACCTATAAATATGTTTAATATGCTAAATATGAGTTGTGTGATTGATAAAATCTTAGAATATAGCAAAAACAAAGAAAATGGGTAAGTTAGAAGGTCATTTATGCCATTTTAGCCTAGTCATGAACCTATAGCCATGAATATGCTAGAAAATGTGTAAGTTTTTGCAATTTGAACGTATAAAAATGTTTACTATGCTAAATATGAGTTGTTTGATTGATAAAATCTTAGAATATAGCAAAAACAAAGAAAATGGGTAAGTTAGAAGGTCATTTAAGCCATTTTATCCTACTCATGAACCTATAGCCTTGAATATGCATGAAAATGTGTAAGTTTTTGCAATTTGAACCTATAAACATGTTTATTATGCTAAATACGAGTTGTTCGATTGATAAAATCTTAGAATATAGCAAAAACAAAGAAAACAGGTAAGTTAGAAGGTCATTTATGCCATTTTAGGCTAGTCATGAACCTATAGCCATGAATATGCTAGAAAATGTGTAAGTTTTTGAAATTTGAACCTATAAACATGTTTACTATGCAAAATAAGAGTTGTTTGATTGATAAAATTTTAGAATATAGCAAAAACAAAGAAAATGGGTAAGTTAGAAGGTCATTTATGCCATTTTAGCCTAGTCATGAACCTATAGCCATGAATATGCTAGAAAATGTGTAAGTTTTTGCAATTTGAAGCTATAAAAATATTTACTATGCTAAATATGAGTTGTTTGATTGATAAAATCTTAGAATATAGCAAAAACAAAGAAAATGGGTAAGTTAAAAGAACATTTAAGCCATTTTATCCTACTCATGAACCTATAGCCTTGAATATGCATGAAAATTTGTAAGTTTTTGCAATTTGAACCTATAAACATGTTTATTATGCTAAAAAAGAGTTGTTAGATTGATAAAATCTTAGAATATAGCAAAAACAAAGAAAACAGGTAAGTTAGAAGGTCATTTATGCCATTTTAGCCTAGTCATGAACCTATAGCCATGAATATGCTAGAAAATGTGTAAGTTTTTGCAATTTGAACCTATAAACATGTTTACTATGCTAAATAAGAGTTGTTTGATTGATAAAATCTTAGAATATAGCAAAAACAAAGAAAATGAGTAAGTTAGAAGGTCATTTATGCCATTTTAGCCTAGTCATGAACCTATAGCCATGAATATGTTAGAAAATGTGTACGTTTTTGCAATTTGAACCTATAAAAATATTTACTATGCTAAATATGAGTTGTTTGATTGATAAAATCTTAGAATATAGCAAAAACAAAGAAAATGGGTAAGTTAAAAGGTCATTTAAGCCATTTTATCCTACTCATGAACCTATAGCCTTGAACATGCATGAAAATTTGTAAGTTTTTGCAATTTGAACCTATAAACATGTTTATTATGCTAAATACTAGTTTTTTGATTGATAAAATCTTAGAATATAGCAAAAACAAAGAAAACAGGTAAGTTAGAAGGTCATTTATGCCATTTTAGCCTAGTCATGAACCTATAGCCATGAATATGCTAGAAAATGTGTAAGTTTTTGATATTTTAACCAATAAAAATGTTTACTATGCTAAATATGATTGTTTGATTGATAAAATCTTAGAATATAGCAAAAACAAAGAAAATGGGTAAGTTAGAAGGTCATTTATTCCATTTTAGCCTAGTCATGAACCAATAGCCATGAATATGCATGAAAATTTGTAAGTTTTTGCAATTTGAACCTATAAACATGTTTACTATGCAAATATGAGCTTTTTGATTGATAAAATCTTAGAATATAGCAAAAACAAAGAAAATGGGTAAGTTAGAAGGTCATTTAAGCCATTTTATCCTACTCATGAACCTATAGCCTTGAATATGCATGAAAATGTGTAAGTTTTTGCAATTTTAACCTATAAACATGTTTATTATGCTAAATACGAGTTGTTAGATTGATAAAATCTTAGAATATAGCAAAAACAAAGAAAACAGGTAAGTTAGAAGGTCATTTATGCCATTTTTGCCTAGTCATGAACCTATAGCCATGAATATGCTAGAAAATGTGTAAGTTTTTGCAATTTGAACCTATAAACATGTTTACTATGCTAAATAAGAGTTGTTTGATTGATAAAATCTTAGAATATAGCAAAAACAAAGAAAATGGGTAAGTTAGATGGTCATTTATGCCATTTTAGCCTAGTCATGAACCTATAGCCATGAATATGCTAGAAAATGTGTAAGTTTTTGCAATTTGAACCTATAATAATATTTACTATGCTAAATATGAGTTGTTTGATTGATAAAATCTTATAATATAGCAAAAACAAAGAAAATGGGTAAGTTAGAAGGTCATTTAAGCCATTTTATCCTACTCATGAACCTATAGCCTTGAATATGCAAGAAAATGTGTAAGTTTTTGCAATTTGAACCTATAAACATGTTTATTATGTTAAATACGAAGTGTTTGATTGATAAAATCTTAGAATATAGCAAAAACAAAGAAAACAGGTAAGTTAAAAGGTCATTTATGCCAATTTAGCCTAGTCATGAACCTATAGCCATGATTATGCATGAAAATGTGTAAGTTTTTGCAATTTGAACCTATTAAAATGTTTACTATGCTAAATATGAGTTGTTTGATTGATAAAATCTTAGAATATAGCAAAAACAAAGAAAATGGGTAAGTTAGAAGGTCATTTATGCCATTTTAGCCTAGTCATGAACCTATAGCCATGAATATGCTAAAAAATGTGTAAGTTTTTGCAATTTGAACCTATAAACATGTTTACTATGCTAAATAAGAGTTGTTTGATTGATAAAATCTTATAATATAGCAAAAACAAAGAAAATGGGTAAGTTAGAAGGTCATTTATTCCATTTTAGCCTAGTCATGAACCAATAGCCATGAATATGCATGAAAATTTGTAAGTTTTTGCAATTTGAACCTATAAACATGCTTACTATGCTAAATATGAGTTGTTTGATTGATAAAATCTTATAATATAGCAAAAACAAAGAAAATGGGTAAGTTAGAAGGTCATTTAAGCCATTTTATCCTACTCATGAACCTATAGCCTTGAATATGCATGAAAATTTGTAAGTTTTTGCAATTTGAACCTATAAACATGTATATTATGATAAAAACGAGTTGTTAGATTGATAAAATCTTAGAATATAGAAAAAACAAAGAAAACAGGTAAGTTAGAAGGTCATTTATGCCATTTTAGCCTAGTCATGAACCTATAGCCATGAATATGCTAAAAAATGTGTAAGTTATTGCAATTTGAACCTATAAACATGTTTACTATGCTAAATAAGAGTTGTTTGATTGATAAAATCTTAGAATATAGCAAAAACAAAGAAAATGGGTAAGTTAGAAGGTCATTTATTCCATTTTAGCCTAGTCATGAACCAATAGCCATGAATATGCATGAAAATTTGTAAGTTTTTGCAATTTGAACCTATAAACATGCTTACTATGCTAAATATGAGCTGTTTGATTGATAAAATCTTATAATATAGCAAAAACAAAGAAAATGGGTAAGTTAGAAGGTCATTTAAGCCATTTTATCCTACTCATGAACCTATAGCCTTGAATATGCATGAAAATGTGTAAGTTTTTGCAATTTGAACCTATAAACATGTTTATTATGCTAAATACGAGTTGTTAGATTGATAAAATCTTAGAATATAGCAAAAACAAAGAAAACAGGTAAGTTAGAAGGTCATTTATGCCATTTTAGCCTAGTCATGAACCTATAGCCATGAATATGCTAGAAAATATGTAAGTTTTTGCTATTTGAACCAATAAAATTGTTTACTATGCTAAATATGAGTTGTTTGATTGATAAAATCTTAGAATATAGCAAAAACAAAGAAAATGGGTAAGTTAGAAGGTCATTTATCCCATTTTATCCTAGTCATTAACCAATAGCCATGAATATGCATGAAAATTTGTAAGTTTTTGCAATTTGAACCTATAAACATGTTTACTATGCTAAATATGAGCTGTTTGATTGATAAAATCTTAGAATATAGCAAAACCAAAGAAAATGGGTAAGTTAGAAGGTCATTTAAGCCATTTTATCCTACTCATGAACCTATAGCTTTGAATATGCATGAAAATGGTAAGTTTTTGCAATTTGAACCTATAAACATGTTTATGATGCTAAATACGAGTTGTTTGATTGATAAAATCTTAGAATATAGCAAAAATAAAGAAAACAGGTAAGTTAGAAGGTCATTTATGCCATTTTAGCCTAGTCATGAACCTATAGCCATGAATATGCTAGAAAATGTATAAGTTTTTGCTATTTGAACCAATAAAAATGTTTACGATGCTAAATATGAGTTGTTTGATTGATAAAATCTTAGAATATAGCAAAAACAAAGAAAATGGGTAAGTTAGAAGGTCATTTATGCCATTTTAGCCTAGTCATGAACCAATAGCCATGAATATGCATGAAAATTTGTAAGTTTTTGCAATTTGAACCTATAAACATGTTTACTATGCTAAATATGAGCTGTTTGATTGATAAAATCTTAGAATATAGCAAAAACAAAGAAAATGGGTAAGTTAGAAGGTCATTTAAGCCATTTTATCCTACTCATGAACCTATAGCCTTGAATATGCATGAAAATGTGTAAGTTTTTGCAATTTGAACCTATAAACATGTTTATTATGCTAAATACGAGTTGTTCGATTGATAAAATCTTAGAATATAGCAAAAACAAAGAAAACAGGTAAGTTAGAAGGTCATTTATGCCATTTTAGGCTAGTCATGAACCTATAGCCATGAATATGCTAGAAAATGTGTAAGTTTTTGAAATTTGAACCTATAAACATGTTTACTATGCAAAATAAGAGTTGTTTGATTGATAAAATTTTAGAATATAGCAAAAACAAAGAAAATGGGTAAGTTAGAAGGTCATTTATGCCATTTTAGCCTAGTCATGAACCTATAGCCATGAATATGCTAGAAAATGTGTAAGTTTTTGCAATTTGAAGCTATAAAAATATTTACTATGCTAAATATGAGTTGTTTGATTGATAAAATCTTAGAATATAGCAAAAACAAAGAAAATGGGTAAGTTAAAAGAACATTTAAGCCATTTTATCCTACTCATGAACCTATAGCCTTGAATATGCATGAAAATTTGTAAGTTTTTGCAATTTGAACCTATAAACATGTTTATTATGCTAAAAAAGAGTTGTTAGATTGATAAAATCTTAGAATATAGCAAAAACAAAGAAAACAGGTAAGTTAGAAGGTCATTTATGCCATTTTAGCCTAGTCATGAACCTATAGCCATGAATATGCTAGAAAATGTGTAAGTTTTTGCAATTTGAACCTATAAACATGTTTACTATGCTAAATAAGAGTTGTTTGATTGATAAAATCTTAGAATATAGCAAAAACAAAGAAAATGAGTAAGTTAGAAGGTCATTTATGCCATTTTAGCCTAGTCATGAACCTATAGCCATGAATATGTTAGAAAATGTGTAAGTTTTTGCAATTTGAACCTATAAAAATATTTACTATGCTAAATATGAGTTGTTTGATTGATAAAATCTTAGAATATAGCAAAAACAAAGAAAATGGGTAAGTTAAAAGGTCATTTAAGCCATTTTATCCTACTCATGAACCTATAGCCTTGAACATGCATGAAAATTTGTAAGTTTTTGCAATTTGAACCTATAAACATGTTTATTATGCTAAATACTAGTTGTTTGATTGATAAAATCTTAGAATATAGCAAAAACAAAGAAAACAGGTAAGTTAGAAGGTCATTTATGCCATTTTAGCCTAGTCATGAACCTATAGCCATGAATATGCTAGAAAATGTGTAAGTTTTTGATATTTTAACCAATAAAAATGTTTACTATGCTAAATATGATTGTTTGATTGATAAAATCTTAGAATATAGCAAAAACAAAGAAAATGGGTAAGTTAGAAGGTCATTTATTCCATTTTAGCCTAGTCATGAACCAATAGCCATGAATATGCATGAAAATTTGTAAGTTTTTGCAATTTGAACCTATAAACATGTTTACTATGCAAATATGAGCTTTTTGATTGATAAAATCTTAGAATATAGCAAAAACAAAGAAAATGGGTAAGTTAGAAGGTCATTTAAGCCATTTTATCCTACTCATGAACCTATAGCCTTGAATATGCATGAAAATGTGTAAGTTTTTGCAATTTTAACCTATAAACATGTTTATTATGCTAAATACGAGTTGTTAGATTGATAAAATCTTAGAATATAGCAAAAACAAAGAAAACAGGTAAGTTAGAAGGTCATTTATGCCATTTTTGCCTAGTCATGAACCTATAGCCATGAATATGCTAGAAAATGTGTAAGTTTTTGCAATTTGAACCTATAAACATGTTTACTATGCTAAATAAGAGTTGTTTGATTGATAAAATCTTAGAATATAGCAAAAACAAAGAAAATGGGTAAGTTAGATGGTCATTTATGCCATTTTAGCCTAGTCATGAACCTATAGCCATGAATATGCTAGAAAATGTGTAAGTTTTTGCAATTTGAACCTATAATAATATTTACTATGCTAAATATGAGTTGTTTGATTGATAAAATCTTATAATATAGCAAAAACAAAGAAAATGGGTAAGTTAGAAGGTCATTTAAGCCATTTTATCCTACTCATGAACCTATAGCCTTGAATATGCATGAAAATGTGTAAGTTTTTGCAATTTGAACCTATAAACATGTTTATTATGTTAAATACGAAGTGTTTGATTGATAAAATCTTAGAATATAGCAAAAAAAAAGAAAACAGGTAAGTTAAAAGGTCATTTATGCCAATTTAGCCTAGTCATGAACCTATAGCCATGATTATGCATGAAAATGTGTAAGTTTTTGCAATTTGAACCTATTAAAATGTTTACTATGCTAAATATGAGTTGTTTGATTGATAAAATCTTAGAATATAGCAAAAACAAAGAAAATGGGTAAGTTAGAAGGTCATTTATGCCATTTTAGCCTAGTCATGAACCTATAGCCATGAATAAGCTAAAAAATGTGTAAGTTTTTGCAATTTGAACCTATAAATATGTTTAATATGCTAAATATGAGTTGTGTGATTGATAAAATCTTAGAATATAGCAAAAACAAAGAAAATGGGTAAGTTAGAAGGTCATTTATGCCATTTTAGCCTAGTCATGAACCTATAGCCATGAATATGCTAGAAAATGTGTAAGTTTTTGCAATTTGAACGTATAAAAATGTTTACTATGCTAAATATGAGTTGTTTGATTGATAAAATCTTAGAATATAGCAAAAACAAAAAAAATGGGTAAGTTAGAAGGTCATTTAAGCCATTTTATCCTACACATGAACCTATAGCTTTGAATATACATGAAAATGGTAAGTTTTTGCAATTTGAACCTATAAACATGTTTATTATGCTAAATACGAGTTGTTTGATTGATAAAATCTTAGAATATAGCAAAAACAAAGAAAACATGTAAGTTAGAAGGTCATTTATGCCATTTTAGCCTAGTCATGAACCTATAGCCATGAATATGCTAGAAAATGTGTAAGTTTTTGCAATTTGAACCTATAAACATGTTTACTATGCTAACTAAGAGTTGTTTGATTGATAAAATCTTAGAATATAGCAAAAACAAAGAAAATGGGTAAGTTAGAAGGTCATTTAAGCCATTTTATCCTACTCATGAACCTATAGCCTTGAATATGAATGAAAATGTGTAAGTTTTTGCAATTTGAACCTATAAACATGTTTATTATGCTAAATACGAGTTGTTTGATTGATAAAATCTTAGAATATAGCAAAAACAAAGAAAACAGGTAAGTTAAAAGGTCATTTATGCCATTTTAGCCTAGTCATGAACCTATAGCCATGAATATGCATGTAAATGTGTAAGTTTTTGCAATTTGAACCTATAAACATGTTTACTATGCTAAATAAGAGTTGTTTGATTGATAAAATCTTAGAATATAGCAAAAACAAAGAAAATGGGTAAGTTAGAAGGTCATTTAAGCCATTTTATCCTACTCATGAACCTATAGCCTTGAATATGCATGAAAATGTGTAAGTTTTTGCAATTTGAACCTATAAACATGTTTATTATCCTAAATACGAGTTGTTAGATTGATAAAATCTTAGAATATAGCAAAAACAAAGAAAACAGGTAAGTTAGACGGTCATTTATGCCATTTTAGCCTAGTCATGAACCTATAGCCATGAATATATGCTAGAAAATGTGTAAGTTTTTGCAATTTGAACCTATAAACATGTTTACTATGCTAAATAAGAGTTGTTTAATTGATAAAATTTTAGAATATAGCAAAAACAAAGAAAATGGGTAAGTTAGAAGGTTATTTATGCCATTTTAGCCTAGTCATGAACCTATAGCCATGAATATGCTAAAAAATGTGTAAGTTTTTGCAATTTGAACATATAAAAATGTTTAATATGCTAAATATGAGTTGTTTGATTGATAAAATCTTAGAATATAGCAAAAACAAAGAAAATGGGTAAGTTAGAAGGTCATTTAAGCCATTTTATCCTACTCATGAACCTATAGCCTTGAATATGCATGAAAATGTGTAAGTTTTTGCAATTTGAACCTATAAACATGTTTATTATGCTAAATACGAGTTGTTAGATTGATAAAATCTTAGAATATAGCAAAAACAAAGAAAACAGGTAAGTTAGACGGTCATTTATGCCATTTTAGCCTAGGCATGAACCTATAGCCATGAATATGCTAGAAAATATGTAAGTTTTTGCAATTTGAACCTATAAACATGTTTACTATGCTAAATAAGAGTTGTTTGATTGATAAAATCTTAGAATATAGCAAAAACAATGAAAATGGGTAAGTTAGAAGGTTATTTATGCCATTTTAGCCTAGTCATGAACCTATAGCCATGAATATGCTAAAAAATGTGTAAGTTTTTGCAATTTGATCATATAAAAATGTTTAATATGCTAAATATGAGTTGTTTGATTGATAAAATCTTAGAATATAGCAAAAACAAAGAAAATGGGTAAGTTAGAAGGTCATTTATGCCATTTTAGCCTAGTCATGAACCTATAGCCATGAATATGCTAGAAAATGTGTAAGTTTTTGCAATTTGAACCTATAAAAATGTTTACTATGCTAAATATGAGTTGTTTGATTGATAAAATCTTAGAATATAGCAAAAACAAAGAAAATGGGTAAGTTAGAAGGTCATTTAAGCCATTTTATCCTACTCATGAACCTATAGCCTTGAATATGCATGAAAAAGTTTAAGTTTTTGCAATTTGAACCTATAAACATGTTTATTATGCTAAACACGAGTTGTTTGATTGATAAAATCTTAGAATATAGCAAAAACAAAGAAAACAGGTAAGTTAGAAGGTCATTTATGCCATTTTAGCCTAGTCATGAACCTATAGCCATGAATATGCTAGAAAATGTGTAAGTTTTTGCTATTTGAACCAATAAAAATGTTTACTATGATAAATATGAGTTGTTTGATTGATAAAATCTTAGAATATAGCAAAAACAAAAAAAATGGGTAAGTTAGAAGGTCATTTATGCCATTTTAGCCTAGTCATGAACCTATAGCCATGAATATGCTAGAAAATGTGTAAGTTTTTGCAATTGGAACCTATAAAAATGTTTACTATGCGAAATATGAGTTGTTTGATTAATAAAATCTTAGAATATAGCAAAATCAAAGAAAATGGGTAAGTTAGAAGGTCATTTATGCCATTTTAGCCTAGTCATGAACCAATAGCCATGAATATGCATGAAAATTTGTAAGTTTTTGCAATTTGAACCTATAAACATGTTTACTATGCAAAATATGAGTTGTTTGATTGATAAAATCTTAGAATATAGCAAAAACAAAGAAAATGGGTAAGTTAGAAGGTCATTTAAGCCATTTTATCCTACTCATGAGCCTATAGCCTTGAATATGCATGAAAATGTGTAAGTTTTTGCAATTTGAACCTATAAACATGTTTATTATGCTAAATACGAGTTGTTAGATTGATAAAATCTTAGAATATAGCAAAAACAAAGAAAACAGGTAAGTTAGAAGGTCATTTATGCCATTTTAGCCTAGTCATGAACCTATAGCCATGAATATGCTAGAAAATGTATAAGTTTTTGCTATTTGAACCAATAAAAATGTTTAATATGCTAAATATGAGTTGTTTTATTGAAAAAATCTTAGAATATAGCAAAAACAAAGAAAATGGGCTAGTTAGAAGGTCATTTATGCCATTTTAGCCTAAACATGAACCAATAGCCATGAATATGCAAGAAAATTTGTAAGTTTTTGCAATTTGAACCTATAAACATGTTTACTATGCTAAATATGAGCTGTTTGATTGTTAAAATCTTAGAATATAGCAAAAACAAAGAAAATGGGTAAGTTAGAAGGTCATTTAAGCCATTTTATCCTACTCATGAACCTATAGCCTTGAATATGCATGAAAATGTGTAAGTTTTTGCAATTTGAACCAATAAACATGTTTATTATGCTAAATACGAGTTGTTTGATTGATAAAATCTTAGAATATAGCAAAAACAAAGAAAACAGGTAAGTTAAAAGGTCATTTATGCCATTTTAGCCTAGTCATGAACCTATAGCCATGAATATGCATGTAAATGTGTAAGTTTTTGCAATTTGAACCTATAAACATGTTTACTATGCTAAATAAGAGTTGTTTGATTGATAAAATCTTAGAATATAGCAAAAACAAAGAAAATGGGTAAGTTAGAAGGTCATTTAAGCCATTTTATCCTACTCATGAACCTATAGCCTTGAATATGCATGAAAATGTGTAAGTTTTTGCAATTTGAACCTATAAACATGTTTATTATCCTAAATACGAGTTGTTAGATTGATAAAATCTTAGAATATAGCAAAAACAAAGAAAACAGGTAAGTTAGACGGTCATTTATGCCATTTTAGCCTAGTCATGAACCTATAGCCATGAATATGCTAGAAAATGTGTAAGTTTTTGCAATTTGAACCTATAAACATGTTTAATATGCTAAATAAGAGTTGTTTAATTGATAAAATCTTAGAATATAGCAAAAACAAAGAAAATGGGTAAGTTAGAAGGTTATTTATGCCATTTTAGCCTAGTCATGAACCTATAGCCATGAATATGCTAAAAAATGTGTAAGTTTTTGCAATTTGAACATATAAAAATGTTTAATATGCTAAATATGAGTTGTTTGATTGATAAAATCTTAGAATATAGCAAAAACAAAGAAAATGGTTAAGTTAGAAGGTCATTTAAGCCATTTTATCCTACTCATGAACCTATAGCCTTGAATATGCATGAAAATGTGTAAGTTTTTGCAATTTGAACCTATAAACATGTTTATTATGCTAAATACGAGTTGTTAGATTGATAAAATCTTAGAATATAGCAAAAACAAAGAAAACAGGTAAGTTAGAAGGTCATTTATGCCATTTTAGCGTAGTCATGAACCTATAGCCATGAATATGCTAGAAAATGTGTAAGTTTTTGCTATTTGAACCAATAAAAATGTTTACTATGATAAATATGAGTTGTTTGATTGATAAAATCTTAGAATATAGCAAAAACAAAAAAAATGGGTAAGTTAGAAGGTCATTTATGCCATTTTAGCCTAGTCATGAAACTATAGCCATGAATATGCTAGAAAATGTGTAAGTTTTTGCAATTTGAACCTATAAAAATGTTTACTGTGCGAAATATGAGTTGTTTGATTAATAAAATCTAAGAATATAGCAAAATCAAAGAAAATGGGTAAGTTAGAAGGTCATTTATGCCATTTTAGCCTAGTCATGAACCAATAGCCATGAATATGCATGAAAATTTGTAAGTTTTTGCAATTTGAACCTATAAACATGTTTACTATGCAAAATATGAGTTGTTTGATTGATAAAATCTTAGAATATAGCAAAAACAAAGAAAATGGGTAAGTTAGAAGGTCATTTAAGCCATTTTATCCTACACATGAAACTATAGCCTTGAATATGCATGAAAATGTGTAAGTTTTTGCAATTTGAACCTATAAACATGTTTATTATGCTAAATACGAGTTGTTTGATTGATAAAATCTTAGAATATAGCAAAAACAAAGAAAACATGTAAGTTAGAAGGTCATTTATGCCATTTTAGCCTAGTCATGAACCTATAGCCATGAATATGCTAGAAAATGTGTAAGTTTTTGCAATTTGAACCTATAAACATGTTTACTATGCTAAATAAGAGTTGTTTGATTGATAAATTCTTAGAATATAGCAAAAACAAAGAAAATGGGTAAGTTAGAAGGTCATTTATGCCATTTTAGCCTAGTCATGAACCTATAACCATGAATATGCTAGAAAATGATTAAGTTTTTGCAATTTGAACCTATAAACATGTTTAATATGCTAAATAAGAGTTGTTTAATTGATAAAATCTTAGAATATAGCAAAAACAAAGAAAATGGGTAAGTTAGAAGGTTATTTATGCCATTTTAGCCTAGTCATGAACCTATAGCCATGAATATGCTAAAAAATGTGTAAGTTTTTGCAATTTGAACATATAAAAATGTTTAATATGCTAAATATGAGTTGTTTGATTGATAAAATCTTAGAATATAGCAAAAACAAAGAAAATGGTTAAGTTAGAAGGTCATTTAAGCCATTTTATCCTACTCATGAACCTATAGCCTTGAATATGCATGAAAATGTGTAAGTTTTTGCAATTTGAACCTATAAACATGTTTATTATGCTAAATACGAGTTGTTAGATTGATAAAATCTTAGAATATAGCAAAAACAAAGAAAACAGGTAAGTTAGAAGGTCATTTATGCCATTTTAGCCTAGTCATGAACCTATAGCCATGAATATGCTAGAAAATGTGTAAGTTTTTGCTATTTGAACCAATAAAAATGTTTACTATGATAAATATGAGTTGTTTGATTAATAAAATCTTAGAATATAGCAAAAACAAAAAAAATGGGTAAGTTAGAAGGTCATTTATGCCATTTTAGCCTAGTCATGAACCTATAGCCATGAATATGCTAGAAAATGTGTAAGTTTTTGCAATTGGAACCTATAAAAATGTTTACTATGCGAAATATGAGTTGTTTGATTAATAAAATCTTAGAATATAGCAAAATCAAAGAAAATGGGTAAGTTAGAAGGTCATTTAAGCCATTTTATCCTACTCATGAGCCTATAGCCTTGAATATGCATGAAAATGTGTAAGTTTTTGCAATTTGAACCTATAAACATATTTATTATGCTAAATACGAGTTGTTAGATTGATAAAATCTTAGAATATAGCAAAAACAAAGAAAACAGGTAAGTTAGAAGGTCATTTATGCCATTTTAGCCTAGTCATGAACCTATAGCCATGAATATGCTAGAAAATGTATAAGTTTTTGCTATTTGAACCAATAAAAATGTTTAATATGCTAAATATGAGTTGTTTTATTGAAAAAATCTTAGAATATAGCAAAAACAAAGAAAATGGGCTAGTTAGAAGGTCATTTATGCCATTTTAGCCTAAACATGAACCAATAGCCATGAATATGCAAGAAAATTTGTAAGTTTTTGCAATTTGAACCTATAAACATGTTTACTATGCTAAATATGAGCTGTTTGATTGTTAAAATCTTAGAATATAGCAAAAACAAAGAAAATGGGTAAGTTAGAAGGTCATTTAAGCCATTTTATCCTACTCATGAACCTATAGCCTTGAATATGCATGAAAATGTGTAAGTTTTTGCAATTTGAACCAATAAACATGTTTATTATGCTAAATACGAGTTGTTAGATTGATAAAATCTTAGAATATAGCAAAAACAAAGAAAACAGGTAAGTTAGAAGGTCATTTATGCCATTTTAGCCTAGTCATGAACCTATAGCCATGAATATGCTAGAAAATGTATAAGTTTTTGCTATTTGAACCAATAAAAATGTTTAATATGCTAAATATGAGTTGTTTTATTGAAAAAATCTTAGAATATAGCAAAAACAAAGAAAATGGGCTAGTTAGAAGGTCATTTATGCCATTTTAGCCTAAACATGAACCAATAGCCATGAATATGCAAGAAAATTTGTAAGTTTTTGCAATTTGAACCTATAAACATGTTTACTATGCTAAATATGAGCTGTTTGATTGTTAAAATCTTAGAATATAGCAAAAACAAAGAAAATGGGTAAGTTAGAAGGTCATTTAAGCCATTTTATCCTACTCATGAACCTATAGCCTTGAATATGCATGAAAATGTGTAAGTTTTTGCAATTTGAACCAATAAACATGTTTATTATGCTAAATACGAGTTGTTTGATTGATAAAATCTTAGAATATAGCAAAAACAAAGAAAACAGGTAAGTTAAAAGGTCATTTATGCCATTTTAGCCTAGTCATGAACCTATAGCCATGAATATGCATGTAAATGTGTAAGTTTTTGCAATTTGAACCTATAAACATGTTTACTATGCTAAATAAGAGTTGTTTGATTGATAAAATCTTAGAATATAGCAAAAACAAAGAAAATGGGTAAGTTAGAAGGTCATTTAAGCCATTTTATCCTACTCATGAACCTATAGCCTTGAATATGCATGAAAATGTGTAAGTTTTTGCAATTTGAACCTATAAACATGTTTATTATCCTAAATACGAGTTGTTAGATTGATAAAATCTTAGAATATAGCAAAAACAAAGAAAACAGGTAAGTTAGACGGTCATTTATGCCATTTTAGCCTAGTCATGAACCTATAGCCATGAATATGCTAGAAAATGTGTAAGTTTTTGCAATTTGAACCTATAAACATGTTTAATATGCTAAATAAGAGTTGTTTAATTGATAAAATCTTAGAATATAGCAAAAACAAAGAAAATGGGTAAGTTAGAAGGTTATTTATGCCATTTTAGCCTAGTCATGAACCTATAGCCATGAATATGCTAAAAAATGTGTAAGTTTTTGCAATTTGAACATATAAAAATGTTTAATATGCTAAATATGAGTTGTTTGATTGATAAAATCTTAGAATATAGCAAAAACAAAGAAAATGGTTAAGTTAGAAGGTCATTTAAGCCATTTTATCCTACTCATGAACCTATAGCCTTGAATATGCATGAAAATGTGTAAGTTTTTGCAATTTGAACCTATAAACATGTTTATTATGCTAAATACGAGTTGTTAGATTGATAAAATCTTAGAATATAGCAAAAACAAAGAAAACAGGTAAGTTAGAAGGTCATTTATGCCATTTTAGCGTAGTCATGAACCTATAGCCATGAATATGCTAGAAAATGTGTAAGTTTTTGCTATTTGAACCAATAAAAATGTTTACTATGATAAATATGAGTTGTTTGATTGATAAAATCTTAGAATATAGCAAAAACAAAAAAAATGGGTAAGTTAGAAGGTCATTTATGCCATTTTAGCCTAGTCATGAAACTATAGCCATGAATATGCTAGAAAATGTGTAAGTTTTTGCAATTTGAACCTATAAAAATGTTTACTGTGCGAAATATGAGTTGTTTGATTAATAAAATCTAAGAATATAGCAAAATCAAAGAAAATGGGTAAGTTAGAAGGTCATTTATGCCATTTTAGCCTAGTCATGAACCAATAGCCATGAATATGCATGAAAATTTGTAAGTTTTTGCAATTTGAACCTATAAACATGTTTACTATGCAAAATATGAGTTGTTTGATTGATAAAATCTTAGAATATAGCAAAAACAAAGAAAATGGGTAAGTTAGAAGGTCATTTAAGCCATTTTATCCTACACATGAAACTATAGCCTTGAATATGCATGAAAATGTGTAAGTTTTTGCAATTTGAACCTATAAACATGTTTATTATGCTAAATACGAGTTGTTTGATTGATAAAATCTTAGAATATAGCAAAAACAAAGAAAACATGTAAGTTAGAAGGTCATTTATGCCATTTTAGCCTAGTCATGAACCTATAGCCATGAATATGCTAGAAAATGTGTAAGTTTTTGCAATTTGAACCTATAAACATGTTTACTATGCTAAATAAGAGTTGTTTGATTGATAAATTCTTAGAATATAGCAAAAACAAAGAAAATGGGTAAGTTAGAAGGTCATTTATGCCATTTTAGCCTAGTCATGAACCTATAACCATGAATATGCTAGAAAATGATTAAGTTTTTGCAATTTGAACCTATAAACATGTTTAATATGCTAAATAAGAGTTGTTTAATTGATAAAATCTTAGAATATAGCAAAAACAAAGAAAATGGGTAAGTTAGAAGGTTATTTATGCCATTTTAGCCTAGTCATGAACCTATAGCCATGAATATGCTAAAAAATGTGTAAGTTTTTGCAATTTGAACATATAAAAATGTTTAATATGCTAAATATGAGTTGTTTGATTGATAAAATCTTAGAATATAGCAAAAACAAAGAAAATGGTTAAGTTAGAAGGTCATTTAAGCCATTTTATCCTACTCATGAACCTATAGCCTTGAATATGCATGAAAATGTGTAAGTTTTTGCAATTTGAACCTATAAACATGTTTATTATGCTAAATACGAGTTGTTAGATTGATAAAATCTTAGAATATAGCAAAAACAAAGAAAACAGGTAAGTTAGAAGGTCATTTATGCCATTTTAGCCTAGTCATGAACCTATAGCCATGAATATGCTAGAAAATGTGTAAGTTTTTGCTATTTGAACCAATAAAAATGTTTACTATGATAAATATGAGTTGTTTGATTAATAAAATCTTAGAATATAGCAAAAACAAAAAAAATGGGTAAGTTAGAAGGTCATTTATGCCATTTTAGCCTAGTCATGAACCTATAGCCATGAATATGCTAGAAAATGTGTAAGTTTTTGCAATTGGAACCTATAAAAATGTTTACTATGCGAAATATGAGTTGTTTGATTAATAAAATCTTAGAATATAGCAAAATCAAAGAAAATGGGTAAGTTAGAAGGTCATTTAAGCCATTTTATCCTACTCATGAGCCTATAGCCTTGAATATGCATGAAAATGTGTAAGTTTTTGCAATTTGAACCTATAAACATATTTATTATGCTAAATACGAGTTGTTAGATTGATAAAATCTTAGAATATAGCAAAAACAAAGAAAACAGGTAAGTTAGAAGGTCATTTATGCTATTTTAGCCTAGTCATGAACCTATAGCCAAGAATATGCTAGAAAATGTATAAGTTTTTGCTATTTGAACCAATAAAAATGTTTACTATGCTAAATATGAGTTGTTTGATTGATAAAATCTTAGAATATAGCAAAAACAAAGAAAATGGGTTAGTTAGAAGGTCATTTATGCCATTTTAGCCTAAACATGAACCAATAGCCATGAATATGCATGAAAATTTGTAAGTTTTTGCAATTTGAACCTATAAACATGTTTACTATGCTAAATATGAGCTGTTTGATTGTTAAAATCTTAGAATATAGCAAAAACAAAGAAAATGGGTAAGTTAGAAGGTCATTTAAGCCATTTTATCCTACTCATGAACCTATAGCCTTGAATATGCATGAAAATGTGTAAGTTTTTGCAATTTGAACCTATAAACATGTTTATTATGCTAAATACGAGTTGTTTGATTGATAAAATCTTAGAATATAGCAAAAACAAAGAAAACAGGTAAGTTAAAAGGTCATTTATGCCATTTTAGCCTAGTCATGAACCTATAGCCATGAATATGCATGTAAATGTGTAAGTTTTTGCAATTTTAACCTATAAACATGTTTACTATGCTAAATAAGAGTTGTTTGATTGATAAAATCTTAGAATATAGCAAAAACAAAGAAAATGGGTAAGTTAGAAGGTCATTTAAGCCATTTTATCCTACTCATGAACCTATAGCCTTGAATATGCATGAAAATGTGTAAGTTTTTGAAATTTGAACCTATAAACATGTTTATTATCCTAAATACGAGTTGTTAGATTGATAAAATCTTAGAATATAGCAAAAACAAAGAAAACAGGTAAGTTAGACGGTCATTTATGCCATTTTAGCCTAGTCATGAACCTATAGCCATGAATATGCTAGAAAATGTGTAAGTTTTTGCAATTTGAACCTATAAACATGTTTAATATGCTAAATAAGAGTTGTTTAATTGATAAAATCTTAGAATATAGCAAAAACAAAGAAAATGGGTAAGTTAGAAGGTTATTTATGCCATTTTAGCCTAGTCATGAACCTATAGCCATGAATATGCTAAAAAATGTGTAAGTTTTTGCAATTTGAACCTATAAACATGTTTACTATGCTAAATATGAGCTGTTTGATTGATAAAATCTTAGAATATAGCAAAAACAAAGAAAATGGGTAAGTTAGAAGGTCATTTAAGCCATTTTATCCTACTCATGAACCTATAGCCTTGAATATGCATGAAAATGTGTAAGTTTTTGCAATTTAAACCTATAAACATGTTTATTATGCTAAATACGAGTTGTTAGATTGATAAAATCTTAGAATATAGCAAAAACAAAGAAAACAGGTAAGTTAGAAGGTCATTTATGCCATTTTAGCCTAGTCATGAACCTATAGCCATGAATATGCTAGAAAATGTGTAAGTTTTTGCTATTTGAACCAATAAAAATGTTTACTATGATAAATATGAGTTGTTTGATTGATAAAATCTTAGAATATAGCAAAAACAAAAAAAATGGGTAAGTTAGAAGGTCATTTATGCCATTTTAGCCTAGTCATGAACCTATAGCCATGAATATGCTAGAAAATGTGTAAGTTTTTGCAATTTGAACCTATAAAAATGTTTACTATGCGAAATATGAGTTGTTTGATTAATAAAATCTTAGAATATAGCAAAATCAAAGAAAATGGGTAAGTTAGAAGGTCATTTATGCCATTTTAGCCTAGTCATGAACCAATAGCCATGAATATGCATGAAAATTTGTAAGTTTTTGCAATTTGAACCTATAAACATGTTTACTATGCAAAATATGAGTTGTTTGATTGATAAAATCTTAGAATATAGCAAAAACAAAGAAAATGGGTAAGTTAGAAGGTCATTTAAGCCATTTTATCCTACACATGAAACTATAGCCTTGAATATGCATGAAAATGTGTAAGTTTTTGCAATTTGAACCTATAAACATGTTTATTATGCTAAATACGAGTTGTTTGATTGATAAAATCTTAGAATATAGCAAAAACAAAGAAAACAGGTAAGTTAGAAGGTCATTTATGCCATTTTAGCCTAGTCATGAACCTATAGCCATGAATATGCTAGAAAATGTGTAAGTTTTTGCAATTTGAACCTATAAACATGTTTACTATGCTAAATAAGAGTTGTTTGATTGATAAATTCTTAGAATATAGCAAAAACAAAGAAAATGGGTAAGTTAGAAGGTCATTTATGCCATTTTAGCCTAGTCATGAACCTATAACCATGAATATGCTAGAAAATGTTTAAGTTTTTGCAATTTGAACCTATAAACATGTTTAATATGCTAAATAAGAGTTGTTTAATTGATAAAATCTTAGAATATAGCAAAAACAAAGAAAATGGGTAAGTTAGAAGGTCATTTATGCCATTTTAGCCTAGTCATGAACCTATAACCATGAATATGCTAGAAAATGTTTAAGTTTTTGCAATTTGAACCTATAAACATGTTTAATATGCTAAATAAGAGTTGTTTAATTGATAAAATCTTCGAATATAGCAAAAACAAAGAAAATGGGTAAGTTAGAAGGTTATTTATGCCATTTTAGCCTAGTCATGAACCTATAGCCATGAATATGCTAAAAAATGTGTAAGTTTTTGCAATTTGAACATATAAAAATGTTTAATATGCTAAATATGAGTTGTTTGATTGATAAAATCTTAGAATATAGCAAAAACATAGAAAATGGTTAAGTTAGAAGGTCATTTAAGCCATTTTATCCTACTCATCAACCTATAGCCTTGAATATGCATGAAAATGTGTAAGTTTTTGCAATTTGAACCTATAAACATGTTTATTATGCTAAATACGAGTTGTTAGATTGATAAAATCTTAGAATATAGCAAAAACAAAGAAAACAGGTAAGTTAGAAGGTCATTTATGCCATTTTAGCCTAGTCATGAAACTATAGCCATGAATATGCTAGAAAATGTGTAAGTTTTTGCAATTTGAACCTATAAAAATGTTTACTGTGCGAAATATGAGTTGTTTGATTAATAAAATCTAAGAATATAGCAAAATCAAAGAAAATGGGTAAGTTAGAAGGTCATTTATGCCATTTTAGCCTAGTCATGAACCAATAGCCATGAATATGCATGAAAATTTGTAAGTTTTTGCAATTTGAACCTATAAACATGTTTACTATGCAAAATATGAGTTGTTTGATTGATAAAATCTTAGAATATAGCAAAAACAAAGAAAATGGGTAAGTTAGAAGGTCATTTAAGCCATTTTATCCTACACATGAAACTATAGCCTTGAATATGCATGAAAATGTGTAAGTTTTTGTAATTTGAACCTATAAACATGTTTATTATGCTAAATACGAGTTGTTTGATTGATAAAATCTTAGAATATAGCAAAAACAAAGAAAACAGGTAAGTTAGAAGGTCATTTATGCCATTTTAGCCTAGTCATGAACCTATAGCCATGAATATGCTAGAAAATGTGTAAGTTTTTGCAATTTGAACCTATAAACATGTTTACTATGCTAAATAAGAGTTGTTTGATTGATAAATTCTTAGAATATAGCAAAAACAAAGAAAATGGGTAAGTTAGAAGGTCATTTATGCCATTTTAGCCTAGTCATGAACCTATAACCATGAATATGCTAGAAAATGTTTAAGTTTTTGCAATTTGAACCTATAAACATGTTTAATATGCTAAATAAGAGTTGTTTAATTGATAAAATCTTAGAATATAGCAAAAACAAAGAAAATGGGTAAGTTAGAAGGTCATTTATGCCATTTTAGCCTAGTCATGAACCTATAACCATGAATATGCTAGAAAATGTTTAAGTTTTTGCAATTTGAACCTATAAACATGTTTAATATGCTAAATAAGAGTTGTTTAATTGATAAAATCTTCGAATATAGCAAAAACAAAGAAAATGGGTAAGTTAGAAGGTTATTTATGCCATTTTAGCCTAGTCATGAACCTATAGCCATGAATATGCTAAAAAATGTGTAAGTTTTTGCAATTTGAACATATAAAAATGTTTAATATGCTAAATATGAGTTGTTTGATTGATAAAATCTTAGAATATAGCAAAAACATAGAAAATGGTTAAGTTAGAAGGTCATTTAAGCCATTTTATCCTACTCATCAACCTATAGCCTTGAATATGCATGAAAATGTGTAAGTTTTTGCAATTTGAACCTATAAACATGTTTATTATGCTAAATACGAGTTGTTAGATTGATAAAATCTTAGAATATAGCAAAAACAAAGAAAACAGGTAAGTTAGAAGGTCATTTATGCCATTTTAGCCTAGTCATGAAACTATAGCCATGAATATGCTAGAAAATGTGTAAGTTTTTGCAATTTGAACCTATAAAAATGTTTACTGTGCGAAATATGAGTTGTTTGATTAATAAAATCTAAGAATATAGCAAAATCAAAGAAAATGGGTAAGTTAGAAGGTCATTTATGCCATTTTAGCCTAGTCATGAACCAATAGCCATGAATATGCATGAAAATTTGTAAGTTTTTGCAATTTGAACCTATAAACATGTTTACTATGCAAAATATGAGTTGTTTGATTGATAAAATCTTAGAATATAGCAAAAACAAAGAAAATGGGTAAGTTAGAAGGTCATTTAAGCCATTTTATCCTACACATGAAACTATAGCCTTGAATATGCATGAAAATGTGTAAGTTTTTGCAATTTGAACCTATAAACATGTTTATTATGCTAAATACGAGTTGTTTGATTGATAAAATCTTAGAATATAGCAAAAACAAAGAAAACAGGTAAGTTAGAAGGTCATTTATGCCATTTTAGCCTAGTCATGAACCTATAGCCATGAATATGCTAGAAAATGTGTAAGTTTTTGCAATTTGAACCTATAAACATGTTTACTATGCTAAATAAGAGTTGTTTGATTGATAAATTCTTAGAATATAGCAAAAACAAAGAAAATGGGTAAGTTAGAAGGTCATTTATGCCATTTTATCCTAGTCATGAACCTATAACCATGAATATGCTAGAAAATGTTTAAGTTTTTGCAATTTGAACCTATAAAAATGTTTACCTTGCTAAATATGAGTTGTTTGATTGATAAAATCTTAGAATGTAGCAAAAACAAAGAAAATGGGTAACTTAGAAGGTCATTTAAGCCATTTTATCCTACTCATGAACCTATAGCCATGAATGTGCTAGAAAATGTGTAAGTTTTTGCTATTTGAACCAATAAAAATGTTTACTATGCTAAATATGAGTTGTTTGATTGATAAAATCTTAGAATATAGCAAAAACAAAGAAAATGGGTAAGTTAGAAGGTCATTTATGCCATTTTAGCCTAGTCATGAACCAATAGCCATGAATATGCATGAAAATTTTTAAGTTTTTGCTATTTGAACCTATAAACATGTTTACTATGCAAAATATGAGTTGTTTGATTGATAAAATCTTATAATATAGCAAAAACAAAGAAAATGGGTAAGTTAGAAGGTCATTTAAGCCATTTTATCCTACTCATGAACCTATAGCCTTGAATATGCATGAAAATTTTTAAGTTTTTGCAATTTGAACCTATAAACATGTTTATTATGCTAAATACGAGTTGTTTGATTGATAAAATCTTAGAATATAGCAAAAACAAAGAAAACAGGTAAGTTAGAAGGTCAATTATGCCATTTTAGCCTAGTCATGAACCTATAGCCATGAATATGCTAGAAAATGTGTAAGTTTTTGCTATTTGAACCAATAAAAATGTTTACTATGCTAAATATGAGTTGTTTGATTGATAATTTCTTAGAATATAGCAAAAACAAAGAAAATGGGTAAGTTAGAAGGTCAATTATGCCATTTTAGCCTAGTCATGAACCTATAGCCATGAATATGCTAGAAAATGTGTATGTTTTTGCAATTGGAACCTATAAAAATGTTTACTATGCTAAATATGAGTTGTTTGATTAATAAAATCTTAGAATATAGCAAAAACAAAGAAAATGGGTAAGTTAGAAGGTCATTTATGCCATTTTAGCCTAGTCATGAACCTATAGCCATGAATATGCTAGAAAATGTGTATGTTTTTGCAATTTGAACCTATACACATGTTTACTCTTCTAAATAAGAGTTGTTTGTTTGATAAAATCTTAGAATATAGCAAAAACAAAGAAAATGGGTAAGTTAGAAGGTCATTTATGCCATTTTAGCCTAGTCATGAACCTATAGCCATGAATATGCTAGAAAATGTGTAAGTTTTTGCAATTTGAACCTATAAAAATGTTTAATATGCTAAATATGAGTTGTTTGATTGATAAAATCTTAGAATATAGCAAAAACAAAGAAAATGGGTAAGTTAGAAGGTCATTTAAGCCATTTTATCCTACTCATGAACCTATAGCCTTTAATATGCATGAAAATGTGTAAGTTTTTGCAATTTGAACCTATAAAAATGTTTACTATGCTAAATATGAGTTGTTTGATTGATAAAATCTTATAATATAGAAAAAACAAAGAAAATGGGTAAGTTAGAAGGTCATTTATGCCATTTTAGCCTAGTCATGAACCAATAGCCATGAATATGCATGAAAATGTGTAAGTTTTTGCAATTTGAACCTATAAACATGTTTACTATGCTAAATAAGAGTTGTTTGATTGATAAAATCTTAGAATATAGCAAAAACAAAGAAAATGGGTAAGTTAGAAGGTTAATTATGCCATTTTAGCCTAGTCATGAACCTATTGCCATGAATATGCTAGAAAATGTGTAAGTTTTTGCAATCTGAACCTTTAAAAATGTTTACTATGCTAAATATGAGTTGTTTGATTGATAAAATCTTAGAATATAGCAAAAACAAAGAAAATTGGTAAGTTAGAAGGTCATTTATACCATTTTAGCCTAGTCATGAACCTATAGCCATGAATATGCATGAAAATGTGTAAGTTTTTGCAATTTGAACCAATAAACATGTTTATTATGCTAAATACGAGTTGTTTGATTGATAAAATCTTAGAATATAGCAAAAACAAAGAAAATGGGTAAGTTAGAAGGTCATTTAAGCCATTTTATCCTACTCATGAACCTATAGCCTTGAATATGCATGAAAATGTGTAAGTTTTTGCAATTTGAACCTATAAAAATGTTTACTATGCTAAATATGAGTTGTTTGATTGATAAAATCTTATAATATAGAAAAAACAAAGAAAATGGGTAAGTTAGAAGGTCATTTATGCCATTTTAGCCTAGTCATGAACCAATAGCCATGAATATGCATGAAAATGTGTAAGTTTTTGCAATTTGAACCTATAAACATGTTTACATTGCTAAATAAGAGTTGTTTGATTGATAAAATCTTAGAATATAGCAAAAACAAAGAAAATGGGTAAGTTAGAAGGTCATTTATGCCATTTTAGCCTAGTCATGAACCTATAGCCATGAATATGCTAGAAAATGTGTAAGTTTTTGCAATTTGAACCTATAAAAATGTTTACTATGCTAAATATGAGTTGTTTGATTGATAAAATCTTATAATATAGCAAAAACAAAGAAAATGGGTAAGTTAGAAGGTCATTTACGCCATTTTAGCCTAGTCATGAACCAATAGCCTTGAATATGCATGAAAATTTGTAAGTTTTTGCAATTTGAACCTATAAACATGTTTACTATGCAAAATATGAGTTGTTTGATTGATAAAATCTTATAATATAGCAAAAACAAAGAAAATGGGTAAGTTAGAAGGTCATTTAAGCCATTTTATCCTACTCATGAACCTATAGCCTTGAATATGCATGAAAATGTGTAAGTTTTTGCAATTTGAACCTATAAACATGTTTATTATGCTAAATACGAGTTGTTTGATTGATAAAATCTTAGAATATAGCAAAAACAAAGAAAACAGGTAAGTTAGAAGGTCATTTATGCCATTTTAGCCTAGTCATGAACCTATAGCCATGAATATGCTAGAAAATGTGTAAGTTTTTGCAATTTGAACCAATAAAAATGTTTTCTATGCTAAATATGAGTTGTTTGATTGATAAAATCATAGAATATAGCAAAAACAAAGAAAATGGGTAAGTTAGAAGGTCATTTATGCCATTTTAGCCTAGTCATGAACCAATAGGCATGAATATGCTAGAAAATGTGTAAGTTTTTGCAATTTGAACCTATACACATGTTTACTATGTTAAATAAGAGCTGTTTGATTGATAAAATCTTAGAATATAGCAAAAACAAAGAAAATGGGTAAGTTAGAAGGTCATTTAAGCCATTTTATCCTACTCATGAACCTATAGCCTTTAATATGCATGAAAATGTGTAAGTTTTTGCAATTTGAACCTATAAACATGTTTATTATGATAAATACGAGTTGTTAGATTGATAAAATCTTAGAATATAGCAAAAACAAAGAAAATGGGTAAGTTAGAAGGTTAATTATGCCATTTTAGCCTAGTCATGAACCTATTGCCATGAATATGCTAGAAAATGTGTAAGTTTTTGCAATCTGAACCTATAAACATGTTTACTATGCTAAATATGAGTTGTTTGCTTGATAAAATCTTAAAATATAGCAAAAACAAAGAAAATGGGCAAGTTAGAAGGTCATTTAAGCCATTTTTTCCTACTCATGAACCTATAGCCTTGAATATGCATGAAAATGTGTAAGTTTTTGCAATTTGAACCAATAAACATGTTTATTATGCTAAATAAGAGTTGTTTGATTGATAAAATCTTAAAATAAAGCAAAAACAAAGAAAACAGGTAAGTTAAAAGGTCATTTATGCCATTTTAGTCTAGTCATTAACCTATAGCCATGAATATGCATGAAAATGTGTAAGTTTATGCAATTTGAACCTATAAACATGTTTACTATGCTAAATATGAGTTGTTTGATTGATAAAATCTTAGAATATAGCAAAAACAAAGAAAATGGGTAAGTTAGAAGGTCATTTAAGCCATTTTATCCTACTCATGAACCTATAGCCTTTAATATGCATGAAAATGTGTAAGTTTTTGCAATTTGAACCTATAAAAATGTTTACTATGCTAAATATGAGTTGTTTGATTGATAAAATCTTATAATATAGAAAAAACAAAGAAAATGGGTAAGTTAGAAGGTCATTTATGCCATTTTAGCCTAGTCATGAACCAATAGCCATGAATATGCATGAAAATGTGTAAGTTTTTGCAATTTGAACCTATAAACATGTTTACATTGCTAAATAAGAGTTGTTTGATTGATAAAATCTTAGAATATAGCAAAAACAAAGAAAATGGGTAAGTTAGAAGGTCATTTATGCCATTTTAGCCTAGTCATGAACCTATAGCCATGAATATGCTAGAAAATGTGTAAGTTTTTGCAATTTGAACCTATAAAAATGTTTACTATGCTAAATATGAGTTGTTTGATTGATAAAATCTTATAATATAGCAAAAACAAAGAAAATGGGTAAGTTAGAAGGTCATTTATGCCATTTTAGCCTAGTCATGAACCAATAGCCTTGAATATGCATGAAAATTTGTAAGTTTTTGCAATTTGAACCTATAAACATGTTTACTATGCAAAATATGAGTTGTTTGATTGATAAAATCTTATAATATAGCAAAAACAAAGAAAATGGGTAAGTTAGAAGGTCATTTAAGCCATTTTATCCTACTCATGAACCTATAGCCTTGAATATGCATGAAAATGTGTAAGTTTTTGCAATTTGAACCTATAAACATGTTTATTATGCTAAATACGAGTTGTTTGATTGATAAAATCTTAGAATATAGCAAAAACAAAGAAAACAGGTAAGTTAGAAGGTCATTTATGCCATTTTAGCCAAGTCATGAACCTATAGCCATGAATATGCTAGAAAATGTGTAAGTTTTTGCAATTTGAACCAATAAAAATGTTTTCTATGCTAAATATAAGTTGTTTGATTGATAAAATCATAGAATATAGCAAAAACAAAGAAAATGGGTAAGTTAGAAGGTCATTTATGCCATTTTAGCCTAGTCATGAACCAATAGCCATGAATATGCTAGAAAATGTGTAAGTTTTTGCAATTTGAACCTATACACATGTTTACTATGCTAAATAAGAGTTGTTTGATTGATAAAATCTTAGAATATAGTAAAAACAAAGAAAATGGTTAAGTTAGAAGGTCAATTATGCCATTTTAGCCTAGTCATGAACCTATAGACATGAATATGCTAGAAAATGTGTAAGTTTTTGCAATTTGAACCTATAAAAATGTTTACTATGCTAAATATGAGTTGTTTGATTGATAAAATCTTAGAATATAGCAAAAACAAAGAAAATGGGTAAGTTAGAAGGTCATTTATGCCATTTTAGCCTATTCATGAACCTATAGCCATGAATATGCTAGAAAATGTGTAAGTTTTTGCAATTTGAACCAATACACATGTTTACTATGCTAAATAAGAGTTGTTTGATTGATAAAATCTTAGAATATAGCAAAAACAAAGAAAATGGGTAAGTTAGAAGGTCAATTATGCCATTTTAGCCTAGTCATGAACCTATAGCCATGAATATGCTAGAAAATGTGTAAGTTTTTGCAATTTGAACCTATAAAAATGTTTACTATGCTAAATATGAGTTGTTTGATTGATAAAATCTTAGAATATAGCAAAAACAAAGAAAATGGGTAAGTTAGAAGGTCATTTATGCCATTTTAGCCTAGTCATGAACCTATAGCCATGAATATGCTAGAAAATGTGTAAGTTTTTGCAATTTGAACCTATACACATGTTTACTATGTTAAATAAGAGCTGTTAATTTGATAAAATCTTAGAATATAGCAAAAACAAAGAAAACAGGTAAGTTAGAAGGTCATTTATGCCATTTTAGCCTAGTCATGAACCTATAGCCATGAATATGCTAGAAAATGTGTAAGTTTTTGCAATTTGAACCTATAAACATGTTTACTATGCTAAATATGAGTTGTTTGATTGATAAAATCTTAGAATATAGCAAAAACAAAGAAAATAGGTAAGTTAGAAGGTCATTTAAGCCATTTTATCCTACTCATGAACCTATAGCCTTGAATATGCATGACAATGTGTAAGTTTTTGCAATTTGAACCTATAAACATGTTTATTATGCTAAATACGAGTTGTTTGATTGATAAAATCTTAGAATATAGCAAAAACAAAGAAAATGGGTAAGTTAGAAGGTCATTTATGCCATTTTAGCCTAGTCATGAACCTATAGCCATGAATATGCTAGAAAATGTGTAAGTTTTTGCAATTTGAACCTATAAAAATGTTTACTATGCTAAATATGAGTTGTTTGATTGATAAAATCTTAGAATATAGCAAAAACAAAGAAAATAGGTAAGTTAGAAGGTCATTTAAGCCATTTTAGCCTAGTCATGAACCTATAGCCATGAATATGCTAGAAAATGTGTAAGTTTTTGCAATTTGAACCTATAAACATGTTTACTATGCTAAATATGAGTTGTTTGATTGATAAAATCTTAGAATATAGCAAAAACAAAGAAAATAGGTAAGTTAGAAGGTCATTTAAGCCATTTTATCCTACTCATGAACCTATAGCCTTGAATATGCATGACAATGTGTAAGTTTTTGCAATTTGAACCTATAAACATGTTTATTATGCTAAATACGAGTTGTTTGATTGATAAAATCTTAGAATATAGCAAAAACAAAGAAAATGGGTAAGTTAGAAGGTCATTTATGCCATTTTAGCCTAGTCATGAACCTATAGCCATGAATATGCTAGAAAATGTGTAAGTTTTTGCAATTTGAACCTATAAAAATGTTTACTATGCTAAATATGAGTTGTTTGATTGATAAAATCTTATAATATAGCAAAAACAAAGAAAATGGGTAAGTTAGAAGGTCATTTATGCCATTTTAGCCTAGTCATGAACCAATAGCCTTGAATATGCATGAAAATTTGTAAGTTTTTGCAATTTGAACCTATAAACATTTTTACTATGCAAAATATGAGTTGTTTGATTGATAAAATCTTATAATATAGCACAAACAAAGAAAATGGGTAAGTTAGAAGGTCATTTAAGCCATTTTATCCTACTCATGAACCTATAGCCTTGAATATGCATGAAAATGTGTAAGATTTTGCAATTTGAACCTATAATCATGTTTATTATGCTAAATACGAGTTGTTTGATTGATTAAATCTTAGAATATAGCAAAAACAAAGAAAACAGGTAAGTTAGAAGGTCATTTATGCCATTTTAGCCTAGTCATGAACCTATAGCCATGAATATGCTAGAAAATGTGTAAGTTTTTCCAATTTGAACCAATAAAAATGTTTTCTATGCTAAATATGAGTTGTTTGATTGATAAAATCATAGAATATAGCAAAAACAAAGAAAATGGGTAAGTTAGAAGGTCATTTATGCCATTTTAGCCTAGTCATGAACCTATAGCCATGAATATGCTAGAAAATGTGTAAGTTTTTGCAATTTGAACCTATACACATGTTTACTATGCTAAATATGAGTTGTTTGATTAATAAAATCTTAGAATATAGCAAAAACAAAGAAAATGGGTAAGTTAGAAGGTCATTTATGCCATTTTAGCCTAGTCATGAACCTATTGCCATGAATATGCTAGAAAATGTGTAAGTTTTTGCAATCTGAACCTATAAAAATTTTTACTATGCTAAATATGAGTTGTTTGATTGATAAAATCTTAGAATATAGCAAAAACAAAGAAAATGGGTAAGTTAGAAGGTCATTTATACCATTTTAGCCTAGTCATGAACCTATAGCCATGAATATGCATGAAAATGTGTAAGTTTTTGCAATTTGAACCTATAAACATGTTTACTATGCAAAATATGAGTTGTTTGATTGATAAAATCTTAGAATATAGAAAAAACAAAGAAAATGGGTAAGTTAGAAGGTCATTTAAGCCATTTTATCCTACTCATGAACCTATAGCCTTGAACATGCATGAAAATGTGTAAGTTTTTGCAATTTGAACCTATAAACATGTTTATTATGCTAAATACGAGTTGTTTGATTGATAAAATCTTAGAATATAGCAAAAACAAAGAAAATGGGTAAGTTAGAAGGTCATTTATGCCATTTTAGCCTAGTCATGAACCTATAGCCATGAATATGCATGAAAATGTGTAAGTTTTTGCAATTTGAACCTATAAACATGTTTACTATGCTAAATATGAGTTGTTTGATTGATAAAATCTTAGAATATAGCAAAAACAAAGAAAATGGGTAAGTTAGAAAGTCATTTATGCCATTTTTGCCTAGTCATGAACCTATAGCCATGAATAAGCTAGAAAATGTGTAAGTTTTTGCAATTTGAACCTATAAACATGTTTACTATGCTAAATATGAGTTGTTTGATTGATAAAATCTTAGAATATAGCAAAAACAAAGAAAATGGGTAAGTTAGAAGGTCATTTAAGCCATTTTATCCTACTCATGATCCTATAGCCTTGAATATGCATGAAAATGTGTAAGTTTTTTCAATTTGAACCTATAAACATGTTTATTATGCTAAATACGAGTTGTTTGATTGATAAAATTTTAGAATATAGCAAAAACAAAGAAAATGGGTAAGTTAGAAGGTCATTTATGCCATTTTAGCCTAGTCATGAACCTATAGCCATGAATATGCTAGAAAATGTGTAAGTTTTTGCAATTTGAACCTATAAAAATGTTTACTATGCTAAATATGAGTTGTTTGATTGATAAAATCTTATAATATAGCAAAAACAAAGAAAATGGGTAAGTTAGAAGGTCATTTATGCCATTTTAGCCTAGTCATGAACCTATAGCCACGAATATGCATGAAAATTTTTAAGTTTTTGCAATTTGAACCTATAAACATGTTTACTATGCAAAATATGAGTTGTTTGATTGATAAAATCTTATAATATAGCAAAAACAAAGAAAATGGGTAAGTTAGAAGGTCATTTAAGCCATTTTATCCTACTCATGAACCTATAGCCTTGAATATGCATGAAAATGTGTAAGTTTTTGCAATTTGAACCTATAAACATGTTTATTATGCTAAATACGAATTGTTTGATTGATAAAATCTTAGAATATAGCAAAAACAAAGAAAACAGGTAAGTTAGAAGGTCATTTATGCCATTTTAGCCTAGTCATGAACCTATAGCCATGAATAAACTAGAAAATGTGTAAGTTTTTGCAATTTGAACCAATAAAAATGTTTTCTATGCTAAATATGAGTTGTTTGATTGATAATTTCTTAGAATATAGCAAAAACAAAGAAAATGGGTAAGTTAGAAGGTCAATTATGCCATTTTAGCCTAGTCATGAACCTATAGCCATGAATATGCTAGAAAATGTGTAAGTTTTTGCAATTGGAACCTATAAAAATGTTTACTATGCTAAATATGAGTTGTTTGATTAATAAAATCTTAGAATATAGCAAAAACAAAGAAAATGGGTAAGTTAGAAGGTCATTTATGCCATTTTAGCCTAGTCATGAACCAATAGCCATGAATATGCATGAAAATTTTTAAGTTTTTGCAATTTGAACCTATAAACATGTTTACTATGCAAAATATGAGTTGTTTGATTGATAAAATCTTATAATATAGCAAAAACAAAGAAAATGGGTAAGTTAGAAGGTCATTTAAGCCATTTTATCCTACTCATGAACCTATAGCCTTGAATATGCATGAAAATGTGTAAGTTTTTGCAATTTGAACCTATAAACATGTTTATTATGCTAAATACGAGTTGTTTGATTGATAAAATCTTAGAATATAGCAATAACAAAGAAAACAGGTAAGTTAGAAGGTCAATTATGCCATTTTAGCCTAGTCATGAACCTATAGCCATGAATATGCTAGAAAATGTGTAAGTTTTTGCTATTTGAACCAATAAAAATGTTTACTATGCTAAATATGAGTTGTTTGATTGATAATTTCTTAGAATATAGCAAAAACAAAGAAAATGGGTAAGTTAGAAGGTCAATTATGCCATTTTAGCCTAGTCATGAACCTATAGCCATGAATATGCTAGAAAATGTGTAAGTTTTTGCAATTGGAACCTATAAAAATGTTTACTATGCTAAATATGAGTTGTTTGATTAATAAAATCTTAGAATATAGCAAAAACAAAGAAAATGGGTAAGTTAGAAGGTCATTTATGCCATTTTAGCCTAGTCATGAACCTATAGCCATGAATATGCTAGAAAATGTGTAAGTTTTTGCAATTTGAACCAATAAAAATGTTTTCTATGCTAAATATGAGTTGTTTGATTGATAAAATCATAGAATATAGCAAAAACAAAGAAAATGGGTAAGTTAGAAGGTCATTTATGCCATTTTAGCCTAGTCATGAACCAATAGCCATGAATATGCTAGAAAATGTGTAAGTTTTTGCAATTTGAACCTATATACATGTTTACTATGCTAAATAAGAGTTGTTTGATTGATAAAATCTTAGAATATAGTAAAAACAAAGAAAATGGGTAAGTTAGAAGGTCAATTATGCCATTTTAGCCTAGTCATGAACCTATAGACATGAATATGCTAGAAAATGTGTAAGTTTTTGCAATTTGAACCTATAAAAATGTTTACTATGCTAAATATGAGTTGTTTGATTGATAAAATCTTAGAATATAGCAAAAACAAAGAAAATGGGTAAGTTAGAAGGTCATTTATGCCATTTTAGCCTAGTCATGAACCTATAGCCATGAATATGCTAGAAAATGTGTAAGTTTTTGCAATTTGAACCAATACACATGTTTACTATGCTAAATAAGAGTTGTTTGATTGATAAAATCTTAGAATATAGCAAAAACAAAGAAAATGGGTAAGTTAGAAGGTCAATTATGCCATTTTAGCCTAGTCATGAACCTATAGCCATGAATATTCTAGAAAATGTGTAAGTTTTTGCAATTTGAACCTATAAAAATGTTTACTATGCTAAATATGAGTTGTTTGATTGATAATTTCTTAGAATATGGAAAAACAAAGAAAATGGGTAAGTTAGAAGGTCATTTATGCCATTTTAGCCTAGTCATGAACCTATAGCCATGAATATGCTAGAAAATGTGTAAGTTTTTGCAATTTGAACCTATACACATGTTTACTATGTTAAATAAGAGCTGTTAGATTGATAAAATCTTAGAATATAGCAAAAACAAAGAAAACAGGTAAGTTAGAAGGCCATTTATGCCATTTTAGCCTAGTCATGAACCTATAGCCATGAATATGCTAGAAAATGTGTACGTTTTTGTAATTTGAACCTATAAACATGTTTACTATGCTAAATATGAGTTGTTTGATTGATAAAATCTTAGAATATAGCAAAAACAAAGAAAATGGGTAAGTTAGAAGGTCATTCAAGCCATTTTATCCTACTCATGAACCTATAGCCTTGAATATGCATGAAAATGTGTAAGTTTTTTCAATTTGAACCTATAAACATGTTTATTATGCTAAATACAAGTTGTTTGATTGATAAAATCTTAGAATATAGCAAAAACAAAGAAAATGGGTAAGTTAGAAGGTCATTTATGCCATTTTAGCCTAGTCATGAACCTATAGCCATGAATATGCTAGAAAATGTGTAAGTTTTTGCACTTTGAACCTATAAAAATGTTTACTATGCTAAATATGAGTTGTTTGATTGATAAAATCTTATAATATAGCAAAAACAAAGAAAATGGGTAAGTTAGAAGGTCATTTATGCCATTTTAGCCTAGTCATGAACCAATAGCCTTGAATATGCATGAAAATTTGTAAGTTTTTGCAATTTGAACCTATAAACATGTTTACTATGCAAAATATGAGTTGTTTGATTGATAAAATCTTATAATATAGCAAAAACAAAGAAAATGGGTAAGTTAGAAGGTCATTTAAGCCATTTTATCCTACTCATGAACCTATAGCCTTGAATATGCATGAAAATGTGTAAGTTTTTGCAATTTGAACCTATAAACATGTTTATTATGCTAAATACGAATTGTTTGATTGATAAAATCTTAGAATATAGCAAAAACAAAGAAAACAGGTAAGTTAGAAGGTCATTTATGCCATTTTAGCCTAGTCATGAACCTATAGCCATGAATAAACTAGAAAATGTGTAAGTTTTTGCAATTTGAACCAATAAAAATGTTTTCTATGCTAAATATGAGTTGTTTGATTGATAATTTCTTAAAATATAGCAAAAACAAAGAAAATGGGTAAGTTAGAAGGTCAATTATGCCATTTTAGCCTAGTCATGAACCTATAGCCATGAATATGCTAGAAAATGTGTAAGTTTTTGCAATTGGAACCTATAAAAATGTTTACTATGCTAAATATGAGTTGTTTGATTAATAAAATCTTAGAATATAGCAAAAACAAAGAAAATGGGTAAGTTAGAAGGTCATTTATGCCATTTTAGCCTAGTCATGAACCAATAGCCATGAATATGCATGAAAATTTTTAAGTTTTTGCAATTTGAACCTATAAACATGTTTACTATGCAAAATATGAGTTGTTTGATTGATAAAATCTTATAATATAGCAAAAACAAAGAAAATGGGTAAGTTAGAAGGTCATTTAAGCCATTTTATCCTACTCATGAACCTATAGCCTTGAATATGCATGAAAATGTGTAAGTTTTTGCAATTTGAACCTATAAACATGTTTATTATGCTAAATACGAGTTGTTTGATTGATAAAATCTTAGAATATAGCAATAACAAAGAAAACAGGTAAGTTAGAAGGTCAATTATGCCATTTTAGCCTAGTCATGAACCTATAGCCATGAATATGCTAGAAAATGTGTAAGTTTTTGCTATTTGAACCAATAAAAATGTTTAATATGCTAAATATGAGTTGTTTGATTGATAATTTCTTAGAATATAGCAAAAACAAAGAAAATGGGTAAGTTAGAAGGTCAATGATGCCATTTTAGCCTAGTCATGAACCTATAGCCATGAATATGCTAGAAAATGTGTAAGTTTTTGCAATTGGAACCTATAAAAATGTTTACTATGCTAAATATGAGTTGTTTGATTAATAAAATCTTAGAATATAGCAAAAACAAAGAAAATGGGTAAGTTAGAAGGTCATTTATGCCATTTTAGCCTAGTCATGAACCTATAGCCATGAATATGCTAGAAAATGTGTAAGTTTTTGCAATTTGAACCAATAAAAATGTTTTCTATGCTAAATATGAGTTGTTTGATTGATAAAATCATAGAATATAGCAAAAACAAAGAAAATGGGTAAGTTAGAAGGTCATTTATGCCATTTTAGCCTAGTCATGAACCAATAGCCATGAATATGCTAGAAAATGTGTAAGTTTTTTTTAATTTGAACCTATATACATGTTTACTATGCTAAATAAGAGTTGTTTGATTGATAAAATCTTAGAATATAGTAAAAACAAAGAAAATGGGTAAGTTAGAAGGTCATTTATGCCATTTTAGCCTAGTCATGAACCTATAGCCATGAATATACTAGAAAATGTGTAAGTTTTTGCAATTTGAACCTATAAACATGTTTACTATGCTAAATATGAGTTGTTTGATTGATAAAATCTTAGAATATAGCAAAAACAAAGAAAATGGGTAAGTTAGAAGGTCATTTATGCCATTTTAGCCTAGTCATGAACCTATAGCCATGAATATGCTAGAAAATGTGTAAGTTTTTGCAATTTGAACCAATACACATGTTTACTATGCTAAATAAGAGTTGTTTGATTGATAAAATCTTAGAATATAGCAAAAACAAAGAAAATGGGTAAGTTAGAAGGTCAATTATGCCATTTTAGCCTAGTCATGAACCTATAGCCATGAATATGCTAGAAAATGTGTAAGTTTTTGCAATTTGAACCTATAAAAATGTTTACTATGCTAAATATGAGTTGTTTGATTGATAAAATCTTATAATATAGCAAAAACAAAGAAAATGGGTAAGTTAGAAGGTCATTTATGCCATTTTAGCCTAGTCATGAACCTATAGCCATGAATAAGCTAGAAAATGTGTAATTTTTTGCAATTTGAACCTATAAACATGTTTACTATGCTAAATATGAGTTGTTTGATTGATAAAATCTTAGAATATAGCAAAAACAAAGAAAATGGGTAAGTTAGAAGGTCATTTATGCCATTTTAGCCTAGTCATGAACCTATAGCCATGAATATGCTAGAAAATGTTTAAGTTTTTGCAATTTGAACCTATAAAAATGTTTACTATGCTAAATATGAGTTGTTTGATTGATAAAATCTTATAATATAGCAAAAACAAAGAAAATGGGTAAGTAAGAAGGTCATTTATGCCATTTTAGCCTAGTCATGAACCTATAGCCATGAATATGCTAGAAAATGTGTAAGTTTTTGCAATTTGAACCTATAAAAATGTTTACTATGCTAAATATAAGGTTTTTGATTGATAAAATCTTAGAATATAGCAAAAACAAAGAAATGGGTAAGTTAGAAGGTCATTTTAGCCATTTTATCCTACTCATGAACCTATAGCCTTTAATATGCATGAAAATGTGTAAGTTTTTGCAATTTGAACCTATAAACCTGTTTATTATGATAAATACGAGTTGTTAGATTGATAAAATCTTAGAATATAGCCAAAACAAAGAAAACAGGTAAGTTAGAAGGTCATTTATGCCATTTTATCCTAGTCATGAACCGATAGCCATGAATATGCTAGAAAATGTGTAAGTTTTATCAATTTTAACCTATAAACCTGTTTACTATGCTAAATATGAGTATTTTGATTGATAAAATCTTAGAATATAGCAAAAAGAAAAAAAATGGGTAAGTTAGAAGGTCATTTATGCCATTTTAGCCTAGTCATGAACATATAGCCATGAATATGCTAGAAAATTTGTGAGTTTTTGCAATTTGAACCTATAAACATGTTTACTATGCTAAATATGAGTTGTTTGATTGATAAAATCTTAGAATATAGCAAAAACAAAGAAAAAGGGTAAGTTAGAAGGTCATTTATGCCATTTTAGCCTAGTCATGAACCTATAGCCATGAATAAGCTAGAAAATGTGTAAGTTTTTGCAATTTGAACCTATAAACATGTTTACTATGCTAAATATGAGTTGTTTGATTCATAAAATCTTAGAATATAGCAAAAACAAAGAAAATGGGAAAGTTAGAAGGTCATTTATGCCATTTTAGCCTAGTCATGAACCTATAGCTATGAATATGCAAGAAAATGTGTAAGTTTTTGCAATTTGAACCTATAAAAATGTTTACTATGCTAAATATGAGTAGTTTGAATGATAAAATCTTAGAATATAGCAAAAAGAAAAAAAATGGGTAAGTTAGAAGGTCATTTATGCCATTTTAGCTTAGTCATGAACATATAGCCATGAATATGCTAGAAAATTTGTGAGTTTTTGCAATTTGAACCTATAAACATGTTTACTATGCTAAATAAGAGTTGTTTGATTGATAAAATCTTAGAATATAGCAAAAACAAAGAAAAAGGGTAAGTTAGAAGGTCATTTATGCCATTTTAGCCTAGTCATGAACCTATAGCCATGAATAAGCTAAAAATGTGTAAGTTTTTGCAATTTGAACCTATAAAAATGTTAACTATGCTAAATATGAGTTGTTTGATTGATAAAATCTTAGAATATAGCAAAAACAAAGAAAATGGGTAAGTAAGAAGGTCATTTATGCAATTTTAGCCTAGTCATGAACCAATAGCCATGAATATGCATGAAAATGTCTAAGTTTTTGCAATTTGAACCTATAAACATGTTTACTATGCTAAATATGAGTTGTTTGATTGATAAAATCTTATAATATAGCAAAAACAAAGAAAATGGGTAAGTTAGAAGGTCATTTATGCCATTTTAGCCTAGTCATGAACCTATAGCCATGAATATGCTAGAAAATGTGTAAGTTTTTGCAATTTGAACCTATAAACATGTTCACTATGCTAAATATGAGTTGTTTGATTGATAAAATCTTAGAATATAGCAAAAACAAAGAAAATGGGTAAGTTAGAAGGTCATTTATGCCATTTTTGCCTAGTCATGAACCTATAGCCATGAATAAGCTAGAAAATGTGTAAGTTTTTGCAATTTGAACCTATAAACATGTTTACTATGCTAAATATGAGTTGTTTGATTGATAAAATCTTAGAATATAGCAAAAACAAAGAAAATGGGTAAGTTAGAAGGTCATTTATGCCATTTTAACCTAGTCATGAACCTATAGCCATGAATATGCTAGAAAATGTGTAAGTTTTTGCAATTTGAACCTATAAAAATGTTTACTATGCTAAATATGAGTAGTTTGATTGATAAAATCTTAGAATATAGCAAAAAGAAAAAAAATGGGTAAGTTAGAAGGTCATTTATGCCATTTTAGCCTAGTCATGAACCTATAGCCATGAATATGCTAGAAAATGTGTAAGTTTTTGCAATTTGAACCTATAAAAATGTTTACTATGCTAAATATGAGTTGTTTGATTGATAAAATTTTAGAATATAGCAAAAACAAAGAAAATGGGTAAGTTAGAAGGTCATTTATGCCATTTTAGCCTAGTCATGAACCTATAGCCATGAATATACTAGAAAATGTGTAAGTTTTTGCAATTTGAACCTATAAACATGTTTACTATGCTAAATATGAGTTGTTTGATTGATAAAATCTTAGAATATAGCAAAAACAAAGAAAATGGGTAAGTTAGAAGGTCATTTATGCCATTTTAGCCTAGTCATGAACCTATAGCCATGAATATGCTAGAAAATGTGTAAGTTTTTGCAATTTGAACCTATAAAAATGTTTACTATGCTAAATATGAGTTGTTTGATTGATAAAATCTTATAATATAGCAAAAACAAAGAAAACAGGTAAGTTAGAAACTCATTTATGCCATTTTAGCCTAGTCATGAACATATAGCCATGAATATGCGAGAAAATGTGTAAGTTTTTGCGATTTGAACCTAGAAAAATGTTTAATATGCTAAATATGAGTTGTTTGATTGATAAAATCTTAGAATATAGCAAAAACAAAGAAAATGGGTAAGTAAGAAGGTCATTTATGCCATTTTAGCCTAGTCATGAACCTATAGCCATGAATATGCTAGAAAATGTGTAAGTTTTTGCAATTTGAACCGATAAACATGTTTATTATGCTAAATATGAGTTTTTTTACGGATAAAATCTTAGAATATAGCAAAAACAAAGAAAATGGGTAAGTTAGAAGGTCATTTTAGCCATTTTATCCTACTCATGAACCTATAGCCTTTAATATGCATGAAAATGTGTCAGTTTTTGCAATTTGAACCTATAAACATGTTTATTATGGATAATACGAGTTGTTAGATTGATAAAATCTTAGTATATAGCAAAAACAAAGAAAACAGGTAAGTTAGAAGGTCATTTATGCCATTTTAGCCTAGTCATGAACCTATAGCCATGAATATGCTAGAAAATGTGTAAGTTTTTGCAATTTGAACCAATAAAAATGTTTACTATGCTAAATATGAGTTGTTTGATTGATAAAATCTTAAAATATAGCAAAAACAAAAAAAAATGGGTAAGTTAGTAAGTCATTTATGCCATTTTAGCCTAGTCATGAACCTATAGCCATGAATATGCATGAAAATGTGTAATTTTTTGCAATTTGAACCTGTAAACATGTTTACTATGCTAAATATGAGTTGTTTGATTGATAAAATCTTAGAATATAGCAAAAAGAAAAAAAATGGGTAAGTTAGAAGGTCATTTATGCCATTTTAGCCTAGTCATGAACCTATAGCCATGAATATGCTAGAAAATGTGTAAGTTTTTGCAATTTGAACCAATAAAAATGTTTACTATGCTAAATATGAGTTGTTTGATTGATAAAATCTTATAATATAGCAAAAACAAAGAAAATGGGTAAGTTAGAAGGTCATTTATGCCATTTTAGCCTAGTCATGAACCTATAGCCATGAATATGCTAGAAAATGTGTAAGTTTTTGCAATTTGAACCTATAAACATGTTTACTATGCTAAATATGAGTTGTTTGATTGATAAAATCTTAGAATATAGCAAAAACAAAGAAAATGGGTAAGTTAGAAGGTCATTTATGCCATTTTAGCCTAGTCATGAACCTATAGCCATGAATATGCTAGAAAATGTGTAAGTTTTTGCAATTTGAACCTATAAACATGTTTACTATGCTAAATATGAGTTGTTTGATTGATAAAATCTTAGAATATAGCAAAAACAAAGAAAATGGGTAAGTTAGAAGGTCATTTATGCCATTTTAGCCTAGTCATGAACCTATAGCCATGAATATGCAAGAAAATGTGTAAGTTTTTGCAATTTGAACCTGTAAACATGTTTACTATGCTAAATATGAGTTGTTTGATTGATAAAATCTTAGAATATAGCAAAAACAAAGAAAATGGGTAAGTAAGAAGGTCATTTATGCCATTTTAGCCTAGTCATGAACCTATAGCCATGAATATGCTAGAAAATGTGTAAGTTTTTGCAATTTGAACCGATAAACATGTTTATTATGCTAAATATGAGTTTTTTGACGGATAAAATCTTAGAATATAGCAAAAACAAAGAAAATGGGTAAGTTAGAAGGTCATTTTAGCCATTTTATCCTACTCATGAACCTATAGCCTTTAATATGCATGAAAATGTGTCAGTTTTTGCAATTTGAACCTATAAACATGTTTATTATGGATAATACGAGTTGTTAGATTGATAAAATCTTAGTATATAGCAAAAACAAAGAAAACAGGTAAGTTAGAAGGTCATTTATGCCATTTTAGCCTAGTCATGAACCTATAGCCATGAATATGCTAGAAAATGTGTAAGTTTTTGCAATTTGAACCAATAAAAATGTTTACTATGCTAAATATGAGTTGTTTGATTGATAAAATCTTAGAATATAGCAAAAACAAAGAAAATGGGTAAGTTAGAAAGTCATTTATGCCATTTTAGCCTAGTCATGAACCTATAGCCATGAATATGCATGAAAATGTGTAATTTTTTGCAATTTGAACCTGTAAACATGTTTGCTATGCTAAATATGAGTTGTTTGATTGATAAAATCTTAGAATATAGCAAAAAGAAAAAAAATGGGTAAGTTAGAAGGTCATTTATGCCATTTTAGCCTAGTCATGAACCTATAGCCATGAATATGCTAGAGAATGTGTAAGTTTTTGCAATTTGAACCAATAAAAATGTTTACTATGCTAAATATGAGTTGTTTGATTGATAAAATCTTAGAATATAGCAAAAACAAAGAAAATGGGTAACTTAGAAGGTCATTTATGCCATTTTAGCCTAGTCATGAACCTATAGCCATGAATATGCTAGAAAATGTGTAAGTTTTTGCAATTTGAACCTATAAACATGTTTACTATGCTAAATATGAGTTGTTTGATTGATAAAATCTTAGAATATAGCAAAAACAAAGAAAATGGGTAAGTTAGAAGGTCATTTATGCCATTTTAGCCTAGTCATGAACCTATAGCCATGAATATGCTAGAAAATGTGTAAGTTTTTGCAATTTGAACCAATAAAAATGTTTACTATGCTAAATATGAGTTGTTTGATTGATAAAATCTTAGAATATAGCAAAAACAAAGAAAATGGGTAAGTTAGAAAGTCATTTATGCCATTTTAGCCTAGTCATGAACCTATAGCCATGAATATGCATGAAAATGTGTAATTTTTTGCAATTTGAACCTGTAAACATGTTTACTATGCTAAATATGAGTTGTTTGATTGATAAAATCTTAGAATATAGCAAAAAGAAAAAAAATGGGTAAGTTAGAAGGTCATTTATGCCATTTTAGCCTAGTCATGAACCTATAGCCATGAATATGCTAGAAAATGTGTAAGTTTTTGCAATTTGAACCAATAAAAATGTTTACTATGCTAAATATGAGTTGTTTGATTGATAAAATCTTAGAATATAGCAAAAACAAAGAAAATGGGTAACTTAGAAGGTCATTTATGCCATTTTAGCCTAGTCATGAACCTATAGCCATGAATATGCTAGAAAATGTGTAAGTTTTTGCAATTTGAACCTATAAACATGTTTACTATGCTAAATATGAGTTGTTTGATTGATAAAATCTTAGAATATAGCAAAAACAAAGAAAATGGGTAAGTTAGAAGGTCATTTATGCCATTTTAGCCTAGTCATGAACCTATAGCCATGAATATGCTAGAAAATGTGTAAGTTTTTGCAATTTGAACCTATAAACATGTTTACTATGCTAAATATGAGTTGTTTGATTGATAAAATCTTAGAATATAGCAAAAACAAAGAAAATGGGTAAGTTAGAAGGTCATTTATGCCATTTTAGCCTAGTCATGAACCTATAGCCATGAATATGCAAGAAAATGTGTAAGTTTTTGCAATTTGAACCTATAAACATGTTTACTATGCTAAATATGAGTTGTTTGATTGATAAAATCTTAGAATATAGCAAAAACAAAGAAAAAGGGTAAGTTAGAAGGTCATTTATGCCATTTTAGCCTAGTCATGAACCTATAGCCATGAATAAGCTAAAAATGTGTACGTTTTTGCAATTTGAACCTATAAACATGTTTACTATGCTAAATAAGAGTTGTTTGATTGATAAAATCTTAGAATATAGCAAAAACAAAGAAAATGGGTAAGTTAGAAGGTCATTTATGCCGTTTTAGCCTAATCATGAACCTATAGCCATGAATATGCTAAAAAATGTGTAAGTTTTTGCAATTTGAACCTATAAAAATGTTTAATATGCTAAATATGAGTTGTTTGATTGATAAAATCTTAGAATATAGCAAAAACAAAGAAAATGGGTAAGTAAGAAGAACATTTATGCCATTTTAGCCTAGTCATGAACCTATAGCCATGAATATGCTAGAAAATGTGTATGTTTTTGCAATTTGAACCTATAAACATGTTTATTATGCTAAATATGAGTTTTTTGACTGATAAAATCTTAGAATATAGCAAAAACAAAGAAAATGGGTAACTTAGAAGGTCATTTTAACCATTTTATCCTACTCATGAACCTATAGCCTTTAATATGCATGAAAATGTGTAAGTTTTTGCAATTTGAACCTATAAACATGTTTATTATGCTAAATACGAGTTGTTAGATTGATAAAATCTTAGAATATAGCAAAAACAAAGAAAACAGGTAAGTTAGAAGGTCATTTATGCCATTTTAGCCTAGTCATGAACCTATAGCCATGAATATGCTAGAAAATGTGTAAGTTTTTGCAATTTGAACCAATAAAAATGTTTACTATGCTAAATATGAGTTGTTTGATTGATAAAATCTTAGAATATAGCAAAAACAAAGAAAATGGGTAAGTTAGAAAGTCATTTATGCCATTTTAGCCTAGTCATGAACCTATAGCCATGAATATGCATGAAAATGTGTAATTTTTTGCAATTTGAACCTGTAAACATGTTTACTATGCTAAATATGAGCTGTTTGATTGATAAAATCTTAGAATATAGCAAAAACAAAGAAAATGGGTAAGTTAGAAGGTCATTAAAGCCATTTTATCCTACTCATGAACCTATAGCCTTGAATATGCATGAAAATGTGTAAGTTTTTGCAATTTGAACCTATAAACATGTTTATTATGCTAAATACGAGTTGTTAGATTGATAAAATCTTAGTATATAGCAAAAACCAAGAAAACAGGTAAGTTAGAAGGTCATTTATGCCATTTTAGCCTAGTCATGAACCTATAGCCATGAATATGCATGAAAATGTGTAATTTTTTGCAATTTGAACCTATAAACATGTTTATTATGCTAAATACGAGTTGTTAGATTGATAAAATCTTAGTATATAGCAAAAACCAAGAAAACAGGTAAGTTAGAAGGTCATTTATGCCATTTTAGCCTAGTCATGAACCTATAGCCATGAATATGCCAGAAAATGTGTAAGTTTTTGCAATTTGAACCTATAAACATGTTTACTATGCTAAATACGAGTTGTTAGATTGATAAAATCTTAGTATATAGCAAAAACCAAGAAAACAGGTAAGTTAGAAGGTCATTTATGCCATTTTAGCCTAGTCATGAACCTATAGCCATGAATATGCTAGAAAATGTGTAAGTTTTTGCAATTTGAACCTATAAACTTGTTTACTATGCTAAATAAGAGTTGTTTGATTGATAAAATCTTAGAATATAGCAAAAACAAAGAAAACAGGTAAGTTAGAAGGTCATTTATGCCATTTTAGCCTAGTCATGAACCTATAGCCATGAATATGCTAGAAAATGTGTAAGTTTTTGCAATTTGAACCAATAAAAATGTTTACTATGCTAAATATGAGTTGTTTGATTGATAAAATCTTAGAATATAGCAAAAACAAAGAAAATGGGTAAGTTAGAAAGTCATTTATGCCATTTTAGCCTAGTCATGAACCTATAGCCATGAATATGCATGAAAATGTGTAATTTTTTGCAATTTGAACCTGTAAACATGTTTACTATGCTAAATATGAGTTGTTTGATTGATAAAATCTTAGAATATAGCAAAAAGAAAAAAAATGGGTAAGTTAGAAGGTCATTTATGCCATTTTAGCCTAGTCATGAACCTATAGCCATGAATATGCTAGAAAATGTGTAAGTTTTTGCAATTTGAACCAATAAAAATGTTTACTATGCTAAATATGAGTTGTTTGATTGATAAAATCTTAGAATATAGCAAAAACAAAGAAAATGGGTAACTTAGAAGGTCATTTATGCCATTTTAGCCTAGTCATGAACCTATAGCCATGAATATGCTAGAAAATGTGTAAGTTTTTGCAATTTGAACCTATAAACATGTTTACTATGCTAAATATGAGTTGTTTGATTGATAAAATCTTAGAATATAGCAAAAACAAAGAAAATGGGTAAGTTAGAAGGTCATTTATGCCATTTTAGCCTAGTCATGAACCTATAGCCATGAATATGCTAGAAAATGTGTAAGTTTTTGCAATTTGAACCTATAAACATGTTTACTATGCTAAATATGAGTTGTTTGATTGATAAAATCTTAGAATATAGCAAAAACAAAGAAAATGGGTAAGTTAGAAGGTCATTTATGCCATTTTAGCCTAGTCATGAACCTATAGCCATGAATATGCAAGAAAATGTGTAAGTTTTTGCAATTTGAACCTATAAACCTGTTTACTATGCTAAATATGAGTTGTTTGATTGATAAAATCTTAGAATATAGCAAAAACAAAGAAAAAGGGTAAGTTAGAAGGTCATTTATGCCATTTTAGCCTAGTCATGAACCTATAGCCATGAATAAGCTAAAAATGTGTACGTTTTTGCAATTTGAACCTATAAACATGTTTACTATGCTAAATAAGAGTTGTTTGATTGATAAAATCTTAGAATATAGCAAAAACAAAGAAAATGGGTAAGTTAGAAGGTCATTTATGCCGTTTTAGCCTAATCATGAACCTATAGCCATGAATATGCTAAAAAATGTGTAAGTTTTTGCAATTTGAACCTATAAAAATGTTTAATATGCTAAATATGAGTTGTTTGATTGATAAAATCTTAGAATATAGCAAAAACAAAGAAAATGGGTAAGTAAGAAGAACATTTATGCCATTTTAGCCTAGTCATGAACCTATAGCCATGAATATGCTAGAAAATGTGTATGTTTTTGCAATTTGAACCTATAAACATGTTTATTATGCTAAATATGAGTTTTTTGACTGATAAAATCTTAGAATATAGCAAAAACAAAGAAAATGGGTAACTTAGAAGGTCATTTTAACCATTTTATCCTACTCATGAACCTATAGCCTTTAATATGCATGAAAATGTGTAAGTTTTTGCAATTTGAACCTATAAACATGTTTATTATGCTAAATACGAGTTGTTAGATTGATAAAATCTTAGAATATAGCAAAAACAAAGAAAACAGGTAAGTTAGAAGGTCATTTATGCCATTTTAGCCTAGTCATGAACCTATAGCCATGAATATGCTAGAAAATGTGTAAGTTTTTGCAATTTGAACCAATAAAAATGTTTACTATGCTAAATATGAGTTGTTTGATTGATAAAATCTTAGAATATAGCAAAAACAAAGAAAATGGGTAAGTTAGAAAGTCATTTATGCCATTTTAGCCTAGTCATGAACCTATAGCCATGAATATGCATGAAAATGTGTAATTTTTTGCAATTTGAACCTGTAAACATGTTTACTATGCTAAATATGAGCTGTTTGATTGATAAAATCTTAGAATATAGCAAAAACAAAGAAAATGGGTAAGTTAGAAGGTCATTAAAGCCATTTTATCCTACTCATGAACCTATAGCCTTGAATATGCATGAAAATGTGTAAGTTTTTGCAATTTGAACCTATAAACATGTTTATTATGCTAAATACGAGTTGTTAGATTGATAAAATCTTAGTATATAGCAAAAACCAAGAAAACAGGTAAGTTAGAAGGTCATTTATGCCATTTTAGCCTAGTCATGAACCTATAGCCATGAATATGCATGAAAATGTGTAATTTTTTGCTATTTGAACCTATAAACATGTTTATTATGCTAAATACGAGTTGTTAGATTGATAAAATCTTAGTATATAGCAAAAACCAAGAAAACAGGTAAGTTAGAAGGTCATTTATGCCATTTTAGCCTAGTCATGAACCTATAGCCATGAATATGCCAGAAAATGTGTAAGTTTTTGCAATTTGAACCTATAAACATGTTTACTATGCTAAATACGAGTTGTTAGATTGATAAAATCTTAGTATATAGCAAAAACCAAGAAAACAGGTAAGTTAGAAGGTCATTTATGCCATTTTAGCCTAGTCATGAACCTATAGCCATGAATATGCTAGAAAATGTGTAAGTTTTTGCAATTTGAACCTATAAACTTGTTTACTATGCTAAATAAGAGTTGTTTGATTGATAAAATCTTAGAATATAGCAAAAACAAAGAAAATGGGTAAGTTAGAAGGTCATTTATGCCGTTTTAGCCTAATCATGAACCTATAGCCATGAATATGCTAGAAAATGTGTATGTTTTTGCAATTTGAACCTATAAAAATGTTTACTATGCTAAATATGAGTTGTTTGATTGATAAAATCTTATAATATAGCAAAAACAAAGAAAATGGGTAAGTTAGAAGGTCATTTATGCCATTTTAGCCTAATCATGAACCAATAGCCATGAATATGCATGAAAATTTGTAAGTTTTTGCAATTTGAACCTATAAACATGTTTACTATGCAAAATATGAGTTGTTTGATTGATAAAATATTAAAATCTAGCAAAAACAAAGAAAATGGGCAAGTTAGATAGTCATTTAAGCCATTTTTTCCTACTCATAAACCTATAGCCTTGAATATGCATGAAAATGTGTAAGTTTTTGCAATTTGAACCTATAAACATGTTTATTATGCTAAATACGAGTTGTTAGATTGATAAAATCTTAGAATATAGCAAAAACAAAGAAAACAGGTAAGTTAGAAGGTCATTTATGCCATTTTTTCCTACTCATAAACCTATAGCCTTGAATATGCATGAAAATGTGTAAGTTTTTGCAATTTGAACCTATAAACATGTTTATTATGCTAAATACGAGTTGTTAGATTGATAAAATCTTAGAATATAGCAAAAACAAAGAAAACAGGTAAGTTAGAAGGTCATTTATGCCATTTTAGCCTAGTCATGAACCTATAGCCATTAATATGCTAGAAAATGTGTAAGTTTTTGCAATTTGAACCTATAAACATGTTTATTATGCTAAATACGAGTTGTTTGATTGATAAAATCTTAGAATATAGCAAAAAGAAAAAAAATGGGTAAGTTAGAAGGTCATTTATGCCATTTTAGCCTAGTCATGAACATATAGCCATGAATATGCTAGAAAATTTGTGACTTTTTGCAATTTGAACCTATAAACATGTTTACTATGCTAAATATGAGTTGTTTGATTGATAAAATCTTAGAATATAGCAAAAACAAAGAAAATGGGTAAGTTAGAAGGTCATTTATGCCATTTTAGCCTAGTCATGAACCTATAGCCATGAATAAGCTAGAAAATGTGTAAGTTTTTGCAATTTGAACCTATAAACATGTTTACTATGCTAAATATGAGTTGTTTGATTGATAAAATCTTAGTATATAGTAAAAACAAAGAAAATGGGAAAGTTAGAAGGTCATTTATGCCATTTTAGCCTAGTCATGAACCTATAGCTATGAATATGCAAGAAAATGTGTAAGTTTTTGCAATTTGAACCTATAAAAATGTTTACTATGCTAAATATGAGTAGTTTGAATGATAAAATCTTAGAATATAGCAAAAAGAAAAAAAATGGGTAAGTTAGAAGGTCATTTATGCCATTTTAGCCTAGTCATGAACATATAGCCATGAATATGCTAGAAAATTTGTGAGTTTTTGCAATTTGAACCTATAAACATGTTTACTATGCTAAATATGAGTTGTTTGATTGATAAAATCTTAGAATATAGCAAAAACAAAGAAAAAGGGTAAGTTAGAAGGTCATTTATGCCATTTTAGCCTAGTCATGAACCTATAGCCATGAATAAGCTAAAAATGTGTAAGTTTTTGCAATTTGAACCTATAAAAATGTTTACTATGCTAAATATGAGTTGTTTGATTGATAAAATCTTAGAATATAGCAAAAACAAAGAAAATGGGTAAGTAAGAAGGTCATTTATGCAATTTTAGCCTAGTCATGAACCAATAGCCATGAATATGCATGAAAATGTGTAAGTTTTTGCAATTTGAACCTATAAACATGTTTACTATGCTAAATATGAGTTGTTTGATTGATAAAATCTTATAATATAGCAAAAACAAAGAAAATGGGTAAGTTAGAAGGTCATTTATGCCATTTTAGCCTAGTCATGAACCTATAGCCATGAATATGCTAGAAAATGTGTAAGTTTTTGCAATTTGAACCTATAAACATGTTCACTATGCTAAATATGAGTTGTTTGATTGATAAAATCTTAGAATATAGCAAAAACAAAGAAAATGGGTAAGTTAGAAGGTCATTTATGCCATTTTTGCCTAGTCATGAACCTATAGCCATGAATAAGCTAGAAAATGTGTAAGTTTTTGCAATTTGAACCTATAAACATGTTTACTATGCTAAATATGAGTTGTTTGATTGATAAAATCTTAGAATATAGCAAAAACAAAGAAAATGGGTAAGTTAGAAGGTCATTTATGCCATTTTAGCCTAGTCATGAACCTATAGCCATGAATATGCTAGAAAATGTGAAAGTTTTTGCAATTTGAACCTATAAAAATGTTTACTATGCTAAATATGAGTAGTTTGATTGATAAAATCTTAGAATATAGCAAAAAGAAAAAAAATGGGTAAGTTAGAAGGTCATTTATGCCATTTTAGCCTAGTCATGAACCTATAGCCATGAATATGCTAGAAAATGTGTAAGTTTTAGCAATTTGAACCTATAAAAATGTTTACTATGCTAAATATGAGTTGTTTGATTGATAAAATCTTAGAATATAGCAAAAACAAAGAAAATGGGTAAGTTAGAAGGTCATTTATGCCATTTTAGCCTAGTCATGAACCTATAGCCATGAATATACTAGAAAATGTGTAAGTTTTTGCAATTTGAACCTATAAACATGTTTACTATGCTAAATATGAGTTGTTTGATTGATAAAATCTTAGAATATAGCAAAAACAAAGAAAATGGGTAAGTTAGAAGGTCATTTATGCCATTTTAGCCTAGTCATGAACCTATAGCCATGAATATGCTAGAAAATGTGTAAGTTTTTGCAATTTGAACCTATAAACATGTTTACTATGCTAAATATGAGTTGTTTGATTGATAAAATCTTAGAATATAGCAAAAACAAAGAAAAAGGGTAAGTTAGAAGGTCATTTATGCCATTTTAGCCTAGTCATGAACATATAGCCATGAATATGCGAGAAAATGTGTAAGTTTTTGCAATTTGAACCTATAAAAATGTTTAATATGCTAAATATGAGTTGTTTGATTGATAAAATCTTAGAATATAGCAAAAACAAAGAAAATGGGTAAGTAAGAAGGTCATTTATGCCATTTTAGCCTAGTCATGAACCTATAGCCATGAATATGCTAGAAAATGTGTAAGTTTTTGCAATTTGAACCGATAAACATGTTTATTATGCTAAATATGAGTTTTTTGACGGATAAAATCTTAGAATATAGCAAAAACAAAGAAAATGGGTAAGTTAGAAGGTCATTTTAGCCATTTTATCCTACTCATGAACCTATAGCCTTTAATATGCATGAAAATGTGTCAGTTTTTGCAATTTGAACCTATAAACATGTTTATTATGGATAATACGAGTTGTTAGATTGATAAAATCTTAGTATATAGCAAAAACAAAGAAAACAGGTAAGTTAGAAGGTCATTTATGCCATTTTAGCCTAGTCATGAACCTATAGCCATGAATATGCTAGAAAATGTGTAAGTTTTTGCAATTTGAACCAATAAAAATGTTTACTATGCTAAATATGAGTTGTTTGATTGATAAAATCTTAGAATATAGCAAAAACAAAGAAAATGGGTAAGTTAGAAAGTCATTTATGCCATTTTAGCCTAGTCATGAACCTATAGCCATGAATATGCATGAAAATGTGTAATTTTTTGCAATTTGAACCTGTAAACATGTTTACTATGCTAAATATGAGTTGTTTGATTGATAAAATCTTAGAATATAGCAAAAAGAAAAAAAATGGGTAAGTTAGAAGGTCATTTATGCCATTTTAGCCTAGTCATGAACCTATAGCCATGAATATGCTAGAAAATGTGTAAGTTTTTGCAATTTGAACCTATAAACATGTTTACTATGCTAAATATGAGTTGTTTGATTGATAAAATCTTAGAATATAGCAAAAACAAAGAAAATGGGTAAGTTAGAAGGTCATTTATGCCATTTTATCCTACTCATGAACCTATAGGCTTTAATATGCATGAAAATGTGTAAGTTTTTGCAATTTGAACCTATAAACATGTTTATTATGCTAAATACGAGTTGTTAGATTAATTAAATTTTAGAATATAGCAAAAACAAAGAAAACAGGTAAGTTAGAAGGTCATTTATGCCATTTTAGCCTAGTCATGAACCTATAGCCATGAATATGCTAGAAAATGTGTAAGTTTTTGCAATTTGAACCAATAAAAATGTTTACTATGCTAAATATGAGTTGTTTGATTGATAAAATCTTAGAATATAGCAAAAACAAAGAAAATGGGTAAGTTAGAAAGTCATTTATGCCATTTTAGCCTAGTCATGAACCTATAGCCATGAATATGCATGAAAATGTGTAATTTTTTGCAATTTGAACCTGTAAACATGTTTACTATGCTAAATATGAGCTGTTTGATTCATAAAATCTTAGAATATAGCAAAAACAAAGAAAATGGGTAAGTTAGAAGGTCATTAAAGCCATTTTATCCTACTCATGAACCTATAGCCTTGAATATGCATGAAAATGTGTAAGTTTTTGCAATTTGAACCTATAAACATGTTTACTATGCTAAATATGAGTTTTTTGATTGATAAAATCTTAGAATATAGCAAAAACAAAGAAAATGGGTAAGTTAGAAGGTCATTAAAGCCATTTTATCCTACTCATGAACCTATAGCCTTGAATATGCATGAAAATGTGTAAGTTTTTGCAATTTGAACCTATAACCATGTTTATTATGCTAAATACGAGTTGTTGGATTGATAAAATCTTAGTATATAGCAAAAACCAAGAAAACAGGTAAGTTAGAAGGTCATTTATGCCATTTTAGCCTAGTCATGAACCTATAGGCATGAATATGCTAGAAAATGTGTAAGTTTTTGCAATTTGAACCTATAAACTTGTTTACTATGCTAAATACGAGTTGTTTGATTGATAAAATCTTAGAATATAGCAAAAACAAAGAAAATGGGTAAGTTAGATGGTCATTTAAGCCATTTTATCCTACTCATGAACCTATAGCCTTGAATATGCATGAAAATGTGTAAGTTTTTGCAATTTGAACCTATAAGCATGTTTATTATGATAAATACGAGTTGTTAGATTGATAAAATCTTAGAATATAGCAAAAACAAAGAAAACAGGTAAGTTAGAAGGTCATTTATGCCATTTTATCCTAGTCATGAACCTATAGCCATGAATATGCTAGAAAATGTGTAAGTTTTATCAATTTTAACCTATAAACCTGTTAACTATGATAAATAAGAGTTGTTTGATTGATAAAATCTTAGAATATAGCAAAAACAAAGAAAATGGGTAAGTTAGAAGGTCATTTATGCCATTTTAGCCTAGTCATGAACCTATAGCCATGAATATGTTAGAAAATGTGTATGTTTTTGTAATTTGAACCTATAAACATGTTTACTATGCTAAATATGAGTTGTTTGATTGATAAAATCTTAGAATATAGCAAAAACAAAGAAAATGGGTAAGTTAGAAGGTCATTTATGCCATTTTAGCCTAGTCATGAACCTATAGCCATGAATAAGCTAGAAAATGTGTATGTTTTTGCAATTTGAACCTATAAACATGTTTACTATGCTAAATATGAGTTGTTTGATTGATAAAATCTTAGAATATAGCAAAAACAAAGAAAATGGGTAAGTAAGAAGAACATTTATGCCATTTTAGCCTAGTCATGAACCTATAGCCATGAATATGCTAGAAAATGTGTAAGTTTTTGCAATTTGAACCTATAAAAATGTTTAATATGCTAAATATGAGTTGTTTGATTGATAAAATCTTAGAATATAGCAAAAACAAAGAAAATGGGTAAGTAAGAAGAACATTTATGCCATTTTAGCCTAGTCATGAACCTATAGCCATGAATATGCTAGAAAATGTGTAAGTTTTTGCAATTTGAACCTATAAACATGTTTATTATGCTAAATATGAGTTTTTTGACTGATAAAATCTTAGAATATAGCAAAAACAAATAAAATGGGTAAGTTAGAAGGTCATTTTAGCCATTTTATCCTACTCATGAACCTATAGCCTTTAATATGCATGAAAATGTGTAAGTTTTTGCAATTTGAACCTATAAACCTGTTTATTATGATAAATACGAGTTGTTAGATTGATAAAATCTTAGAATATAGCAAAAACAAAGAAAACAGGTAAGTTAGAAGGTCATTTATGCCATTTTATCCTAGTCATGAACCTATAGCCATGAATATGCTAGAAAATGTGTAAGTTTTATCAATTTTAACCTATAAACCTGTTAACTATGATAAATAAGAGTTGTTTGATTGATAAAATCTTAGAATATAGCAAAAACAAAGAAAATGGGTAAGTTAGAAGGTCATTTATGCCATTTTAGCCTAGTCATGAACCTATAGCCATGAATATGTTAGAAAATGTGTAAGTTTTTGCAATTTGAACCTATAAACATGTTTACTATGCTAAATATGAGTTGTTTGATTGATAAAATCTTAGAATATAGCAAAAACAAAGAAAATGGGTAAGTTAGAAGGTCATTTATGCCATTTTAGCCTAGTCATGAACCTATAGCCATGAATAAGCTAGAAAATGTGTATGTTTTTGCAATTTGAACCTATAAACATGTTTACTATGCTAAATATGAGTTGTTTGATTGATAAAATCTTAGAATATAGCAAAAACAAAGAAAATGGGTAAGTTAGAAGGTCATTTATGCCATTTTAGCCTAGTCATGAACCTATAGCCATGAATATGCTAGAAAATGTGTAAGTTTTTGCAATTTGAACCTATAAAAATTTTTACTATGCTAAATATGAGTAGTTTGATTGATAAAATCTTAGAATATAGCAAAAAGAAAAAAAATGAGTAAGTTAGAAGGTCATTTATGCCATTTTAGCCTAGTCATGAACCTATAGCCATGAATATGCTAGAAAATGTGTAAGTTTTTGCAATTTGAACCAATAAAAATGTTTACTATGCTAAATATGAGTTGTTTGATTGATAAAATCTTAGAATATAGCAAAAACAAAGAAAATGGGTAAGTTAGATGGTCATTTAAGCCATTTTATCCTACTCATGAACCTATAGCCTTGAATATGCATGAAAATGTGTAAGTTTTTGCAATTTGAACCTATAAGCATGTTTATTATGATAAATACGAGTTGTTAGATTGATAAAATCTTAGAATATAGCAAAAACAAAGAAAACAGGTAAGTTAGAAGGTCATTTATGCCATTTTATCCTAGTCATGAACCTATAGCCATGAATATGCTAGAAAATGTGTAAGTTTTATCAATTTTAACCTATAAACCTGTTAACTATGATAAATAAGAGTTGTTTGATTGATAAAATCTTAGAATATAGCAAAAACAAAGAAAATGGGTAAGTTAGAAGGTCATTTATGCCATTTTAGCCTAGTCATGAACCTATAGCCATGAATAAGCTAGAAAATGTGTAAGTTTTTGCAATTTGAACCTATAAACATGTTTACTATGCTAAATATGAGTTGTTTGATTGATAAAATCTTAGAATATAGCAAAAACAAAGAAAATGGGTAAGTTAGAAGGTCATTTATGCCATTTTAGCCTAGTCATGAACCTATAGCCATGAATATGCTAGAAAATGTGTAAGTTTTTGCAATTTGAACCTATAAAAATTTTTACTATGCTAAATATGAGTAGTTTGATTGATAAAATCTTAGAATATAGCAAAAAGAAAAAAAAATGAGTAAGTTAGAAGGTCATTTATGCCATTTTAGCCTAGTCATGAACCTATAGCCATGAATATGCTAGAAAATGTGTAAGTTTTTGCAATTTGAACCAATAAAAATGTTTACTATGCTAAATATGAGTTGTTTGATTGATAAAATCTTAGAATATAGCAAAAACAAAGAAAATGGGTAAGTTAGATGGTCATTTAAGCCATTTTATCCTACTCATGAACCTATAGCCTTGAATATGCATGAAAATGTGTAAGTTTTTGCAATTTGAACCTATAAGCATGTTTATTATGATAAATACGAGTTGTTAGATTGATAAAATCTTAGAATATAGCAAAAACAAAGAAAACAGGTAAGTTAGAAGGTCATTTATGCCATTTTATCCTAGTCATGAACCTATAGCCATGAATATGCTAGAAAATGTGTAAGTTTTATCAATTTTAACCTATAAACCTGTTAACTATGATAAATAAGAGTTGTTTGATTGATAAAATCTTAGAATATAGCAAAAACAAAGAAAATGGGTAAGTTAGAAGGTCATTTATGCCATTTTAGCCTAGTCATGAACCTATAGCCATGAATAAGCTAGAAAATGTGTAAGTTTTTGCAATTTGAACCTATAAACATGTTTACTATGCTAAATATGAGTTGTTTGATTGATAAAATCTTAGAATATAGCAAAAACAAAGAAAATGGGTAAGTTAGAAGGTCATTTATGCCATTTTAGCCTAGTCATGAACCTATAGCCATGAATATGCTAGAAAATGTGTAAGTTTTTGTAATTTGAACCTATAAAAAATTTTACTATGCTAAATATGAGTAGTTTGATTGATAAAATCTTAGAATATAGCAAAAAGAAAAAAAATGGGTAAGTTAGAAGGTCGTTTATGCCATTTAAGCCTAGTCATGAACCTATAGCCATGAATATGCTAGAAAATGTGTAAGTTTTTGCAATTTGAACCAATAAAAATGTTTACTATGCTAAATATGAGTTGTTTGATTGATAAAATCTTAGAATATAGCAAAAACAAAGAAAATGGGTAAGTTAGATGGTCATTTAAGCCATTTTATCCTACTCATGAACCTATAGCCTTGAATATGCATGAAAATGTGTAAGTTTTTGCAATTTGAACCTATAAGCATGTTTACTATGCTAAATATGAGTTGTTTGATTGATAAAATCTTAGAATATAGCAAAAACAAAGAAAATGGTGAAGTTAGAAGGTAATTTAAGGCATTTTATCCTACTCATGAACCTATAGCCTTGAATATGCATGAAAATGTGTAAATTTTTGCAATTTGAACCTATAAACATGTTTATTATGCTAAATACGAGTTGTTAGATTGATAAAATCTTAGAATATAGCAAAAACAAAGAAAAAAGGTAAGTTAGAAAGTCATTTATGCCATTTTAGCCTAGTCATGAACCTATAGCCATGAATATGCTAGAAAATGTGTAAGTTTTTGCAATTTGAACCTTTAAACATGTTTACTATGCTAAATATGAGCTGTTTGATTGATAAAATCTTAGAATATAGCAAAAACAAAGAAAATGGGTAAGTTAGAGGGTCATTTATGCCATTTTATCCTAGTCATGAACCTATAGCCTTGAATATGCATGAAAATGTGTAAGTTTTTGCAATTTGAACCTATAAACATGTTTATTATGCTAAATACGAGTTGTTAGATTGATAAAATCTTAGTATATAGCAAAAACAAAGAAAACAGGTAAGTTAGAAGGTCATTTATGCTATTTTAGCCTAGTCATGAATCTATAGCCATGAATATGCTAGAAAATGTGTAAGTTTTTGCAATTTGAACCTATAAACTTGTATACTATGCTAAATAAGAGTTGTTTGATTGATAAAATCTTAGAATATAGCAAAAACAAAGAAAATGGGTAAGTTAGAAGGTCATTTATGCCGTTTTAGCCTAATCATGAACCTATAGCCATGAATATGCTAAAAAATGTGTAAGTTTTTGCAATTTGAACCTATAAGCATGTTTATTATGATAAATACGAGTTGTTAGATTGATAAAATCTTAGAATATAGCAAAAACAAAGAAAACAGGTAAGTTAGAAGGTCATTTATGCCATTTTATCCTAGTCATGAACCTATAGCCATGAATATGCTAGAAAATGTGTAAGTTTTTGCAATTTGAACCTATAAACATGTTTACTATGCTAAATATGAGTTGTTTGATTGATAAAATCTTAGAATATAGCAAAAACAAAGAAAATGGGTAAGTTAGAAGGTCATTTATGCCATTTTAGCCTAGTCATGAACCTATAGCCATGAATATGCTAGAAAATGTGTAATTTTTTGCAATTTGAACCTATAAACATGTTTACTATGCTAAATACGAGTTGTTTGATTGATAAAATCTTAGAATATAGCAAAAACAAAGAAAATGGGTAAGTTAGAAGGTCATTTATGCCATTTTAGCCTAGTCATGAACCTATAGCCATGAATAAGCTAGAAAATGTGTAAGTTTTTGCAATTTGAACCTCTAAACATGTTTACTATGCTAAATATGAGCTGTTTGATTGATAAAATCTTAGAATATAGTAAAAACAAAGAAAATGGGTAAGTTAGAGGGTCATTTAAGCCATTTTATCCTACTCATGAACCTATAGCCTTGAATATGCATGAAAATGTGTAAGTTTTTGCAATTTGAACCTATAAACATGTTTATTATGCTAAATACGAGTTGTTAGATTGATAAAATCTTAGTATATAGCAAAAACAAAGAAAACAGGTAAATTAGAAGGTCATTTATGCTATTTTAGCCTAGTCATGAACCTATAGCCATGAATATGCTAGAAAATGTGTAAGTTTTTGCAATTTGAACCTATAAACTTGTTTACTATGCTAAATAAGAGTTTTTTGATTGATAAAATCTTAGAATATAGCAAAAACAAAGAAAATGGGTAAGTTAGAAGGTCATTTATGCCGTTTTAGCCTAATCATGAACCTATAGCCATGAATATGCTAGAAAATGTGTAGGTTTTTGTAATTTGAACCTATAAAAATGTTTAATATGCTAAATATGAGTTTTTTGATTGATAAAATCTTAGAATATAGCAAAAACAAAGAAAATGGGTAAGTAAGAAGGTCATTTATGCCATTTTAGCCTAGTCATGAACCTATAGCCATGAATATGCTAGAAAATGTGTAACTTTTTGCAATTTGAACCAATAAAAATGTTTACTATGCTAAATATGAGTTGTTTGATTGATAAAATCTTAGAATATAGCAAAAACAAAGAAAATGGGTAAGTTAGAAGGTCATTTATGCCATTTTAGCCTAGTCATGAACCTATAGCCATGAATAAGCTAGAAAATGTGTAAGTTTTTGCAATTTGAACCTATAAACATGTTTACTATGCTAAATATGAGTTGTTTGATTGATAAAATCTTAGAATATAGCAAAAACAAAGAAAATGGGTAAGTTAGAAGGTCATTTATGCCATTTTAGCCTAGTCATGAACCTATAGCCATGAATATGCTAGAAAATGTGTAAGTTTTTGCAATTTGAACCTATAAAAATGTTTACTATGCTAAATATGAGTAGTTTGATTGATAAAATCTTAGAATATAGCAAAAAGAAAAAAAATTGGTAAGTTAGAAGGTCATTTATGCCATTTTAGCCTAGTCATGAACCTATAGCCATGAATATGCTAGAAAATGTGTAACTTTTTGCAATTTGAACCAATAAAAATGTTTACTATGCTAAATATGAGTTGTTTGATTGATAAAATCTTAGAATATAGCAAAAACAAAGAAAATGGGTAAGTTAGAAGGTCATTTATGCCATTTTAGCCTAGTCATGAACCTATAGCCATGAATATGCTAGAAAATGTGTAAGTTTTTGCAATTTGAACCTATAAACATGTTTACTATGCTAAATATGAGTTGTTTGATTGATAAAATCTTAGAATATAGCAAAAACAAAGAAAATGGGTAAGTTAGAAAGTCATTTATGCCATTTTAGCCTAGTCATGAACCTATAGCCATGAATATGCATGAAAATGTGTAATTTTTTGCAATTTGAACCTGTAAACATGTTTACTATGCTAAATATGAGCTGTTTGATTGATAAAATCTTAGAATATAGCAAAAACAAAGAAAATGGGTAAGTTAGAAGGTCATGAAAGCCATTTTATCCTACTCATGAACCTATAGCCTTGAATATGCATGAAAATGTGTAAGTTTTTGCAATTTGAACCTATAAACATGTTTATTATGCTAAATACGAGTTGTTAGATTGATAAAATCTTAGTATATAGCAAAAACCAAGAAAACAGGTAAGTTAGAAGGTCATTTATGCCATTTTAGCCTAGTCATGAACCTATAGCCATGAATATGCTAGAAAATGTGTAAGTTTTTGCAATTTGAACCTATAAACTTGTTTACTATGCTAAATACGAGTTTTTTGATTGATAAAATCTTAGAATATAGCAAAAACAAAGAAAATGGGTAAGTTAGAAGGTCATTTATGCCGTTTTAGCCTAATCATGAACCTATAGCCATGAATATGCTAAAAAATGTGTAAGTTTTTGCAATTTGAACCTATAAAAATGTTTAATATGCTAAATATGAGTTGTTTGATTGATAAAATGTTAGAATATAGCAAAAACAAAGAAAATGGGTAAGTAAGAAAAACATTTATGCCATTTTAGCCTAGTCATGAACCTATAGCCATGAATATGCTAGAAAATGTGTAAGTTTTTGCAATTTGAACCTATAAACATGTTTACTATGCTAAATATGAGTTGTTTGATTGATAAAATCTTAGAATATAGCAAAAACAAAGAAAACAGGTAAGTTAGAAGGTCATTTATGCCATTTTATCCTAGTCATGAACCTATAGCCATGAATATGCTAGAAAATGTGTAAGTTTTATCAATTTTAACCTATAAACCTATTAACTATGATAAATAAGAGTTGTTTGATTGATAAAATCTTAGAATATAGCAAAAACAAAGAAAATGGGTAAGTTAGAAGGTCATTTATGCCATTTTAGCCTAGTCATGAACCTATAGCCATGAATATGTTAGAAAATGTGTAAGTTTTTGCAATTTGAACCTATAAACATATTTACTATGCTAAATATGAGTTGTTTGATTGATAAAATCTTAGAATATAGCAAAAACAAAGAAAATGGGTAAGTTAGAAGGTCATTTATGCCATTTTAGCCTAGTCATGAACCTATAGCCATGAATAAGCTAGAAAGTGTGTAAGTTTTTGCAATTTGAACCTATAAACATGTTTATTATGCTAAATACGAGTTGTTAGATTGATAAAATCTTAGTATATAGCGAAAACAAAGAAAACAGGTAAGTTAGAAGGTCATTTATGCCATTTTAGCCTAGTCATGAACCTATAGCCATGAATATGCTAGAAAATGTGTAAGTTTTTGAAATTTGAACCAATAAAAATGTTTACTATGCTAAATATGAGTTGTTTGATTGATAAAATCTTAGAATATAGCAAAAACAAAGAAAATGGGTAAGTTAGAAGGTCATTTATGCCATTTTAGCCGAGTCATGAACCTATAGCCATGAATATACTAGAAAATGTGTAAGTTTTTGCAATTTGAACCTATAAACATGTTTACTATGCTAAATATGAGTTGTTTGATTGATAAAATCTTAGAATATAGCAAAAACAAAGAAAATGGGTAAGTTAGAAGGTCATTTATGCCATTTTAGCCTAGTCATGAACCTATAGCCATGAATATGCTAGAAAATGTGTAAGTTTTTGCAATTTGAACCTATAAACATGTTTACTATGCTAAATATGAGTTGTTTGATTGATAAAATCTTTGAATATAGCAAAAACAAAGAAAAAGGGTAAGTTAGAAGGTCATTTATGCCATTTTAGCCTAGTCATGAACCTATAGCCGTGAATAAGCTAAAAATGTGTACGTTTTTGCAATTTGAACCTATAAACATGTTTACTATGCTAAATAAGAGTTGTTTGATTGATAAAATCTTAGAATATAGCAAAAACAAAGAAAACAGGTAAGTTAGAAATTCATTTATGCCATTTTAGCCTAGTCATGAACCTATAGCCATGAATATGCGAGAAAATGTGTAAGTTTTTGCAATTTGAACCTATAAAAATGTTTAATATGTTAAATATGAGTTGTTTAATTGATAAAATCTTAGAATATAGCAAAAACAAAGAAAATGGGTAAGTAAGAAGGTCATTTATGCCATTTTAGCCTAGTCATGAACCTATAGCCATGAATATGCTAGAAAATGTGTAAGTTTTTGCAATTTGAACCTATAAACATGTTTATTATGCTAAATATGAGTTTTTTGACGGATAAAATCTTAGAATATAGAAAAAACAAAGAAAATGGGTAAGTTAGAAGGTCATTTTAGCCATTTTATCCTACTCATGAACCTATAGCCTTTAATATGCATGAAAATGTGTAAGTTTTTGCAATTTGAACCTATAAACATGTTTATTATGCTAAATACGAGTTGTTAGATTGATAAAATCTTAGTATATAGCAAAACCAAAGAAAACAGGTAAGTTAGAGGGTCATTTATGCCATTTTAGCCTAGTCATGAACCTATAGCCATGAATATGCTAGAAAATGTGTAAGTTTTTGCAATTTGAACCAATAAAAATGTTTACTATGCTAAATATGAGTTGTTTGATTGATAAAATCTTAGAATATAGCAAAAACAAAGAAAATGGGTAAGTTAGAAAGTCATTTATGCTATTTTAGCCTAGTCATGAACCTATAGCCATGAATATGCATGAAAATGTGTAATTTTTTGCAATTTGAACCTGTAAACATGTTTACTATGCTAAATATGAGTTGTTTGATTGATAAAATCTTAGAATATAGCAAAAAGAAAAAAAATGGGTAAGTTAGAAGGTCATTTATGCCATTTTAGCCTAGTCATGAACCTATAGCCATGAATATGCTAGAAAATGTGTAAGTTTTTGCAATTTGAACCAATAAAAATGTTTACTATGCTAAATATGAGTTGTTTGATTGATAAAATCTTAGAATATAGCAAAAACAAAGAAAATGGGTAAGTTAGAAGGTCATTTATGCCATTTTAGCCTAGTCATGAACCTATAGCCATGAATATGCTAGAAAATGTGTAAGTTTATGTAATTTGAACCTATAAACATGTTTACTATGCTAAATATGAGTTGTTTGATTGATAAAATCTTAGAATATAGCAAAAACAAAGAAAATGGGTAAGTTAGAAGGTCATTTATGCCATTTTAGCCTAGTCATGAACCTATAGCCATGAATATGCTAGAAAATGTGTAAGTTTTTGCAATTTGAACCTATAAACATGTTTACTATGCTAAATATGAGTTGTTTGATTGATAAAATCTTAGAATATAGCAAAAACAAAGAAAATGGGTAAGTTAGAAGGTCATTTATGCCATTTTAGCCTAGTCATGAACCAATAGCCATGAATATGCTAGAAAATGTGTAAGTTTTTGCAATTTGAACCTATAAACATGTTTACTATGCTAAATATGAGTTGTTTGATTGATAAAATCTTAGAATATAGCAAAAACAAAGAAAAAGGGTAAGTTAGAAGGTCATTTATGCCATTTTAGCCTAGTCATGAACCTATAGCCATGAATAAGCTAAAAATGTGTACGTTTTTGCAATTTGAACCTATAAACATGTTTACTATGCTAAATAAGAGTTGTTTGATTGATAAAATCTTAGAATATAGCAAAAACAAAGAAAACAGGTAAGTTAGAAATTCATTTATGCCATTTTTGCCTAGTCATGAACCTATAGCCATGAATATGCGAGAAAATGTGTAAGTTTTTGCAATTTGAACCTATAAAAATGTTTAATATGCTAAATATGAGTTGTTTGATTGATAAAATCTTAGAATATAGCAAAAACAAAGAAAATGGGTAAGTAAGAAGGTCATTTATGCCATTTTAGCCTAGTCATGAACCTATAGCCATGAATATGCTAGAAAATGTGTAAGTTTTTGCAATTTGAACCTATAAACATGTTTATTATGCTAAATATGAGTTTTTTGACTGATAAAATCTTAGAATATAGCAAAAACAAAGAAAATGGGTAAGTTAGAAGGTCATTTTAGCCATTTTATCCTACTCATGAACCTATAGCCTTTAATATGCATGATAATGTGTAAGTTTTTGCAATTTGAACCTATAAACATGTTTATTATGCTAAATACGAGTTGTTAGATTGATAAAATCTTAGTATATAGCAAAAACAAAGAAAACAGGTAAGTTAGAAGGTCATTTATGCCATTTTAGCCTAGTCATGAACCTATAGCCATGAATATGCTAGAAAATGTGTAATTTTTTGCAATTTGATCCTGTAAACAAGTTTACTATGCTAAATATGAGCTGTTTGATTGATAAAATCTTAGAATATAGCAAAAACAAAGAAAATGGGTAAGTTAGAAGGTCATTAAAGCCATTTTATCCTACTCATGAACCTATAGCCTTGAATATGCATGAAAATGTGTAAGTTTTTGCAATTTGAACCTATAAACATGTTTATTATGCTAAATACGAGTTGTTAGATTGATAAAATCTTAGTATATAGCAAAAACCAAGAAAACAGGTAAGTTAGAAGGTCATTTATGCCATTTTAGCCTAGTCATGAACCTATAGCCATGAATATGCTAGAAAATGTGTAAGTTTTTGCAATTTGAACCTATAAACTTGTTTACTATGCTAAATACGAGTTGTTTGATTGATAAAATCTTAGAATATAGCAAAAACAAAGAAAATGGGTAAGTTAGAAGGTCATTTATGCCGTTTTAGCCTAATCATGAACCTATAGCCATGAATATGCTAAAAAATGTGTAAGTTTTTGCAATTTGAACCTATAAAAATGTTTAATATGCTAAATATGAGTTGTTTGATTGATAAAATCTTAGAATATAGCAAAAACAAAGAAAATGGGTAAGTAAGAAGAACATTTATGCCATTTTAGCCTAGTCATGAACCTATAGCTATGAATATGCTAGAAAATGTGTAAGTTTTTGCAATTTGAACCTATAAACATGTTTATTATGCTAAATATGAGTTTTTTGACTGATAAAATCTTAGAATATAGCAAAAACAAAGAAAATGGGTAAGTTAGAAGGTCATTTTAGCCATTTTATCCTACTCATGAACCTATAGCCTTAAATATGCATGAAAATGTGTAAGTTTTTGCAATTTGAACCTATAAACCTGTTTATTATGATAAATACGAGTTGGTAGATTGATAAAATCTTAGAATATAGCAAAAACAAAGAAAACAGGTAAGTTAGAAGGTCATTTATGCCATTTTATCCTAGTCATGAACCTATAGCCATGAATATGCTAGAAAATGTGTAAGTTTTCTCAATTTTAACCTATAAACCTGTTAAATATGATAAATAAGAGTTGTTTGATTGATAAAATCTTAGAATATAGCAAAAACAAAGAAAATGGGTAAGTTAGAAGGTCATTTATGCCATTTTAGCCTAGTCATGAACCTATAGCCATGAATATGTTAGAAAATGTGTAAGTTTTTGCAATTTGAACCTATAAACATGTTTACTATGCTAAATATGAGTTGTTTGATTGATAAAATCTTAGAATATAGCAAAAACAAAGAAAATGGGTAAGTTAGAAGGTCATTTATGCCATTTTAGCCTAGTCATGAACCTATAGCCATGAATAAGCTAGAAAATGTGTATGTTTTTGCAATTTGAACCTATAAACTTGTTTATTATGCTAAATACGAGTTGTTAGATTGATAAAATCTTAGTATATAGCAAAAACAAAGAAAACAGGTAAGTTAGAAGGTCATTTATGCCATTTTAGCCTAGTCATGAACCTATAGCCATGAATATGCTAGAAAATGTGTAAGTTTTTGCAATTTGAACCAATAAAAATGTTTACTATGCTAAATATGAGTTGTTTGATTGATAAAATCTTAGAATATAGCAAAAACAAAGAAAATGGGTAAGTTAGAAGGTCATTTATGCCATTTTAGCCTAGTCATGAACCTATAGCCATGAATATACTAGAAAATGTGTAAGTTTTTGCAATTTGAACCTATAAACATGTTTACTATGCTAAATATGAGTTGTTTGATTGATAAAATCTTAGAAAATAGCAAAAACAAAGAAAATGGGTAAGTTAGAAGGTCATTTATGCCATTTTAGCCTAGTCATGAACCTATAGCCATGAATATGCTAGAAAATGTGTAAGTTTTTGCAATTTGAACCTGTAAACATGTTTACTATGCTAAATATGAGTTGTTTGATTGATAAAATCTTAGAATATAGCAAAAACAAAGAAAATGGGTAAGTTAGAAGGTCATTTATGCCATTTTAGCCTAGTCATGAACCTATAGCCATGAATATGCTAGAAAATGTGTAAGTTTTTGCAATTTGAACCTATAAAAATTTTTACTATGCTAAATATGAGTAGTTTGATTGATAAAATCTTAGAATATAGCAAAAAGAAAAAAAATGGGTAAGTTAGAAGGTCATTTATGCCATTTTAGCCTAGTCATGAACCTATAGCCATGAATATGCTAGAAAATGTGTAAGTTTTTGCAATTTGAACCAATAAAAATGTTTACTATGCTAAATATGAGTTGTTTGATTGATAAAATCTTAGAATATAGCAAAAACAAAGAAAATGGGTAAGTTAGATGGTCATTTAAGCCATTTTATCCAACTCATGAACCTATAGCCTTGAATATGCATGAAAATGTGTAAGTTTTTGCAATTTGAACCTATAAGCATGTTTATTATGATAAATACGAGTTGTTAGATTGATAAAATCTTAGAATATAGCAAAAACAAAGAAAACAGGTAAGTTAGAAGGTCATTTATGCCATTTTATCCTAGTCATGAACCTATAGCCATGAATATGCTAGAAAATGTGTAAGTTTTATCAATTTTAACCTATAAACCTGTTAACTATGATAAATAAGAGTTGTTTGATTGATAAAATCTTAGAATATAGCAAAAACAAATAAAATGGGTAAGTTAGAAGGTCATTTATGCCATTTTAGCCTAGTCATGAACCTATAGCCATGAATATGCTAGAAAATGTGTAAGTTTTTGCAATTTGAACCTATAAACATGTTTACTATGCTAAATATGAGTTGTTTGATTGATAAAATCTTAGAATATAGCAAAAACAAAGAAAATGGGTAAGTTAGAAGGTCATTTATGCCATTTTAGCCTAGTCATGAACCTATAGCCATGAATATGCTAGAAAATGTGTAAGTTTTTGCAATTTGAACCTATAAACATGTTTATTATGCTAAATATGAGTTTTTTGACTGATAAAATCTTAGAATATAGCAAAAACAAAGAAAATGGGTAAGTTAGAAGGTCATTTTAGCCATTTTATCCTACTCATGAACCTATAGCCTTTAATATGCATGAAAATGTGTAAGTTTTTGCAATTTGAACCTATAAACCTGTTTATTATGATAAATACGAGTTGGTAGATTGATAAAATCTTAGAATATAGCAAAAACAAAGAAAACAGGTAAGTTAGAAGGTCATTTATGCCATTTTATCCTAGTCATGAACCTATAGCCATGAATATGCTAGAAAATGTGTAAGTTTTATCAATTTTAACCTATAAACCTGTTAACTATGATAAATAAGAGTTGTTTGATTGATAAAATCTTAGAATATAGCAAAAACAAAGAAAATGGGTAAGTTAGAAGGTCATTTATGCCATTTTAGCCTAGTCATGAACCTATAGCCATGAATATGTTAGAAAATGTGTAAGTTTTTGCAATTTGAACCTATAAACATGTTTACTATGCTAAATATGAGTTGTTTGATTGATAAAATCTTAGAATATAGCAAAAACAAAGAAAATGGGTAAGTTAGAAGGTCATTTATGCCATTTTAGCCTAGTCATGAACCTATAGCCATGAATAAGCTAGAAAATGTGTATGTTTTTGCAATTTGAACCCATAAACTTGTTTATTATGCTAAATACGAGTTGTTAGATTGATAAAATCTTAGTATATAGCAAAAACAAAGAAAACAGGTAAGTTAGAAGGTCATTTATGCCATTTTAGCCTAGTCATGAACCTATAGCCATGAATATGCTAGAAAATGTGTAAGTTTTTGCAATTTGAACCAATAAAAATTTTTACTATGCTAAATATGAGTTGTTTGATTGATAAAATCTTAGAATATAGCAAAAACAAAGAAAATGGGTAAGTTAGAAGGTCATTTATGCCATTTTAGCCTAGTCATGAACCTATAGCCATGAATATACTAGAAAATGTGTAAGTTTTTGCAATTTGAACCTATAAACATGTTTACTATGCTAAATATGAGTTGTTTGATTGATAAAATCTTAGAAAATAGCAAAAACAAAGAAAATGGGTAAGTTAGAAGGTCATTTATGCCATTTTAGCCTAGTCATGAACCTATAGCCATGAATATGCTAGAAAATGTGTAAGTTTTTGCAATTTGAACCTGTAAACATGTTTACTATGCTAAATATGAGTTGTTTGATTGATAAAATCTTAGAATATAGCAAAAACAAAGAAAATGGGTAAGTTAGAAGGTCATTTATGCCATTTTAGCCTAGTCATGAACCTATAGCCATGAATATGCTAGAAAATGTGTAAGTTTTTGCAATTTGAACCTATAATAATTTTTACTATGCTAAATATGAGTAGTTTGATTGATAAAATCTTAGAATATAGCAAAAAGAAAAAAAATGGGTAAGTTAGAAGGTCATTTATGCCATTTTAGCCTAGTCATGAACCTATAGCCATGAATATGCTAGAAAATGTGTAAGTTTTTGCAATTTGAACCAATAAAAATGTTTACTATGCTAAATATGAGTTGTTTGATTGATAAAATCTTAGAATATAGGAAAAACAAAGAAAATGGGTAAGTTAGATGGTCATTTAAGCCATTTTATCCAACTCATGAACCTATAGCCTTGAATATGCATGAAAATGTGTAAGTTTTTGCAATTTGAACCTATAAGCATGTTTATTATGATAAATACGAGTTGTTAGATTGATAAAATCTTAGAATATAGCAAAAACAAAGAAAACAGGTAAGTTAGAAGGTCATTTATGCCATTTTATCCTAGTCATGAACCTATAGCCATGAATATGCTAGAAAATGTGTAAGTTTTATCAATTTTAACCTATAAACCTGTTAACTATGATAAATAAGAGTTGTTTGATTGATAAAATCTTAGAATATAGCAAAAACAAATAAAATGGGTAAGTTAGAAGGTCATTTATGCCATTTTAGCCTAGTCATGAACCTATAGCCATGAATATGCTAGAAAATGTGTAAGTTTTTGCAATTTGAACCTATAAACATGTTTACTATGCTAAATATGAGTTGTTTGATTGATAAAATCTTAGAATATAGCAAAAACAAAGAAAATGGGTAAGTTAGAAGGTCATTTATGCCATTTTAGCCTAGTCATGAACCTATAGCCATGAATAAGCTAGAAAATGTGTAAGTTTTTGCAATTTGAACCTATAAACATGTTTACTATGCTAAATATGAGTTGTTTGATTGATAAAATCTTAGAATATAGCAAAAACAAAGAAAATGGGTAAGATAGAAGGTCATTTATGCCATTTTAGCCTAGTCATGAACCTATAGCCATGAATATGCTAGAAAATGTGTAAGTTTTTGCAATTTGAACCTATAAAAATTTTTACTATGCTAAATATGAGTAGTTTGATTGATAAAATCTTAGAATATAGCAAAACGAAAAAAAATGGGTAAGTTAGAAGGTCATTTATGCCATTTTAGCCTAGTCATGAACCTATAGCCATGAATATGCTAGAAAATGTGTAAGTTTTTGCAGTTTGAACCAATAAAAATGTTTACTATGCTAAATATGAGTTGTTTGATTGATAAAATCTTAGAATATAGCAAAAACAAAGAAAATGGGTAAGTTAGATGGTCATTTAAGCCATTTTATCCTACTCATGAACCTATAGCCTTGAATATGCATGAAAATGTGTAAGTTTTTGCAATTTGAACCTATAAGCATGTTTATTATGATAAATACGAGTTGTTAGATTGATAAAATCTTAGAATATAGCAAAAACAAAGAAAACAGGTAAGTTAGAAGGTCATTTATGCCATTTTATCCTAGTCATGAACCTATAGCCATGAATATGCTAGAAAATGTGTAAGTTTTATCAATTTTAACCTATAAACCTGTTAACTATGATAAATAAGAGTTGTTTGATTGATAAAATCTTAGAATATAGCAAAAACAAAGAAAATGGGTAAGTTAGAAGGTCATTTATGCCATTTTAGCCTAGTCATGAACCTATAGCCATGAATATGCTAGAAAATGTGTAAGTTTTTGCAATTTGAACCTATAAACATGTTTACTATGCTAAATATGAGCTGTTTGATTGATAAAATCTTAAAATATAGCAAAAACAAAGAAAATGGGTAAGTTAGAGGGTCATTTATGCCATTTTAGCCTAGTCATGAACCTATAGCCTTGAATATGCATGAAAATGTGTAAGTTTTTGCAATTTGAACCTATAAACATGTTTATTATGCTAAATACGAGTTGTTAGATTGATAAAATCTTAGAATATAGCAAAAACAAAGAAAAAAGGTAAGTTAGAAAGTCATTTATGCCATTTTAGCCTAGTCATGAACCTATAGCCATGAATATGCTAGAAAATGTGTAAGTTTTTGCAATTTGAACCTTTAAACATGTTTACTATGCTAAATATGAGCTGTTTGATTGATAAAATCTTAGAATATAGCAAAAACAAAGAAAATGGGTAAGTTAGAGGGTCATTTATGCCATTTTAGCCTAGTCATGAACCTATAGCCTTGAATATGCATGAAAATGTGTAAGTTTTTGCAATTTGAACCTATAAACATGTTTATTATGCTAAATACGAGTTGTTAGATTGATAAAATCTTAGTATATAGCAAAAACAAAGAAAACAGGTAAGTTAGAAGGTCATTTATGCTATTTTAGCCTAGTCATGAACCTATAGCCATGAATATGCTAGAAAATGTGTAAGTTTTTGCAATTTGAACCTATAAACTTGTTTACTATGCTAAATAAGAGTTGTTGGATTGATAAAATCTTAGAATATAGCAAAAACAAAGAAAATGGGTAAGTTAGAAGGTCATTTATGCCGTTTTAGCCTAATCATGAACCTATAGCCATGAATATGCTAAAAAATGTGTAAGTTTTTGCAATTTGAACCTATAAAAATGTTTAATATACTAAATATGAGTTGTTTGATTGATAAAATCTTAGAATATAGCAAAAACAAAGAAAATGGGTAAGTAAGAAGGTCATTTATGCCATTTTAGCCAAGTCATGAACCTATAGCCATGAATATGCTAGAAAATGTGTAAGTTTTTGCAATTTGAACCTATAAACATGTTTACTATGCTAAATATGAGTTGTTTGATTGATAAAATCTTAGAATATAGCAAAAACAAAGAAAATGGGTAAGTTAGAAGGTCATTTATGCCATTTTAGCCTAGTCATGAACCTATAGCCATGAATATGCTAGAAAATGTGTAAGTTTTTGCAATTTGAACCTATAAACATGTTTACTATGCTAAATACGAGTTGTTTGATTGATAAAATCTTAGAATATAGCAAAAACAAAGAAAATGGGTAAGTTAGAAGGTCATTTATGCCATTTTAGCCTAGTCATGAACCTATAGCCATGAATAAGCTAGAAAATGTGTAAGTTTTTGCAATTTGAACCTATAAACATGTTTACTATGCTAAATATGAGCTGTTTGATTGATAAAATCTTAGAATATAGCAAAAACAAAGAAAATGGGTAAGTTAGAGGGTCATTTAAGCCATTTTATCCTACTCATGAACCTATAGCCTTGAATATGCATGAAAATGTGTAAGTTTTTGCAATTTGAACCTATAAACATGTTTATTATGCTAAATACGAGTTGTTAGATTGATAAAATCTTAGTATATAGCAAAAACAAAGAAAACAGGTAAGTTAGAAGGTCATTTATGCTATTTTAGCCTAGTCATGAACCTATAGCCATGAATATGCTAGAAAATGTGTAAGTTTTTGCAACTTGAACCTATAAACTTGTTTACTATGCTAAATAAGAGTTGTTTGATTGATAAAATCTTAGAATATAGCAAAAACAAAGAAAATGGGTAAGTTAGAAGGTCATTTATGCCGTTTTAGCCTAATCATGAACCTATAGCCATGAATATGCTAGAAAATGTGTAAGTTTTTGCAATTTGAACCTATAAAAATGTTTAATATGCTTAATATGAGTTGTTTGATTGATAAAATCTTAGAATATAGCAAAAACAAAGAAAATGGGTAAGTAAGAAGGTCATTTATGCCATTTTAGCCTAGTCATGAACCTATAGCCATGAATATGCTAGAAAATGTGTAACTTTTTGCAATTTGAACCAATAAAAATGTTTACTATGCTAAATATGAGTTGTTTGATTGATAAAATCTTAGAATATAGCAAAAACAAAGAAAATGGGTAAGTTAGAAGGTCATTTATGCCATTTTAGCCTAGTCATGAACCTATAGCCATGAATAAGCTAGAAAATGTGTAAGTTTTTGCAATTTGAACCTATAAACATGTTTACTATGCTAAATATGAGTTGTTTGATTGATAAAATCTTAGAATATAGCAAAAACAAAGAAAATGGGTAAGTTAGAAGGTCATTTATGCCATTTTAGCCTAGTCATGAACCTATAGCCATGAATATGCTAGAAAATGTGTTTTGCAATTTGAACCTATAAAAATGTTTACTATGCTAAATATGAGTAGTTTGATTGATAAAATCTTAGAATATAGCAAAAAGAAAAAAAATGGGTAAGTTAGAAGGTCATTTATGCCATTTTAGCCTAGTCATGAACCTATAGCCATGAATATGCTAGAAAATGTGTAACTTTTTGCAATTTGAACCAATAAAAATGTTTACTATGCTAAATATGAGTTGTTTGATTGATAAAATCTTAGAATATAGCAAAAACAAAGAAAATGGGTAAGTTAGAAGGTCATTTATGCCATTTTAGCCTAGTCATGAACCTATAGCCATGAATATGCTAGAAAATGTGTAAGTTTTTGCAATTTGAACCTATAAACATGTTTACTATGCTAAATATGAGTTGTTTGATTGATAAAATCTTAGAATATAGCAAAAACAAAGAAAATGGGTAAGTTAGAAAGTCATTTATGCCATTTTAGCCTAGTCATGAACCTATAGCCATGAATATGCATGAAAATGTGTAATTTTTTGCAATTTGAACCTGTAAACATGTTTACTATGCTAAATATGAGCTGTTTGATTGATAAAATCTTAGAATATAGTAAAAACAAAGAAAATGGGTAAGTTAGAAGGTCATTAAAGCCATTTTATCCTACTCATGAACCTATAGCCTTGAATATGCATGAAAATGTGTAAGTTTTTGCAATTTGAACCTATAAACATGTTTATTATGCTAAATACGAGTTGTTAGATTGATAAAATCTTAGTATATAGCAAAAACCAAGAAAACAGGTAAGTTAGAAGGTCATTTATGCCATTTTAGCCTAGTCATGAACCTATAGCCATGAATATGCTAGAAAATGGGTAAGTTTTTGCAATTTGAACCTATAAACTTGTTTACTATGCTAAATACGAGTTGTTTGATTGATAAAATCTTAGAATATAGCAAAAACAAAGAAAATGGGTAAGTTAGAAGGTCATTTATGCCGTTTTAGCCTAATCATGAACCTATAGCCATGAATATGCTAAAAAATGTGTAAGTTTTTGCAATTTGAACCTATAAAAATGTTTAATATGCTAAATATGAGTTGTTTGATTGATAAAATGTTAGAATATAGCAAAAACAAAGAAAATGGGTAAGTAAGAAAAACATTTATGCCATTTTAGCCTAGTCATGAACCTATAGCCATGAATATGCTAGAAAATGTGTAAGTTTTTGCAATTTGAACCTATAAACATGTTTA